>NC_134545.1:86975633-87603490 GCF_050624435.1 Tenrec ecaudatus | reverse complement strand
TGTGTTTTACACAATTGATGTGTGGATTGTGATAAGAGTTGCATGAGCCCCTAATGATTTTTTTTAAAGCACTAGGGTTTATTTTGTTTGTTTTTAAGTCAATGCAAAATCTGTCATATATGACTGCTTGGAACAATCCAAAACAGAAGAAAAAAAATCCTACTTCAAGTTGTACTACCTTAATTCACTTACCTTTCATACAATATTGTTTTTTGAAACTAAATGTAAAGAATAATCTCAGATAATTGAACATAGGAAGAAAAAAATGAAAAGTACCTTTTTTGAGATTCTTTACAACTCAATACAGTAGCCCAGAGGCATTTGCAGGTTCCGTTCCTAAGCAATGCAATAAAGCAAACATCACAATCAAGTCAGTCACATGAATTTTTGCCGGTTTCAGAGTGTACATAAAGCCATGTCTGTACCCTCATCTATTAATTGTACGATAGCATCGTAGAAAAGTTTAAGATGTGGTGAGAAGGATCGCCACGTGGCCCAGGCACACAAAGCGAGCTCATGCTCTTAGGAAAAGGCAGTCAACAGCCTCGCTCAACAGTGGCCACAATTCTTCAATCTGCAAAACATGCAATATCTGAAAAGCGCAATATAGCAAAGTGCAATAACATGAAACAGGCCTGCACTTCCAACTTTCTAAGAGCAATTGCTATTTAGAACTGTATTCTACATTATGTAAATATGGGGATTTATTACACAGCTGCAAACAAAGAATGCCAAAGTGCACAGTCTTATCAGCCCACGGAAGAGGGAAAATTACTGTATTTATAGACCTTAAATAGTCCCAGAATCTAATTGCAAAAAGATGGCTTTCTTTTGTTAGGGCTCAACTCCAGTGACATAAATCAAGACCTAAGATTGTTAAGGTATGCAGATTAGCGAAGGCTATTAACTCAAAAAATATGAGCGCTGTCCTTCCAGAAACCAAATCTGAACTCACTGCCATCAAGTCAATTCCAACTCATAGCCACCCTTCAGGACAGACGAGGGCCCTTTGGGCTTCGGAGAGGGGACATCTTCACGGGCGCAGAGAGCCTTATTTTTCTCCCATGGAGAGTTATCCTTAGTGAGAAAAAGGCAGTATAACTCTAAAGCCAAATTTGTCGATTTCCTAATGTCAATCAGTGGCTGAATTAGAAAGCACCAAGTCCACACCACTTTGCACTCAGAAACTTTCTCACTTCTGGGCCAAGTTCTGCCGATACTCTTCCCTACCTGTGTTTGCACTCCTTTCCCTCAAACATCTGTGACTCTCCCATCTCTGCCTCTCTTGTTAAGGCTTTCTACTCCCGCAAACAGTCTCAGAAACTGTGGTTATGAGTCGGCATCAACTTGATGGCAGTGAGTTTGGTTTTGTTTGGTTTTACGTATTTAACGCAACTCTTTGAAAATATAACTTTGCACATAGGGCGGTGGTTAAGTGACTGGGAGTTTGAGGTTCAGTTCCCCACTCTGCCACTTACGCTCTGAGAAGCCTTCAGCAACTTACTTTCCCTGTCTCCCACAGCACACTCTTCAAGTGGGTTGAAAAACTCATTGCAATGGCCACTCAGAACTCACAGACAATGCTCACAGTTACTGGGTTTATTAGGGAAGTTAGTGGGTTACCACTCAGGAGACCATTGTTGAGTCAGGGCAATTTCTTCTCTGCCTCACCCTCAGCCTGTCCGCCTGGCCTCTGCCTGCTGGAGCGAGGTTTCAGAGCTCTTTGGGGCGGCTAGTAAATGGCCAAAGGGTAAGCCATCCCGGATAAGCCTCAACCTGAAGGCGCTCAGCTCCATTTCTGTGAGCCAGCCAAACCCATCTCCCCAATTATGTGCCCAGAGTCACCCCACTCTCCAAGCTAGCACTCAGCTTGACTTGTTCTGTGGGCTGGGAGGCCCGTCTCATGCTCTGGGCTCCTGGTTTGGTCGCTGCTGCTCTGCCACTCCTCAGGTGTCAAGGCTGTGTCCTGGGTCAAGGGTGTTCAATATGCAGGGATCTCAGGGCCCAAAGGATGCATTCCACTCCTGGCTCTTCCCTGGCTGGTAGTGAGATCTGTCTCCTCCCGCTACCCCCCTACCTGCTTCCGAGACAGCTGACAGCTCATTTTCTTCCAACAAGATGATAATCACAACTAACCCTGTTAACAATCACACAGCAGGCGCTGAACCATATAACCCACCCCCACCCCCATCTTCTTACGCAGGCCCAACAAGAAAAGGAAAGTTATTTCGTCAGGGCAGCAAAGGATATGGCTAGAAGAGACATATATAATAACTCCCTACATTGCTTACAGCTACTGTGTCCACCCTTTCACTGAGGGCTTCCCTTTTTTATTTTTATCATTTTATTGGGGGCTCTTACAGCTCTTATCACAATCCATACATACATCCACTGTGTCGAGGGGTTTCCTATTTTTGGTTGAGCTTCTACTTTGCTAAGCATGATGTCCTTTTCCAGGAACCAGCTCCTCAGAATAACATGCTCTCCTGATGAAATTGAGGCGCAGTCCCTCGGACTGCTTCTAGAGAGCATTCTGGCCATACTCCCTCCCAGGTGGGCTGGTTTGTTCTTCTGACAGCCCTCTGTAGCTCCAGGAGGCTTCACCAATGCCTTAATGAAATGCTTCCATTCTCCGGTGTTCACTGTCCAGCTCTCTCAAGTGTAAGAGCTGATCAACACAAGGGCTAGATAACCTGGCAAAGCAGTGCTAACTGGAATGGTGTCACTCAGATGATAGCTAAATTCTCCAAGCTGACGGTTGTGTTCCTAAAAATACAGAGTACCATAACAGAGCAAGCAGTACACTGAAGATCCAAGCACCGGCCTGTAAGCCCCAGGTCTGCTTCCACTTTCCACTCTCATGATCTTTGTGTGAACCTCTGTAGGCCTCAATTACAAAGATACTACCCATATCTTGCCTCTTTCTCAGTATTCACGAAAAGAAGTTAAAATGGCCCAAAGAACAAAACTTTGAGAACCAAACTCCCTTTCTCCATTCAAAGCACCATCACTTTACACCAGTGGTCTCAACCTGGGGGTCGAACGACCCTTTACCCAGGGGTCGCCCGATTCATAACAATAGCAAAATGACTGTTATGAAGTAGCAACAAAAATCATTTTATGGGTGGAGGGGGTGGTCACCACAACATGAGGAACTGTATGAAAGGGTCGTGGCATTAGGAAGGTTGAGAACCTAGTTGATTCCTATTTATCTGTCAGATTTCAACTCAAGTTATTCAAAAGCCAATTCCTTCCCTCACCTCTCACCTGCCCATATGCTCTTAAAGGACAAAGTGCTTTTCCCTTCAAACACATCTCATGATGCAGGGCAGTGTCCCCAGTGGATGGCACTGTACCCTGGAGGGGGGCGGGGCTGAAACAATCCAGAAAGGCTAAAAAGCAGGTTTTATTCTGGATGATGATCTATAGTACAAACATTTTAATTACCCCAAGGGATGCCAAGCACATATTTTCACCCCAAAGATGGTGGTAAGCCAAATCTAAGTGTAGAAATGTACAATGTAGAGTGCCTTTAATTTTTGTGATTACTGTATATACTCGAATATAAGCTGACCCGAGTATAAGCCGAGGTACCTAATTAGTACCTGGGAAACCAGAAAAACTGATTGACTTGAGTATAAGCCTAGGATGGAAAATGTAGAAGCTATTGGTGAGTTTCAATAATCAAAACAAATGAAAATAAAATTACTAAAAATTGAAACATCAGTGGGGTAATGTATTTAAATATTTATTTTAAACAAAACATAAATAAAAGGACAACAAGTCATTTAACATTAGTAAACCAGCATAGTAAGTGGAAAATAGGTTCAACAAAAACAATAAGGTATCAACAATGATACCTTAAGAGTACTATTCCCTGAGCTCAATCAGCAACCAAGCTAAAATATAAAGAGTTAAAATCCTTGAAAACTGGATTCCTCATCATCATCATCCATATCCCAATGCAGAGCTTCAGCTGGTGTGAGGGCCTCATAGACGCTGTCCTCACTGAGATCCCGTCATCACCATCACTGCTGTCATTTTCATACAAAGTGCAGTCTTCAATGCCATCCATAGCATTACTAATACTACATTTCTGGAAGACACGTCGCACCATGTCTTCTGGAATGTCTTCCCATGCATCTCGAACCCACTTTGCTATGATCTCTATGTCAGTCTTCATGAGATTTCCTCCTTTTGTTAGTCGGGCTTGACCAGATGACATCCATTCATGCTGCATCCTTCGCACACGGTCTTTAAAAGGCTTATTCAACGATACATATCATAGGATGGCTCTGATTGGTTAGATGTGAGTAAACAAACATTCAAAGCCCTGCAGTGTCAGCGGAGAAACGGCAATCACCCGCAAGATAATGGTACCACTGACCTGTGTATAAGCCGAACCCCTGTTTTTCAGCACTTTTTTTTGCTGAAAAACTCGGCTTCTACATGAGTATATACGGTATTTAATTTGTGCCTATCTACCCACCTGAGCTACAGCTCATCAAGGATAGTGGCAGACTTTTATTTAACAACACAAAATGCAGTATCTGTTTCAAAAGAGAGCTGATCTTAATACTATTCAGACAGGAAAATGAAGTCTTGATTTGTGTGACAGTAGGATGGAGCTTGAAGATAGTAAACTGAATGAAATAAGCCAATCACAAAAGAATAAATAATGTATGCTCTCACTTATATAGAAAGACAAAAAAAAAACAAAACCAGCAGATGTACAGAGACCAAAGTTTATTAAGGGTTACCAAGGGCAGAGGGGGTGGTGGTGGTAGTGGTGGTGATGGTGGGAGTGTGTGTGTATATGTGTGTGTGTGTGTGTGTGTGTGTGTGTGTGTGAGTCGGGGGAAGGGGGATTACCAGTGATGAAAAAAATTAAGGAAGGGTAGGGTTTTGCAGCTTATCATTGTAATTGTGGTCAATAAGTACACCTGTGAGACATTGAATTGGCAAAAGTTGTGTGATGGACACACTTACAACAAATGAGTAGCTGCTAGGGCTGCTTATGACGAAGCAAACGTCTCACAGGGTTTGGTTCCTTGGTTTGGGGGTTTAGGGTCATGGTTTCATGGAACAGCCCAGTAAATCGGTGCAGTAACACCCTTCGTGCTTCTGTCCTATTTCCGACTTCATTGTGGGGTCTGAAACGTTGGCAGGCAGCCAGCTCAGGCACAGCAACTGGTCTCGATTCACCTGGAGCAGCAACAGGAGGAGGGTAGAAATGTGTGACAACTGCCCCCTCGAGACCAGAACGGGGTGGTGCCTGGCTACCATTGGTCAAACCTTTTGATCAAAAATTCTACGTAAGAGTCTTGAACAAAAGGGAGAAACATAGAACAGAACTTCAAATTCTCGTGGATTCTAGACTTTCTGGAGCCGGGGAAGGTAGCCAGACCCCTGAGAAAATCTCTAAGCCTTAAACAAAAAATAAGCCCTTAAGTTATCTGAAAACCAATAGTGTAGCTTAACTAGTAAAAAAGGTCTGGGGAGGGAAAAACCAGGAGCCAATGCCAGGGGCTTAGGTGGAGAGCAGATGTTTTGAGAATGAGGAGGGCAATGAATGTACAAATGTGCTTTACACAATAGATGTCCGTAAGGATTGTGATAAGAGCTGTATGAGCCCCTAATAAAATGATTAAAAAGGTCTGCCTTGAGTGTTATGCTCTTTTACGAACTAGCTATCTGGGATCGAGCTGACAACAGCAACTTGAAATGCTTGATAAGAACCTTAGGAGCAAATGAAAATAAAAACAAACAAAAGAGCCTTAGGGGCAGGGAGTTTGTATGTAGGAGAGGAACAACTCAGGAAGGAGGGTGAAAATGGTGTGCGATTCGAAGAACGAAGAACGCAGTCAACGTCACTAAATTGTACATATAGAAACTACTGAATTGGTGTGTGCTTTCTTGTATACAGTCTAAACGACAACAAAATAAAAGGGGCCAAAAACGAGAGAGGTGATCTTCTGAAACATGTCCTGGAAAATTACCAGACAGCAATGTGGTCACCTGTAAGTTTTCAGTGTTGTTTTTTTTTTTCCCCATAATCTTTTTTCCTGTTTAGGTGTTTCTAAATATTTTTTAAAACTCTAGACAGTATTTAAAACCACCACAATGTGAAACACTGGAAGACTAATACATTTTCCAAAACATAGAAACAAAGGCATTCCCAATCAAAAGCGTTTGCCTGTCTGAACCTTGGCATAGCTTTACAACACTGTGAAACAAAGGTATTAAATACGAAGCTGAACCTTTTATAGGTTCATATTAAAACCTACGAAGCTATAAAAGTATTATAGCACTAGGAAGCAATAAGAAAACAATTAAGGTGTATGACACAGAAGGATATATGGGGGATTTGTGGCAGTGAACTTAGAGACAATAAACAAGTTCAGAGTGAGTCAGAATTTCGAGGAAGGGAAAAAGTCAGTTCTTAAAGGTTCACCAACACTTACAGGAGCAAACCGTTTTTTGGCACATCGTAAACAAAGTAGCAGCTAATGGAGTAAATACGGCATGTGTCCTCCAACATTCCCCACAATATTGTTTTTCTCCAAGTTGTTACCTAATATAAGTATGTTGCAGGTTTGTCTCTTGATTTGAAAAGTAACTTAGTTGGAAAAGAAATACTGAGTTTAAATTCCCCCAGCCCTTTCTCAGTGGTACTTGAAGTCCTAGCCCAGTTGTAAATCAAAGTAATTAAGTAACTCTTTTCAGGCTACAGAAAACACTGAAAGTACAGAACAGACCCAGTAATGCCACACGGGTGTTCAATTATTAATGTACCTCCCCTAAGGCTTCACCTATCTGCACCTAGGAGTGAGGAATTTGGGCTTGGAGAAGTTGCACACGCGGTAGAGAACGTACCTTTAAAACAATGCGACCTGTGGGAACAATAATGGTCACAAGTGCTTTAAAAGGGCCTCTAGGAGACTGACAAGTGTTGACAAGAATACGGAGAAAGTAGAACCCGTTCTCACTGATGAGAAAATGTAAGATTGTATAGTCTCTGGAAAATAGCTTGATGGTTACTCCAAAGTTAGGCATAGAATTAATTACCCTATGACTCAGCAACTCCAGTTCAAGCTCCCACTGCCATCAAGTCAATCTGACTCATAGCAACCCTAGAGGACAGAGCAGAACTACTCCTAGGGGTTTCTCACATTGTAAATCTTTATGGAAGTAAAAAACCTCCTCTTTTCTCCCACAGGAGTGGCTCATGAGTTCAAATTGCTGACGTTGTGGTTAGCAGCCCACTCCTAGACACAGCCTCAAAAAACCTGAAGCCCAAAGCCAACATAAGCTCACTGTTGGCAAGCCAACTCTGACTCACAGTGCCCCAACGGGACAGAGTAGAATTGCTCCATCAGGTTTCTGAGCTTGACAGTCTTTATGGGTGCAGGCTGTGTCATCTTTTCTGGCTGGGGTGGTTTCAAACTGCCACCCCTCTAGTTAGCAGCCCAACCCTTAACCACTGCACCACTGAGGCTCCTTAGAAACTTGAAAGGATCAAAAGATACTTGTACACTGATGTTCACTGTACCACTGTTCAAAATGGCCAAAAGGTGGAAATAACTCATGTCCACCACAGATGAAAGGATAGATAAAATGTGGTAGATAGATAAAATAGGAAAGAACCTAACTGAGCCATAAAGATAAATGAAGTTCTAGTACCTAGAACGACACAGATGAATCTTGGAAACAATGTGGCATAAAGAGTAGAAGGAAATTCATGTGTACTATTCTTTCAACCTTTCTGCGTATGGATTTTTTTCAAACCAAAAACTTGAAGAGGAAGTATAAGTGGGAATTAGGCAGAGAACAATGTGAATTTTCCAGATACATGGTATAAGAAATGAAGAAGTAGCCATCTGAAATAAGTAAAACAAATCAGTTATGGAATTATAAATATAATATTGTCCCATTTATAGTAAATACCTAGAAAAGGCAAACACTTAAAAAACAAGTCTGTTAGTGGTTACCAGAAGCTGAGGGATGAGGAGCTATGGGAGTGATGGTTGAAGGGGTACTGACTGAGTTTCTGTTTGAAATGACACAGAGACTTTGGGGAGATAGCAGAGGGAATGTATTTATTGTCACCAAATTGAACACCCCAAATTGCTAAAATGGCACATTTTTTGTTTTATATATATATATATATATATATAAAACACAAAATTTTTTTAAGTTGGAGAAGTTACACAAGAAGTGGAAAATGTACCTTTAAAAAAATGTTCATTGGTTAAAGGCTTGAAAGCAAACAAGCGGCCATCTAGCCCAGAAGCAACAAAGCCCACATGGAAGCAGCACACCAACATAGGTGATCGTGAAGGGCAGAGGAGACCAGGGCTCAAACAACAAAGGTGGGGTGGTGGTGAGAATCACATCACCGTGAATGAGGGGGAGTGAGTGATGGGGACCCAATGCCCATCTGTAGACAGCTGGACATCCCTTGCAGAGGGGTAGTGGGGAGGAGATGAGTCACTCAGGGTTCAGTGTAGCAACAACAAAACTCAAAACCTGCCTCTAGTTCTTGAACGCTTCCTCCCCTCCCAATTATCATGACCCCAATTCTACCTTGCGGACCTGGTTATACCAGAGGATGTACAGCGGTGCAGTAGGAATCTGGAAACACAGGGAATCTAGGACAGACAAATCCCTCAACACCCGCGGTGGGAGTGGCGACACCGGGAGGGAAGGGGGTGTAGAAAGGGAGAACCGATCTTGGAGATCTATGTGTAACCTCCTCTCTGGGAGATGGGCAATGGGGAGGTGGGTGAGGGGAGACGCTGGGGAGTGTAAGATAAGATATAATAATTATAAACTATCAAGGGACTGGGGGAAAGGGGGAGCGGGGAGGGAGGGGGAGGGGGAAAAAAGGGAAACCGAGCTGATTCCAGGAACCCAAGTGGAAGGTGAATTATGAGAATGATGAGTGCAACGAATGTATAAGGGTGCTTTGCTCAATTGATGTATGTACGGATTGTGATAAGAGCTGTATGAGCCCCAATAAAAAGATTTATTAATTTTAAAAATGTTCATTGGAACAACAATAACAGTAAGTGCTTTAAAACGGCCTCAGTGAAAATAACAAGTGTTGGCAGGGATATGGACAAAGTAGAAGCCTTGTGCAGCCATCTGTATCCCTACAAACTTTTCTGTCTTTCCCAGCCAATTAGTATCAATAAACGTTCCCTGAGGACGGCCCAGGACTAGGTGGGTGTTTCATTCTGTTGAACATAAGGTGGCTTCGATTGGAACCAACTCAATTCCACCTAACTACAACAATCAGTATCCTTGAAAGTAAAACTCCAAACAGTGTTGGGACAACAAGCAATATGAACGAAGTCCCGACAAATACAGGACAAGGAAGCCTAAGACACGGTCCAAGTCAACTGTTCAAAATTTTCTTGAACACAACTCTTCCGACTCTGCTTTTCTCAGCACTGTTCCTCCATCGATGTCCCACCTCTGCCTCTGGCTTCCTGCAAACTGCTTCTGTCCTCTTGAGCATCCGACTCCCTATAATACCACATAACACGCTCTTTCGCATCTAGAGTCAGGACTTGTCCTTCGATGATCTATGATGAAATTCCACACTGCCTTCCTTGTACATTACAGATCAAATATTTATAAACGTTAAAGTGTTAGACTAAAGGGATGTGGGAGGTCTGAATCTCAACTTCCTCTTTAAGGTAAAGAAATCAATGCCTGTAGAATTGAAATCGTTTCACTGGTAAAACAAAAACGTATTGAGCACCAGTGATAAACTGAGCAAAATCCCTGACCTCACAGTCCGTAAATAATATAATTATAGACAAGTACCAAAAAGAGAAAGAGGATAAAAATATATATACAGTGATATATGAAGTGCGAACAAGATCCTCAAACAATTCAAAAAAGGGCACCTAATTTCACCTGAATAAAATTAGCTAAAGGACTCTGCTGCTGGTTAGTCTAGAGATCAAACTATCCAAGGGCCCGTCAGCAGATGAACAGACAAATGATACATGGTATATACACACAATGGAATCTTATCTAGTCATAAAGAGTAATGAAGTTCTGATACATACTACAAGGAGAAACCTTGAGAACATAATGCTGAGTGAAATAAGACAAGCCCCAAAGGACAAAGACTGGGGGCCCCACTTCCATGGTGTGTCTAGAATAGGCAAATGCAGAGTCAAGAGTTCGTTAGTGGTTACTGGGGGGTTAGGGGGAGCGGGTAGAATGGGAATTACTGCAGAAGAAGTGCTGAATTTCTGTTAAAGGTAAAGAAAAGAACTGAAAATGGATAGTGATGAAAAATAATAATAATTTATCATTTATCAAGGGCTCATGCGGGAGGGAGGGTAAAGAAGGGAGGGGAAACAACGAGGAGGGCTCAAGTAGAAAGAAATGTTTTGAAAATGATGATGGCAACAAATGTACAAATGCGCTTGACACAATGGATGGATGGATGGATGGATGGATGGATGGATGGATGGATGGATGGATGGATGGTGATAAGAGCTGTATGAGTCCCCAATAAAATGATTAGAAAAAGAAAATGGGACATTGGTGATAAAGTAGTACACATAATTAATGCTGCTGAGCTTTACATGTTGAAATGGGCAAATGTCTTATACATACTCCCCCACAGTAAAATAGAAGGCGAAGAGAAGTACTTAACAAGCTCAAACAGCCCAGCCAAAGGCAGCATGGAGGGCCGAGTCTGCAGGGTCCCGGAGGGTGCGGGAACACCTGGCAGACTTGCCACTGTATGGAATCAATTAATAAAGGAGGGCATGCTAAAGGAAATAAGAATATATGCCTTCTACACATAAAGCATTCCCATTCTGTTTCAGGTAACAGAGTCTCTGTGGAATGGCGTGCTTTAAGGGTAGATAGAAGGTTGCTGGAAATAGCCCCAGATTAAAAAATAGGAAATCTGGTTTTATTTATTTATTTAGAAATCTGGGTTTTAGTCCCAAGTCTGTCACTAACTATATAATTGCTCTTGGGTAAATCACACTCATAAGGAAAATTATATGTTTAGACTAGATTCACTAATGTCTGTTCTACCTCAAAGGTCTTTATGTTAAAATGGAAGACAAACAAGGGAGGCTTTGCAGGGTGATGGACAGATTTTTAAAGGTGGAGCAGGATGCCAAAACCATCACACAAATATTTGTTGAGGTCCATGCTATGTATAAATTTCAAAACATCACCCCACAGCTTACTCATTAATTACCAAAGGAGGGAGGTACTTTACAATGCAGTATTCTTGCCAAAAAAATGTTTAACCCTGAATCTAATTATGAGAAAACAGACAAATACAGATTGTGGAACATTCTGCAAAACAACTAGCCAGAACTCTTCAAAAAATATCAAAGCCCTGAACAAAAAGGCAAGAACACTGTTCTAGGTTAAAGGCAAAAAAAAAAGACACGGCAAGTAAATGAATATAGGCTGAATATTAGATGTTATTTATGCTTCTGATATCAAATCTCTTGGGTGTGAGAATCGTATTGGGATCATTTGGGACAAGAACCCTTATAAGATACATGTTCAAATATTTAGGGGTGAAGTTAGATGTCTGTGCCCTACTTTCAAATGATCGATGGGTGGGCGGTGGGTAGCACACATACATCTATGGACACATGGCCAAAGAAGAGAGTCATGGGTTATGTTGAAGGAAGATCAACCTGGCTGAGTCATGAGTGATGAAACATGACAGAAGAAATAAAGGAAACATTGTTGGAAGTGTTACAATCTTCCTGATTGATTTATTCATTCAAAATGCCTTCACGGGAGGCTATGGAGGGCAGTGGGGGCCACAGTCTAGGGACACGAACAGTCTTGCTATAAGAGAGATCATTATAAACTTGATTATGGTAGTTGGAACAACAACAGAATATGATACTTGGTCAGTTGATCTCTCTCTTGACCTATCCTAAATTTGCTCTAGGTTCAAATGTTACCTGCTTGTTCCATGACAGATATTTTCTTTCTGGCTTATTTTAATAATGCCAGTGGTTTTTTCCTTAAAAAAAGTTAATTGTCAAAAAAAAAAGTTAATTGTTTCTATTCTCTTTCCCTGTTTATGAACTATGGAAGGAGTAGATGCATGTATACAATAACTGATGTCATAGCTTATTGGGGATGAGGGGGAGGTGAGGAGAATTGGGGAGCAAATAATGAATTCAAGAGGAGGGTGCACTAGAACTGACTGTGATGATATACATACAACACTTTTTAAAAGCAACTAAACTATGGAAGTGTATGATATGTGAATTCAATATCAATAAAACCAATGGGGGAGGAGACGCCTTCATGGAATACCTAAACATTATAGGCACTGAGTTAAGCACAAATAGTAGTGGATAAAGAGGTAGTAGAAACAGGAAAGAAAGACTATAAAAAGAGTTTCCAAAATTTGTATGTTTTGAGACAGGAAGTGTGACTGATTTATTTTCACATTTCCTAGTTTGAGCATTGCAATGAATTAATGGTTAACTACTTAGTTAATAATTAATGAATCAAAGACGGGTCAAAGAAAGTTTCCTCAAGATGAAAAAATAGTATGGGGCGGAGGGAAAATCTTGGGGGATGTTCCCTTACAAAAGGAAGGGCAGAATCAGGTAGCTAAACAGGAAGGGGAAGGGAGAGAGAAGGAGAAGGAAAATCAAGACATGTAGCACCGTGCTGCAAGAGCCAAGCTTGAGAGAAGACCAGGCCCGCCCCCCCCGCCCCCCCCGCCCCCCCCCCCGCCCCTGGTTTCTAACTTGCAGCAAAGAAGCTAAACAGGACGATGCTCAGACCTGGGTTTGTCAGAAAAGGAAGTCCTTTGTTGTGACAGTGGGAAACCAGATGGTAGGTAGATGCCTGCAGATCCAGGAGGGCTACTGAAAGGGAAGTAACTACCTCTTCCTCAAGAAAGCTTTCAATAATGGTAGCAGAAAAGATGCCCTAGAACCTAGAATTCTACCAGAAAATGCCTCCCTCCATTTGCATCTTAACGTTCAGTGAGGCTAAATAAGACTTGAGGACAGGTAACCCTCCACCTGGCTGGGATTCCCACACTAGCAGGTGGGGTGACTGACTACAAGAAAGCTCCTCTCCACGCCACAGACAATGCAGTCCCTGGATTACAAACAAGTTCCAGTTTGAAAGCTGTCCAGTGCAAAGAAGAGTGAAAACCAAAGAGATGAAAATCAAAGATACCTGGAAACAATTAGTCCCCGTGAATCACTAGAAGTCCAGCCTCCATGCCCCTGAGACCAGGAGATGCTGCCCGACTACAGGGCTGACAACTCTGATATTACTATAGCATAATAGTAGGCCCTGGATAGAGTGGGAGAAAAATGTGGAACAAAACTCAAAATTTTTAAAATATCTGAAGGCCAGGCTTACTGGTCAGATAGAGACTGGTAGAACCCCTGAGACTATGACCTTTACACATGTCTATAAGGTGAACAGTAACACCAGGGAGGTACTCGAAACTTAGAACACTCGAGTATACGAGATCAAAAGGGCACATTTGCTCTGGGATAAAGCTCAGAAGGTGGGAATGGGCAGTGGGGGAAAAGATGAATGGAAACAGTAAACAGAAGGAAGAAGTGGGAAGAATGTTGTTACATAGTTGGGATTACAGTCAGTCACAAAACAAAATGTGTCGGAATTATTGAATGGAAAACCAATTTTCCCTGTAAACTTTCACCTAAATCACAATGTAAATTTTGTTCGATAAAACTTAAAAGGGGGCTCACAGATAAAAGGAATGGAGGCAAAAATCCATAGCTACTGTTTTATACATTTTAAAACAGACTTGAGGGAAGGGGCCTAAAAATTAAATTACCCTATAAGTGTTGTTGGTAAGTGCCATCAAGTTGAATTTGACTCACAGAGACCTCACTCGACAGAACTGAACTGCCCCATAGGGTTTCCTAGGCTGTCAGCTTTCCAGGAGAGGTCCTGATGGTGCTGTTAAGCACTGGACTGCTAATCCAAAGGTCGGTGGTTCAAATCCACCAGCAGCTCCCCAGAAGAACGATGAGGCTGCCTGCTGCTATAAAAAATGTATAGTCTCAGAACTGCCCCCGTGGGGCAGCTACACTCTGTTCTACAGGGTCTATGAGTCAGAATCAACTCAACAGCAGTGGTTTTCTGTTTTGAGTCTCTGTACGGAACAGATCACTACACTGTTCCCTGACAGGTGGGGTTAAATCATCGGTCTTCTGGTTAGACATCTCAGTGTCCTCTCAGTAAGTCAGTCACCAGGGCTTCTTGCCCTAGAAAGAGTTAAGGATAATGTTTCTCTGGCTTGTCAGAAAGACAAAGCACATATTTTTACTGGTCTGAAAAGATGTACAACCTCAAAGGACTAAAAGAAAACAACAAAAAAAACCTTTGGCCCTTACCAAAGTCAGAAAGCATTTTTATTTCAGCAAAATGTATACAACAGCCTAGTAACTGCTAACAAAGCCCCAAGCCTGGATGGTCCCAGAACACTCGTCATATTCTTTTGCGTCCTTTGAACAACCACCCTTAAATTTACCATGATCTTCCTACAGACAAAAGAGTCATTTCCAGAATCTCAATACTGCCCTAATGAAATACACCTAGGGACTACAGCTTTATGCTAAAAGGATAAATCCAGTTGAAATCAAACTACTTCCATCAACTTTCCCACCTCCCCCCCCCCACACCAAAATCAGGTAAATCACATAAACATTAAAAAATTTCATTCCAGGCAGGCCAGCTATAACTCTAAACATCTGTCATTTAAACTGTTTGGAAAACAAAGGCAATTCAGAAGACCCCTTCATTTCACACAAAATTAATTTCACTGAGCTGCAGTTCACACTCACAAAATTCCTGTGCACTTGAAAATCTATTCATCTTTCACTCCAAACACTACAGACTCAGATGTGAAAAATGAAAAAGCTTGACTAGCAGAATAAATGCAATATGGTCAAGAAAAGGAGGATGAATTTCAGCTAAATAGACTGAGTAGATAGCAACCAGTGGCTCTAATTATCAAATGTGTACTTTTAATAACAATTTAATAATATATTTTGTTTCCCTTAAACCACTACAAAATACATGCTTTAAGAAAACACATAAACAAGTGGCCATCTAGCTCAGAAGCAAAAAAGCCCACATGGAAGAACACACTAGCCTGTGTGATCACGTGGTTCCGAAGGGATCAGTTATCAGGCATCAAAGAACAAAAAAATCATATCATTGGGTGCACACTTCCATGATAGGATCGCTGAAGACAAATGGGTGCATAAGCGAATGTGGCGAAGAAAGCTGATGGTGCCCGGCTATCAAAAGGGATAGTGTCTGGGGTCTTAAAGGCTTGAAGGGAAACAAGCAGCCATCTAGCTCAGAAGCAACCAAGCCCACATGGAAGAAGCACACCAGCCTGTGCCATCATGAGGTGTCGAAGGGATCAGGTTTCAGGCATCATCAGAACAACAAAAAAAATCTTACCAGAGTGAATGAAGGGGGAAGTGCAGAGTGGAGACCCAAAGCCCATTTGTCGGCCACTGGAGATCCCCTTGCAGAGGGGTCTAGGGGAGGAGATGAGTCCGTCAGGGTGTGATGTAGCACCGATGAAGAATACAGCTTTCTTCCAGTTCCTAAATGCTTCCTCCTACCCCTCCCAATCCCCCAACTATCATGATCCAAATTCTACCTTGCAAGTCTGGATAGAGCAGAGGATGTACACTGGTACAGATAGGAGCTGGAGGCACAGGGAATCCAAGGCGGATGATACCTTCAGGACCAGGGCTGTGAGTGACGATACTGGGAGGGTAGAGGGAGAAGGGGGTTGGAAAGAGGGAACCAATTACAAGGATCTACATGTGACCTCCTCCCTGGGGGACGGACAACAGAAAAGGGGGTGAAGGGAGACATCGGACAGGGCAAGATATTACAAAATAATAATCTATAAATTATCAAGGGCTCAAAAAAAAATTATCAAGGGCTCATGAGGGAGGGGGGAAAGAGGACCTGATGCAAAGGGCTTCAGTGGAGAGCAAATGCTTTGAAAATGATGAGGGCAAAGAATGTACAGATGTGCTTTACACAATTGATGTATGTATGGATTGTGATGAGTTGTATGAACCCCTAATAAAATGTTTAAAAAATCTTTTGAAGAAGCTCGGGGGTGGGGGGGAAATATATAATATATATATATTACAGTAAAGTATTTGTGAAAAGTTCCTTGCTGCTTAATAAAAACAAGAACCACAAATAAAAAAAGAAAACACATATAGAAAAACAACTTTCTTTTCCCATAATCCCACCATCAAAAGTCCCTGCAGTCAACACTGTGGAAAGCAGCTATCTAGGCTTCACAGGTCAGTATCTGCATCCATGAATGTACATGTAAGGTTTTAAAAGAACAAAACAAAGCAGATAGCTATCATAATACGATTATGATAGTACTTTACCTAACTGGCTTGCATTCTGAAGAATCCATTGTCCCACCCCAATTCCCTGTCCTGGGGTTTTGTTACTAGAGTAACAAAAACCTCTCTGCCCTGTAATGCACTCCACAGAAACCCAACTAATTTTTGCAAAAACCTTCTTAAATAAAGGAGGCAACAAGGGACTCAAGGAAAAGGTCTTAAAGGAGATGAGGGACCAATTGTCTTCTTGTAGTTTCTCTCCAAGTTAACTTTCTTTCGTGACACCTATTCAAATATGTGCACCTCTTGCAAGACTCTCAGGACCCAGGTTTTAAAAGAAGCCCCCAAATGTCATTCTGCAGAGGCTCCAAATGGAGTTAGCACACTGGTTTTGACTGCAGATGGGCAAATGGAAAAAAAACTGGGCTTTGCCCACTGCCAGAGAAATGAGATGATGGGAAACACTCTCCCCCTCGGTTACCAACGCCCTGAGCTATCCTCATTGCAACACCCCCTCACCCCCCACTCCAAAAAAAAGAACAGATATTTTCATTTTGTCTCTTCTGGTTACCTAGACTCCCAAAGCCTCAAGGATCATACTGATGATGGCAGTATGAAATGCAGAGTAACTGAAAGTCAAGGTTCTGTCTACTGTCTGCAAAAAGCATGGCCCTTGGCAGGATGGCCTGGAGAGTCAAGCTCTGAAAAACCGATTACATTTTAGGCAAGCACGGTCTTCCTTCTGTGCTCAACTCAGACCACATCCCTAGACCGAGACAAAACCACTCTGAACATCAGGGAGAAACAGATTAACTTACATTTTTCTAAACACCAGCCAGGCAAATTTATTTTTCTCCTGGACTGACACATTTCATAGGCCCTCATTTCCTTTTCTTCTGTCACTAATCTGAGAGGGAAATTTGACTTCTTCCTATCAAATTTCTTTTAAAAAGACAATGTCAGTAGCCAAGAGGAGTACTTCATTGTACCAAAAAAAAAAAAATAGAAGTGAAAAATGCCTCAACTCTTTTAATGAAAAAATATAATCCCCCTACATCAAATGAAACAAAATTCAAGATAACCCCGACAACCACATTTTTAAAAAATATTTTTCTATTTTATGAACCATTTGTAAACTAATAAAAGAATGCTGCAAGGTTGCAAGATACAAAATCCGCATACAGCTATAAATTATGCTACTATAGAACAAGGATGGGGAACCCAGGTGTCAGGGTTTTCCAGGGAGAAGCCCTGGTGGGGTAGTGTCTGCATGCTGGGCTGCCAGCCCCAAGGTCAGTGCTTTGGAAGACCAGCCACGCCTTGGGAGAAAGAAAGACGCAGCTCGTCTATTGTAAAGACCCATGTGCTCAGAAACCCCTGAGGGCAGTTCTGGTCCAGTAGGGTATCTATGAGTCAGAATCGACTTGATGGCAGCGAGTCTGGTTTTGTTATAGCAAGGATGAACTGAGAACAACATTTTTAAAATCCAATTTCATTTACAATAGCATTTTGAAAAATAACACACTTAAAAACAACTTTAACCAAAGAAGTAGAGGACATTGAAAACCAGAAGTAATTGTTGAAAGAAATTAAGAGAAAGGAAATAAATATAAAAACATCCCATGTTTGAGGATTGGAAGACATTGTTATATTGGCAACACTCGCCCCCCCCAAATTGATCTTTATTTTAACTCTTTTTGAAATACTAGCTGTATTTTCTTTTTGGCAAAAATTGACAAGCTGATCATAAAAATCAAAGGACTCAGAATAGCCAGAACAATTTTTAAAAAGAACAATACATGAAGACATACTTCTCAATTCCAAAAGCTAGAGGAATCAAAACTATGTGGCATTAGGGGAAAGAGTGATATCAAGCAGTGGAATTACACTGAGAGTCTAGAAATAAACTCACACTTGTGGTTAATTGACTTTTGACAAGGATACCAAAATAATTCAAGGAGAAAAATTGTCTTTTCAACAAATGATGTTGGATATCCACTTGCAAAAGTATCAGCTTGGATCCCTACAAAGATCGTGATTGCGCAATTCATTTTAAAGGTAATTTAAATGTGGGGTGGTTTGGGGGAGGAGAGGCTCTAAAATAGATGTTTAGATGTGGTGCTGCTTGAATGATCCCCTTGATATGATTGAATGACTGAACTATTCAATTGTCTGATATGTAAATTTGTGCCAATACCTGTTGGGGGGAAAAAGAAATTAAATTGCGCACCTAACACTAAAAATAAATATTTAAAAAATGACCAAAGACCTAAATGTATGAGCTAAAACGGTAAAACTTTTGAAAGTAAAAGAATACATTTTTGTGACTTTGAATGTGACACTAAGAGCATAAGCAACCAAAGATAAAAACACAAACTGAAAGACAAAAAGCCCCACAGATTGGACTGCACTGAGTTTTGAAAGTTTAAGTTTCAAAGGATGCCAATAAGATAGTGAAAGCTTTAATCCACAGGATGGGATAAAAATATTTCTGATCATATATCTGACAAATGACTACTATCAAGAATATATAAAGAATTATTATAAGTAAATAATACAAAAGATGACATTTTAAAGTGGACAACGGATCTGAATAGATGTTTCTCAAAAGAAAGATATAAAAATGACCAATAAACACATAAAGACATTCAACATAATAAGATATTAAGGAAACATAAATTGAAACCCCACTGAGATGCCGCTTGCTTCCTATTTAAAAAACAATTCATTGCCATCGAGTCAATTCAGACTCAGTGACCCTGTAGGACAGAATAGAACTGCCCTCAGGGTTTCCGGGGATGTTACATCTTGGGAAGCAGATGTCTCATCTTTCTCCTTTGAAGTGACTGTAGGAGTCTAACCTCTGACCTTGCAGGTAGCGACTCAGTGTGTAAGTGACTACATCACTGGGCTTCCTTCTCATTCCAGCTAGGATGGCAATAACCATAAACCACCAGACAAAAACACGTGTTGGCAAGGATGTGGAGAAAGTGGAAACTTCATCCATTGTGGGTGGGATTGTACAATGGTACCAATGCTTTGAACATTGTTTGGCAGTTCCTCAACTGTTCAATACAGGGTTAGAGTTGGGATGAGAAATTAGCATGAGAATTGACTGTTAATAAACACAGGGCTTCTTTCTGAAGTGCTAAAGGTGTTCTCCAATTAAATAGTGGAGATAGTTGTACAACCTTGTGAACATACTAAGAACTACTGAATTATATTCTTTAAGAATGATTTTTAGGTATTTAAACAATATTTCAAATTTAAAAGGTTTTAAGGAACAGTTTGTTTCAGCAACAAAGTGCTCCTAAGGAGAAGTAGTATAGGTTTCTTAATATGAGTAGAGGTAGCTTTCCAAAGACCAGGTACCAGAATGTACTCAGTAGATTTCCATGGTTGCCAGGTATATTATTGTCTCAAACCAAAACTCACTACCACGGAGTGGATTCCAACACATAGTTACCCTGTAAGGACAGTGTACAACGGCGCCTTTGAGTTTCTGAGACTTTTTTAAAAAATCATTTTACTGGGGGCTCATACAACTCTTATCACAATCTACACATCCATCCATTGTGTCAAAGCACATCTGTACATATTTGTTGCCATCATCATTCTCAAAGCATCTGCTCTCTACTTGAGCCCTTCATATCAGCTCATTTTTTTCCTCCCTCTCCGCTCGCCCCTCCCTCATGAACCTTTGATAATTTATAAATTATAATTATTTTGTCATGTCTTACACTGTTCAACATCTCCCTTCACTCACTTTTCTGTTGTCCATCCTCCAGGAAGGAGGTTACATGTATATCCTTGTAATCGGTTCCCCTTTCTGAGACTTTTTTTAAAGTATGTATTTATGGGAGCAGACAGTCTCATTTTTCTCCTGCAGAACTACTGGTGGGTCCAAACTTTGAACCTGTGGTTAGCAGCTCAGTGCTTAGCCCACTAGGCCACCAGAGCCACCAATATTACTGTGCAGGGTTAATAAAAAGATTTCTACAAAGACGGTCTACGATTCTCCCCATCCTGACACATCATTTTCACTTTGTTCATGTTTCTTTCTTGCTCCATCACCATGTATGTTGTTCCATGTCTATAATCTGTGTAACCAGGGGTCTTTGAAGTTATCATTCAATGTTTATAATTAGTTGATATCTGCCATTTTCGTAACTCCTTCCCTTCCATCCTCTTTCTTGAAGTGTTAGATACTTAGTTCCAACTTTCAACTACTATATATAATGTTGACATATACATTTAGCATGAGAAGCCAACATGGCTCTTTCCTTCTGTTGATTATATCACTTAGTTAAGATTTCCAGGGAAAGAATTACTATACCAAAGGGTAGGAGCCATTTCTATGACTCTTGGTTGCCTTCCAAAAGTATTACAACTGTACACTGCTAACAGCAACATAAACCGGCTATGTTGAAATCACCTCTTTTTAGCCTTTGACAGAATTACTGTCAAATGTTTCTTCTCCAGTAATTTTAATTCTTCCTTTATGCTCAAATCATTGATTATTTAAGAAAAACATGACAGGGCTTCCAAAATCCATGGCCACTTCTCTATTTCTTTACCTATTTCTTTTTTTAAGTTACCTACGGTGAAGGTGAATAGAGTTAACTTTTAACTCTGTGTACTTACAGTAAGGAAGGCAGAACACAGAATAAAATGTCTGGCTTCCAAAAGATCATGGAAAATTTCATTATCTTGTCGTTCCTGTTACCATGAACTTTTTGAAGCCCCTTCGTGGAAGACTTAAAGCACTCATTGATGAAGATCAAGGATTGCAGCCTTCATTGTGGAGTACACCTCAATGTCAAGACCAAAATCCTCACAACTGGACCAAAAGGTAACCTCATGATAAATGGAGAAAAAGTTGAAGTTGTCAAAGGTTTGGTCTTGCTTGAATCCACAGTCAGTGCTCATGGAAGCAGAAGTCAAGAGATCAAATGAAGCACTGCAGTAAGTAAATCAACTGCACAAGACCTCTTTAGTGTATTAAAAAGCAGGGGTGTTTTTCTGAGGATGAAGGTGTGCCTGACCCAAGTCGCAGTATTTTCAATTGCGCCATATGCTTGTGAAAGTTGGACACTGAATAAGGAAGACCGAAAAATAATCAGTGCATTGGAACTGCCAGCCTGGACTCCTAAAAGGGCAAGCAAGTCTGTCTTGGAAGAAGTACGGCCAGAGTGCTTCTTAGAGGCAAGGATGGCAACACTTCGTCTTACATACTTTGGACATGTTATCAGGAGAGACCAGTCCCTGGAGAAGGGCATCATGGGTAGTAAAGTATGGGGGCATGGAAAAGGAGGAAGGCCCTGAATAGAAGGACACAGTTCCTGCAACAATGGGCTCAAAGGTAGGAACAAGTGTGAGGATGGCACAGGACTGGGCAGTGTTTCGTTCTGTTTTTATAAGGTCAATGGCACCTAACCACAACAACATGTATGTATGCATATGCCCATCTTGTCATATAATGGTAAACGCTAGAAAAGTCAGAGTCTAGAATTCAATCATAATTAAAAGGAAAACGTACAGTAAATAGCGAGCCATAACCCACAGCTATCCAGGCAATTCCAACTCACAGGGTCCCAAAAGGGCAAAATAGAACTGGCTCCATAGGGCTACCCAGATGGTAACGTTTCATGAGAGCAGAGCCTCTTTCGCCTTTGGAGCACCTGGTGGGTTTGAGCCTCCTATCTTACTTAACCCACTGTGCCAACAGAGCCTAAAGACTCATTCTAAAACGGTGAACCCTGTGAGAGGCAGACCTTGACTGCTCTGCTTTGTCTTTCTGGATCTGCCAAGTTGCTCACGCTTGACAGAATAGTCTTCCCCACTCTTCGACCATTCCTTTGGGTGGGAAGTATCTGGGTTGTCCTTCTCGGACAGGTTTCCACATTACGTAGGTTCCAGCTCTTGCAGATTTTACTGTAAAAATAATGGCTGATGGGACTCTACGTAAGGATCTGTCACGGCAGAACGCTAGCAGGCAGCTCTACTTTCCTATTCCACCACCTGGAGCTGCCATGACTCAGAAGCCCACTCAGCTGTGGTGGGTTTTTGGTTGTTTTGCTTAAAATTAAGTATGTCAAATACTATTGGAAGCATTTCTACATTCTCATCATTTTAATTTTTACTCAGAACTATGCGTTAGAAAAGATCCCAATTTTACTATGAAAAAACCCCTGAGACTTAAAGGGTAAGCAATTTGGAACAAGTGCATCTTCCCCAAGCATGTGAATTCAAAATGAATTAGCCCCACTTTGGTCTCACAGCAAAGAGGCTGAAATGTGGAGAAGTGAGGATCTCACCATTGCTATAGCATTACTGATGACTAATAGGGTGAGGGGCTTGATACCCCAACATACCCATCAGTCCCCAAATACACGTATGATCTAAAAATGATACTTGCTGGCGTCAGCAGTCCCCTAGCTTCTCCTCGCTCAAAGCTTGCCACCCCTATGCTTCTCCTAGAGGGACACTCTGGAGGTGCCGGATGTGATAATGGAAAAAAGAACACTTCCTATTGCTCCTCCTGTTCCGCTTTGGTAGGATTTGGGGTTTCTTATCTGCGTGTTCTGAGGAAAAGAGAGTGGGAAGACAATACTAAAATTGTCTTAAATCCCAGTGACCTATTTCCATGTATTTAAGCTAGTCCCATAAAGCGTTACAGTCTGGGATAGCCCGAGGGGCAGTTTTGCACTGTCCTATGGGGCCACTCAGGAGAAAGTCAGGGCTCTCTACGCCTATACGTAGAGTCATAGTCTGGGGCAGAAACTCCACCTGTCCTAGGTCACCCAAGTAGGTGTCGGCTTGGAGTAGAGTCTGATTTCCTTTACGGGGTCCCTACGAGTCAGGTTCAACTAGACAGCAGTGGCTTGAGACATTCACTGTGCCAAGAAAATCTTATAAGGATCCACATTTACTACCAATGAAATGTGTGCATTGAGAAGGGCCCCTTGGAAAGAAATATACTACTTTATACTTAACTACAGTAAACATAAACGCAGAGCCCAGAGGTTTAGTCGTACAAGTTGGAGTAGTTAAGAGCAGAGAACCATAAGATACTCTCTTGGCTCAGTCATAAAGAGCATTGTAAATTGTGCCTGGATTTGCTAATCATTAAAATTCGTTAACCACGATCGTTTAGACTGTCTCAGAATGTAAACAATTCTGAGGTGCTCTGGGAAAGGGGCAGGTGGTAAGTACTCCGCACTTAAAACCAACAGAAAAAGCAGAAGCAGGTCTTTTCCTGTTTTGTCCAGATCATAGCAAGTCAGAGCCAGTATGCAACCATAGTCTCTTCTGATCTAAAGACCTAAAGCGCAGGTTCTGGTGACCCCATTAACTCAAATGACCTCCACACCTCAGGAAGGGTTCTCTGCGGAAATTCAGCTCCTTCACAAACACTGAATCAAGGAACACCGGGCGGCATGAATGGAACCTGGGCTTCAAATGTTTTGGTGACGTTAACTTGTCTGGGTAAATTTCACAGGCTTGTGCTGTGAAATGAAAAGAGCTGAAACTGTTCCCAAATCTCTGCTCCCATAGAAGGAAAGACCAACGGGAAACTATCATTAAGGGATACTCAAAATTAGTGTAACAAAGTTAAATCAAAAGAATTCACTTGGGGAACCCATTACAGGGATCTACATATAACCTCCTCCCTGGGGGACGGACAACAGAAAAGTAGGTGAAGGGAGAGGTCAGACAGTGTTAGATATGGCAAAATAATAATTTATAAATTATCAAGGGTTCATGAGGGGAGAGGGGAGAGGGAAGGGGGGAGGGGTAGGAGTAGGACATGGGGAGCTGATGACAGAGACTTGGGTGGAGAGCAAATGTTTTGAGAATGATGAAGGTAACGAATGTACAAATGTGCTTTATACAACTGATATATGTATGGATTGTGATAAGAGTTGTATGAGCCCCCAATAAAATGATTTTTTTAAACCAAGAATTCACTTGTATGTAACTATTTGAGCTTTCAAGCACGTGGTTATTCCATACCCATTCTTTAAAGCCATCGAGTCAATTCAGATGCGTGGCAACCTTATATGACAAAGCAGAAGCGCCCCATTGGGTTCTCGGGCTGAAATCTCTACGGGAACAGGTCACCCAGTCTTTTCTACCGCAGCCAGTGAGTCCAATCCAACCAGGACTTTCAGTTAACAGCCAAACACTTAACCTTTGTGCCCCAAGGCTCCCAAGTTATATGGGGAGCCCTAAGCAAGTCAGTTACTTTCTCTCCTCTCTCCTACAGTCAGAATGCTCCTGAAGTGAGGATTGTGAGACTTCTCAGGTACTTTGGATGTGTTACCGGGGGAGAGGGGAGGGGAGACCAGTCCCTGGAAAAGGACATCATGCTTGGTAAAGTGGACGGGAAGCAACAGCAACTCGATGAGATGGACTGACACCACAGCTGCAAGGACAGGCTCAAACATAACAACTGTGAAAACGCAGAGTTTCATTCTGTTGTGCACAGGGTCGCTGTGGGTCTGAACCAACTGGACGGCACCTCATGACCACCACCCTCTCCTAGAGTTTATTTTCCTTTCCCTCTTTAAGAGGCTGACTAGGCCAGCATTTTCTAAACTCCCCTACCCATAAAACTTGTCTGAAGGAAACTGTTAACAATCTGTATTTCAAGGACTGTCCCTGGAGATTGTGGTGCAGGGCATTTCTGAGAGAGGCTCAGGGTCTTATTCTTCGTACGTGGCGCAAGTAACTCCTATCGTTTGGCAAACCTGGCACACTCTGGACTAGATGGTCCTCAAACTACCTGTCAGCTCTATTCCTTATACTATCTGAATACTTTGTAATGATGTTCCAAACAGAGCAGGCCTACAGGACCTGCCCCCCAGGGTCCCAAGGCTGTAATCTTTACAGAAACAGGCGGCCGCATCTTTCTCCAAGAGCTGACATTTTGGTCCACAGTAAAGTCCTTACCCACTGTCCCAAGGGGGCTTCTTCACACAAGAGTAGCGCCCTGCAATGTAGCTTTCCCTTTTCCTACACTATTGTGCCTTAGTATGTCTAAGACCATCCTAATCCTTTAGTAGGATTTACTATCTTATCTCTGAACCCTGGTGGTGTGGTGGTTATGCATTGGGCTGCTAACTGCAAGGTCAGCAGTTCCAAACCACTAGCCACTCCTCGGAGAAAGACAGGATTTCTACTCCCACAGAGTTAGTCTATCCTGTCCTGAAAAAGGGGGGGGGGGGGACAAAGAGAAATGATTGCATGGCATACACAAGGGCAGAGTTGTAAAGGACGCTCATTAGAAAAAAACAAGATAAAGGCATATCTTACAATAGGAAGAAACAGTTGTAGAATAGCTCATCAAGGCTATGCAGTATAACGTAAGCATAAAAAGGTCTGAAAATGAACCTTCATGTTATAACTTGCAAACACTGGTAATAAAACGCCTTTGATTGTGGATCAAAGTGGCTGAAAAAGTGATTCGTTACCATATATACTCGTGTATAAGCTCAGTTTTTCAGCACATTTTTAATGCTGTTTTTGTGGTAAAATTAGGTGCCCCGGCTGATATTCGGGTTGGCTTAAACTCGGGTATATACGGTATGTGGAAATTTCACAGAAGCCATGGGTTTAAAGGTTTGACTACATTTCTGTGTAGTCAGTAAAACAGAAGTATATCATGAGGAGCAAGGGGACCAAATAGAAGATAGAGGTGAAGAGCTCACGTTCTGATGTCAGACATACCTAAGGTAATGCCCCAAATTTGTAACCTACTATGCGACCTTGAACAAACATTTAACCTAAGCCTCAATTCCCTCATTTATTATGAGATTTAGCCACGGCAACTCAAGGAAGACACTCAGTCGGGTACCCGACACACAGTGTCCACAGTCAGAGGAATAGCAACATGCTTGTTTTAAAGTTAGTACACCTACTTTCTTTCAAGCTCAAGGTTTGCTCAGTTCCCTAGTAGTCAGGCAAAGAGTTCCAATCCTTAGAAAAAAGACAGGCGCGCATACTTGAATCAAGGTACCGTTTCATCTCGTTCCATAGTGTACTCTCCTACTCCCCCCTCCTCAATAAAGAATAACAAATTAATTATGCATAGCTGTGGCGTAGTGGTTACCTGTGGGGCTGCTAGCTGCTAGGTTGGTTGTTTAAAACCACCAGCTGCTCTGAGGGAGTAAGACAGGGCTCTCTACTCCCATAAAGAGTTCCACTCTGGGAAACTCACAGAGGCAGTTCTACCCTGTACTATAGGGGCGCAATGAGTTGGCATCCACTCAGTGGCACAAAATTTTTCTTAAGATATCTGGAAATGAAGACCTGATGGTTCAACCGCTAAGTGCTGAAAGTTGGAGGTCTGAAGCCAACCAGTGGCTTCATGGGAGAAAAGACTTGGCAATCCGCTCCCAGTAAAGATTACAGCCCAGAAAACCCTATGGGCAGTTCTATAGCACAATGAGTCCCAATGAGTAGGAATCGCCTCAACAACATAAACAGACAAGAGTTCCTGGGTGGCATAAACCCTTAAGCACTGACTACCAACCCAAAGATTGGAGCCTATCCAAAGGCAACTCAGAAGAAAGTCCTGGCCATCTGATTCCCGAAATTCACACCCTGGACAACCTTAGTAAGTGCAGTTCTACAAAGAGTCACTGTGGGTCAAAATCGACTGGGTGGCCTCTGTACAGAAAAGGATTCAATGCATTCTGAATTCGGAAAGTTTATTCTCAATGAGATGGGGATTGATGATAATACCAATTTGGAGGAGTTCAGGAGATACTGTAGAATTTATTTTTGTTTTTTGGAAATGGAAAAGTTGGAAGAAAGAGGGAAGAAGAGAAAGAAAAAGGTCTTTAAATGTACACACCATTATTCTTTGGAGAAAAACCAGAGAAGGCTGGCCAACCACATTATTTCATAAGTGAATAAGAAAGTGAAGGGGAAAAATGGGTAATAGTCTAATTCACACATATAAAATAACCAATGTAGTAGTTAGTAAGGTTAAAGTGATGAAAGAACCAAGAAAGAGGTGACAAAATCAATGATGCTTATAGTTTAAGTAATGAACTTCATCCTTAAATTTCCCTTATGCACCCAACTTTCTTTGCCACTAAGGCCCTAGCTATACATTGGATTGCTAATTGCAAAGTCAGAGGTTCAAACCCACCAGCAGCTCCAAGGAAGAAAGATGAGGCAATTTGCTCCCCAGAAAAGCTATATAGAGTCACTATGAGTCCCCATTAACCTGATGGCAGGGAGTTGGGTGGATCTTTGTCATTACTTTGTTTCAAATTCAAGTGTCCCTTTAGCTTACACCATCTTTGAAACTAAATATGTCTTTCTGAAAAAGGAGAGACTAAAATCTTGTCCAGTACCATCTGTCAACAATTCATGGGAAAACATTACTTAGAAGACAATCACTGTTATCAAGTCAACCCTGACTCATAGCAACACTATAGGACAGGGGTCAACTGCCCAAAGGGATTCCTGAGACTATAAATATGTACAGGGGTGGAAAGCCTCATCTTTCTCACAGAGAAGGACTGCTGGGTTCCAACCGCTGACTTTGTAGTGAAGCAGTCCGGCGTAACCTGCTATCCACCCGGTTCCCTCACAAGATACAGTTCAGAGAAATGTTGTGAGCAAACTGGAGAAGGGGTTTCTCTTAAAAATCAATCCATCACAGGGAAATTGTTCAAGAACAATGAAAAGCAGATTTCAAAGTAATGTAAATTGTGCTATTTTTCATTCAGCCATGATTAATGAGTAGTAAGGTGAGTGACTAAATTCTAAAAGAAACACTTCAGCAAGGAGCACAAACTAATGTTATCAATCCATCTATTAGATGCACAAAACTTCTGAGTAATAATAATGTTAAGAACCATACAATGAATTGTCCGTATCAACAGTAGGAACTTGCAATAGAAATACAGCCATTTAGAAGCATGTTCAAGCATCTCAAACTAGCTTCTACTATTACAGCTATTACTGCATATTAACAGAGAGACTGGTTAGTGCTCCAATTAGCAACTTAAGTAATCAAAGACTAAGGATACAACCTAAAGAAGCTAGAGAAATGGACATTTTCTTTTTACTGCTTAAGAACCCCAGAAGAATCTCATTCTGCTTTTAAATGCTAATCACCAAGCTCCAAGGCTCTATTGGGCTCAATTCCTTTATGTGAAAATTACTGCAATGAGATCCTGTTCTCGAGAGGACATCAGCCAACCAGAAAAATGGAACTGGGGCAATCACACATCTGTGAGTACATTCACGTCCTCACAGTCACTGACCCGTCACCAGGTATGCCTGGCCTGTTTCCATGAGGAGGCCGTGCTCGGTGATCAAGAATCTATTGGAAGGAAAACTTAGTTTTGATGGGCTATCGGGTCACTACAGGTGACAGACACGCTGCCCGAACATCATAACAATTATAAAAAGCCAAACTCGGCATCCTTGGTTTTTCGAATCATAACGCTGGCTATTTACCGGGGACTTCTTCTTGGCACAATATCAGGAACAGCAGTATGAGTCGTTATTTACATGGTTGTTGCGTGACCAAACTAATCCCAAAAAGCTGAATGCAGGACCTGCATCAGTGAAAACACCTTGGACCAGCCAGAGGTGACATGGCTAATATACTTTAATTACCAGGTGAGCAAGTTTCAAGAGAACACTTTGGGGCCGAAATGGCTCAAGGAATGAATAAAGCACAACTCACCCGGGGATTTGTCCCATTGGTAAAATCAGGCGTTGGGGAAATGTTTCAGGTAAATTTAAACAGATTGAGGAAGCGAGTTCAACAAGCTACAACTTCACAAAAGGTGAACTTACCTACAGTCTTTCCAAATTATATACTAATCACTAGCCTAAATTACAATAAACTTTTAAGAAACCAACCACCTCTTTCCCAGGTAACGCCAATCACATCCAAATGAGGGAATTATTTTGGCGGCAGCCGCCTTACCTCCCGCCACACCACCGCAGCCCACCCCCCACCGGCAGAAGGTCAAACAGCCCCTCACCCCCGCACAGGCAGCCACACAACCAGGGGCAGAAACCCTCGAAGATGCACTTTGAATCTCTCAAACCACGTCACCGTAGACGTTCAAGGAGGAGGAAAACGAGTGTTCTAGCTAGTTCAATGTCCCAGAAGCCTGCCCTACAGCTTGTCCGCCCAACGGCAGCGCGGGGCAATCAGCCGGCTCCTGCCTTCGCCCACCCACCCGGCGAACCCAGGCGACACACGCAACAGACCTCTCCAAGCGTCCACACGCCCAGGACTGACGGTGTCTCCGTTTGATACGGGGGGAGGTGGGGGTGGCGGAGCGCGGGGAAGACGGAGAAAGAAACCCCGCCAGTGACGGCAGGAGCGCTTCCCAGTTCAATCCGTCCCCAAATCCACGCCGCCCTTTCAGCTTTACAA
This sequence comes from Tenrec ecaudatus, assembly GCF_050624435.1. NCBI lineage: Eukaryota > Metazoa > Chordata > Mammalia > Afrosoricida > Tenrecidae > Tenrec > Tenrec ecaudatus. Next base: position 87,573,658 of record NC_134545.1, on the reverse strand, counting down.
TTAAGAGAGCCAGGGAGAAATTCCGGTCAACTCGCCTTGGGGGGTTGGTCGGAGGGGTAGAGGGCTCGAGAAGGGAGGAAGCGGGAAAGAGAAAGAGCAAGCCAATGCGAGAAACGAAAATCTCCCACCTTTCTTAAACTCTTCCAGCATAGCGTCCAACTTAGTGTCGTTGAAAACGAAGTGCAAGGGGTGGTTATAAAATTTGGTGATGGTTTTCAGGGGGGTACAGTCGTCCGGATCCACAAAAGCCAGGTCTTTGACGAAGAGGAGGTCCACGATGTTGGAGCGCTCGCCCTCGAAGACGGGAATGCGCGTGTAGCCGCTCTCCATGATCTCCGACATGGTGTTGAAGTCCAGGATGGCCTCGCCGGTGATCATGAAGCAGTCCCGGAGCGGGGTCATCACGTCTTCCACCGTCTTGGTGCGCAGCTCCAGCGCTCCTTGGATGATGTTCAGCTCCTCCTTGACCAGGTCGTTGTAGGGGTCGGTGACCCGGAGCATCTCCAGCAGCTTCTCCCGGTTGTAGACGGTGCCGATCTCCTGGCCCAGGACGCAGTCCAGCAGCTTGCTGACCGGGTAGGAGGCAGGGAAGGTCATCATCATGAAAAACTTGGTGAGGAAGATGGTGTTGGCGCCCACGGCCAGGCCGTGCCGCGAACAGATGGCCTGGGGCACGATCTCCCCGAAGATGACGATGCCGATGGTGGAGACCACCACCGCCACGAGGCCGGAGCCGGCGATGTCGTCGAGCAGGATGGTGAGCGTGGTGTTGACCAGCACGTTGCCCAGCAGCAGTGAGCACAGCAGGTAGTTGCCCTGCCTGCGCACGGGCTCGATGCGCTTGGCGTAATTCTTCTCCTTCTCGGTGCCGCAGTTCTGCACGATGCGCAACTCCATCGGGTCCAGCGCCATGAGCCCCAGGTTGAGGCCGCTGAACATGCCCGACAGGCACAGCAGCAGCGAGATGAAGATCACCTGCAGCCAGAAGGGCAGCAGGAACTTCTTCTCCTCGCCCACGATCATCTTCGTGTCCTCGCCGTCGTGGTAAATCCAGGTGGTCTCGGCCCACGGGGGCGGCGGGAGCCCGGCCACCCCGGAGCCCCCCTTGCCCCCGACGGCGCCCCCCGCGGAGCCCGGGCCGCCGGCGCCCAGGGCGGGCGTGGAGAGCGAGGTGCACAGGTAATAGGACTTGCTCTTCTCCATCTTGCGCAGCGGCTTGATCTCGATCTCGATGATGCCCGAGGTGCGGCGGTTGAGGATGATGTGGGGCAAGATGATGATGTCTGAGGTGCGGATGCCGCAGCGCTGGGGGCCGCTGTCCGGCTCCGGCGGCGCGGGGCCACCCAGCGCGCGCTCGCCGGGGCTGTGGCGCCGCCGCTCGTGCTCCGTGAAGGCGATGCGGGACCACGTCTCGTTGTTGATGTTCTGCCCGTACACCCGCAGCTTGACCCGGGTCCGCTCGCTCACCCGCAGCGCCCCCCCTTCCATGAACGACACGTCGTTCGTGTCCTCCAGCCGCAACCCGATGATCACCGTCTCCTCGCTGTCGCTCGCCGTCGCGCAGCCGCCCGCGCTGCAGCAGCAGCTCAGCAGTAGCAGCTGCAGCAGCCGGCCCGCCGCTGCCTGCAGGACCCCCCGGCCGCGGGCGCGGAGGCTGCGGCGTGCCGCCATCTTCCTAGTGGGCAGTGCGGCGGCTGCCTGCCCGCCCGCCATCTTTACTTCGGGTTCACAAGCACCACAGCCAATCATGGGGTGGCTGCTCCAGCTGCGGCTTCATCCTTCCCACCCGGCGGCACGAGGGCAAGCACCGGGCCCTGGGCGAAGCTGCAACGGAGCGTCGCGCCCAGTGCTCAGCGGTCCGCCTCCCTGACTGACACTGGCCCGGCCTCGGCCGGCTGAGGAACCCTAGGGTCGACGGAGGGGGGGTGGGGAGGGAGAGGAGGGCCAGCGGCTCCCGCGAGAGGCAGTCCGGCGAGCCAACCACAAGCGGGGGCCCGGCCTCCCAGCCAGGGGGCTGGAATGGAGGCGTGGCCGCGAGCGGCGCCGCGGACCAATGGCAAGGGCAGTGGGTGGGAAAATGGGTTGCCACCGTCCTCAGCACGCCAGGTTTCCAACTGAAAAGCGCGTGACTCTTGTGTATGTGCGAGGAGAGGAGGCGTGGCCAGCAAGAGCTCGATGGCCAATCAGAAATGAGAGCTCCAGAAAGGGGGCGGGGTCGCAGGCCCGGTTGCCAATGAAAAGAAGCCGGCCACGGGGCTGGAGCTCGCCGAGGGGACTCAGTAGTAGATCCCCCGCGCCCGCTGTTGGCCTGGTTGGACCGATGCCCTGCAGCGCGAGGCCGCCTGTTCTCGCTGCGCGGAGTTGCTGGCCACCAAGGGCTCGACGCGCGTACAGAGGGCTTGTGCCCTCCTGCCCCACGTGCCCGAGAAGCTACGTTGACTGAAGACGGCTTAAGGCGCACGCCAATTTCACAGGAAGCCCAGGCACCCGCCGCGGCTGCGCGCGCCCCGTGCCACCACCTGTGTGCGCGCGCAGCCGCCTCCGGGCTAGTGGTGGTCCCCGCACCGCGGCCGACCGGCTCTCGCGCCTCTGTCCCCTACCTGGCTTGCGATCCTCGACTTGCGGTCACGTAGCGCCACCTGCCGGCCGTCCAGCTCCGATGGAAACCACCCCCCAAATTGGGAAGAAGTGGAACAATTCCCTAAACTTTCTAGCCCCAAGACGCATCGCACATTCGTGTTGAACGTACACATTCTCTGCGTCCATTCCTAACTTATTACAAGGTAGAAGGCCAGAAGTCTGTTTTTAACAAGCATCCTGGTAAAGTTCGAGATATGGGAAGGAGTAGGCATCCCAAGCCACTCCATAAAGGTACATTCTCAATTACACGGACAAAGCCCTGCCAAGTTCATAGTCCACTCTGGAGGGCTAAAAGAGTCCGGAGGTCTAGTTCCCCGTGACAGAGTGGCTGTCAGGTTGAACGTTTTTCTCAGCATAAGCATTGAAAAAATAATTGGCTCCTTTACAAAAAGAGTCTACAGGCACGTTTTCTTCTCTTTTTTGGAAACAAATCAAATGTTTCTGATGCATTTCTATTAGGTCTGGCTGCAGTGGCCGTACTTCTACACCTGCGCCTGATCTTAATCCAGCATCCAGGCTGAGTTTGGTAAATCTACATCTTGCCACTCTGGGATTGAAACCCGCTGGGGCTTCCCACCCCATCACAGCAAAAGCCACTAGACAAAGACCTAAACTTTAGACTCTTTAGGGCCTAATGGGTCTGCTCCCTCCCCTTCCATCTCTGACCTCATCAACTGCGGAACAGACCTGCACTTTAATTGGTTCCCAATCATCACTCTGAGCAATGGGGGAGGAAGGAGCGCATTGCCTTTGCCCAGGCTGGGTTTCCTGTGTCTGGACCTCTCTTCCCCTGGTTGTCCACATAGTCGCCAGTTCAGCTCCTTCAAGGCTTTGCTCTGTGGCCAGTTTAATGTAGCCTTGCAAACATTCCCAATACTGCACGTGTGATTTTTGCTTTATCTTCAAGGCAAAGATCATGTGCTAATATACCAAATCAATTATTAAGCTGGCGTATTGTCTGTCTCCTTTCAACTAGAACATAAACTCCTAGAGAACAAAGATGTTGTTTTCGCAATGACTCTACCACCAGGACCTACAACAACTGTGGACATTCAAATCGGTATTGATAGATGTTAAACTATATTCTGAGTATTTCAAATAATGTCCCTACTGCTTCTAGCCTTGCTTCTCCCACTGCCACCCCCTTAAGACAAGGCTTTCCACCCCCGTCAAAAATTAGTCTCAGAAACCCATAGAGGCAGCAGCTCTTCCCTGTCCCAGAAGGTCGCCACGAGTCAGCAATAAGTGATGGCAGTGAATGAATGACATTTGAAAACGATGTTCAGATGAAGAAAACCTGATTATGTTCCAGGGCTTGGCTTACATTTGTAAGAGTAGCAGTATGGAAATTTCTCTCCAAACCAAACTCACTGCCATCTAGTCTATTCTACCTCATAACAACCCTGCAAGACACGGTAGAACTGCCCTCGTGTGTTTCGGAGACTGTGATTCTACAGTAGAATGTCTCATCTTGCTCCCTTGGAGCAGCTGGTGGTTTTGAACTGCTGACCTTGCAGTTAGCAACCCAATGCATTAAAAAAATTTTTTTAGGAAAAAATGATAAATGTTAAGACTAGACATAGTGCTAAGTCAACTGATTGGAAATGAGCCCATTTTACCTTCAAAAGTAAAGTCCGAAGGGGAAAAACAAGTAAAGTCTGAATGTGTTTAAGGGAACAGAGGGAATATGATTAAAGATTCCCAAATGCTGAATGAACACTTTCCAAATAGAAGTGTGGAGAAGAGGGAAGGGGGAGGGAAGAACTTGCCAGAGAAAGCTGGACCAGTCCAGGAAGTGTGACACTAGGCAATTCAGAAGCAAGTCAGACGTTCAGGACGTCACAGTTAACTGTCCTCAAGGCCCCGCCCAGCCAGTTTACAATGAAAGATAAACCGAGCTCTGCTCGCACCAGGGACAGCAGTGAGGTTGATCCTGAGGAGAGTGGGGAGGTCAGGTTCCTTATGTACACCTAAGACACACACATGCCCGGGCCCACATTTCCTGGCCAGACAGATCTTCGTTCCCTCGTTCATGAGGGTAACTAGTCCACGCTCTGTGCAAAGCAGCAAAATCTGTAGGTGCTCTTAAGGGTCTCTCAAAATCTGAGAGGAAAAGAGTCAGCACCATCCTGTGCTCCGCTCCGCTCTCATGTGCACACTAGCTGCACGTGGCCCGAGGTTGCTGAGTAGCTGCTGCAGGCGTCTAATCCTGTTATGTTCTGACTTGGTCTCACTTCGAGCACGTCATTTAGAGAAAAACCCAATCCTTCTAGCAAATCCTTACCCTACCTAACCATTTCTTGCCATAGTCCCTCCCGGACATCCGGGGTGGAGGAAGGGCGGTGGATAAATGCGCCATCTACAAAGAATAACCTCGGACATCTGGGAGATTTGAGGAACTCGGAGACACCCTGTCCAGGCCGAAGAGTAAAACACCAAAATAGCTCCCTACACGTGTTGGGGGGCGGGGGGAAGAGTCAACAAAACCCTGAATTCTGAACATAGTTCTACAGAAGTTCTGGGTTTGTAGAGACGCTTTTTAGTTCCCCTCAGAAAAGTGCCTAGTGATAGAAAACTGTTCAACACGAATCGCTTCCGTGTTGTTACTGTCAAAGGTCAGTGAGTTGCTTCCAAGGCATAGTAACCGATGTCTAACAGAACGAAACAATGCCTGGTCACACACCACCTTCACCATAATCAGTCAGTTTGAGTCCCTTGGCTAGTGTGTCCATCCATCTCATTGAGAGTGTCCTTCCCTTTTGCTGACTCTCTCTACCTTATCCACCAGGACAGCCTCTTTTTACTGATTGATCTTTCCTAAGGACGTGTCTAAAGTGGGCAAGCCAAGTGGAACTTGAATCAGTCGGAAGCACAAGGACTTACCCAAACTTTCCAAAGGATCGCATCCATTTGCCCTGAGAGGGATTTCTCAGAAGCAACACTGCCCACTTGTTTAAATACACAAAATTCAATTTAGCGAAAAGAGGCATTTGTCCTAACAGTTAACCCAAAACAGTAAATAAAACAAAACCGGCAATGTTGTTTCCATTCTCCAGAGAATGTTTCCGGAAGCTTTGCTTGGGGCTTTCCTACTTGCCTCCTTTTCTAGGTATGTTTTGGACAGGGGTATTGGGAAAGAAAGACACAGCTTTTCTGAAAGGAAAGCTCCCTCCTTTCACAAGAGCTGATGCTCCATGAGGGCTTCCCTCCCTCTAGGGAATTTTGACTCTTGGGCTCTGGAGCACCTGAATGGAAAGTAATCACGAGGAAGCCTCCCAGTGGGCAGCCCTTCTCCGCCACCCTATGATTGGCTGTAGTCCTCCCCCAGCTCTGCAGGAATGTGCCTGCTTCCCCTCCTCCCTGAAAACTCCTGGTCCCCACAACGCCTGGCCTTGGGATCACAAGAGCATCTTACATCCCAGTCCCCCTTTCACCAGGCACCCTCTGCACCTCCAATGGCAAAACCCAAAGCGGTCTCCCCAGCACTGGGTGTCACCCTCTCCATCTCTTCCCTTTCCTCCGGAACCCCTTCTCCACCAATCAAATAAGGGCATTTCTGCACTGAAAAGGCTACTGCTTACTCCATTAAACGATGGCCCGGGAGCTGTGGGATTGTCTAGAATCTTCTAGAATGTTTGTTCAGTCCCCTTCTCCCTCTGCAATACCAGCTGTAGTCTAAGAGAGGTTCTGCTCACTGTGACCGTAAAGACCACTCAAGACAGGTCCCGGTTGTGAGGAGACCTTTCACTTACTCAGCTTTCAAATTCAAACCAGGTGGACATTAAAAATCATTTAAAGTCTAACTAAAAAGTTTAAAAAGAAACACATTTCAGGGGAGGGATGATCAAGAGGAGGGTGAGACGACTCCAAGAGAGGGCAGTCCCGGGGATGGAACATGGGGAGGAAGAACCAGTCCAGAGCCAGGTCGGCTTCAAACCTGCACGATGCCGCCCTGGCAGGACTTTCATTTATGCTTACCACTCTCGTCAGAAATACCAGGGCTCCCATACCAGCGGAGCTTTTTCCCAGGCTCTTTTTTTCCACATCCTCTGGAGCTGCCGCTAAAATCCTATTCCAATCATCCCGTGCATAGAAAAACAATGTCAGACCTCAGTGGAAAAAGGCTGCGCCTATTTTTAGTTCCTCTGAGATAGCTATTGTTTGTTTGTTTTATTTTTAAAAATCCCGAAACAGCGGGTTTCGTTCATTTCTCTGCACTTCCGAATGCCACATCATCGCCGTTTCTTTATATTGTAAACACAAAACTTGTGCTTTATTTGTCACCCCGTCCCCGCTTGTATGTGTTCGCTTCTTCGGCTCACATAGACTGTACGTTGCAGACATGGCAGTGGGCGCGGGGAAGTGACATTTGCAGCCAGAGTTACAGCGAAAACGTCCCCTTAAGGAGGTTAGCCAGCCGTGCGCATAAATCACACTGCTGTTTTCTCATAGAACACACTGAGTGGAGCCAAGGCCAAGGGCACCACTGTGCGCAGATGGCTGTGTGTCTGCTTGTTGTTTGCATTTAAAAATTGGGTATATGATATGGGATATACGAATAAAGGGGTGTGTGTGGGAAACTTCATGGTCTTTGAATTGGCTCCTGAAGCCTAAGTAGGATTTAGATACGTATAGATGTCAGAGCTATTCCAAGGACTTGTGAGATAAAAGGGGGAATATTCTGATGGAAGGAGAGGGTGAGGTGAGGTGGGAAACGGAACAGCATTGTTGAAGCAAAACATAGGTGAAGATGGCTTTTCAACCCACAAAGGCCCAGATGTCAAAGACCGAGTGCCCGGCTTGGTTCGAACACTGATGAGACTATTTGCATTATGTGGCACAGTGTTCTCTCCCAGGAATTTCCCAACATTTACCAGTGTGAGGGAGGCTAAGGGAGCTATTTTGGTCAAGGAACAGCTCAGGATACCTGGCCTGGTCTGTATCCACAAAAGCAACGCCTCCCCTCCTCCTCATAACCACGAGGAACCCCCGTTTTGAAAGAACTGCGCCAACTCCTCCTGCTCCCTGATTTCAACACAAAAATAACAAGACCTGCTTCACAGCCCTCTGAAAAGTACAGGAAGGTTAATGAGAGAGAAACGAACAATAGTTGATCAAAGATTAACGCCTGGGCTTGGAAGCCGCCCCAGACCTTCTGCGCCTGCTGCGTCAACCTTTCCTCTGGCTTCCTGACCTTTGGGGACTTTGCTTCCCGGGGAGGATGCTCATGCAATATTCACAAAGAAAATCAGGTGATGGAAGCTTGTCAACTCTGCCAACCGAGGATAAGCTGTCCTGGTCAACACGCTGGACACAATTAGGCTCTAAGTTGTATGTCAAATTACCATAAGCAGCTCTTACCCTCCTTGGTTCCCTCCTGTGAGCTTCCCTGCAATTTCCCATGTGCCTTTCTTTGCTACTGCTTGTGATTAATTAATTATAGAAGTCATAGAGCCATAGGGGAGGCCATAGACTGGCCGTTATTTGATCTACAATGAAAAAATAAAGAAACACCTCCCTTGCAAGTCTGATGAAATGGTGTTAACTGTCGCCCTAAATCCAGGGTCACAAACTCAAAGCTTATTGTGAAGCTGACTGGATAGGGGCCTGGGGACAGTGATGAGCTGCCCGGGGGAGCGCGCCCTGTCGGAAGCGGAAGCCAGGGCTCAGTTTGGGACACCCCAGTGGGGCAAAAGTACAGGCCTCATGTTGTCAACATCTCCTATCTGGTTGGATTTTCAAGAGAAGCCAGAAATCCTTATTTTATGTGCAATTTCCAATTTATCAATGTGGTCAACTTTTTTTTTTTAATAAATACCGTGACCTCCACAGAAGCTGGACCCTGTATCTGTTTCTAAGCTTGGGAGAGAACTTCAAGTCTGTCAAATCCAACCTCCTCATTGTACAGGTGGAAAAAGCAAATCTCCAAGAGGGCCAACAGTTTCCCTGTGGGCAACTAACAGCGAGGCCAGAAGACTCACCTGCTTCCTGGCTCTGGCAGCAGCATCCTGTACTCCACAGGTGACTGGCTTGAGGTCTCACAGCAAACCCAGAGCATCCTCCACTTACTGCTCGACATGGTTAGTGTCTCTGGATCCTGAATCCTGAGACAGGACCCTAAGACTGTGCGGGAGCCTGTGAGGCAACGGAGTGGTATATGGGCAGGGTGTTTTGGTTCCGAATTGATTTTCCCCTCACCTGAAGACTATCCCGCAGCATAGCCCTGCCCCAGGAAAGGAGGGGCTGCTGTGCTCTCACTGGGGAAGGGGTCAGTCCAAGACAAGCAAGGCTCCCTCAGCAGGAGGGATTAAGTACAAAACTTACATTCACAGATCCCGCCCATTAACCTCAGTGGGAGCGCTGACCGGAATGGCAGTTAAATAGTTTGGAAGGAAGCCGTAAAGTTCAAGCCATAGGTTATACCCCCAACCCCAAAACAGGTTATATTTAGGATTATACAATTCCAGCTTCACTTTTGCAAAAGAGAGTTCATTTTTAATCTGGTGAGGACGCCCTCTGCTAATTCTCGGAGCAAAGTCTACAAGATCCAAGAAGTGATCATTTATTTTAAATTTTTTTCATGTCTTACACTGACTGCTGTCTCCTTTCATCTACTTTTCTGCTGTTCATCCTCCCATACGTCAATTATTGTTATCAGTTCCCCCTTTCACCACCCTTCCCTTACCCTCCTAGCATAATAATTTATAAAGCATCAAGGGGACATTGGGGAGGGGGAGTGGGAGAGGGAGGGGAAAAATGAGGAGCTGATACCAAGGGCTTAAGTAGAAAGAAAATGGTTTGAAAAAGATGATGACAACCTGTATACAGGTGTGTTTAACTCAATGGATAGATGTATGGATTGTGATAAGAGCTGTAAGCACCCCCCAATACAGTAAAATAAATATTTTAAAGATCAAAGATGTGGTTGGGGGCTGAAGAAACTTGGCAGATATAGAAGGTAGAACAGGTACCAACAAAGTCTAGAAAACACACTCAGTTGTTTTTCTCCTGTCGGCCCACAGAGTCGATAGTCTCCCCCTGTCAGTGCCTAAGACAAAGCCTGGCTCACAGTTGGCACCTAACGAATACTTGGTGAATGACTGAATGAAAAATAGGATCGGTGGGGCCACAGTCCTTGCCAGGTGCATTTAGTGAAATTTCCTACCAACGGCGGCAGGATTCATCACTTTCTTGACTGCCCCCATTGGGGCCATGCAAAGAAAGACCCACAATCCATGAGAGGAGCATGACCTGCTGCCGTCTTGGCACCAAACCATGTCCTTTTCAGTGATGCATGGCTGTGGGGACGGGGATGCGGATGCTGATTCAGGCGACAACAGCAGCCACACAGGAATGCCTCTGCAGGCTTCATGATTTTTTTAAATAGTCTTCTCCTGTGATCCTGAAGGTTTGAAATAGTGTCTTTGATACAAGAGCCAATTAAAAGAAAGGCCATCCCTTCGACTCTTTAAGTCTCTGACAAAGCTTTTTGGCCAGAGAAGAACTGGGCCCTTTTCTGTGCCTCTGCTGCTCAGGAGGTTCATGTTGAAATGTATAAGACGTCGAGAATGGAGGCACATGGAATTTTGAGTCTCTGGGTGGCACAGTCTAGTCCTCGACTACTAGCCAAAAGGAAGGCGGTTTGTGCTGGCCCAGAGGAAAAGCCTAGGGACGTGCTGTCCAAGGCTGACAGGCTTGACAACCCTGTGGGGTCACAATCAGTATAGGCATATTGGTGACAACGCCATCAACTCTCCCATCTGTGTTTACATGATCAGAGTGAAACGATAGGGGAAACATCACCCGCTGCCAAAAGCCTTAACAGACAGCTCCCTGACGCTGGTCGGGCAGCCAAAGCAGAACCAGCCTTGGGCTGGTCCTGACATCACATAAGCTTGCAGCAGCCTTAGGGAGCCAGTGATCTGAGCCACAGGCCAGGCACACTTTCAAAGGACGTCATACAGATGAGGAAGCAAAGGCACAGCCATGTCATTTTCTCAAGGCTAAATGCTTGGCACAAACTAGGGGCTGGGAGTGGGGGAGCTATGATGTTTGGCATCAGGGGTTTGTTCCATTCCACCGACCAATCCGATGTCACTATGAGTCAGAATCAACTTGGTGGCCATGGGTTTGTCCCCTAGGAGGCCCCAGTATTAGTTGGCAGGGCTCCTGGGCTCGTGGACAGGCTCCTCTCAACCGTGCCAGGCGAATACTGCCGTTAACACAGGTGTGCTGGGTCAAGAGCTGTAGAGCCAAGAAAGTGCCGTTTAGAACAGAATCAAGGTCACAGAGAAGGCGCTTAAAGCACCAGGATAGCACCTAGTGCGCTCCTTCATCGCTCATCTGTCAGGCTGTCACGCTGTGGTGGCTTACGTGTCACTGTGAGGCTGGAAGCTATGCCACCAATACTTCCCACACCAGCAGGGTCGCCCCGAGGGAAGGGATTTCAGCGTTTCCAAACGGGAAACTGATGCGGAAGAAGGACTAGGCCATCCACTCCATGAAAACCTCATGAAGAGCAGTCCGTTGTCTGACATAGGGTCAGAAGGGTCCCTCAGGTTGGTCTCAAAAAGAAACTCAGCCACCGAGTCAAATCTCATAGTGACCCTGTAGGACAGGCTAGACCTGCCCCTGGGGGTTTCTGAGACGACAGCTCTTTATGGGAGTAGAATGCCTCCTCTTCGTTCCACCCTCGGGTTGGAAGGCGCTCAAAATACGACTGGGGAACATTTGCCTCCTCAACGTTAAGTCTCCCTTAATGCTGCAGATCGGTGTTTCCCAAAGATCCAGAGGGGCCGACAAAAGCAGATACCGATCCTTTATCCTGGATGCTGGGCTAGAGCGCAAACGTTTTTCATTGTCGCTCTTTTGTCTCAGCCACCGACATGCCTTCCAGACTGAGGAAGACCCAGAGACTTAGGGGCCACGTGAGCCACGGCCACATCAGCAAGCACCGGAAACACCCAGGCGGCCGGGGTAATGCTGGTGGCTTGCATCATCACAGGGTCAACTTCGACAAACACCACCCAGGTGACTTTGGGAAAGTCGCTGTGCAGCATTACCACTTGAAGAGGAACCAGAGCTTCTGCCCAATGGTCAACCTTGATAACTGGTGGACCTTGGTCAGTGAGCAGTCCAGGGTCAATGGTGCCAAAAGTAACACTGGAGCTGCTCCCGTCACTGCCGTGGTGCGGCCGGGCTACTACGCAGTCTGCGGAAGGTAAACGTCCAGAGCAACCTGGCATCGTGAAGGCCACATCTTTCAGAAGAGCTGAGGAGAAGATTAAGGGGGTTGGTGGGCCTATGTCCTGGTGGCTTGAAGCTGCGTGGAAGTTTAGTTGAAAGTTAAAAATGGCAACAACAACACAAAGTTTTTAATGGTCAGTGGAGCGCTGAGTAATATTTGTTTTTATTTATTTACTTATCTGGAAAAAGTGGCAGTAGGGCAAAGAAGTCTGGGACCCCATGATGTAGATGGAGCCAAAGCTTTTGGAACCTTCATTTGCTGACGGGGCTGACTCAAAGTGAGAAGAAAGGGCTGAGTGGGGAATGACAGCAAAGACATCATACGCGAAGAAAACAAAAGGGCGTTAAAAAGACAGGAGAGAAAAGGCCAAAGTGGAGGTCAGAAGAGACTGAAGAGAAATTCTCAAGAGGCAGCTTAAGAAGACAAAGTAAAACATCTCAGTGATCGGTGCAAGCACCTGGATTTAGAAAACCACGCGAGGAGACCAGGTTCACCATGTTGCGTTGCAATGGTGATTCTCGGGGCAAAATGCGGACTGATGCGGGAAACATCGAAAGAAGATGGGAGGAATACACAGGGTCACTGTACCGAAAAGAAATGGTCAATACTCAACCACTTCAAGAGCTAGCATATGACCAAGAACTGATGATATTGAAGAACTCCAAGCTGCACTGAAGGCATGAAAAAGCAGGCTCCAGAATTGATGGGACACCCAGGGCAAGGTTTGAACAAGCCGATGTTGTGCTGGAAGCATTCGTTTGTCTATGCTTCCAAGAAACTTGGACGATAACTACCTGGTCAACCAACTGGAAGAGACCCGATTTCTGCCCATTTTAAAGAGAAGTGGCCCACTAGAATGCAGCAATTAGCTAACAGTATCATTGATATCACATAGAAATAAAAATCTGTTGAAGGTGATTCAAAAACAGTTGCCGCACTACATTGACAAGGAGCTGCCAGAAATTTGAGCTGAATTCAGAAGAAGACGTGGAACAAGGGAGATGCTAATGTCAGATGGATGTTGGCTGAAAGGAGGGACGATCAGAAAGATGTTTACTTTGGCTATTCAGCTGTGTGGATGATTAAAATAAAAAATATATATATATATGGAAAACATTGCAAAGAACTGAAATCTGAAAACACTTCACTGTGCTCATACAGAAGCTGTACATAGACCAGAAGGCAATTCTTTGGACCAAACAGGGGACACTGCATGGGTTAGAGTCGGGAAAGCTGTGTGTCGGGGTTGTATCCTTTTACCATCCTTATGCAACCTATATATTGAGCATGTAATCTGAAAAAGTGGACTATATATTGGAGAATGAACCTCAGGGTCAGAGGAAGGCTTACTGACAACCTGCACGATTCAGATGACACAGCTCTGCTTGCTGACGGCCAAGAGGAGTTGAAGCGCTTACTGATGCCAACCAAAGACTACCGTCTTCATTATGAATTACAGTTCAACGTAAAGAAAAATCCTTACAACTGAACCAAGAGATCAATGAGAAAAATAAAAAGATGTCACTTGTCAAGGATGTCATTTTCCTTAGACCCGTAATGAACACTCGTGGAAGCAGCAGTCTAGAAATCAAACGGCATCTCACGCTTGGTAATCTGTGGCACAAGATCTATGCAAGGCGTCACGGAGCAAAGCTGTGACCCTCAGGACTAAGCTGTGCCTAACCCAAGTCATGGTATCTTCAGTCGCTCCATGTGCATGTGGAAGTTGAACAAGGCGTGAGGCAGAGCAGAGAAGAGCCGATACGTTTGATTGACGGTGTTGGTGAAGAACACTGCAAGAAGCATGGTCTTCCAGAAAAACAAACTAACTGGTCTTGGAGGAAGTGTCGTCAGCGTCCTCAGAAGAATAGTAAGACTGGGATGCATGGACATTGGACATGAGCCCCTAGGGAAGGATTTCGTGTTTTGTAAAGTAGAAGGGCAGTGTAAAAGACGACCCTCGACAACATGCAACGACATGGTTGGTGCAACCATGGGCTCACCTGCAGCAACGGGCGAGGCTGCCTCAGGTAGGACGGTGGTTCCTCTGGGTGCTCAGACTTGCTGTGCGTTGCAGCTGCCTTGATGGCAACTAAAACAATAGCTCTTTCTTGTCTATAGTTTCAAGTCAATGTCTACAGCTGAACTCACTCAAAAATCAGATGATCTTCCTATTTTTCACAGCCTCCTTTTCAAAAGGAGGCCTATGGAGTCCACTCCAATGCTTTACAAAGCCTAAGGCTTCTCTCCCCCCTGATCCCCTTTTGGCACGGAGTTGAGAATGGATCCCCGTGCTCCTATGGAAACTGTTCAGGGTATGGAGCTTGATGCTGAAAAGTTCACCTCTAAACTCTTAGGTGTCAAGGATCAAGTCTGCCCCCCCCCCAAAAAAAAATAAAAATCTCAACTACAACTCAACTTTATTCATCTTTGAACTTTTCCTTTTAAAAAGTTTATTCAAATGAGGAGCTGATACCAAGGGCTTAAATGGAGAGCAAATGTTTTGAGAATGATGAGGGCAATGAATGTACAAATGTGCTTGACACAATTGATGGATGTATGGATTGTGATAAGAGTTGTATGAGCCCCCAATAAAATGATCTTTTAATAATAATAAAACCACTCCTCTATCTTTTTAAACCATGGAGCCTCAAACTGAGCCCAATATTTTCCCCAAAGTTGATCCAGGACCTTTTATACCAAAACAAAACACTGCCATCAAGTTGATTCCAACTCAGTGATCCCACAGGATGTCATAGAACTGCCCCTGTAGGTTTAGGTGACTATAACTCTTTACAGGAGTAGAAAGCCTCATCTTTCTCCCTTGCAGGGGCTGGTGGTTTCAAACTGCTGGCCTTGCAGTTAACAGTCCAGTTCATAACCCACTACACCACCAGGGCCTTCCTTGCCAAGTGCTCTGCTTTCTCCAGTTAGGCTGTGCTACAGACGGCCACCACAGCTACTGTTGTCCCTTACAAGGGTGCGCTGAGGTCAGAGACATTTGTTATTCATTTGTGGGTTTAATTCAATTGCCTCACCCCACCCCTAAAAAAAGTTGAGTTTAAAAGACCAGTGACCTGAAGAGCACCTCTACTACATTTGATTTCAAAATCTTGGAAACACAGAATTAACTTTATTTCAGGAGGAACTTTGTTTAATGAGCAAACATGGCAACAAAAATAGGGTTTTTTTTATGTCAGAAGCAATATTTTTTTGTGTGTGGTAAATCTTTAAACCATTTTATTGGGGACTCGTACAACTCTTATCACAATCCACACATGCATCACTCATGTCAAGCACATTTGTACATTCATTGCTCTCCAGTTAAGCCCTTGGTATCAGCTCATTTTCCCCCTTCCTTCCCCACTCCTCCCTCCCTCATGAACCCCTGATCATTTATAAATTATCATTTTGTTATGTCTTACACTGTCCGACGTCTCCCTTCACCCACTTTTCTGTTGTCTGTCCCCCAGAGAAGAGGTTATATGTAGATCCTTACATCGGTTCCCCCTTTCCACCGTACCCTCCCTCCACCCTCCAGTGTCTACACTCTCAGCACTGGTCCTGAAGGGATCATCTGTCCTGGATTCCCTGTGTTTCCGGCTCCTAGCTGCATCAGTGCACATGCTCTGGTCTCAGTCAACAATTATTCCTAAAGCCTTTATTGCCATTGGCCAAGGCTTAAATGAGTCGCTCAGTTTCACTTCTGACCACTAAGTGGCGACAGAACTTTGGATTAGTTACAAAGTAGAAAGATGTGATCAACCAGTTCCTATGTATGTGATTTGCTGTGAATCTTTAATACCTTCTAACCATCATGTGTCCTTATCAGTGAGCACGATTGTGGTGCCTTCTTGCCACTTATTCTTTCTTATGGTCTTCGCTTTGATAAAGAGCAGATTCAAGAGCAGCAGCAGCAGCAATGTCTATTTATATACGATAGTCAGGATGATGAACAATCCTGAGGAGAAAACCACAGGCCCAGCGGTTGGGGGTGGGGGTGGAGTGGGAAAAAGGAGGAGGGAGGAAGAGCCAACAAACACAAAGATAAGGGAACAACAAGAGATCTAAAATTGATGGTGAGGAGGGCGTGTAGTGCCTAGTGGGGTTTAATCAAGAGCAATGTATCCGAGAGGAAATACTGGGAGCCAAATGGAGGGTGAGCATGATAGTGGGATAGGAGGAAGGAGAAAGGAAACAGAGCAGCGGTTCTCAACCTTCCTCATGCCGCGACCCTTTCATACAGTTCCTTATGTGGTGGTGACCTCAACCATAAAATTAATTTCGTTGCTACTTCATAACTGTCATTTTGCTACTGTATGAATTGTCATGTAAATATCTGGTATGCAGGATGTATTTTCATTGTTACAAATTGAACATAATGAAAGCATAGGGATGAATCACAAAAACAATATGAAATTATATATTGTGAAGTATTTATTTCTAATGACAAATAAATTTTGTCCTAGATCATGATGCAGCATAGGTCACAGTCTTCACGCCAGGTACTTGTCTGTGGGCGTATCTGCATGTGGGCGGACCCCCCCTGGAGACAGAGGAGTGGTGTCTCAATTCCTAAGGACCAACGGAAATAATGTGTTTTCCGATGGTCTTGGGCGACTCCTGTGAAAGGGTCACTCAATCCCCAAAAGGGTAGAGACCCACAGGTTGAGAACTGCTGAAATAGAGGAAAGAAATAGGAGGCAAAAACTATTTATAGAGGTATAGCTATAGGCATGTACATATGTAAATATATTAATTTATAATTCAAGGGATAGAGGCCAATGTACATAAATTTATATGTTAAGTATTAAGATAGCAGACAGACTTTGAGACTCTATTCAAGGCCTCCCTTAACACAAGAACACTTTATTCTAATAACCTAGCACTCTTTGATACTCACCTTTCAGACATGATCGCTGAAGACAAAGTGGGTGCATAAGCAAATGTGGTGACGAGAGCAAATAGTGCCCAGCTATCAAAAGATACAGCGTCTGGGGTCTTAAAGGCTTGAATTTAATCAAGTAGCCGTCTAGCAGGGAAGCAAAGAAGCCCACATGGAAGAAGCACACAACCTGTGAGATCATGAAGCGTCAATAGGATCAGGTACCAGGTATCAAAAGATCCAAAACAAACAACTCTATCAATGCAAATGAGAGGATTGGAATGGAGAACCAAAACCCATCTGTAGATCATTGGATATCCCCCACAGAAGGGTTGTAAGAAAGGGATTACTCAACTAAAGCACAATATACCATCGATGAATCACACATAATTCCTCTAGTTCCTGAATGCTTCCTCCCTTGCACTACCATGACCCAGTTCTACCTTACAGATCCTGCTAAACCGGAGAACACACATTGGTACAGATAAGAGCTCTGGACACATGGAATTTGGGACAGATGAAATTCTCAGGAACAGTAGTGGGAGTAGTGATATCATGAGGGTAGGGGGATGTCAGGGAGAGAGAAGAAAAAGGGCGAGTAAGTGGGAACCCATCACAATGTTAGACATATAGCACCCCCCCCCAAAGAGGAAGAATAACAGAAATTTGGTGAAGGGAGACAATAGATAGTTTAAGATATGAAATAATAATAACAAAATATAATTGATCAAGGATTCACGAGGGTGGAAGGGTAGAGGAGCGAGCGGGCAAAAGAGGAGCTGGTATCAAGGACTCAAGTAGGAAATGTTTTGGAAATGATGATGGCAACATACATACAAATATGCTTGATACAATTGATGTGTGGATTGCTATGGGATGTATAAGAACCCCCAGTAAAGTGATTTTTAAAAAGAGCATATGCAACTCATTCTCCAGCCTCCAGCCACACTGCTAGTTTTGCTATCCAGGCAGTTGTAGACTTAGCAGCCTCTAGTGCCGCAGCAGCTTCCAGCGTCACCAGGGGGACATGGGGACTTGGTGGTGTAAGACTCTTCAGCAAACTTGAATGGATCTGAGATGACAGCCTGTCAAGAAGCAAACCCAGTGAGAAATTAAAGGTGTGTGGTGTATCCAAACCATGATCAAAACCAGCAAAACCAGCCCTCCCATCCAGGCCATGCTGGCTCAGAGCCACCCA
Organism: Tenrec ecaudatus; assembly: GCF_050624435.1. Taxonomy (NCBI): domain Eukaryota; kingdom Metazoa; phylum Chordata; class Mammalia; order Afrosoricida; family Tenrecidae; genus Tenrec; species Tenrec ecaudatus. Next base: position 87,555,688 of record NC_134545.1, on the reverse strand, counting down.
ATAGGACGGAGTAGAATTGCCCCTGTTGAGTTTCTGAGACTGTGGCTCTGTAACTCTGAACAGGAGTACAACACTCTGTCTTTCCCCGAATGGTTTCATACTGCGGGCTTTGAGGTGACAGCCCAAAGCATAACCACGGCACCGCCAGAGCTGCCCCTAGGTTGATTTGATTTTGATGGCTTCATTTGGGAGGAAAAGAATGTTGCACCACTCCATGGGGTCCGGGGGGAAACAGCAACCAGTCTGCAAAAAGGTGCCCCTCTCTTCCTGAAGCTTCTAGTCAAATTATGGCTCCTTTCGAAGCAAAGTTCATTCACAGCTTCATCAAGGTAGTCCCTGGCTGGCCAGAAGACTGGATTTTGCTCACCCCTCCTATGAGATTCTCATTTGTATGAATGTGCCATTTAGCTCTCTGGAAATGCATACTAACTTACCGACACCTCTCTTCTCCCATCCTAATCCCCCCAAATATGTGCACAGGACAAGAAGTCCTAGGTACCAAAGCGAACATTGACGATGGCCGACATGCGCATGTTGAGATGGCTACTAGTCAAGGTGAGCCAGATCTCAGGACAGAGTAAGGATATTTTTCCAAAAACAAAATAGCAAAGACAATTTCTCTTCCTTTCACCCGACATCAACACCCTGACACCATGCCAATATCAATACCAAATCCAAAGAAAAAGCAGGAAATCAAAAGTATGAATAAGTTAAATAGTGGCAATGGATTCTTTTTTTTGTGAGAGTGAGTGAGAGTGAGTGAGTGACTGTGAGAGGGAGTGAAAGTGAGTGAGAGAGTGAGAGAGTGAGTGACTATGAGAGGGAGTGAGTGAGTGAGAGAGAAAGTGAGTGGGTGAGTGAGAGAGTGGGTGAGTGAGTGAGAGTGAGTGAGAGCGGCAATGGATTCTTTCAACATAAATTTACACTCTATTGTTGGCCACTGCCAATAGAGGAGTGTGTGGCAGTTACATAACTTCATGTCAACTTGATAAATGGAATGAAAGGGTGGGGTCTAGCCTGCCAACCAGGTTACAGCCTGTGGTCCCTCCTTCTGGGGGTGGCCTTCTCATGAAGCTTCTGGGACTTCCTCTCTGGAGGCGGAACACTCTTTGCTTCACATGGAGCCATGCTGATGGCAGCCAGAGCCCCGGAGAAGTGTCCACTGCCACTGGATCCACAGGACTTTGCACCCAGCAGCCTGTGATCTTCCTGCATTCGGCATCGTTGCATGTGCTGTGTGAGTCTGACGAGGAATTCATGGGCTAATATCCAACTGATGCACTTGACCTGGACTGGGCTGGGCTGTTTTATTGATTCACAATTACTTCTTGATATAAAGTTCTCTCTTACAACATATATATGTCTGTGGCTTTGTTTCTCTAGTCAACGTGGGCTAACACGAGTATATAAGACCCTAGATGCAGGAAACAGGGAAATAGAGTAGTCCCTTTGCTGAGGTAACTTCCTGGTGGCCCTGGTCATTCAGGCTCTCAGATTTTTACCTTTCTAAAATGAAAGGTTTGCTGGATCTGGGCTTCCCGATCAGGTGGGCTAGCATCTAGCGCATCTCCAAGCCACCCTGGGGCCCCCCTTCATTGCATTTCCTTGTCTCAGATCCACGGCTCCTTGCAGCACCTCAGCAAGAGGGCGTGAGATGGTGGTTTGCTTCTGGAAACCCTACGAAGCAATTCCACTCTGGCCTATAGGGCCAGTATGATTTAGAATCAACTTGATGGCAATAGTTTTAGTGCTGAAAGGCCTGGTGGGAAGGTGCAGTCCCCCCCTCATCTAGGTGCAGGCCTGGTGGGAAGGTGCCGTCCCCCCTCACCTAGGTGCAGGCCTGGTGGGAAGGTGCCGTCCCCCCTCATCTAGGTGCAGGCCTGGTGGGAAGGTGCCGTCCCCCCTCACCTAGGTGCAGGCCTGGTGGGAAGGTGCAGTCCCCCCTCATCTAGGTGCAGGCCTGGTGGGAAGGTGCCGTCCCCCCTCATCTAGGTGCAGGCCTGGTGGGAAGGTGCCGTCCCCCCTCACCTAGGTGCAGGCCTGGTGGGAAGGTGGAGTCCCCCCTCACCTAGGTGCAGGCCTGGTGGGAAGGTGCCGTCCCCCCTCATCTAGGTGCAGGCCTGGTGGGAAGGTGCCGTCCCCCCTCATCTAGGTGCAGGCCTGGTGGGAAGGTGCCGTCCCCCCTCACCTAGGTGCAGGCCTGGTGGGAAGGTGCCGTCCCCCCTCATCTAGGTGCAGGCCTGGTGGGAAGGTGCTGTCCCCCCTCATCTAGGTGCAGGCCTGGTGGGAAGGTGCCGTCCCCCCTCATCTAGGACCTGGGCGGAGCGCTCACATTATTCTCGGTCCTCTTCCTCCTACCAACCAATAGGAGACCGGGTAGCAACACCCCTCCCAAACGTACTCTCCCAGTCCTATGAGATCTAAAGGCTTAGAGAAATAAAAACAGGGCATGTGGATGAACGGTCCCGTCCAGTATTGATGTTCTTGATTCGATGAGGAGTACGTAAGTGAGAAGCCAGACTATGCAAAGAAGGCGGCGGCTTCGCGGCTGAGGAAGACTCATGAACAGTGCCGGCATGACCTTTCTTGCCCAGAGCAAAGAGAACCTGAAACACGGATGAGGACTGGAGAGGACCGCTCGGATTACACCTCCATATGATGAAATCAGAAACCCTCACCAGGACCCGATACACCGCACGGCGCTACACAGAGAAAGCGTGGGGTTGTCAGGAAATCCTTTGTCATTCGGTTCACAACCGATGCCCACGAATGAACGCAGCAGCAAGACCTGCCGCACCGCACGGGGCAAAGCTACTCCCACCAAAGGAAGGGGCACTTTAAACAGCGAAGCGATGCCACGGAGGGCAACGGTCTGCCTGACTCAAGCCATCCTGTAGTCAATCGCCGCAGAGGCATGAACACTGAATAAGGAAGGCCACCGACAAACGCGCTTAATAGCAAGATCCGTCTTTGCCGTCAGGATTGAAAGGAAGAACACAGAGCGCGCCCCAAAGCAGTCTTCACTGGGTCAACCCTCCATCAAAAGCAGCGCCTTGGCCCGGTCCCTGAGCCGCCGCCCACGCCTCAGCAGCCTCTCTGTCCCCTCTGTGCCCCCTGTCCGCTTCTGCAGGCCGTTTGCACAGAGGAAAGGGAGCGCGTTGCATGGCCGCAGTGCAGAACCTCCCCTATCCACTGCTCTGCTGATGGAAGTCAGGGTGGTGACCGGCTGCCTGCAGGGACAGAGGGTTTTATCCATACAAGAAGAGAATGTGATGGCAACTAATGTGCTTGACACAATGGATGGATGGATGGATTGTGATAAGCATTGTACGAGCCCCCGATAAAATGATTTAAAAAAAAAAGAATTCAAGCACACTGGCAGGAAGAGCCTTACCTCTGTTTAAGGCAGTGGTTCTCAACCTTCCTACTGCTGCGACCCCTTAATAAAGCTCCTCATGCAGTGGTGACCCCCAACCATAAAATTATTTTTGTTGTGGGGAGGGGAGAGCTGAGAGGGAGGGGGAGGGTAAAAAGGAAATTGAGCTGATTCCAGGAACCTAAGCAGAAGGCAAATTTTGAGAATGATGAGGGCAACGAATGTATAAGTGTGCTTTACACAATTGATGTATGTATGGATTATGATAAGAGTTGTATGAGCCCTAGTAAAAATTTTAAAAATGTATAATTTCTATCAAAAAAATTTTTGTTGCTACTTCATAACTATCATCTTGCTATTGGTATCAATCGTCATGTAAATATCTGGTATGCAGGATGTATTTTCATTGTTACAAATTGAACCTAATAAAAGAATAGTGCTTCATCACAAAAACAATATGTGATCAGTTATGTATGTATATAACTTCCTCCCTCGGGGACGGACAACAGAAAAGTGGGTGAAGGGAGATGTTGGACAGTGTAAGATATAACAAAATATAACTTATAAATTATTAAGGGTTCATGAGGGAGGGGGGAGAAAGGAGGGAAGGAGGAAAATGAGGAGCTGATGCCAAGGGCTTAAGTGGAGAGCAAATGTTTTGAGAATGATGAGGGCAACGAATATACAAATGTGCTTGACACAAGTGATGTATGTATGGATTGTGATAAGAGTTGTATGAGCCCCCAATATATAAAACCAAAACACAATATGTAATTCTATATCGTGAAATATTGATTTCTAATGACAAATAAATGAAATTTGTTTGAAGCATGGTGTCGCATGGGTCAGTCTTCACTCCGGGTACTGTCTGTGGGCGTAGCTGCACGTGGGCGGACCCGCCTGGAGATGAGAGAAGAGCGCTGTCTCGGTTCCCAAGACCATCGGAAATATGACCCTGTGAAGGGTCGTTCGCACTCCCAATGGGGTCGCGACCCACAGGTTGAGAACTGCTGGTTCAAGGGCTCGCAGATGATTATGACACAAAGAAACTAGTGAAGGTGTTTAAGAGGAGATTCGCCTGCAGTGGGACTGTGACTGAGCACCAGAGTGTGGGGCAGTGATTCAGCCACAGGGCGGCCAGCGCAGGAACTTCTGACAGCCCTTGTAGACATTGGCCTGGCTGAGGACCGCCAGCTGAAGTGGGTTTTAAGTGCTTGTGGCTCATGGAAGCTTAAGTGAGCATTTCCTGGCAACGGATAGTAAAATTCCCTCTGTCCCTTGTCACAAGTTTAAAACCTCGCAGCTTGTATGATGGAACCATTTGGGTCCACGTTTAACTTGGACTAGTGTACGTCCTTCAAGCAATAAACTGAAAAGAGCAAAAAAAAAAAAAAAGCATCTTGCTTTCTTGTGTGCGGCCTCTGATCTGGAAGACAGTCCGTGCACCTCCCTGCCCACCTGGGTTGTGCCGCGGGGTTTATCTTAACGGTCTTCCGTTAACAACAAAAGAAGAACGTCATCCCACATGAGCACAAGGTTATAGTTCTAGGACACACAGCTGGTGGATTTTCAAATCCTCCTGAGCTGTAAATTATCCCAGTTCAAAAACATGGACTTGCTCTCAAGAAGCTGGCACATCTGCAGGCTGAAAGGAGGCTTTGTGCCGGGATAAAGGAGTTTGCATACGTAGACTATGACCGTGCCCCGCTGAGGTCAAGGGCCCTCCGGGGCTACAGCTGCCAGCGTTAGCAGGAGGGAAACAAAGCCCCGTCTTCTCTGTAACACACTTGTTAAACGACACGCACGCACGCACGCACGCACACACACACACAATCTAGTAAAATACACAGAGAGCGGAACATTTGTCATTTTACTGGCAGTGTGGTGCCTGCAGCAGAGGTCCAAGGGCTTGCAGAGGGTGGGGGAACCAGGCCACGGAAGAATTAGATGGATGCAAATGTGCTTCAAAAGAAAGAGTATGTTGAGAAAATAAATAAAAAAGAAAGATGATGTTATCCGTGAACCCCCAAGAATGAAAAAACATCATTATTTCAGCAAAATGTTGAATGAGATGGAAAACTCAGAAGTCCCATATCCCGACCCAAAACAACAACTGAATCACCTTTTGGGGGGAAAAGGATAGTTACAAATTCGGAGTGGATTAAGGGAGCTGAGCAGAGGTAACCTTCCCCAACGACACACTTATCTCTTTGGAGAGGACTCCAGGAACAAGCTTTACTCTCAGACGCTGGTTATAAGGTAGCCAAAGAAGGAGGGAAAGGGAGGAGAGTCGAGTGATGTATCCACAATTGCTACAGAGACATAAACAACAGAAAAGAAAGATACATTAAAAGTGCAGTATTTCTGAGACCAAGAATGAGAAGACGAATCCTTCAAAGATTACTAGGACGCAAAACACTTAGCGCACAGTCCCACACAATTAAGACTTTTAATGAGCCCAAGTCCATAATTATGAGTGCCTCTATTTCTGGGGTATGTATTATGGCTCCAAGCCACCAGCTGCCGTGCCAGAGGAAGAGAAGCCTGTCTGTCCCCAGAAAGCTTGCCAGTCTTGGAAACCCTAAGGAAGTTCAACTCTGTGCCTTAGGGCTGTTTTGAGTTGGCATCAACTTGATGGCAGTGGGTCTGGATTTGGTAATTATGAGTCAGGCTAAGCATTTCATCTAAACAGCCAAGCATCTCCTTTGATCCTTCCAATAGAGCCCAAAAATACCTTCCCATCACAGATGAGGAAACTACAGTGTAGGGAGGTCAGGCCACTCACCTAAGATCACATATAAGTGACAAAGCCAAGATCTGAACCTACTCGTTCTGCCCCCGGGTCCTGAATAGTTAAGCCGCATGTTACACCGCCATCCTGTCACAGTAGCATCGGACTTCCCTGAGCTTCCCCTATTCAGTGTCATGAAGTTATCACTTTCTTAACTTTGGTGAATGTTGGCAAGAGTCGACATCCATCACTAAGTTTATTCTAAATAATACGATGTTAAGATGACTTCATCAATGAATGAATCATAGAATTATGACCACATGGCTCAGGAGAAATGGCAAAGACAGATGAGGAACCGTAAGAGATATCATTAGCTGCCATAAGTACCCTCAGGAGCAGTCGTGGGAGCACCCATCTCATGAGGAGCAGTTGTGGGAGCACCCATCTCATGAGGGCAGGGGGATGGGCAGGGAGGGCGAAGGGGAGAAAGGGGGAACCCATCCCAAGGTTGGATATATAACCCACCTCTCTAAAGGGGACGGATAACAGAAGTGTGCGTAAAGGGAGACAACAGACACTGTAAGTAGGAAATAATAATAATAACAATAATAATATATAATTGATCAAGGATTCACGAGAGTGGGAGGGAGAGGGAGGGAGAGGAAAAAAGAATAGAAAATATGTTGGAAATGATGGCAACATATGTACAAATATGTTTGATACAATTGATATATGGAATGTCATAAGAGCTGTAAGAGTTCCCAATAAAATTATTTTAGAAAGGAAGGCAGGAAGGAAGGAAGGCAGGAAGGAAGGAAGGCAGGAATTCCTCGGGCTACAGTTCTTCAATCGGGAGTGATCCTTCACAGCTGTGCCCACAGGCATGCCTAGCCCTCAGCTTCAGGGCTTGCTTAGACAGATGGTCACAAAGCTCTAAGCTCTGCTGATTAAGTGCCTACTCGGCAGTCAGGCTAGATGAAGATATTTTAAGAAACAATAGCTTCACACTTTGACATTTTAATTTAATTAACAGTTATATAGTTTTGTGTGTGTATATATATTTATATATATATATATAACAGCCTATACGCATAGCCAAAAAGGACATGAAAAGGCATTCAACATCATTTATCGTTAGTGAAATGCAAATCAAAATCACAGTGAGATATTATTTCACACCCACTAGAATGAATATGATGAAAATAAACACTGAGAACGTGGAGAAACTGGAACTCTCGTCAATGATGGCATTGTAAAATGCTATGACTACTGTAAGTTCAGTAGTCCTCAAAAATGTAAACATAGAATTATGATTTGAAAACAAAAACCCAGCCATCACCAAACTCAACTGCTATTGAGCCAATGCTGACTCACAGCGACTCTGTGGCACAGGGAGCTGTGCCCCGGGAGTTTCTGAGGATGTACTTTTTACAGGAGTACAAAGCCTGAGCCTTCCAAGGAGCCCCTGATGGTTTCCGAACGGCTGACCTTACAGATAGCAGCTTAATGCCTAACAATTCTACTCAAGAGAATGGAAAATAGTTGTTCAAATAAAAATCTGTACATGAATGATTATAGCAGTGTTATTCGTGATAGCCTCTGAAAGAATGAAGTACTGATGTATGCTACAACGTGGACAAGCCGTAAAATCAGGGTGAGTGATGTACACCAGACACAAAGGGCACCTGCGGCATGATTTCATTTATAAGAACTCTCCAGAACATGCAAATCCACAGAGGCAAAAAGACTGGTGGCTTCTAGAAGGCTGATGGAAGCAGGGTGGAGGAAGGAACCGCTTAGCCAGGTTTCTGGTGGGTGATGGGTGTCTTCTGGAATTAGGCAGTGGTGATGGAGGAGTGCTGGTGGCACAGCGGTTACCCTTTGGGCTGCTGGCTGAAAGGCAGCACTTGGAACCAAGCATCCCTCCAGAAGAGAGGGCAGGCCTTCTAGTCCCGTAAAGGATTTCAGTCTCAAAACCCCTGGGGCAGTTCTGCTGTGTCCCGCAGGCTCACTCTGAATCAGGATCAACTCCATGTCAGTGAGTTTGGTTTTAGAATGCTCAAACAACACTGCAGATGTACTAAAAGCCATTCATTTTTTGTCTTAGAGAAGTTAAGATGGTGAACTTTAGCTCAATAAAAAAGCACTAGAAGAAAATACAAATTTATAATGTTGACTTGGGGCAAGTTTTTCTAAGCATACTATCAAAGGCAGAATCAGAAAGGAAATGACTATATCAAAATTAAGTCATGTATCAAATAATAAATCAAAAGATAAACAACACCGAGAAGAAATTGTGGTTTTCCTCTCAGAGAAGCAGAGATTTTAAAAAGAAAAAATAATAATATATAAATGATCAAGGGTTCATGGGGGAGGGGAGAGTGGGGATGGAGGGGAAAAAATGAGGAGCTAATAGCAAGGGCTCAAGTAGAAAGCAAATGTTTTGAGAATGATGATGGCAGCAAATGTACAAATGTGCTAGACACAATGGATGGATGTATGGATTGTGATAAGAGTTGTAGGAGCCCCCAATAAAATAATTTTCTTTAAAAAAGAAAATACAAAAAACCCCCACCAAATAAATGTACATTAAATCTTGAAAGAAAAAAAAAAAACCCACCGATACCCTATATTGGCAAGAGTTTCAGGAAAGGTAAGCGGTACGATTTTTCTAGAACGATGTGATCAGATGTATTGAAAGGCTTTTAAAGATAGGTGTGCACAACCTCTGTCGTTGGAGTTCTACTCTGTAGTGGGGTCATTGTTGACAGTAACCAACAATCACTTCCATACTTTCTACAGTAACTCTTAACCTTCTCTGTTTGCTTGCTGGTTTGGTTTTAGACCCCGTTGAGATCCTGATGAAATAAGACCATCTCTTAAAAAAAGAAAAAGAGCATATACACATACACAATTTCTTATATAACTGTAAAGGCTCAGAAATGCCTTAGAGCCAAGGATATGACATAGTGGGGATCTCTGACTTATTGTCAGGATTGAAAAAGTGGAATTAATTCAGGGCATTTAAAAATATCCATTTCATAGGAAAATATGCTATCAATACTGAGTTAGAGGTGGCCAACTGCAAAAAAAATTAGTGACCCTTATCTTACTTTAGTAGACTATGGTTAAGGATAACTTAAAATGTGTTATTTTGACAATTTTTAAGTCAGTGACATTAACAACATTCTCAATATCAGGGTGAGGAACTACAGAAAACAGATATTTTAAATGGTTGTCTGAGATTATCGAATTGAAAGCCACCAGACCTTTGCTTTGAAAGTAGAACAACTTCCAGGTGATGGCGACCACTCTCCAGTTGGGCGGATCAGGAAACTGTGGGCAAATCGTGAATTCTTCAAAATAGCTGCTGTTTCTTCATCTACTTCAACAATGTCACCTTCCTAAAGAGTACAAGGCAGTTTAGTCTCAGGAGAATAAAAATGCCCACACATTTCACTAACGAGTGACATCTCCGAATAAAAGATCTGACTTTCTGGCAGGGCATATTATCATGGTCATGTTTCAAAATAAATTTTCAGGTTTCTTTCTTTTGGAATTGACTGGTATCGCATTTTTACTTTGGTGACAATTCTGGGGAAAAGGACACTCATTGTTCTAGTTTCTGCCCACGTGTCCCTGGGCAGCATAAGTATACAACTGCCAGCCAAAGGGTTAGTAGTTCGAAGTCAGAGGCAGCTCACAAGTCAGGCAATCTGTTTCTGAAAGGAAAGCCCCCGTGAGCAGTTCTATTTTGCACACATGGGGCCGCGGTGACTTGCACTCAGTTTGACACCAAGATGGGCACAGTGGCTGCAACAGTGGACTCAACCAATTGTGAGGCTGGTGCAGGACCAGCAGGATTTCATTCGGTTGAGCATGAGGTTGCTATGCGTCCAACCAACTTGATGGCACCTAACAACAACTTAGACCAAAAGACCAGATGAGGGAAACATTTCAAGCCTTCCACTTTAGGAAGAGGGAAACATTTCAAGCCTTCCACTTTAGGAAGAGATCATGATTGTATCTAATACTGTATTCTAATACTGAGATCCTACTAGCCCCGGCGGTTTAGTGGTTACACATTGGGCTGTTAAACCACCTGGTTAGCAGTTCGAAGCCACCAGCTGCTCCTAGGGAGAAAGATGAGGCTCTCTTTTTCCTTCAAGAGTTGCAGTCTCAGAAACCCACAGGCAGTTCTACCCTGCCTTATAGGGTCACCAGGAGCCAGAATCAACTCAACGGCGGTGAGTTTTTTTTTGTTTTTACTATTTACCAAGTGTTATACTATCTTGCTGCTAATCCTTAAGAGAAATTCTGCAAAGTAGGTATGATTGTCCTTACTTTTACAATGGAGCAAATTGTATCTCAAAGGGTTTTTAGTGACTTACCCAAATTTACCAGGTAATGAATAGCAGAGCCAGACCTAGGTTTCTCATCGATTGACAGTTCACCTTTGTTGAAATGAAAAAACTGCTCATACACTTGGGGTTTTCCCATAGTGCTGTCCTTCTGAGCTGTGTTCAACATCACAATAGTTTCTGTGGCATTTTTCCAGAGCAGGGAACAAAATTTCACAGCTTCACACTGTTCTCTTATATTGGCCATCACAGAAAATTATGTTGGAGCAAAATTGCTTTTACAAAATAATTCCCTGTGATCACTGGGTGCACTAACTCATAGCAATTCGCTTGATGCTTGCCTAGCTGGAAAAATAGGTACCATAAAAACTCCACCCAGCAGAGCTTTTTTCTGTTGTTTTGGGGGGTACCCCCTCGTATATATTCTGTAAAATAAACTAGCTCTTTTCATCTTGATTTGAACATGGGAGGTAAGCCCCTGTCTTATTTTTCCTTAATCGCATACGGCCGCTCCAAAGGATCCGTCTGATTGTGAGGTTGGATTCCACACTTGTTGCAGAAACTTCAATGATTTGAAGATGTCCATTTGGATTTTTAAAATTTGATATTAGCCCTGATCTCAAAATCATTTTTCTCCCATGACACTAAAAAGTGTCCTTCACAAAGACAATGCTCTCCATTGACTGAGGTCTTAAAAGTGGCCATATTTGGTCTCTCCCTGTATGGAGGAAAGAAGCATGGAGAAAATGGGAGGAGTGGAAATGGTCAGCCCTAAGACTAATGGACCACAAGAACATCGACCTCTACTCTCGTGAGACGGGAAGAATTAGATGGTGCCCAGTGAGTACCATCAACTGCCCTGAAAAGGATCACAGGGGAAGGTCTTACATAGAGTAGGAGCAAAATGTGGAACAAAATCCAAAACCATAAAAAAGTCTTACTGGTCAGATATGGCCCTTACTCACCTTTGGGGTCTGAAACAGAACTTAACTCTGTGGTTCAATTTTCAGGCAAAAACAAAAACAAAAACCCAACCCTCACTGCCATTGAGTCAATGCTGACTCACAATGACCCTTTAGGATGGTGACCAACTGCCCCTGTGAGGTGCCAAGACTGTAACTCTTTAAAGGAATAGAAAACCCCATCTTTCTTCCACAAAGCAGCTGGTGGCTTCAAGTTTTGAACCTGTAACCACACCACCACCAGGCTCCAGCCTAAGAACAGAGGTCGTGAACAAGAACACAAGGGAGACGCTCCTTAGAACCACCAACCATTAGAGATGCGAGAGGCAGCATTGACCCAAGGACACAGTTCAGCAGGGTTAAGAAAGAAGACAAGATTGTGAATGAGGGGGAGTGCAGATTAGTGACCCAAAGCTCATCTGTAGGCAACTGGATATCCCCTTACAGAAGGGTCGTGGGGAGGAGACGAACCAGTCAGAGTGCAGTGTAGCAATGATGAAACATACAATTTTCCTCTAGTTCTTTAATGTTTCCTACACCCCCAACTCCCCCCACTATCATGATCCCAATTCTACATTACAAATCCAGCTAGACCAGAGGATGTACACTGGTACGGATAGGAACTAGAAACACAGGGAATCCAGGACAGATGATCCCTTCAGGACCAGTGGTGAGAGTGGCCATACCTGGAGGGTGGAGGGGAGGTGGGGTAGAAAGGGGGAACTGATTACAAGGATCTACATATAACCTCCTCCCTGGGGGACAGACAACAGAAAAGTGGGTGAAGGGAGATGTCAGATAGTGTGAGACATGACAAAATAATAATTTATAAATTATCAAGAGTTCATGAGGAAGGCGGGGAGGGAGGGGGAAAATGAGGAGCTGATACTAAGGGCTCAAGTAGAAAGCAAATGTTTTCAGAATGATGATGGCAACAAATGTACAAATGTGCTTGACACACAATGGATGGATGTATGGATTGTGATAAGAGTTGTATGAACCTCTAATAAAATTATTTTTTTTAAAGGGAAAGAAGACAAGAATGGAAACACAGGGAGGAAGTGAGGCAAATGACATAACATTTTGGGGACTTCAATCAATGGCATGAAACAAAATGCATATATGGAAAACTGATCTGCTCTGTAAACCTTGGCCCAATTAACGGTACACACACACACACACACACACACACACACACACACACACACACGAAGATAAGCAAAGCAAGGGCAGAGGTAAGAGAAGGAGGCTTTCCAGAACTCCTGGAAATTCTAACTTACCTTAAATGTGAAATTTGCATCAAATATTAGCTCATTTTCATGTCCTGTGATTCCTCCATTATATATAACCTGGCATCTTTCAGCTGGCTCCTTCTTAGGGAGTTTGAAGAGGCGAAATGTTGCCGAAACAAAACGACAGTCACCTATAAACAAAATTGACTCCTGGTTAATCTCCAGCACTGTCCCCCACGCTCAGCAGATGAAGAACAAACAGATTATTCCTTTTATTTCCTGAGTGACTGAGGAGTTTTCTTAATAGCAAACTTTTGGGAGACTGTCATTTTACAGGCGACAAGACAGAGATTTCCAGAAGAGACACAGAGCCCCCCTCAGTGAAACCCACTCGGTAAAAGTTACTAGTCAACAAGTCTGACCCACTAAGGTTAGCTACAATGGTCCCTGATGTTGTTTCTTACCAACAACTCTTTCTAAATCCTTGTTTTGAATTGTAATCAGGTTGGCATGGACCAAGCGTGGAGCACAGAACCCAATTTTTTGAGCAAGGATGGCAAGGTCCTTCCAGAATAAAGCACCACCAAGACACTCACCTAAAACAAAAACAAACAATAACACAGTCTCATAAGCCAAGCGAGACAAGTAGGTATTAAGAGCATGACTCCCCCCAATAAAATGATTTTTTTTAAAAAGAAAGAAAAAAAAAGAGCATGACTCTTCTATATACTGTATCGCATATGACATTGGCAGCTGTTCACTCAGAACAGAACACCGCCCTGTCCTGCACCTCGCCATGATGGTCTGCCGGGGTGGGGGGAGGGGTGGAGCAGACTGTGGGGATCCATGTCTTTGGCGGACTTTTAGAAAGAAATATAATCATTCTGCCTATTTCGTTTTACTCTGGAAGCCTCCCTGAAACCTAGTCAGCCCCATGGTACATGCAACTTTCCAGTGAGTAATGAATGGTGGCTACAGGCGAGGTGCACTGGTGAGAAAGGACCCGCAGGTGTGCACTTATGTAAATATATTAATTCAGAAAAATAGAGGTACTGGTACTGGCTTAGGTACACACATTTATATGGCAATACTTTGAGTAAGTAGATGGACTTTGGGCCTCTGCTCAAGCCCTCCCTCAACGCAAGAACACTTTGTTCTAATAACCTGGCACTCTGTGATGCTCACCCTCCCGACACAATCGCTGAAGACAAAGAGGGTACATAAGCAAATGTGGTGAAGAAAGCTGATGGTGCCCCGCTATCAAAAAATATAGCATCAAAAAAAGGCAAGAAATATATAGCGTCTGGGATCTTAAAGGCTTGAAGTTAAAAAAAAGCAGCCATCTAGCAGAGAAGCAACAAAGCCCACATGGAAGAAGCACACCAGCCTATGTGATCACGAGATGTTGACAGAATCACATAACAGGTACCAGAAGACCCAAATCAGACGCAAAAACATATTGTTGAGAAGGAGGGGGTCCGGAGCTGAAACCCAAAACAATGGGACATTGCCTCACAGAAGGGTCACAAGAAGGGATAGTCCACCAGGGCGCAGGATAGCACCGATGAAACACACAATATTCCTCTGGTTCTTTGAGGCTTCCTCACCCCCGAGTATTATGACCCCAGTCTTGCCTTTCAGTTCTGGCTAGACCAGAGCATGGACACTGGTACAGATAAGAGCTCGCGACACACAGAATCCAGGTCAGCTAAACCCCTCAATAACAGGATTGGGAGTAGCAATACCAGGAGGGTAGAGGGAAGGTGGGGGAAGGAGGGGAGGAAGGGAAAGCTGATAGTAATGATGGACGTATAGCCCCACCCTCAGGGAGATGAACAGCAGAAACGTGGGTGAAAGGAGACAGTGGTTGGTGTAAGACATGGAAACAATAATAAGAGAATAATGAAAGTGTTTAATAATCATAATAATAAATAGTGGTGGGGGGAGTCCTGCATGGAAAGGGAGAATTCTAGTGCTAACTCACAAATGCCCTCAATGAACCATGAATGCTAAAAAAGAAGGTCACCTGCACCTGAGCATCTCCCTAAGGAGTCCTTGGTAAGACTGGGAAGCACTCTTCGGGACAGGCACTCAGGTATTACTTCCACCCACCTGTGATCCTAAGACGCATGTGTGTATTTCTGACTTAGCAACCTTGTAGCACAGGGCAGAACTGTAACTCTTGACGGGAAGTAAAAGCCTCCTCTTTCTCCCAAAGAGCAGCTGGTGGTTTCAAACTGCTAACCTTCCAACACATAACCATCATGCCACCACGGCTCCCACCAAGATGGTTGCTGTTGTTGTTAGGTGTTGAGTCAGTTCCGACTCACAGCGACCCCTGTGCACAGCAGAACGAAGCACTGCCTGGTCCTGTGCCATCCTCACGATTGTTCTTGTCTGAGCCCATTGTCGTTACCACACTGTCAGTCCATCTTGTCAAGGGCCTCCCCCTTTCTTGTTGTCCCTCTACTTTATCAAACATGATGTCCTTCTCTAGGGACCAGTCTCTCCTGACAACATGTCCAATGAATGTGAGACGAAATCTCGGCCTCTAAAGAGCATTCTGGCTGCAATTCTTCCAAGCCAGGTTTGTTGCTCTTTTGGCAGTCCGGGGCACTTTCGCTGTTCTTCGCCGGCACCATAATTCAAGTGCATCGGTTCTTCTTCGGGCTTCCTTATTCAAAGTCCAACTTTCACAGGCATCTGAGGCGACTGCAAATACCATGGCTTGTGCCAGGCGCACCTTAGGTCTCAAAGTCGCCTGCCTGCTTTTAAAGAGGTCTCGTGCAGCAGGCTTACTTAATGAAATGAGGGTTTGATTTCTTGACTGCTGCTTCGGTGAGCATCCATTGACTGTGGGCCGAAGCAAAAGTAAATCTCTGACAACCTCAGTCTCGTCTCCATTTATCACGATGTTACCTACTGGTCCAGTTGGGAGCGTTCTGGTCTTCTTGACACTGAGATAACTCTCCCCCAAATTTGCTACTACGGCAATAACTATTAGTGTTTATATAAGACATTTCACTGGGATTGTAATTGTTTAAGTACAAAGAGGGTATTAGTTTTATTACATTGACAAATTGGAAACAATCTAATAATCACCGAGAAAGGACCAGCCAGATGTCGTACAGCTGTATAATAAAACAAACCCAAAAAAGCTCACAGCTGTTGAGTTGATGCTAACTCACAGTGACCCTATAGGCTGGCATAGCACTGCCCTGTAACTTGATATGGGAATAGAAAGACCCGCACCACCAGGGCTCCTTAGCTGTATAGGACAAACCTTAATAAAACTTTTTAAAAAGGTTTCTCAAAAAACAAACCCATTCACTGCCATTGAGTAGATTTTACAACATATTTTTCCTCTGTACTCACTGTTTTTGTGTAAATTTGTTTCCCATTTTGGCAAAAACATAAACAACAAAACATTCACCAATTCAACAACTCCTATATGTACAATTCAGTGCCACTGATTAGACTCTTCGTGTTGTACAACCCTTATTGTTCTCTCTCCAAATTTTCCCACCATCGTTAAAATGAACTCAATAGACCCCAAGCAAAAACTTCCTCCTTCACCCATGGTAACTAGAGGTCAAGTTTGGAGACTATAAATCTTTACAGGAATAGAAAGCCTCATCTGTCTGCTTCAGGAGTGGCAGGTAGTTTTGAACTTCTGACCTTGAGGTTAGCAACACACACACACACACACAAAAGAAAAAAAAGACTAAAAAGAAATATACTAACATGCCATAGAGGTTATCCCTAGGTTATGATTATGATTGTTTTCTTTTTGTATTTTCCAAGTCTTTAACAATATCCATTTATTGTTGTCTAATAAGCACAGGAGCCCTGGTAGTGGAGTGGTTGCTTACACATTGGGCTGCTAACAGAAAGGTCAGCATTCCAAAACCTCCAGTTCAGGGAGACAGGTGAGGATTTCCAGTCCTGTAATGAGTTACGGTCTCGGAAACCCACCGGGGCAGTTCTCCCCTGTCCTGTAGGGTCACTGAGTTGGAAATGACTCGAGGACAGTGAATTTGCGTTGTAACAAGAACAACGGTCACGTAATTCATTTCAATAGATTGTCAACACACAAGCATGTATCTCTTCAACCTTCAGAGACTTCACTAAACTGCCAACAGGGGAATGAACAACACAGTGACGATGCACTTATAAGGGAATTTAGAGGACCTCAACTTCAGAGCAATTGTCTTCGTTTGCACATTATAGTTTTCAAAGTGTTTTCCCCAAATGTTGCTCCATCTCTTCTTCCTAACAACACGGAGGCAGATGATTGCATGATTTGTCTACATTTTACGTTTGGAAAACAATGGCAGATTAACTCAATTTCCCAGGATCATAGCACTCTTGAGTGACAGGAAGACAGAACCTGAGCCCGTGACATAGTCTCATGTGTTCCCGTACGTTTCATCTTACCTTGGCTAGAGGCAGAGTGGGACTCTGTACAGAAAGAAGTAATCCCTTAAGACAACACAGTGGGAACAAGAGATCTAAGAGATCTAAAATTGATGGCGAGGAGGGTGTAGAACACGTGGTGGGGTGTGATCAAATGCAATGTAGCAGAAAGGAATTGCTGAGAGGTGAATGAAGGTTGAACATGATGGTGGGACAGGAGGAAAGCTAAAGGAAATAAAGGAAAGACCTAGGGGGCAAAAGACATTTACAGAGGTCTAAATATAGGCACGTATATATGTACATATATTAATATATAATGATAGGGGTATAGATCTATGTACATATATTTATAGGATAAGTATCAAGATAGCAGATGGACATTGAGCCTCTACTCAAGTCCTCCCTCAATGCAAGAACACTTTGTTCTAATAACCTGGTATTCTGTGATGCTCACCTGCCCGACACGATCACTGAAGACAAAATGGGTACATAAGCAAGTGTGGTGAAGAAAGCAGATGGTGCCCGGCTATCAGAATATATAGTGTCTGGGTCTTAAGGCTTGAAGTCAAACAAGTGGCCGCCTATCAGGGAAGCACAAAGTCCACATGGAAGAAGCACACCAGCCTGTGTGATTACCAGGTGTGGGATCGGGTATCAGAAGACTCAAAACAATCATATGGATGCAAATGAGGGGGGTCAGAGTGGAGACTCAAAGTCCATCTGTAGACAATTGGACATCCCCTCACAGAAGGATCACAAGGAAGGGACGAGCCAACCAGGGTGCAGTTTAACAGGGACAAAACACAAAACATTCCTCTAGTTCTTTAATGCTTCCTCCCTCCCCGTACCCCCTTCCACTACCATGACCCCAGTTCTACCTTACAAATCTGACTAGACCTGAGCATGTACACTAGTATAGATAAGAGCTCTTGATACAAGGAATCCAGGACATATAAACCCCTCAGGAACAATAGTAGGAGTAGTGATACCCTGAGATAAGGGGAAATGGGGGGGGAGAGAAGGGAGAGAAAGGGGGAACTGATCACAATGATCGACATATAACATCCCTCTCCAGGGGGATGAACAACAGAAACATGGGTGAAGGGAGACAGCAGATTGTGTAAGATACAAAAGTAATAATAATTTTTAATTTATCAAGGCTTCACAAGGGGAAAAGGGAGGGTAAAAAGCTGATACCAAGGGCTCAAGCAGAAAGATGTTTTGAAAACGATGATAGCAACACATGTACAAAAGTGCTTGACACAATTGATGTATGGATTGAAGTAAGAGCTGTAAGAGCTCCCGATAAAATGATTTTTAAAAAACAGCACCAAAAAAAATCCTACCCCATAAAATGTTGTGTGTCCTGGTTTCTTCTGACAAGTCAAGGCTAGCATAGACGTCACTGAAATATAGCTCTCCACCATGCTGAAACAGACAATCCAAGTCCAAATGAAGTTAAAAAGATTACTTCAGAGCAAAGAAAGGGATAGAAATATGAAACCAATGGGTGGCAGGGGGTACTTAACCTGAATTTTTAAATTATTATTGTGAATTGGGAGGGGGGGCTTACATTTCCGATCACCATTTTTATAATCAACAATTTAAATAATTGATCAAACCTCCCAATAGCTGTTCTCCATCATTCCCGCCTGCCCCGCTTTCCTCCCTTGTCCAATACAATGTAACTCTCACCTTGGTCAGCACCTGTCCGCACTCTAGCCTATTGCTTCCCCTTCCTGCCTTCCTTCCCTTACCCTCCTGCCTGGGGTGACACATCTGAGTCTGTTTCTTCTGCTATGCTTTATTTTTCCTTCCTTTTATAACAGTGGTCTTATTTTTGAAAAACAGTGATGATTGAGTAACTTCACTCAGCTATTATGTCCCCTACATCCATGCAGGCCATGAGGTGGTTCAGAGCCTCGTGCTTATTCTGTAAGAAAGCAGAATAGGCCAGGTGTGCAGGCACCAAGGGTTACTTAGCCATTCTTTCACTGAGGGGCACTTAGGTTAGTTCCATCTTCTCGCTCTTGTGAAGACTGCTGCCATGAACATGGATGTGCATCCATCAGTTCACGCCACGGCTCTCCCTCCCTTCTTTACGGTCTACACCAAACAAAAGGATCGCTGCCTCATATGCTCTTGCTACTCCCAATTGTGTGGAAAGCGCCACACTGCTTTCCAGAGGGGTTGTTCTGTTTCACAGGCGCACCAGCAGTGTAAGAAAGGATCCAATCTCTTAAAAATAACAATAACAAAGTAAAGCGGATTTTAAAAAAGCAACCAAAAAGACAGAAAATATTAAGAACTAGAATAAATTCAAGACGAATCAAAAGGGAGAGCAAATGATAAGATGCTGACTTTTAACCTAACTGCATCTGCAATGTTCAACTCTCCAGTGCGTTCTGCATGGTCCCAAGACTATTCACATCTCTGATCCATGGTCAGAGGGGTTCACTAGAAGCCAAATTCGCATGTGTGTCTTCCTCGCGGTTTTAAAAAACTGGAACTTCTTTAAAATGGGTCAGAAGGAAGATCAAATGATAACATATTCCATCATTGGTCTTCAATGTTCTGTGTCTCTAACAAGGCTGTTCCCTTCCCTCCACGGTGATTAGAAGAGACACACTGGTGGCTTCATCCACGCGTGGACCTCACACGTGGACTTTGAGCACCCACTGCCATCCGGAGCTTTCTGCAAACCAGGTCTTTGCAATGTAAGCTCTAACACCATTCCCTCCTTCCGGTTTGGTTTTTGTTATTTACAAGCCCTGGCTCACACGGGCTGGTGTGCTTCTTCCATGTGGACTTAGTGGACGCCTCGCTTGGATGGATGCTTGTTTAAAGACAAGCCTTTAAGACTAGAGATGCTAGCACTCCTGAGAGCCAGGCACCATCTAGTTTCTTCACCACACTTTGCTGTATCACCCATATGGTCAGTGATCTCTTCGTTAGGTGAGCATGAAGCAGACCCATGGCATAAGAATTCATTTGCCTTGGACAGGGCTAGAATTATGTGCAGGCCCCCAAACTATTCATCTATCTATGGTTTAGTTTACACATGTCTCTCTGGCTGACCTTCAAGGCATCATTGTCATTTTATATTAGAGAACGTTGTCCATTATCCCCCTGGGGCACTGGCTGTCTTCTTTGGTGAACTGTCAGTTCGTGTCCTCTGCTCATTTTTAATTGGGTTATTCATCTTTTTCGTGTTGCAGTTCTTCATATATTTTCAAGATTAACCTCCTGTCCAATATCTCATTGCCAAATGTTTCTTCCCAATCTGTGGGTTCTGTTTACTTTTTTGAGCAAGCATTTTGATGCACATCCATGTCTTGTTTTAAGGAGGTGCCGGTCATCTTTTTCGTCTTCTGTTATGTGTGTGTTTGTTACATTTAGTCATGCTTTTATGCCAGATATTAGCACCTGAAGTGTGTCCCTATTTTCTCATTCATTATCTTTATAGTTCTAGGGTTTACACTTAGGCGGTCTTTATTCCATTTTCAGTTCATTCTTGTAGATGTAGTGAGGTATGGGTCCTGTTTCAGTCTTCTGCAGATGTAAATCCAATTTGGCTTGCACCACTTGCTGAAGAGACTCCCACTTTCCTATTTAATATATTTCAGCCCTTTGTCAAAAAGGGCTCTACTTGGTTTCATTGGTCTATCCACAGTATCGTTCCGTCAGGACTGGGTCGTTCTGACCACCATACCTGTGTATTAGGTTTTGAGGTTGGCAAGTAAGCGGCTTCTTTGTTCTTCTTCTTAAGTAGTGCTTTGCTTCTCCTGGGTCTCTTTCCTCTCTCTGTAAAATTAGTGAGTAGTTTTTCCACTTCTTTAAAGAAAGATGCTGAGATCTGGACTGGAATTATGTTCTATTTATAGATTTAAGCTAAACCTTTGTGAGCAAATAACAGCCAACTAGCTACCTCACTTGTCAGTCTATTTACAATCAATAGTCAGGTGCCAAGAATTTTGTTGTCTAGTTCCTTCCTTACCCTTAGGGAGTCAAACAGATTGACAAGAGTGTCTCTTTTCTAGTAAAGATATGCAGGTGGCTGTATACTTAACATATGCTGTAAACAGATAGTCATACACTCCTATCCCTTAAAAGTTATCCGAAGACAATTATCTGAAGGAATTGTGGGTAATTTCCTCCAAGACCACACCATTTCTCCCAAAATTGTTTGTACGCTTGTTTCAATCAGGAAGATACACATCACAAAATACACATGAAAAATATGGAGCTCCTGCTGGTTTTCCTTTCAGAAAAGGGGTTAAAGCTCATCTTCTTTAACTTTCCAATGACTTGGAATCCTGACAGCTAAGAAGTAATCCTGGAAAATACTGTGGGCATTAGAAGAGAGATTATTCACAGCAACCTTTGGTAGTCTGTCCAAAGTCCCCGCTACTTTGCAGGAGCCAGAGTAGCATCCTGTGCCCCAGTAAGCAGGAGAAATGAATGCCAACACCGCAAACATTTTCACGTGCCCAATAACAGTGCTAACTCTCAGGCTTATTGTCTTTTGCCACCTGAGAAGGTAAAGAACCACCTTTAGGGTATTCTTGTCATGTGAACACCCGTTTGAACCATTCTTTTTAATTTAGTGGGTAAATTAGAAGCGGGCTTTCAGCTCAAAGAGGCGAGAGCAGGACAGATCCCATCACCCCTCACTAATGATGAACAAGATTTAAAGGTCACTTGAATTGTACTTGCACTCACCTTCAGCACCCGATATACCTCCTGCAGCACTTGTTCTTTGTCAGGAACAAGGTTAATAACACAATTTGATCTGGGAAAAAAAGATGGAATGTCAAACCAATCTGCAGACTACTCCAATAATCGTAATGTTGATTTGGACATGGGTGACCCCTCCGCGTGTCAGGGTAGATGGAGTTTTCAATGGCTGGTTTTTCAAGAAGTAGATTGGTTGGCTTGACTTAACTATTAAAGCATGAGGGGACCTGAACCTCTGATCTTTAGGTGAACAGCTAAGCTCATTAATGAATGCATAACACAGGGGCTACACACACTACCCGATCCTCCAATCCTTTAGTTCCTCCCCTCACCATGTTTTGCAATCACACTGCTCTTGGGTCTTCCCTCCTCTGTTTCCCAGCACTCACTTCCCCAAAGGTAAAAAAGACATCAAATCTCAACACAGTTTAGCAAGTTTGAGGGTCGGGGGGGGGGGGGAAACTGAGGCTTGATTTTTATTTGTTTATGTCAGTGACAAGATGTATCCCCGAAAGAGGGGGAAGTGGGGGGAAAGGAAGTGGTGCTAACAAACCCAGGGACAAGGGAACAACAAGTGATCCAAATCGGTGGTGACGAGGGTGTAGGAGGCCTGGTAAGGCGTGATCAAGGGTAATGTAACTGAGAGGAATTACTGAAACCCAATGAAGGCTGAGCATGATAGTGGGAAAAGAGAAAAGTAAAAGGAAATAGAGGACAGAGCTAGTAGGCAAAGGGCATATATAGAGGTCTAAATAAAGGAATGTACATATGAAAATATATTTACATATGAGGATGCGGGAATAGATCTATGTGCATTTATGTATAGGTTTAGTATTAAGGTAGCAGATGGACATTGGGCCTCCACTCAAGTACTCCCTCAATGCAAGAATACTTTGTTCTATTAAACTGGCATTCCATGATGCTCACCTTCCTAACACAATCGCTAAAGACAAAGCTGGTGCATAAGCAAATTTGAAGAAAGCTGATAGTGTCCGGCTATCAAAAGATATAGCATCTGCCTCTTCCCTGGGAGAGGGACAGCAGAGAAGGGGGGAAGGGAGACCCCGAATAGGGCAAGATATGACAAAATAACGAGGTATAAATTACCAAGGGCATATGAGGGAGGGGGGAAAGGGGAGGGAGGGGGGGAAAAAAAAGAGGACCTGATGCAAGGGGCTTAAGTGGAGAGCAAATGCCTTGAGAATGATTGGGGCAGGGAATGTATGGATGTGCTTTATACAATTGATGTATGTATATGTATGAATTGTGGTAAGAGTTGTTGGAGTCCCTAATAAAATGTAAAAGAAGAAAAGAGAAAAAAATGATTAGGGCAAAGACTGTACAGATGTGCTTTATACAATTGATGTATGTATATGTATGAAATGTGAAAAGAATTGTATCAGCCCCAATAAATTGTTAAAAAAAAAAAAAGATATAGCATCTGGGGTCTTAAAGGTTTGAAGGTAAACAAGCAGCCATGTAGCTCAGAAGCAACAAAGCCAATATGGAAGAAGCACACTACTATGCATGATCACGAGGTGCCAAAGGGATCAGTTATCAGGCATCAAAAAACAAAATAATCATGATTCTGTGCTCACCTCCCCAATACGATTGCTGAAGACAAATGGGTGCATAAGCAAATGTGGTGAAGAAAGCGGATGGTGCCCGGCTATCAAAAGAAAGAGTGTCTAGGGTCTTAAAGGCTTGAAGGTAAACAAGCAGCCATCTAGCTTAGAAGAAATAAAGCCCACATGGAAGAAGCACATCAGCCTGTGTGATCATGAGGACATCCCCTAACGGAAGGGTCACGGGGAAGAAATGAGCAAGTCAGGGTGCAGTGTAGCAATGATGAAACATACAACTTTTCTCTAGTTCCTAAATGCTTCCTCCCCCCGCCCCCACTATCATGATCCCAATTCTACCTTACAAATCTAGCTAGACTAGAGGATGTACACTGGTACAGATAGGAACTGGAAACACAGGGAATCCAGGATGGATGATCTCTTCAGGACCAGTGGTGAGAGTGGCAATACTGGGAGGGTTGAGGGAGCGTGGGGTGGAAATGGGGAACCAATTACAAGGATCTACATATAATCTCCTCCCTGGGGGTGGACAACAGAGAAGTGGGTGATGGGAGATGTCAGAGAGTGTAAAATATGACAAAATAATCATTTATAAATTATCAAGGGTTCATGAGGGAGTGTGGATCAGGGAGGGAGGGGGGAAAATGAGGACCTGATGCCAGGGGCTTAAGTGGAGAGCAAATGTTTTGAAAATTATGAGGGCAATGGATATACAAATGCGCTTTACACAATTGATGTATGGATTGTGATCAGAGCTGTATGAGCCCCTAATAAAATGATTAAAAAGAAAAAACACACACAAAGATGCATCCCTGAACCTCTTGCACATGTCAACAGGCCTCTTGAGAGGCAGTTACTAAAGCTGTGACTTGGGAGTTTGACCACACTTCGGGGGAAAAAGAGAAACACTGAATCCTAGAATTTGCCATGAAAACAGTCCTAACGCTATCATGTCCGTGTGTTTTGGAAGCGCTCTCGGGGAGAATGATCCGCTGCTGATGGGCTACAAGTGCCACAGCCCACATCCTTCCCGCACCAAGTCCTGTTAAGTGCAGCTTTAATGCCAGCCAGCAAACAATGGTGACACTCGGGTGTTCCATGTGAATGGGCTAGGTTCACGACCATGTGGGAAAAGACCTACATAACAATATCGTAACTCTCGTTCTCGATTCCAGCCTCTCCCAGGTTCTCGAGGTAGCCATGAACAAAAGTCACATTGGGTGCCTGGAAGCCATACTTTTCCATGTGATAGTCAATGTACTCTTTGGCCACTTCTACCTAGAGGAAGAAAAAATATACATTTATTTGATAATCAGTATTTTTAAATCCACTATTTTCCTCCCCAGATGTTCCTATTACTAATGGAATACACTTCCTTCTGGACTATTTTGAATAAGTATAAAAGGTTCCTTTGAACATGCAGTATCAGCTACAGCCTAGGAAAACTCCAGGGAGCCTATTCGCTGCTTGATAGAGGCTGTGCTTGAACAAACTTCTAATTCAATAACACAGTCTTTCAGGATAGATGGCGTAAGGAAGAAAAAGATCAAAATCCATGAAGTCATCCTGATATCCATATGTCAAATGAAACCTCTGACTCTGTATTCTCCAGGAAGACCCCCCCACCTATTCATCAAGTTCTCAGCTTTCAACAGGAAGCCTGAATGATACCCATGTGCATTGCTAAATTTCAGCCTTATTCAGTTATCCTTGCAGACTCGAAAAGAAAACTACTTATCTCTAAAGCAATGGTTCTCAACCTGTGGGTCACGACCCATTTGGGGCCAAATGACCTTTTCACAGGGGTCAACCAATTCACAGCAGTAGCAAAATTACAGTTATGAAGTACCAACGAAAATAACTTTATGGTTGGGGGTCATCACAAATGAGGAACTGTATGAAAGGGTCGGCATGAGGAAGGTTGGGAACCACTCCTCTAAAGGAACGTTTTTGAGGATTTTTTCCCCTTCTTTGTCCTCCAAATCGTTGCCTCACCTGACTTTCCGTCATATCTATTCCACTGACGTGTCCTTTCTCACCAACCAGCTGACTGAGTGCATAGCAATCTCGGCCACTTCCACTACCCAGGTCCAAAATCCAGCAGTTTTCCAGGCATTCAGGAATGACCAGGCCACAGCCATAATACCTGAGAAATGGAAACACACACACACACACACACACTCGCACGGGTAAGTAAAAAGCATTGCTACTGGGCTCCAACATTTGCTCTGGTTTAGTCCAACACGTGAACGGCTGCAAACATTTCTCTCAGTAACACACTTATCTTGGTTTTAGTAGGCTATCTTTTAAAAACGAATACTTTTGTGCCACGGCAAAGCAAGTATTCTGAGGTCAAGGCTAACACCAGATTTTTAACAAAACTATAGCGGATATCTTCCCAAATCATTGAAACCGTAACAAATTTATGTGACTGCCGTTCCCATAAAACAAGAATTTTTAGATGGATCAAGCACTTTATGGGAGGTCAGGAAGACCTCCAAGAGGAGCTAAGAGCTGGCGGGAAGACTGCCTCTTCCCGTGATGAATACAGAAGCAAGTTGAAGTCTACAGACTGGTAGGAGGAGAATTACCATGAACGTGATAGCTACTGAGTTGAAATCACCCAGGACTCTGCATTTCGGTTTTTGTGAACATCTTGGTTTCAGCAAGCTCTAGGCTGGATGGATGCCAAAGCATGGGCCGAGATCAGCTAGCTTAAGATTGATCTTTCCATCAGCTTTTAGGAAAGACTGAAGTTAATGGCGACCATCTGATGAAGCAAATCATGACCCAGGACAAATCTTGGATTTACCAATATAAGCAAGAGAGCAAGGTCTAGTCAAAACAGTAGCTTCTAAAGGGATCAGCTGGGCCGGTTAAATTCAAGTCAGTTCCGAAGATTGTGCTGGTTTTTGTTTGTTTCAGATTCCAAAGGGGTAAGCCTGCTAAGATTTTCTTGAAGGGCACCTCAGGATGCAGAACAGTCGCTGAAGCTTATTGGGAAGAAGTCTTAAGAAAATGGAAACCTGCAACGAGGAGAAAGGCCCTGAAAATAGCATCACAGCCTTGTTTCCTGGTCTGACAACACACCCACTGGCCACACTTCAAGGGCAGTAAAGCTGTCTTACCAGACTTTTGTTGGGAAACTGTACCCCATTCACCCACGAGCGCTGACCTCGCCCCTTCAGACTTCCTTTTGCTCCCCAAACTCAAAGAACATTTCAAAGGAACATGATCCGAGTCCCTGGAGGACGCCAAGGGCTTTTTGGTGTGCTGTATGCAAATCAGAGAGCCCGCAATTCTTCCAGGCAGGGTGAGAGATGAAAATGCCACCTTCAATTTAGAGATCTACACGGAGGATGTGCCAGGAAACAATAGCTTCATTTTCATACTTTTATTTATTAAAGGATTCTGTGATTCTGCCTTGTTTACCACTGTAGTCAGAAATGAGCCATTTGAAATACTTGTCCAATGAAGAACGTTCATTATTACCGGAGCATCTGAAAAATTCAGGCTCTGGCCCTGGGCTCTGCATACGATGAAGGAGGAAATCTAAGACAAGATTTCTGGTGTCGTAGCGGGTTACGAGTTGAGCTATTAGCTCCGAGGTCCGAAGCTCGAAACCACCAGCTGTTCCACCAGGAGCAAAATGAGGCTTTCTACTCCTGTAAAAAGTTCTAGCCCAAGTAACCCACAGAGGCAGGTCTGCTCTGTCCACTCGGGTCGCTGTGATTAAGAGTTGACTAGAAGGCAGCGAGGTTTTTGTTGTGATTGTTTTGGTTTAGATTCAGTCACTTAACGTTAAACACAGAAAACATTGCCCTTGATTTCTGGGCAAATAAAATGGCAGGGACAGAGAGGTGCAGCAGTTTGCAGAGGGCAGTGTTCAGATTGGGGAAGGTTTTCTAAGCTGGTAGAACATCAAGGAGGCAGTGAAGGATGGGCAGGGCTTTTATAGGAAGAAAGAAGATGGGCAGTCTCAAATGTTAGATCCAAGGAGCGTGCGTGTAACCGAGGCACAGGGTTGGGTGGTGAGGGGCCACTGGACTTCCGTTACCATCGAATGGATTCCAACTCAGTCACCCTTTCTGTAGAGGCCCTACGCAGGGGAGTCAGATGATGGGGCTGGGCTTTATTTAGGTGGCCAGGGTAGGTTGCAGCCAGGTGTCTCCTTGCCCCTGGGGTCTGCACAGGGCCCTCTACCTTGAGATCACCTCCTCGTGGACATTCTGCAGGGCTTCCCGGATGTGCCTGGGAGTCGGCCTGGCTGCAGTGACGCAGGCGTTGGTCTGGAGGTCCGTTGATTTCTTCAGCACCTGCCCATAGTAAGTCTGACCCAGGGGCCAGGCAGAGTAAGGGGTGGGGAGGGCAAAGAAGAGGTCGTAGCAGCTGGGGTCAGCATGACGAAGGCTCCCCTGGGCGCCGCCCCACCCCCAGCCTGCTCTAAGTCCAGGTCCTGCTTTGCCCTTGGGGGCAGGGGCAAGGGTGAGCACAGCTGGGCTTCTGCAGGCCTCACTTCCGCCATCCCAGGCCCGGCTGCTCTCACCTGCACGTTCTTCCAGATCTCGGCGTCGCTGATGGCGGCCACTGCAGAGAAGCAGAAATGGGGGAGGGGGGAGTCAAAGGGCGGGGGTGCGAAAGGACTAGCATGGGGGTACACACGGATAAGAGGGGCCATGGGGGAGGGGAGTACTTTGCAGGTGGGGGCTACAGGGAACCGAGAAGGGGCAGTAACCTGCCCTGTGGGGCGCGTACTCACTGTCTCCACGTCTTCTCTTCAGGATTTGGGCGTCACGCACAGTCCTCAGGCCCCGCCCCGGGTGGGCGGCTCCCCGGACCCCTCCCTCGGGTGGGCGGGCCTGATTCCCTGCAGGTGTTCTCTGTCCTCCTGCTTCCACTCCTTCGGCCCGCCCAGCAGTGAAATACGACGCCCCAGGGCAGTCCAATCACCTGTCCCTGCCTCTCCAGCCCGGCAGGGGCTCCTGGTAACTTGGTTCCCTTTAGCCTGTCCAACCAGCAACAAGGTACTTAGCATCCTCCTTTATTTACTACACGTTGACACGGAGCTGCCTGGGATTCAAGCCAGATTCAGAAGCGGAATGAGGGATACCATTGCTGGTGTCAGATGGATCTTGGCTGAAAGCAACTTTTTATAAAATTTTCTCTGTAGAGAAAACACAAACACACGCACGCACGCACGCACGCACACACACACACACACACACACACACACACGAGAGTCCTGGTGGCATGGCATAGTGGTTACAAACTGAGCTGTTAGGTTTTTCAGGTGGGAAATACCTGGGTTCTTGGCTTCGCATTACGAAGAATTCACGCTGAAGCCAGGTTTGTGATGAGTTTCCCCCCCTCTCCCCCATGTCGTACACTGACCGCTGTCTCCCTCCACCTGCTTTTCTGTCGTCCATCCCCCTAGGAAGGGGTTATATGTATATAATTGTGATTGGTTCCTCCTTCCTCTGCCCACTGTCCCCTTACCCTCCTAGTATCTCTATTCTCATTATTGGTTTATCTGTCCTGGATTCTCTGTGTTGCAAGCTCTTATCTGTAGCAGTATACATGCTCTGGTCTAGTCAGATTTATAAGGTAGAATTGAGGTCATGATAGTGGGGTGTGGGGGGGCACGGAAGAAACATTAAAGAGCTAGAGGTAAGTTGCATGTTTCCACAGTGCTATAGTGCACCCTGACTGGCTCATCTCTTCCTTGTGACCCTTCTGTAAAGGGATGTCCAGTTGCTTACAGATGGGCTTTGGTTCTCCGCTCCACAATACACTCCCCTCATTCACAATGATACGATTTTTTTGTTCTTTGATGCCTGATACCTGATCCCATCAACAGCTCATGAGCACACAGGCTGGTGTGCTTCTTCAATGTGGACTTCTTGCTTCTCAGCTAGATGGCCGCTTATTTATCTTCAAGCCTTTAAGACCCCAGATGCTATATTTTTTTAATAGCTGGGCACCATCAGCTTTCTTCACCACATTTGCTCATATCTGATCAGAGCACACAGGAGAAAAGGAAGAGGGAAGGAAACTGAGTGGAACACATCCTGGCCCACCAAGCCCCAGGAAGATCTTCTGCTCAAAGCAGCCAAGTGAGTTTTTATAAAGCACAGAAGAAGTTTCAGGTTTTACAGCAGGGGCGCTCACGCTGTTTCAGCATGCGAGCTACTTATAAAATCATCAAGGCAAAATGACCTACCAACTACAAAAATGCAAAACATATATTTTTATTTATTCATAAATGCATTGAGAATTCTTTATATGTACAATGTATGTTGATGTACCTTGCATAACCATACAAGTCCAAATTGCACAACACAATTAGCTATGTACATTTTTTGTCATTATCTGAGTTTACTCTAATGACTTACACTGAATGGAATGAGCCAGGGATGCACAGTCCCGACAGTGGCTGCGGACAGCCAGCCTCAAGCACACTTCCGAATGATCATCAGTCATGGCGGAATGGTACTTGGACTTAATCATCTTTATGTGGGTAAAGGCTGACGCACATAAATAAGTAGAGCCGAAAACGCAGTCAAGGAGGTAGCACATTTTCTCCTATTTGGGTACTTTCCTTCTGCGAGTAAATTCCAGAACTGTTCATGCGCTCTGGACTTCAGCTGAATGTCGGCTTGTCGTGTCAAAATCTCCCATTCCGTATGAAAGTGATGTTTTTGTCTTCTTACTTGGTCCAGCTCCCCACTCATTTTAATACCCATTCTTATGCTTAAGAGAAAAACCCAAGGTCTAAAAATTGGCGATAACTTAGTTTTGCTGCACTTAGCGCAGTGTTTGTGCATGCGTTTGACACCTAAGGTTGCATCTGGTTGGCTGCGCTGTATATCAATTAAGTGATGGAATTGATGATAAACTAACGTCTATTTTTTTAAATGCCATGCGATATACCCACACTACATTTGAGATCAACTAATAGACCGCGATCAGTGTACTGAGCACCCCTGTTTTACAGTCACTGAACACGGGCAATGTTGTGGACTGCACACGCACACGTGGCGGCCTGAGGCCAGACAGACCGAGGCACAGCCCAGCGGAAAGCAAAGAAGTAACAGAGGGGCCAGTCTTGAGTTCCCGGTATTTGGGGCCTTCGGCTGGAAGACGCGGTCGGTCGAAGGTATTGGTTGACCCCATTGGCTGAATTAAATCCACCTGGGTCTGAATTAAGCCCACGTGACTAGGGCTTGAATTGGCGCACGCCCAGTAGTCTTTATGGCTGGCTGAGGCTTGCCTGGTTCACCTCCTGTAAAGGTCCTCCAGGCATGGAGAGGGACAAACCCCTGTCCCTATCCTGCTACCTAGCATAACCAGTTCTAAACTACCAACTGCTCCTCAGGAGAAAGATGAGGCTATCTCATCTTGCAGTCAGGAGTTGCAAGGTTGGAAACCACAGAGGCAGTTCTACCCTGTCCTAGAGGTTGACTCTGAGTCGGCATGACTCGATCACAATGGGTTTGCAGAGTTTCTGATTGTGGTCTTCAGTTGATTAATTGTATTGTGACTTATGGGAGCACCCAAGTAAACAATGATCTTTGTCCCTCTGGAGAATGAAATCACCTTTTCTTAATCTATTGTTGTTTAAGTCAGGCTTATTGAGCTATGTTTTACATTCAGTAAAATTAACCTTTCTTCAGGGTACACTTCGAGACCCCGGGGACGTAGAGGTTCAAGGTGGGCTACTCACTGCAAGGTTGGAAGTTCAAAACCACCAGCAGTGCAGGAGGACGATGGAGCTTTCTACTTCCGCTTTGGAAACCCAGAGTCCCTATGAATCGGTATCAAGTCAATGGCAGTGAATGAGTGTATGATTCTATGCGTTGTGGAAAAGGTGTGCATCAAAATGTGTCTTCTCAGGCCCCTTTGTGGTCATCTTCCTCCCCTTCTCTCTAGCTCCTAAGCACGAACGCTCCGTTCTCCCTGAGCCAACTTACCTGTGTTTCAGTTATTTGGTCATTTCCTCTTGCAGAGCGTGTATTCATAACTTTTCATCTGCTACATGTATGTCTTATTCCTTTTGGAGTTGCAAAAAGCATTTGTGTTCACTAGGATTTTGAGGAGATGAAAATGAAAGAATATATAAAAGGAAGAAGTGCCTTCTTTACTAAATCATACTCAATTTTTCACTCAATCTGCCAATGGCAGCCAGCTCATAAGTTTCGACCTTTCCCGATAGAATTACCTAAAACAAACGCAAACCGATTGAGTAGATGTGACTTAGGGTGAGCCCCGAGGACAGAGTAGAGTACCCCATGGAGTTTCCATGACTGTAAGTCTTTGAGGCGGACAACCTCATCTTTCTCGCTGTCAGCAAGTCCGTGGGTTTGAACCCCAATGCTGAAGCCATAGAGCCACCAGGGCTGATGTCATCAGTTATTGGTAAAAACTCACAAGATGGTGATGTTTTCATAGAGTTTTAGCAAATTAAACCCATAAAAAACAATCCTTATTAGAATCTTTTTTAAAGATCTTTTTATAGATTGGAATCTTCCCAAGTTCCATGTGTAAAAAAATGAGTTTTCTGTTGGAAACAGAGGTTGGGCAATGATGAAAGCACACCTCCTCGTTTTCAACGCTCTCCACGATGGGGGTTCCTTTCCAAATGCAGTGACTCTCAGTCACTGTTTAAATCAGCGGTTCTCAACCTCTGAGTCGCGACCCCTTTGGGAATCCAACGACCTTTTCAGAGGGGTCCCCGATTCATAACAGTAGCAAAATGACAGTTATGAAGTAGCAATGAAAATCATTTTATGGTTGGGGGGGCGGTCACCACAACATGAGGAACTGTATGAAAGGGTCGAGGCCTTAGCAAGGTGGAGAACCACTGGTTTAAAGGGCCTATATCCCCAGAAAGGGCAGGGTGAGGAGATGGCTCTTTCCCCATTTGCTTTTTCAGTCTCTTCAGTCTGGAGTTGCTTTACATGAATCATCTGATCATTCTTTCTTCTTTTTTTTTTTTTTTAGTGTTCAGCAACTTTATTTGTAAGAAACTACTCAAATGTCAACAGGTGAATGAATAACATATTGTATAACTATACAATGGACTAAGACTCGGCAGAATAAATTGATACAAACAACAAGGACAATTCTCCACGACATCATGCTAGGGAGGAGGGCAGAGTAAATCCCAAAATGTTACATACTATGCAATTCCATTTATATACCTCTCAGTGGTAAAGAAGGTTCAGTGGAGAACAGAACCAGTGTTTGCCAGGGACAAGGCTTGGGTGAGGATGTAACTGCTAAAGGACAACAAGGAGGCATTTCTTTGTAGGGAGGAAACAAGCCTGTATCCTCATTGCGGTGATCCTCAAACTCCAAAATCACTGCCACTGAGTTGATTCTTACCCATAAGGGCCCTCGAGGACAGGGCAGAACTGGGCCTGTGAGGTTCTGAGACTGTAACTCTTTATGGGAGTAGAAAGCCTCATCTTTCTCCCTCAGAGTGGGTGGTGGTTTCACACTGTGGACCCTGCAGCTCTCAGCTCAATAATGTAACCACTACACCACGACTCCCTCAGTGTGATGAGAGATGTGATAAAGTCTGGTAGAATTATGAACTCACAGTACTTGTACTGGAGTGAGGAGCTTGTCAGTTTCCTGATACTGATCATGTTCTATGGTAATGCCAGGCATTGCCATAAAGGGAAGCTGTGAGAAGGTATGTGGAACCTGTTATTATTATTGCAACTTCTTAAACAATTCAAAACTAAGGTTTTCATTAAAAAACAAACAAACAAGGGTCAGCCACCAAATATCTATCCACAGACAAAAGGGGAAATTAAATGTGGTATATCCTCACAAGGACCACACACATATGTAGCCATGAAAGGAATGAAGTACTGATACATGGTACAACATGCATAAACCTTGAAAACTGAGGCTAGGTAAAAGCCAGATGCAAAAAGTAACTTACTTCAGAGATAGTTCGGATTTTTTTTCAACTACCATAAAAAAGCAATTTCACAATAAAGCACATCAGATGGTTCTGTTTGTTTTGTGTTTTCTCCCCCCAGAGCATATAAAAGTTATGTTTGCATTAGAGTATAGTCTGTTAAGAAGCCCTGGGGGCATAGTGACTTACAAATTGGACTGCTAACTGCAAAGTAAGCAGTTCAAATCCACCAGCCTCTCCATGGGAGGAAGGTGAGGCCTTCTACTCCCATAAAGATTCAATCTCAGAAACCTGCTGAGGCAACTCTACTTTGCCCCATACAGTCGCTATGAGGCAGAATTGACTAGATCAGCAGTTCTCAACCTGTGGGTCACGACCCCTTTGGGGGTCGGTCAAACAACCTTTTCACAAGGATCATCCGATTCATAACAGTAGCAACATTACAGTGATGAAGTAGCAATGAAAATCGTTTACGGTTGGGGGGGGGGTCACCACACCGTGAACTGTATGAAAGGGTCGCATCATTAGGAAGGTTGAGAATCTCTGGACTAGACAGTAGTGATTATGGTTTATTAAGTATGCAATAGCACTTTGAAAAGGTATGAAATATTGTGAGAATGCCCACAATGTGGCAGAGACAAGAAGAGCGCCCATGCTGTTAGGGAAATGGAGCTGATACACTTGTTAGATGCAGGAGGCCACACACCTTCCATTTGTAAAAAGCACTATGTCTACTATAGCTACAGGTGTGATAAAAAGGAGGCGCACTAAAGTGAGGTGCCCAGAATCAGCACGTCCGTTGCTTCAGAAAGCTGGTCAGTGGGCATCAGGGTTAGACACAAAGGGCAGCAGGCAGAGCACTGCACCGCACACACAGGTTTCGCCTTCAGAGTGATGAAAATGCTCTGTCAGAAGAGCTGATGCTGCACGCCTTCATGAATGTGCTCAACAACACTGAATTATACACTTTAAAAGACTACATTTTACAGCCTCAGTTATGCCTCCTTAAGAAACACTGCATGCAAAGGAGACTTTTTAAACATAGCTAAGTGTACTCATGTCACAAGGCAAAATCTATGGCAAACTATGTAATTCCCATGATCTATGACTGACTGACTCTGTGCTGCCCGGTGCACAAGAGCACAATTAAATTCAACAAACTTAAACTCTGATGAGGTGAAAAATTTGCCTCATCTAGCAGAAACATTGTAATCTTAGTCTTGATGATAACAAAATCTGGTATCCTAAAAAAGTAAACCAGGAGCCAGGTTGGCAAGATAGTGCTGCCGACACGATTGCGCCCTTTCTTCTGGCCGCTGACCCTGGCCTGGCTCCAGAGAAGTCAGCGAGCTCAAAGTTTGACATTCGGAGCAAAGAGTAAACCTGACCGGCTGCAAGATGAGCTGCCCTTGGGCACCAGACTTCCGGTGGGCCTATCTCAGCAAGCAACATCGTGGGGACGTCCTAGAGAAGAAGAGGTGCAAGGGGTTGGAGTAAACTGCTGAAACACTGACACAAAGTGCTCCATGTGGCGATCCCAGGAACGCTGGAGACACCATCTGTTGAAGGCACCTGAGAGAGCGCAGTTACATGTGAATATATGTTGCTGGCATTTACGTGTTGCTTCCAGTGAAAAATATAAAAGCATGCCTGCGTTCCTCGGATACTGCACATTGTGCTGCCTTGGCAGAAAGTGTCGGCTTTAAGGTATAAGGTCAAAAGGGCTTCCGTTTAGGAGGTCCGCTGTGTGAAATACACAAGTTGAAAAGCAATAAACAGTCGGTGCACATTTTTAAAAGAAAAAGTAACCTAGAGTAACCTGGCTCAATTCCTAAAAGCTCACAGAATCGAGTGGAAACAACATTTATGAAGAGCCAGTTTGTATATGCAAGTAGCTAATGACAAATGTGGATCACATGACATCAGGCCAGGACCACAGAGCCGTATCATCTGATCGTTCTTAAATCCACTTAACCACACACAGATAAACTGCAATCAAGGGAACCACCATTGAGTTAAAAGCTGTCTGCCCTCAGAGTGTCTGCTGTCCAAGGCTGATGGTGGACCAGATTACGGCTGGCCATCGCAGATTCTGATTGGGCAGTGCCTCAGCCACTGCCTTTTGGTGGCACTGTCGTTTAGGAGGGTGCTCTGTAGACCCAATTACTCACTGCCATCAAGCCACTCCGACTCAAAGCGACCTTCTAAGACAGATAGAACAGCCCCTTCGGCTTTCTGAGACTAGAAATCTTTACAGACAGCTTCAACTTTCTTCTGAAGAGAGATTGGTGGATTCGAACGGCTGACCTTGTGGTTAGCAGCTCTACGTAGCCCACTCCTACTAAGCTGTATTTTAAATACTAGCAAAAACGAACTTTTTCCTATTTTTTAAACTTGTTAGCGTGCACTGGGTGAGGGCTTACAGAGCACACCGGTTTCCCATTCAGCAATTCATACACATTTGGTTTAATATCATTCAATGATGGCAATTGCCACGATGTCACATTACATATCCCACTTCCATCCCGGCTTCCCAGTTCGCATTCTTCCTTCGTTCCTAACCTTTCCAACCTTCTGAACTGTTGTCTCTGGGCAAAAGCTGCACTTTTGACCTTGAGTATTTAATTGTGTACCTCTTCTTCTTGTTCACCTATAGACCTGTTGTTTGGCTGAAATTTAAGCCACAGGGATGAGTTCAGTGCCAGGCCTGGAGAACCAGAATCTCCAGAGTTTCACATATATCTATAATTAGCAAGGCTGCTCTTAAGATTTTGAGATGTGCTCCCTATCTTTCTCCTATTCCAACCAGAACCTTCTCTGTGATCCCTTTCAGAGCAGTTGGTAGTGGTAAAACAGCACAATTCTAGTTCTTTTGGTCTCGGGGTTTTGCGTGGTCCGTTAGTACTTGGGACTCATTGTTTCCACACACCTTTGATGCTCTGCTCTCTGCTGCAGATGGGGAGAGAGCAATAGTTAGGACCTCCACAGTCACTACTCACCAAAGGAGGATGAGGGACATTGTCTGTGTAGACTGCTATGCCAAATTGACCTGGCTGCTTGGTCTAAGAATGCGATAATCCAGAGGCTATGATCCTGAGCCGCAAGGCCCTGCAACCCGTTCCCTCAGGGTGTCTGCTTTTTGTCTACAGAGCTTTCTGAACTTTGCTCCCTGTGTGCTTTCCTGGTATTTATGAATTCTTTGCATTGCCTGTGAGTATGCATGTATCTATATCTTGTCAAATCTATTCCTATTTGTGGGGACAGTACTCTTCCGGCCCACCCCTGCACAGCTTGAATGCCTATCGATGCAGACACTTGGTTATTGCAGGATTGTGTGTATAATAGTACTTATTTCTGTTGCCTTGAACTCTTCTGCTGCTCCAAGTAACTTCCTTTGCCTTGATCATTTTTTGCTGAGTTCCCCCATTGTATATTGCCCTCCCTTTCACCCCCCAAAGCTAAATTTACACACACAAAAAAACACAGAAGAGAATTTCACATTTTTTCTCCTTGCCTTCAACCTCTGCACAATCTCCACATATCCCACTTGAGAAATGACTGGTCTGACGACTCCAAGATGATCCAGACAGGCAGGGTGGGATTAGATTTATAGACCAAAAAGAAATTTATAGACCAGATTTCAAGAAATAGAGCTTTACCACCTGGCCAGCATTTTAAGCAAAGGTTTCCCCAATCAGTAGAAGCTTTGGAGCAGATGTTAAGATGATCAGGTGACTGATGACTTGCCAGAGATGCAGTAAAGGGATAAATTGACTGGATTCAAACACTTCCAAGATCCTTGTCTTTTTAGGAACTTTTTTTCATACTATGGTAAACACTAGAAATGACAGATGGCAACTTTATTTCTATTTAAAGGGAAGTAACAGGTAAGAGAGAGCTAGGCCAGTAATTGGAAGACCAACCATTGGCCTTGGATAAGTCACTTCACAGAGCTCTGGTAGCACAGCATGCTGGGCTGCGCTGTTAAGCAGGGTTCTCTAGAGAAACAAACCAAGCCACCTAGAAATTTATATCTATATTCCTTCATGCTGTATCGATAGGTTTATACAGCATGAAGGAATATAGCAGCTAATTAGTCCACACAGTAGTACAGAGGGCTCAGTTCAACTCAATATACTATAAGTCCTTCAACTTACGAGGGCTGCCGGTCCACGGTCAAGGTAGCAGACAACTGAGTCTTCCTTTGGCCAATGCAGGCAGAGTCCGCCCACAGGCAGCAAACAGCAGGCGGGTCACCAACAGTCAGCAGCTCAGGAGCTGAGCCAAGCAGGCCCCGTTGGGATAGCGAACTCAAGCAATGCCAGACGACAGGATCCGCCAGCCTCAAGCTCGAGCGATGTACACAACAGCAGTGTGGCGAAGCAGGTCTCAAAGGAACCTCAAGCTCTAGCAACACCATCCATGGGTTGACTTGTCCCACAGGTGTAGCTCACAAGTTGAGGCAGAGAGCTAGCTAAAGAAGCCTCACGCTAATGGGGTCACCAAAGAGCAAGAGAGAGCAGGGCAGGCTTTGCCGAGCTATTTATTTCTTTGTCCTCCAATCAAACCGCCACCTGATTAATCCCACATGTTCCTATTGGCCAGGTTAGCACAATAGACCTATTTATCACAGCTGCTAACCACGAGGTTTTCAGTTTGAAACCACCAGCCTACTCCATGGTAGAG
This sequence comes from Tenrec ecaudatus, assembly GCF_050624435.1. NCBI lineage: Eukaryota > Metazoa > Chordata > Mammalia > Afrosoricida > Tenrecidae > Tenrec > Tenrec ecaudatus. The sequence continues at coordinate 87,517,673 of NC_134545.1, read as the reverse complement.
AATGAGGCTTTCTGCTCCTTTCAAGATTTGCAGCCCAACTAGAACCCCCTCCCAGGGGGACGAATAATGGAAAAGTGGGTGAGGGGCGACAGAGGATGATGTAAGATACGGAAATAATTATAATTTATCAAGGGTTCGTGAGGGAAGGTGGGCAGGGAAGGGGGAAGAAATGGGGAGCTGATATCAGGGGCTCAAGTGGGAAGAGAATGCTTTGAAAATGATGATGGCAGCATATGTGCAAATGTGCTTGACACACTGGATGAAAGCATGGATCGTAATAAGAGATGTAAGAGCCCCCAATAAAAGTATTTAAAATTAAATTAAATTAAAAAGATTTACAGCCTGAGAAACCGAAGGGGCAGTTCTATTCTGCCCTATAGGGTTGCCAGTAGTCGGAATTGACTTGATAGCAGTGAGTTTGGAATCATTTCATCTATCAACCTTGGGGCTAGAATGGAATGATTTCTGAGGCCTGCACATCTCTAATATTCCAAAAGATTATGGCTCTAATTCTTCTTTTCCAAAAAAGCATATTCATTTAGATAAAAATTCTGTTTTGGTCTTTTTAAAGAAGTGTTCATTACAAATAATTGTGCCATTTTTTCAAGTGCCTTTTTAGTCGACATTATATAGATATAAGTGTATTGTTTCTTATTAAAGAAATATAATTCACAACTATGATATTAACTTTGTAATCCTGGATGAACGTTACCTGAATAATTCAACATATTTCTGTTAAAGTTTTCTGAAATTTTATTGTTTGTTAAATCTGTTAATAAATAAAAATATCTTACTTGCATGCCATTGGTCTTCCTTTTTATCTTTTAACAAGGAAAAAACCTTACTTCACCAAGTAAATTAGGTAACTTATCATCATTTTCTGTATGTTGGAAGTACAGGCATATATTTTATTGTGCTTCACTTTACTGAACTTATCAAATACTGTTTGGTTCTGGTTTTTGTTTTTTGTTTTTTACAAATTGAGGGCTTGTGGCAACCCTTCCTTAAGCAAGTCTATAAGTCCATTTCTCCAATAGCAGACGCTCACTGTCTGTTATATTTTGAAAATCTTATAGCATGTGTTAGTTTGGTTAGACTAGAGAAACAAATTCATAAACATGCTTATGTATATAAGGGAGAGGTTTATATACGAGAGGAGTTGAACATTGAGAAAACATCCCAACCCAGTCCAGTCCAAGGCCATAAGTCTGATATTAGCCCATATGTCCCATACCAATCTATAAAGTCCTCTTCAGACTCATGAAACACATGCAATGAAGCCAAATGCAGGAAGATCACAAGTCAGTGGGTAGAAAGTGTTTGGGTCCAGTGGCGTTGTAAGCATCTCAGCACTGGCAGGGGTCTCTCTCTGGCTTTTGAGGTCTGGTCGCATCCATGTGGCTTGTCTTCTGCAATGTCTCCCAGGGAGTAGCAGAGAGAGAGAGAAATGTCTTCCATCTCCAAGGAGGAAGTACCAGACTTCCCAGAATTGTCAGGAGAAGGCCATGCCCACACTGAAGTCCCATTGGCTATCTCCAGACTGACAGTCTAGGCTCTACCCCTGTACTCTTAATCCTAAATTGACACCAAATTAGGTGACTACCACCATAGCATGTCAGATTTTTTTCATATTTTACACTTAACAGACTATCAAACAAAAATTCAAATTCATTACCATGGAGTCGATTCTGACTCAGCAACCCTGTAGGTCAGGGGGACTGCCCCGTGAGTCTCTGAGACTGTCATTCTTTACACAAGTAGAAAGAAAGCTTCATCTTTCTCCTGAGGAGCTCAGGGTGGTTGAGAACAACTGGTCTTGCCACTAGGCCTTTAGGACTCCTTAACAAACTCGGGTACAGTGAAAAATAATTTTCATATGCACGGGAAACCAAGAATGTCGTGACTCGCTTTTTTGTGACATTCACTTTATTACAGTGGTCTGGAACTAAGACCATAGCAACTCCAAGGTACGCCTGTACAGGCAGGCACGCAGTACTTTTTCAATATTTGTTCCAGCGCCAAGAAAAGGAAATGGCAAACAGGGCAGACGGGAGAAGGGGGCTGTCACACTGTGGGGAATGCAATCAATGTCACAATTTGAAGTGTGTATGAATTGTTGAATGGAAAGTCAATGCTTGGTAAACTTTACCCACATCACATCATCAAAATATTTGGACATTAAAATTAAGTTAACCCCCTCAGGACCAATAATGAGAGTAGCGATACCAGGAGGGGACAGGGAAGGTAGGAGGAAAAGGGGAAATTGATCACAAGTATCTACATATAACCCCTTCCTTGGGGGGATGGACAACAGAAAAGTGGGTGAAGGGAAACATCGGACAGTGTAAGACATAAAAAATAATAATTCATAAATTATCATGGGTTCGTGAAGGAGGGAGAGGAAAATGAGGAGCTGATAGGAAGATGTAGGGCTCAAGTAGGAAGATGGTGAGGGCAACAAACGTACAAATGTGCTTGACACCATGGATGCATGTATGGATTGTGATAAGAGTCGTACGCTTAAGTGGAGAGCAAATGCTTTGAGAATGAATGGGGCAGGGAATGTATGGATGTGCTTTACACAATTGATGTATGTATATGTATGGACTGTGATAAGAGTTGTACGAGCCCCTAATAAAATGTTTTAAAAATGCTTAAAAAAATTGTACGAGCCGCCAGTAAAATGATTTTAAAAAGAAGGGAAAAAAGAAAATATTTTGGGAAGACTAATGGCAACATATGTACAAATGTGCTTGAAACAACTGATGTAAGGATTGTTATAAGAAATGTAAGAGCCCCCAATAAAATGATTAAAAACCAAGGTTACAAAACTTTTAAAATAAAGTACTTGCTTCCTAGATATATGAATGATTACAATGTGTTCTTTCCTTAATGGGTGGTCCTTTTTGTTGGTAAATTGAGCACATTCACATGCAGCAATTAAAACAGACTTTTGTGTTATGAATGCATAAATTCTCAAATACTTCACACCTAACTTTTTAACTTCAAGCAAATGTTCAAGTATGATGAGAATTGGATGCCACCTTATTTGCTCAGTTGACTTGGTGACACACAGTCTGAATTAAATTGGATTTTATTTGTATTCTCAGTTGTCCGTGGCAGTACAATTCCTACGTCAGCTTTGTCGGTGCCAGACTTCCTCCTCAGCATTAAGAAGGACTGAACTAGAAGAGGATCCTGTTTCATTTCAAACTCAAACAAGGGAAAAAAAATCCAGACTTGACAACAGGCTAGTGGGGAAGGCATTTATTTAACGAGATGAATCTAATAAACAGGCAAATGTCTATGCAGATAACATCGTCACAACCTTCGGACACAACCTGATGCCACACAGTGAACTCAACTACCTTCATGTTGGGCAATAATGTCATACAAATCAATGTGTTGATGATAAGGAAACTGCAAACGGAGCCCAAGGCCACTTAATCTTAAGAGTCACAACAACAAAAAAATCCTCGGAATGCAGGTCAAGGCAGGAGGTTGCAGCTGGCCAGCTTGGAGACCATGAACCTGGTTCTCAGCTAAGCAAACACTGTCAAAATTTGCTGAAACAGATAAAATAAGTATCTTCTCTGAATTACTTGATCTGTGGCCACAAAATAAAAATATCCCTTGAATGCACAATGAAAAGAAATAATCTTTGAAACAAACACCTACATTAAGTATCCTTAACAAGTATCCTTACTTGTTCACATTAAAAATTCTACTTCTCGATTATAAACATGGTTCAGTGTTTGCTGATAATCACATTTAGACAATAGGAGTTTCAACATAGTAACAGTTCAAAAAGACAAATGAAGATGCCTTTTAATTCTCTTTTAGTATCACAAATTAAACAGAGCAACTTAAAGTGGGGTTGGTCCAGTTCAAGAAGTGCTTCCCAAATCCAGCCACCTTAGCTCTGTTCAAGAAAAACCTGTCATTATCACAAATCTTTGCTAGCATAACGTTTGGAGAAGAAGGTGGAAACTCAGCCCATGACATGACGGCTGCAGTAAGGTTTTTCCTCCTTGGTATCAGGCAAAGTTACATGCTTGCCTATTTCAGCAGGTGCTTCAGCTGGTCCTGGAGATCTGATGACTGCTCAACACTAGAAATAGAACAGGGAAGAGGATTGATCTGGAACGGGCAAAGAACAGCTCCTCGCACAAGTTTTTTTAATTTTAAAGTAGACATACTATGGACGCTACATCAAAATGTAGGTTGCTCCATTTGTGTCCCAGAGGTTTGGCAAAGTAATTGTGCAAACAATATTACAGGGGACAAATTTAATCTAAGGAAACCGAAGCTACATACTGACTCTAGCACAGCTTCCTCAACAAATGTTCCCCGGGTGAAAAAGCATGGTGCACGCTCAGAAAGCCTGTGCTGGCAGTGAACCGCACAATACGTGCCTTTGCGGGACCGCACTGTTCATCCCAGCACAGGTGTTGCTAAACGCATAAGCCAGCCACAGGTACAAGCTGCTCCTTCGGGCAGCAGCGCAATCCCCCCAGCTTGTCTCGGTTAGTCCCCACCGCCCCCGCCCGGGGTTACTTACTTCTTCTGAATAGCTTCTTGCCTAAATCAGAAAAGGAAAGAAGAAATTAAACTCGGTGACTGAGTCAAAGTTATTCATGACCAACTACCCAGACACAGAATACATTTCTAGTTTCTGTCACCTGTCAGTCCTGTCCTAAGACTGGGCCCAGGGTAGGGTTTCTTATTTGAGCATAGAACTGCTGAAAGGATGGATTCTAAATCTTAAACAAACAAACAAACCCAAAACCTGTTGCTGTGGTGTCATCTCAACTCAGAGTGGCCCTACAAGACGGAGGACATGGAAGGCTATGGATCTCAGAAGTAGTGCCTCATCTTTCTCCTGATGAGCAAGCAGCTGGTTGGTTCAAACCACCAACGTTTCAGTGAGCCTACCCACTGTGCCACCAGGACTGGAATCCAGACGTAGAGGTGTATGAATACTCTCCCAGGGCAAGGGATGAAGTCCGGCATACCACATGCATGGCTCAACTTCAGGCTGGGTGTGCGAAGTCAAAGGATCACATATCTCACACGCACACTCTTAGAGTGGCCATGACAAACACTGGCTGTTTAAATATCAAGCGTCAAATGCCCCGTTGGACATTTCAAACAGAAATACAAATAAAATACTAACTATATAAAATATAGACCAAGATGAAATATGATTTTTTAAAAACCTAATTAATCTATACTTCCTTCAGAAATTATAATAAAAAAGGCCTTCATGGGTCAAAGTCTTTTTTTTTAAACGTTTTATTAGGGGCTCATACAACTCTTATCACAGTCCATACATATACATACATCAATTGTATAAAGCACATCTGTACATTCTTTGCCCTAATCATTTTCTTTTCTTTCTTTCTTTTCGGGTCAAAGTCTTTATGGTTCACAATCCCCTGGATAACTCGGATATGCAGCTAGGCCCCGGCTATACCTGGGAATGTAAGTCAGGAGTAGCAATTCCATCTGGTCACGGTCACTCTGTATGTAAGGTGTATGATCCTTTGATTTCACATACCCAGACTGAATGTGAACCATGCAGGGTATGTTGGGCCCCTCACTCTGGTAGAGTGTTAATACACCAGGGGGCGGAGCAGCCTCCTCAGGAGGGACCTTGGGCACAGTCAACCATACTGCTTACATGCCTGAAAGGTACCACGCACTGGGCTGGCACCGTCCTGGCAGGATGCCTACTCTTCATGAGTTTTACTTCTTTCTCTCTCTCTCTCTCTCTCTCTCTCTCTCTCTCTCTCTCTCTCTCTCTCTCTCTCTCTCTCTCTCTCTCTTTCTCTCTCTCTCTCTGAGGGTCCTCAAACTAGCACAGAGGACGCTGTCTGAGGGGCTCGTGCTGCTGCTCGCCTCGCCTCACCTCACCTGCAGTCTCAGGCACCTTTACTGCCAAGGGGACATGACACCACTCTTGCCTCCACTGGAGAGTGCACCGACGCACGAAGGCACTGGGAGGCAGGCTGAGGACCATGGGAGAGGTCATACTTACTGGTACTGAAGATGTGTGGTTATTATGGCCATTTTCCTTAAACTCTGCATAAAAAGAGAGGGGAGGGAAGAGTAATAGAACATTCCACTTCTCTGTAGGCACACCAATGAGGCACACAAAAACCCAAGTCATAAAAGAAATTGTTTCTTACATCTTCTGAGTGCAAGATAGCATCCTCCTGTAGTACCATGTTTCGAGCTGCCTGACCTAGCAGCTGGAAGACAAAAAGAAAATGGGGGTAATCAAATTTCCCAACTTCCTGCGATCTCTCGGCAGCTGTTAACCATCACCCACTCCCCTCTCCCACTTCCCCACCGTTTACGACCATAAGCACTGCAAATGCAATGGAGGGTAATTTTCCATTTGTTCGTGTTGAAAATCCATTTCTCTTGCACAACTGCATTCCTGGCAGGGGCTCCCCATCTGCTCTGAAGGCCACCGCCAGAGCAGTCAAGTGCTTGTAACTGCTGAGCTCTCTACACGGCTTATTAATCAAGTGCAAAAAGTCTCATTTGTAAAGAAAGGCTGGTTTGACAGCTTCCCTGAGAGGTGAGATGCGGGTGGCTGGACAGGAGCATTGGTGTTAGTTACCATGGAGTCAGTTCTGATACTTGGCGACCCCACGTGCGCAGACTCCAACAGCTCTACCGGGTTTTCAAGGCTGCGATCTCTAAGACGCACCCTGTCAGACCTGTCTTCTAAGGCACCCCCGGGTGGGTTAGAACTGCCAACCTTTCAGCTAGTAATCTAGTACCTGTGTGTGCCCTCCAGGAAGAGGAGGGAGAGCTGGGAAGAGGCATGCAGCTGCTTTATGATAAGCCTACTGTGGTGGGGGAGGAAAAGGCTCAGATGAGGGTGGGTAGAGAAAGGAGGGAGAAAAGTGAAGGTTGATTCTAATGAGCTCACTGACAGCTGGGCCCTAGATCAAGAGAAGGAAGGAAGGCACAGCTCTGATTCACTGGGTGGCCTCGGGTCAGGACAGCAGAGGTCAGCAGGGACTTCTGGTCCGATGCTGCATGCAGCTCCTAGTACAGAAGTTCATGTGAAAAATACACAAGGAGGGGGACCAATTACAAGGATCTACATGTGACCTCCTCCCTGGGGGATGGACAACAAAGTGGGTGAAGGGAGACATTGGAAAGTGCAAGATATGACAAAATAATAATTTATAAATTATCAAGGGTTCATGAGGGAGGGGGTGTGGGGAGGGAGAGGAAAATGAGGAGCTGATGCCAGGGGCTTAAGTGGAGAGCAAATGTTTTGAGAATGATGAGGGCAATGAAGGTACAAATGTGCTTTACACAATTGACATATGTATGGATTGTGATAAGAGTTGTATGAGCCCCTAATAAAATGATTTTAAAAACAAAAATACACAAGGAAAGGGAGAGCGCAAGTCAGATCAGGGCGGACAATGGTGCATGGAGGTCTCTTTGCCACTCAATCCGGCTAGCATATTAGTCAGCGTCCAACAGGGAGGGGCAAGAACCAGTCTGCCTAGCTTCAAACCCTAACTCTACCACACCCTAGGCAGTATGCGACCTTAACCCCCCTCCACCCCCTGCACAAACCAACCACCACCACCAAATCCTGCCATCAAGCCAGTTCCAACTCCTAGCGCGCCTGGGGGCCGAGTAGAACTGGCCTGTGGATCTGAGGCTGTAGATCCTTAGGGGGCAGAAGTGGGCTGACGCAGTGGTTGCAACAATGGGCTCAAACACACCAACAACTGTCAGGACGGCACAGTACGGGGGAGTGTTTCACTCTTTTGCACACAAGGTCACTGTGGGTTGGAAGCAGCAACACTTAACACACACACGTGCAAACGTTAGGTAGCAAGACAGGGGCAGGGCTGTCCCTCCACATGCCTGAAGGCCCCTACAGGAGGCTGGAAGGGAATCCGGTGAGCCTTTGCCGGCCAGAAAGACTAACTGGGCATGCGCCAAATCAGCACCACCCCACCCCAGCCAGGTGGGCGGTACACCTGTGGGGCGCAAAATAGGCCCAGGTGGGCTTAATTCAGCCAATGGGGTCAACCAATACCTTCGACCATGCCTCCGCCAGATGCCTCAAATACTGTGAACCCCCAGACCCCTTTTTCCTCCTCCCCCCACCCCCGTTTTGCCTCCCCCCTCGGCTTCTGCCCCGCTCTCTTGGCAGTGCGGCGGTCTCTCTGGCCTCAGGCTGCCACGTGTGGGTGTGCAGTCCCACCAGGAGCCCCAGCGCAATTTACACGTGGTTTGGCACGCTTCCCAAAGTAGCGTGTGCTCTTTGAGGCGGTAAAACCTGAAACTTCTGTCCTTCATAAAAACTCACTTGGATCACAAACCAGGCTTCCGCGTGGCTTCTTTTCTTGTGAGGCCAAGAACAGCGGTATTGCCCGCCTGAGAGACCTCACACAAGCACGGGCAATGGCTACACTTGTTCCATTATGTCAGCATTCTGATGCCAATCCTGGTTGTTCTGCTGCCATTCGTCTAGCTTCTTGGTCCCCTGGCCATCTTATCTTTGGTCTGAAGTGGACTTTAGGTTTCACTTTGTTTCTGCTCAGAAGATGTTCATGAGCCAATCTTTGGCTGAGAGGTGATCACCAGGAGGAGTTGGAGACCAAGTTTAAGGAACTTGTCGAGAGTCTTAGGGCTTCCTCTACCCGTCTACTAAGTCTGGCCTTGTTTGAGAATGTGAGTTGGCTCTGTATTTCCCCCATTCTAATGGGGCCTTCTATAACGCCCCTGGTCGTAACGGTCGGTCGAGGCGGCCACCACCTAGCTCTTCAGGGCTCAGAGCAGATGAGGCGGGTGGTTCTGGACACTGCTAGTCCTGCAGCCTCCTTTCTGCCAGTCTCGGCGTCCTTTCTTTTGGCTCCAGGCGCTCAGAGACCAAAGGCTGTATCGTAGGTGGCTGCTCACTACTCTTCAGATCTGAGATACTATTTCAAAATGCACCGCTAGCTCTTATTTTCATTTTTCCACAAGTCCTTTGGAGCCTCCGAATAGGTGTGGAGATGATTGGGGCACACACACACACACGTTCTTTTAAACAGGCATGGAATCTAAAGGGTTACCATGTGAATGCCTACCACTGAGGCTGAAACTAACTTCCCTGCCTCCAAGACCAAAAGTGAAGCGTGGCTTCCTCCAGTCTAAGCTAATGGATCTCTGTTATGGCGTTCGGTTACATCTACCACTCTGCACTTACTGATTCCAAAGTCTCTTTTTAAACACCGTTTTACTGTGGGCTCTGACAGCTCTTACCACAATCCATCCATCCACCCATGGTGTCAAGCACATTTGCGCATATCATCATTTTCAAAACATTTTCGTTTTATTTATCTTTTTAAAAGATTGTGTGGCCATGTCTTTGGTGAGTATTCTAAGGCAAGAATCCTTAATTTGAATGACAAATTCTCCAAAATCTTTGCATTCTGTTTTCATTTTGTACAGTTCATTTTGTTATATTTTTACCTCTTTTTTTTTTACAGTTCATTTTAAAATCCATCTTCTTCCTCTCAGATTTGACTATGAGTAGCACGGAGAAGTCACACAGACCCTTAAAGATCTTGCTTAGAACTCCCCTCAGCCCGAAACTGAAATCATCGCTCACCTGTTCTACCTTCCACCAAACAGTTCTTTGCCGTTGCATGACAAAGCATCCCCTCCTCACTGTCCAGTCCCATGTTCATTGTTTTCCTTCACTTCCTATTGCCAATTGGATGATGCTTTACAGGGACAATCACATTGCTATTCAACAGTGCATACACATTCTCTTGCATGCCATGAACTGCAACCTCCATCATGGAACATCACTTCCTCCCTGTGTTGCTCATCTCCAATCCTTTGTGCCTAACGACTCTGAACTTTGTCCTTGAGAATTGCTGCCTTTTTTTTCATTCCAAATGGTTGATTTTCCTAAGGCGAGAGACTTCCCCAGTTGCTTCCGGTTGCTTGGATAAAAACTGAGCCACGGACAGACCTGAATGATGAGTAAGAGCTATAATCTCAAGAATTCCATCAGTCTCAACAATAAGCCTGGTCTTATTTTCAGTTTTGTTTCTGATTTACTCTCCTCTATGAAAGACCTTTCAGGGCAGTTGGTAGGGATAGCCAGGCGTCATCCACTTCTTGTCTCAGGGTAGTATACACTGATGTTCATGTGATCTATCAGTCCCTTGGACTAATTGTTCTCATGTATCTTTGATTTCCTTTACTCTTCTTTGCTTTGGAGGAGGAGAGGCCAAGATTTGCGCTTTAAATGGCCACTCACAAGCTTTTAAGGCCCCAGTGGCTACTCATCAAAGAAGCATGTAGAATGATTGTCCTTGGGGTCTAAATTATGCCACGTGATTCTGGTGTCCCCGAGACTATGGTCCTAATCCCGGAGGTCCATGAACCATTCCTCTGAATGTTTCATTATATCTAATTAGATTTCATAACTTTGCCCTCTGTATGCCTCGTTGCGTTCATGGATATAGTAGCAGCATAACTACAGATGTAGAAATAACCTCTCTCAAGCCTATATATTTTTGTAGGCATGTGGTCCCCTTCTCCCTTCCACACCCGTTCAGCCTGTGTGTACCCATGTCCACTAGCTCATCCTACTGCAGAACTGCGGCTCTAACAGTATTTGCCTCTGTTGTATTTACTTCTTGCACTTCTCCCAGTGCCTTCCCCTGCTGCCATCATTTGTTACGCTTTATTAAACATCTTAAGATGTCATATGCTGGGTCTGGTTACATGTTTTCTTTTAAAAATCATTTTATTGGGGGCTCGTACAACTCTTATCACAACCCATCCATCCATCCATGGTGGCAAGCACATTTGTACATTTGTTGCCATCATCATTCTCAAAACATCTTTCTACTTGAGCACTTGGAATCAGTTCCTCATTTTTTCCCTTCCCTCTCTGCTCCTGTTCCCTCACCAACCCTTGATAATTTATAAATTATTATTTTGACATGTCTTACACTGTCCGACGTCTCCCTTTACCCACTTTCTGTTGTCTTTCCCCAGGGAGGGGGTTATATGTAGATCATTGTGATCAGTTCCTCCTTTCTACCCCACCTTCCCCTTAGCCTTCTGATATTGCTACTCTTTTTTTTTTTTCTCTGAATGTCTGTAACAAAATTTATCCCTGAGCCTCAGCAGAGGAACAGGGCCCATGAGTTACAGTGTCTCTGTGGCAGCCTTTTGGGCCAGTGCCAGCCATGGGCGGGGCCGGCACTTATTGCTACTCTTATTATTGGTCCTGAGGGGTTTGTCTGTCCTGGATTCCCTGTGTTTCCAACTCTTATTCGTACCAGTGTACATCCTCTGGTCTAGCTGGATTTGTAAGGTAGAATTGGGATCATGATAGTGTGTGTGGGGTGGGTTGTGGGGGGAAGAAGCATTAAAGAACTAGAGGAATGTTGTATGTTTCATTGGTGCTATACTGCACCCTGACTGGCTCATCTCCTCCCCTAGACTCTTCTGTAAGCAGATGTCCAGTTGCCTACAGATAGACTTTGGATCTCTACTCTGCATTCCCCCTCATATGATTTTTTGCTCTTTGATGCCTGATACCTCATCCCATTGACAACTTGTGATCACATAGCCTGATGTGCTTCTTTCATGTGGGCTTTGTTGCCTCTCAGCTAGATGGCTGCTTATTAATCTTCAAGCCTTTAAGACCCCAGATATTATATCTTTTGATAGCTGGGCACCAGCAGCTTTCTTGACCACATTTGCTTATGCAGCTGCTTTGTCTTCAGCAATTGTGTTGGCAAGGTGAGCATCATAGAATGCCAGCTTATGGTCGTGATTATTCCATGCATCCAAGGTAAGCTCGCCTTACTTCCCCCAATCTAACGAGTTTACCTGACATGCGTTGAAACACTTTATTGGGAAAGGTAGGTGTTTCACCAAAACTTCCCATGAGGGATTGTTTTTATTCCCTTTCAATTGTGATTCAAGCAGTTTCACATATCTCAGCTCCAAATGTATCTCCAGGAGATTCATGAGTATAAAGGAAGAGAGAACCATTGTGGTGCTCTGCCTGCCTTAGTAAAGGTGGCCTCAAACAGTTTTACTTCCCTCAGCTCAACCCTTAGCTTCTCAACTTGCTTGGATGTGAAGGAAAACAGTGAATCCTGCATTTCACAGGCTGCCCTTCTGTGTTGCCTCACCCAGAGTTATGTTTGTCATTTCCAGAGTGCCCCCAGCAATTGTTTTTCTTTGGTCAACAAGCATTATCATTTCCCATAGTCAGTAGTTTATGGGAAACTTCTGAATCCTTCAGGTTCCTTTACATAATAATTACATTAAACAATGGAGCTGTATGTATCTTCCTGTTTTTCACAACGGGTTATGTTCACTTAGATTGTTAGCTTATCATCCCAAACTGGCCAATAAGCACAGGTGGTATTAATTGAAGGGCGGAAGGATACATGCTTTGGTCAGCCTAGCTTTACAGGTTCTCAGGTCTCCTGCTTTGTGAAAGTCAGTACAGGGTGAAGATGCCTTAGCTAGTTAACTGCTATTGTTTCCAAGGCTCACTTCCTCCAAGACATCTCTGAGCATAAGCCACAAGGCCTGACCGTGATACAGCTTTTGGTGCTCGACAGCTGTGTGGAGATGCCGGCCATTCTGAGATTATTTCCCTTTTACTTTCATGGGGTTTCCAGGCAGTCTCATTTCATCTCTTTTGAGAGATGGAGGAAGACTGTGGATTACGAGGGTGGGGGACATACGGGATAATATTGGACTTATGCGACTGAGCACCTCTGGTAGGGAAGTTTTCTTGATGTGAGCTTAATATTTAATTAGAACTCTCTTTTGTACATGAGTTTCTGTGGATTTGTTCGACTAAAGCTCACAGATGAACACATTCCTGTAGCTGGGTGAACCTCCCTCCAGTCATGTCTTTAGCCATTTTTACTTCCTTGAGCTCCACATTTTTCCCAACCCACAACATTGCCAGGTGAGGATACTTGACTTCGCTTAAAACACTTTAAAGATAAAGGCAGGTGTTTCACCACACCTTTTCCAAAAGGAAATACTTTTATATCAGTTCAGTGGTGCTTCAAGCACTTTCACTTACGTGAGGTTCAAATTTTCCGCCAGGAGGTTCATGAATATAAATGAAGAGGGAAACCTACTGGTGTGTTGCCTTCCTCTATCTATTGGGACCTCAAAAATTTTCACTTATCTGACCTCACCTCTTACCTCCTGGACTTGCTTGGATGTGAAGGAAAACAGTGAATCTTGCATTTTCTTGGGTGCCCTTCTTGACTTCCTCACTTATAGATACCTTTGTCATTTCAAGACTATCCCCAGGAAATATTAAAAAAAAGAATGTCAGTTTAATAGAACAAAGTGTTCCTGCATTAAGGGAGTACTTGAATAGGGGCTCAATGTCCATCTGCACCTTAATACTAAACCTATAAATATATGCACACAGATCTACTTCCCCAACATCATATATATTTACATATGCACATGTCTGTATTTAGACCTCTATAAATGCCCGTTGCCTCCAACTTCTTTCCTCTATTTCCTTTACTTTCCTCTTGTCCCAGAACACGCACATTTCTAATAACATTCTGTTCCTGTACCATAAATATTCTCTAAGATGACAAAGCCTTTCTCTGTAGTTCTGCTCACTCCATTCTGAGTCTTCACCAGAACTGTGTCATCTATAGTCTACCAATAATCTCTTCATGGAATCTAGACTTTTACTATTAAGCACCTGAAGACTCTCTAGCCTCCACTCGATAACCCACTTCCGAAATCATTTCCACATTTTAAGTATCTGTTAAAGCAGCCCCTAACTCCCGATACCAAATTCTGTCTTAGTTATCTAGTGCTACTGTTAGGTAGGTAGAGGCAGAAACCAGGTGTGGTCCCTCTACAGGACCAGGTCTCCCTGCCCCCTTACAGGAAGTTGACGGTGTGTGCCAATTCAGGCCTGAGCCCAGGGACTGTACACCTAGGTGGGCGGTACACCTTGGATGGGCCCTAATCTAGACCAAGTGAGCTTAATTCAGCCGATGGTGCCCACCAGTACCTCCGACCACGCCTCTCAGTGGAGGGCCTGAAAAGCCAGAACCTTGGAGGCCTCCACCCACTTTTCCAGCTGCTCCTCAGCCGATCTGCAGTTTCTCCTGCTTCAGGTTTCCAAGTGTGGGTGTGACGTGTCCTGAGAGTGCCTGTGTAAAACCTGAAACTCATTCCATCCATTATAAAAACCCACTTGGATCACAAACCAGGCTTTGGTGTGAATTCTTTCCCAAATGAAGCCCAAGGACCAAGGTATTTCTGACCCGATAAACCTAACACTACTATTACAGAAATACCCCAAGAGAATTAATTTAGCAAACCACTTTATCTTCTTACAGCTTCAGAGACACATAATTCTTATTACTTGGCAAAAGATAATAACAGTTCTTTACAAGAGTTAAACTTGTGTCTGATTCTGAATTCTAAAATGAGAGTATATGACAAAATAATAATAATTTATGAATGAATAAGGTTTCATGAGGTAGGGGGGAGTGGGGAGGGAGGGGGAAAATGAGCAGCAGATATTAAGGGCTCAAGTAGAAGGCAAATGTTTTGAAAATGATGATGGTAACAAAGGTAAGTATGTTCTTGACACAACGGATGTATGTATGGTTTGTGATAAGAATTTTACGAGCCCCCAATGAAAATGATTTAAAATAATAAATAAAATGAGAGTATAAAATATATAAGCTCTCACACAAAGCCCATTTGTGATCATCAAGTCAGTGACTTCAACTGTGGGAAACAGAAAGGTTCTTCCCCAGGTTGTCCCCACCCCCATATCATATGTCAAACCTAAGATGCTGCTTGCTAACACATGGTCAATGACTGTACACTTAGAGGTCAACTGCTTAAAGGTTAGCTCCCTGAGAGGTATCAGCCATGTAGAGCAATGAGACCCTTTAGTCTGTCCCACCTGAAGGAGGGCCCACTCCCTTCTGATAAGGATAATGGATTGTTTCCCCATAGGAGAGCCCAAGGATAAGGTCACACCAACTCAGGGAGGACCAAGGTAAGGCTGCCATCTTGTTACTTGTATAACCCTAGCTCACCCCCTCCTGTTGCACGTATGCCTACTGTACAACCCCTTCCTGTTACGATGTAATTAGGGGGGCTTGCACATCCTCTAAGTGTATACAAGCCTTGATTGGAAATAAATTTGCTCTCTCTGCTCGGACCTGGCTGCTGAGATCATGGCAGTCTGGGAGGTGAGCAATCACATGCTTCATCTTGTCTAATGTGTCTTTAATTTTACCCCTCAATTACACAACCGCCCCTTGGACCTGTTCAATTGTGGGGGCTGGTACCCCACATTTAACAATGTTATAGTAAATGCAAGCACAACCTTAACACTGTCGTCTTATAGAGAGACAACCCTACTGGGCCCAAAGCTAGTAGGAATAGTTACTGTGAAGAGTCAATAAAGAAGTCTTTACATGGACATGTATTTTCTTGGGTCAATATTTATGAATGGAATGATTGGGCCACCAGTTACATATTTTGTATGTTCATTCATCTGGTAACCCGTATTTGGATTATTTCCAATTTGCACACATAATAAATAAAGGAAGCACATGCATACACAAATCTTTGGATGGGCATATGTTCTTATTTCTCTTGGATAAATACCTAGGAATGAATGGGGGGGGGGCGCGGATATCTTTTTTTGTTGACAACCAGGGTATACATATATAAAGCTTTCTGGTAAAAAAAACCCAGAAGGACTGGAGAATGGGGAATTGGAAAAGAATGCCATTAATATAAGAAAGAGGAAAACCATAAAAGGAAAAAGGAAAACCAAGAACATAGACAGAAAGACAAACCAGCAAAAAGTATGTCCATAGATGATGGACCAGGTGTGAAAAGAACTTGGGGTGTTGAGGCAAAACTTTGCGGACTGTGGGAGCTGAAAGGGTCTGATCATTGAAAAAAAAGGCAAAAAACAAAACAAAACAAAACCTGAGAAACAGACGAAAACTTGGTTAGGACTACTAACTCATCCACCGCCTGCTGTAAAGCACAGATTCCTAATCATTGTGCTACTTTCGGCCCTACCGCTCCAGTCCCACGGAGCTGTGGTGGAGCAATCGCTGCTAACTGAAAGGTCAGCAGTTCAACCCACCAGTAGTTTTGTGGGAGAAAAGACCTGGTGATCTCCAACATTAAAACAAAACAAATCGCACTTCCACGGCGTTAATTCCAACTAATATAGACTACATAATGCCGAGCAGAACTGCTCCCCGCTTCCAAGGCCTTAAAATCGTACAGACGCAATCATAAGCGTTCGAAACTCAGACTGCAGTCCGGGATAACTGGGGAAGCTCTGAATGCAAATCCACCAGCTAACAAACCACCATCCTATCTAGGGACTACACATCCCAGAATGCAAGCCGCGCCCTCCGCGACGAGGTCACAGCCTACAAGTCCCAAGATGCAACGTGCCCCACCCGTTCGGAACGACGACAGGAAGGGAGTCTCGCAGTGTTAGTCCCGGAGGTCGTGCCTTTGCCTCTCACCTCCGAGCTCCGGGAGCCTTTCAGCACCTGCTTGGTAAGCGCGATCACGTCCGTACCGCAGGTGTTCACCTTCTCAGTGAGGAGCCCTTTCACCGACTGACCGAATCTCGCTTGCGAATCCGGAGCCCCCGTCGCCATCACCTCAGCTAGCCACCGGCTCCGCCTGCGTGATGGCAAGTCACGGGGGCCAAAAGACTGAACGCGGAAGGCAACGTGGAGGCGGTCCCCCCCACCGTGGGAACAGAAAGGGCGCATGCGCTTAACGGAGGGTGACCATCGTTAGGTTTAAATGAACTTAAAACACTCCGTTAATGTCCTGAGGAAGACGAGACCCTAGCAAGCGCCTCCAAAGGAGAGGGAGGATCAGTTTCGCTACTCAGGTCTCAGATTCCTCGTTTGTAAAACGCACCGTTAAACTCTCCCAAATCTATCCCGACTCACAGTGAGCCTATGGGATAGGCTAGGCTGCGCCCTCCTGAGCCTTCGGGAACTTTACAGCCTCATTGTTCTCCCACGGAGAGGCCGCTGGGTCCCACCTGCTGACCCTGAAGTTCGCAGCCCAGTGCGCATCCCACCCTGCCACCAGGGCTCCTCCCGGGGCGTAGGAGGATGAATTAAATCCGTCCAATTCAGGGAACAAATGTTTCGTGGATTACATTTTAAACACTATTAACCAACATAGAGCAAAAAAAAAAAAAGATAACAATCCTGGTCTCCAGTTGAGCCCTGTTCCTAAGACAGACAGCTGAGCAAACAAATGAACTAGGAAGAGCAATCCACTAGAATGCAAACGGCCATTCACATAGAACGACATGTAAGTGTAAAATACTCCATGGGAAAAATGCTCAAGAGGACTCAATCTATTCCATAGGACACTAATTATCACCTTATAAATGAATAAAGGTATAGAATGTTTCCAGTAGTTCCTTTTTTTGATAATGCACCAGAAAGATAAAAGGACATTCTTTTTCAAATTGTATTCAAAATTGCAGTACATCTTATAAACATTTCCTTTTCTAGATGTCTAATTCTTGTTTTCATCAACTTTCTTGAGGGATAATTTAAGTAAAAACCTGAATTCTTTTGAAGTGTACAATTTGCTGAGTGTGACAGATGCCTGTGAACCACCTCTGTTAAGATAAAGAACATTTTCATCAACCCCAGAAGTTTCCCAAGTGCCCATTTCTTCTTCAACATTTTATATTGAGATATAGTATCTAGATAGAGATATATATTTTAGGGGGAACATAATCCAAATATACAGTTCATTAGGTTCAATCATATAAAAATGTTATCTAATCATTAGCTATACTTTTTAATAAATACCTTTTGCCATTAATCTGACTTTTTTTGTTTTGTTTGTAAATAGTTCAAGGTCTGGAGTGTTTTCCATGAGTCTGATGGGGTGCCACGCCCTGGCCCGAAGTCTATTTTTGGTACTCCCTAGGGACTTCCTTGCTCTGCCCCCCTTGCTATGCTGTTGTACGCCCTAGTGTTTTGCCTCCGTGTGGTGGGGTCTGATTGGGCTTAATTCCCACACTGCGCTCCAGTGTTGTCCCTGTGGGGCTGTGGGTCATTGAGGGACATCGTGTCTCCTAGTGGGGCTGCATTAATCGGATTATTCTGTTGCTTATTTTACTATTCATCTTCATGTCCGACATTATGTTTCAAAGAATTTTGGTTTTTTTCCTACTGTGGTACAATGAATTACTTAATATAGCCCCTCTAACTAGTCTTTTTTTTCCAATCGTTTATTAGGGGCTCATACAACTCTTATCACAATCCATACATACATCAACTGTGTAAAGCACATTTGTACATTCATAGCCCTCATCATTCTCAAAACATTTGCTCTTCACTTAAGTCCCTGGCATCTGCTCTTCATCTTTCCCCTCCCTCCCTGCTCCCCGCTCTCTCTAACTAGTCTTTGTAATCCTTTGTGACCCACTAAGATACAGCTGTCCAGCTGTATCTTACACCATTCAGTATATGCATTCACATTACAATTCTGTTATTCACTCCCCTCAGTAGGGTTATACAGTCATCAGTGCTGCCAGCTCCCCCTTCCCTTCTTCCACCCCCTCCTCTCTTGCCATACCCTCGGGGCTATAATTCTGATGTTTGGGTTTGGAAGGGGATATGAAGGCTGAGGACATCCTCTGAAACTGACAGCTCAGGATCCATAGCCAAGAGAAGACAAGAGCTCTGCTCCATATCTCGAGCATTCTCTGGATCTCTCGCCTGCTCATGGGTCTATGGCCTGCTATGGCTCCCTAGCTAGCAGCCACATTCTCTTGAATTTCTGATCTAACAACGGGACCACAGAGCGAGTGTTTCTCCATGGCCACCATCTTCCCGGAAATTCCATCCTGTCTTCTGAGGACCATTCTTGCTCTATTTCCAAGACTGATTTGTTTGTTCTACTGGTAGACCATGGTATATTTAATATTCTTTGCCAACACTATAATTCAAATGTATCCATTCTTTTCTGGCTGTCCTTACTCATTACCTAGCTGTCACATATGAAGCTATTGAAGTACCATGGCCTGCATCAGGCACATCTTGGTCCTAAAAGTGACCTCTTTGCTCTTTAATATTTCAAAGAGGTTTGTGCAGCAGATACTTTGGCCCTTAGGGACCTTTGGGGTTAGGGTACAGCCCACTTTGTTACCTATGTGGTTACCTGTAATTAGGGGGGCTTGCACGCCCCCTGAGTGTATACAGGCCTTGGTTGGAAATACATTCTCTCTGTTCAGACCGGGCTGCCAAAGTCATAGCTGTATAGGAGATAAGCAATCACATGCTTTATCTTATCTGATATCTCTTTAATTTTACCATTCAATTACACAACTACCCCTTGGACCCATTCAGTTGCAGGGGCTGGTACCCCTACATTTGTCCAATGATAAAGTCTAGAAGGTTAGGAAATAGTGAGGAATGTAAACAGAAAGTGGGATGGTTGGTGGTGTGTGTGATTGCAGTCAATGACATGAAACAATGTGTATGAATTTTTGAATGGAAAATTGATTTGTGAACTTACCCTAAATTTACAATAAAGTTAGAATAGTTATTGAAAGCAAGAACACAAACATACTCCAATGTTCACAATAGCCAAAAGGTAGAAGCAACCCAAACATCCATCAACAGATGAAGGGATAAACAAAATGGGATATATGAGGTAAGTCAAAAAGTATTCCTAGAGAATCATAGACACCTTTATTAAACAAATAAACAAAAATGTGAAGCTCATTAATTCAGAACATGCACACTGCTACAGATAAGAGCCTGCAACACAGGGAATCCAGGATAGATAAACCCCTCAGGGCCAACGAGAATAGCGATACCAGGAGGATTAGAAGAAGGTGGGGGTGGAGGGGAAATCGCTCACAAGGATCAATACATAACCCCCTCTTAGAGGGAAGAACAACAGAAAAGTGGGTGATGGTTGAGAGGACAATGTAAAATAATAATCTCTAACTTATCAAGGGTTCATGAGGGAGGGGGGGGAAATGAGCTGATATCAAGGGCTCAAGTAGAAAGAAAATGCTTTGAAAATGGTGGCAGCATATGTATAAATGTGCCTCACACATTAATGTATGGATTGTGTTAAGAGTTGTAAGAGCCCCCAATAAAAGTATTTAATTAAAAAAAAGTGAAGCTCTTGTTTCTCAACATCCTCGGTGTTGGTCTATCTATGTTTCTGAAGGTAGTGTTCCCAGCTCTCCAACCCCTCCCCAAAGAACTCTGCATCTTCAGTTCACAATACGTCAGCATGCTAGTTTGAGCATCCTGAAAGGGCTCAAATTGTGCTGACATGTTCTTTGAGTTGGAATAGAAAGAACTGTGAAGAGTCCATATCTGGGTTGGAGGACACATGAGGTAAGTTTCCCAACCGAATTCCCCTAGGACAGCCCTCACTACCCTCTGAGAAGGAGCAGGTGTGTTGTTGGGACAGGGAAAAATCCCTTCACAGGTCTCCTGGCCTTTTTCTCTACAGTGCAGTTTTCAATTTTCTTAAAACTTTATCCTAATCAGCTCCAGAGAACATTGTGTGCCCTTGAGAAAAAGCCATCAAGATCGTTCCTTGGGAATCTCCTCAAAGGAATTTTGCCCCTAAGCCCTGAGGAATTAACCCGTGCCCTCATTTTCTTCTTGTGTGTGTCTGTGTTTTTTACTTTACAGTAAAAATCAAATACCTCTAAAGGTTTATAATTTTATAAATCATGCATATATTCAGTTGAATTTTCATGTAAACATTGATGTGCATTGAAATGGAATGGAATCATATCACAAAAACTTGAGTCACAAAAAGTAAATTGTTAAGGAAAAAAATAGTAAACTATGCCAAACATCAAGATCAGCGCCATCTTAACAATGGGTCAGAACATACATTTCAGTTAGCTTCGTATTTGGCTTTCATATTTTCATACTTTACATCCCCTTAGAGTGTCTGTTTTTTCCTGAGTGCACAAAAGTAGCATGTAATGTCGAATTACCTAAATTAACATCAAGATTATCAGTGGCTAATCAGCTACTTCATAATGGCCCTTCATTTTCTTCTTGAAGACTTTTTGCCCTAGTTTTATATTGTTGCTTTTGTCCAGGTTTATAGCTATGTCCTGAGTAAGCTTATTTCTGATATTTTAAATCTGGTGCTGGGCTACAGCCAACCCTGTGATTGGTGTGTATCTGGCGGGGATTGGTAAATAGACCAGGCAAATGAGGTGAATGTCAGTCCAACTGCACCTACTATGCAAATGAAGTGTCCGTGGCCTATTGTGAGGGAACTGGTCAGTTTGAAGATAAGACTTAAAATTGACAAAGGTGTGTGTGTGTATGTCTGTGTCCGCCTGAGGGAGGAGGAGGTTCATGAATTTATGGAAAATTGACTAAAAAGATCATGAATTTTCCCACAAACGAGTGTGTATGTGTGTGTTGTCTCTAGGGGCCCCAGAGCAGCTGAGAGCTCTGTCCTTCATGGAAGAAGTGGGCCTCCATCTATCTACTTTCTGATCATGATTCCTGAGGTGTTGCCTTCCCAAACCACTTAAACTCTAAAGTATGGTCTGTGAGTTCTGTGTGGCCCTTTCAAAAGATGATCAAACTACCGGCCAGTAGCAGTTCCTGTTCCCTTGAGCCAGTGCGGAAAACTGAGTAGCTCACAGGACATTTCACAGTGGACTCAAGAGGGCTTGGCCTCCGCTCTTGTTATGTGCCATCAATTCAGACAATGTAGACACTATATTATCACCTATCACAGGCAACACTGTAGATCTGGTAGATCTTGAAATGTCCCTTTTAATGATGAATGCAACCCCATTCCTCTTGACTGTGTCATCCCCAGCATAGTAAATCATACGATTTTCTGAAACAAAATGGCCAATACCAGTCCATTTCAGCTCACTAACGCCTGGAATACCAATCTACATGTTCTATTTCATTCTTTACTTCCAAGTTTCCTAGATTCATACTTCATACATTCCAGGTTACAATTATTAATTAATGTTTGCGGTTGTTTCTTCTCATTTTGAGTTATGCCCCCTGAGCAATTAAAGATCTCGGAGGCTCTACTCCATCCACGTCATTAGGGTCGACTCTCCTTTGAGAAGGCAACTCTTCCTCGGTCATATTTTGAGTGCCTTCCAACCTGAGGGGCTCACCGTCTGGCCCTCCCTCTGACCTCATAGGATTTTCAGTGGCTAATTCCTTGGGGATGGACAGCCTATTCCTTCTTTTATTGCATTAGTAGAGAGATAAAATTAGCTGTGGACTATATCATACTCAGGCCTCACCTAACAATTTAAAAGTAAGTCCCCAAAGTATCAAACCAACCAGGGCAATAAAATGCAATTATATCTAATCATATCTATTTAGAAATTGTGGTTCATTTAAAATAGCATTTTTATAAGTTCATAAGACTCTCTTAAGGATACAAATAAACGAGAACATTTTTAGTAGTCCAGATGACAGGTGTCTCACAGGTATTCAAGGATGAAAATGGAATGTACATGCAGACTGCATTGTGACGAGGACTGTGAGGGCCACGTCCAAGGTCCTTTCCCCCATTCCTCATGAGGCGGTAGGAGGAAGCTCTCAGAAACTGAGAATTGTTGAAAAATTTATTGCTCCTGGAACCCAATTCCCTTGACCCAGTTAGAGTTACAAGACAGTCGAAAGGTCTGCTGGTGGAGCCAGAGGAGTACCAGGAGTCGTCCACTTATAAACTCGGTTCAGGGTCCTGAGTCATGACAGCGCTGATTTGTTACATCTTGAATATTAGCGATAATTGAAGAAACCTTGAAAGTAGTGAAATCATCCGGGCGGAATGTAAATGGAGAAGGGCCGATGACCAACGATGGAGGAACCTTGACTTAGGTCAGATGGCAGAAGAATGACGAGGGGGAACAAAGACCCAGAACTGTATGTTCTTTCAGATTAGAGGGGTTGAAGATGGGCATGATCAGTAAGGCAAGTTCCCCTGAGGAGGCCTGGCAACAGGAGAGGCCTGGATGACCTTCTCACCGCAGTTCCAGTCCAGCGAGGGGATCAGAAGCCCAACTGCAGTGAGTGGGCCGTACCTTAAGGGGCAAGAAAAATATAAAACTGTCCATCAGTCTACCAAGATGTCTGATTAAAAGGGGAAGGACATAAAGGAAAGGAAAACCAGAGTAGAAAGTGACATCATCCATGGAGGATTTTTAAAAACATTTTATTTGAGATTCAGACCTTGAGCCTATTTACCAGCTAAGAGGAAGAAGCCAAAAGACAATGAGCTGAAGGTGCCAGAGGAAAATGGCAAATGAAACAAGAAGCTATAGGTGTGAGGAAACAGGCCCAAGAACGTAGATGGATAGGCTAGTTTTTAAAAACGCATTGGTTAGTACAGTCAAAACATATATTTTTTTAATACAGCACTTTTATGTCTCTTTACACAATGCCGTGCTGCTGGGGCCTATTGTTCACACACAACAGTAGAAAACCAAAATTTGTTGTGTCATCGTGTCATCTCAAAGAGTTGAGAATTGTGTACAGAAACCCCTTATATAAATTAAAAGAATGAGTAAATTTACAGGTTTAAATGCAAACCTTCTTCCAACTCAAGGCAAGTAACAGCCCCCAGGGGCTCCAGCAGTCAACATCAGCTAAAGAAAGGACACTTGGTCCCAAGGCTCAGATTCTTCCGCCCGCAGGCCGCACACAGCAAGAATTGGCTGCTTCTGGTCCCCTACTGGCCAGGCCTCCTCCATCCCGGTTGCCGGTGCTAGGGTTGAAACCAAAGGATGTACCGGGCATTGAACACAGACCAGGGGACCGTTCACCGAATAGAAGGTGGAGATCAGCAACAAGCCCCACACTCTGTTCTGCTGCCAGAGAGTCTTCAAGGGCAGTTCTTTCAAAGGCTCCTTCCAGTTTCACGAGGCAGCACGAGGGGCCCACCTGCCCTGTCATCGAGCTCAGGCTGCAGGTGGCAGCACCTGAGGGCAGCCTGTCTAGAAGTCTTGCGGTGGGCGATGGAGGAGCCTCACTCGTCGTACTCCTGCTTGCTGATCCGCGTTTGCTGGAAGGTGGACAGTGAGGCCAGGATGGAGCTACCGATCCACCCGGAGGACTTGCGTTCAGGGGGAGCAATGATCTTGATCTTCATGGTGCTGGGCGCCAGCGCTGTGATCTCCTTCTGCGTGCGGTCTGCGATGCCAGGGTGCATGGTAGGTCCCACCGACAGCGTGCAGGTCCTTCCGGATGTCCACGTCACACTTCATGATGACGTTGAAGATGTTCTCGTGGATGCCGGGAAGGAGGGCTGGAAGGGCGCTTCAGGGCAGCGGAAGCGCTCGTGCAATGGTGAGGACCTGGCCGCAGGGCAGCTCGTAGCTCTTGTCTAGGGACAAGGAGGAAGCGGCGGGTGCCATCTCCTGATCGAAGTCCGGGCGACGTGGCAGAGCTTCTCCTTGATGTTGCATACGATCTCCCCGCTCGCCGGGGGTGGTGAAGCCGTCGCCCTGCTTGGTCAGGTTGTGACCGGCCAGGTCCAGATGCAGGATGGCACGGGGCAGGGTGTAGCCCTTGTAGATGACCTGGTCACCGAAGTCCATGACAGTGCCCGGGGTGCGACCGGAGGCACAAGGGCAGCACGGCCTGGACGGGCACTTACACGACCGGGGTGTTGAAGGTCTCAAACATGATCTGGGCCATCTTCTCTCGGTTGGCCTTGGGGTTCAGGGGAGCCTCTGTCAGCAGCACCGGGTGCACCTTGGGGCGATTCGTCCATTGCAGAACGTGTGGTGCCAGATCTTCTGCATGTTATCCCAGTGGGTGATGATGCCGGGCTCGATCGGGTACTTGTGCGACAGGATGCCTCGCTTGCTCTGGGCCTCGTCGCCCACGTAGCTGTCCTTCTGACTCATGCCCACCACGGCACCCTGGTGCCGGGGGCGCCCGACGATGGACAGGAAGAGGGCGCAGCGGGAGGGGGGTCATTGCCGGCAAAGCCAGCCTTGCACATACCGGAGCCATTGTCAGTGAGCAGCAAAGCGGCAATTTCTTCTTCCACAGCGACAGGAGAGAGGACGATGGAGAAGCGGAGGAGAAGCAGCTGAAAGAGGTGGCGGCGGGGACTGAGCCAAAACATTTTCTCTGTTTTTTTTAATCTTCTATTTTTAAATTTTAAAATGAGTTATACAATCACGTGGTTCAAAAAGATTTTAAGATACAAAAGGATATAGAGTAAAAAGTGTTCACTCCACCCTAGTTCCCCGATTCCTCTCCCAATAGACAACCAAATCCATAAGCTCGTGCATGTCCTTCCAGAAATATTTTATGATAGTCTTCTCCCCGTTGGAAGACAACTGGAGAGATTCTGTTCGCATCATTCTTCGTTCCACTTTGCTTACCTAACAATGTCTCGGAGTCTTTCCGTATTAGACACATCAAATGGGTCTTCCTTCTTTTCCTGACTGCACTGTGCCCCTGTCTCCTATGGGGGGACATGCCACCCACAGCTAACTGACTTAAGTGGTTAGTTCTGTACACACACCTGTAGCATAAGTGATTCTGAGGGAAAGTTTATAGAAATGTTCCGTTCAGGATCTGAGTTGTAGAGAAACGTGGTAACTAAGAACTAGAGGCTCCCTAACTCCCAGCCGCATATGGACCAGCGGTATGACCTTGAGAAAGACTTTGTGCCTCAGTTTCTTCATCTTTAAAGTAATGATAATGTTAGCACCTACCTTTTTTTATTAGCACCTTCCTTATAGAGGTGTTATAAAGATTCAATGAGATAATACATGTACCCCATAGCAAATTCTTTTTTTTTTTAGTTCAAGGATCGTTTGTTGGCCCTTAGGAGTGTTTTCCAGTCCAGTCTGTTGGGGCACCACGCCCTGGCCCCGAAGTCCACTTTCAGCATTCCCTGGGGACCTTGCCACTCCAGTCCCTTGCTGTTCCGCTGCACTCCCCCAGTTATTTGCCTCGGTGTGGTGGGATCAGGTCAGGTGCAATTCCCACACTGTGTCTCCGGTGCTGTCCCCTGTATCGCCCTTAGTCACTGAGGGGCATCATTTCTCATAGCGGGGGCAGTCATGTTGTTCTCTCTGTGGACTGGCCGCTCTACTCAGGAGCATCATCCTCACGGCCTGGTGGGCCAGGCTGTGTTCCACTCTCTCCTCCTGCCCCTTCATCTGCTTAGCAAATTCTTAATAAAGTAATTACTCTTTTGTCATATTGTTGGAGAGGTTGGCTAAGAATAAAACCAAATTCACTGCCATCAAGTTGATGCTGACTCACAGTGACCCTATAAGGCAAGGCAGATCTGCCTCTGTGAGGTTCTGAGACTGTAGCTACTTATGGCAATAGAATGTCCGATCTTTCTCCCCAGCAGCAGCTGGTGGTTTCGAACTATTAACCTTGAAGTTAGCCGCCCAATGTGTAACCATTATGCCACCAGGGGCTCCTTTGGCTGAGAACAGGAGTAGGAATTTTTCCTCTCTGAGGTTGAAGGAAAAAAAGTGGTAAAGTGGAATTAAGGAACATTGACCCTAATGACCTGGTCCTCAAGCCAAGTATCCGATTATCTGTCAAGTATGAAAGGAATCAATCGAGTTGAAGTTTGGAAGAGCAACTAAAATGGAAGTGAGTGTGACGATCCTTAGATTGGAGGGGAGCAAGGAACCATTGGGTTGGGTACTGTTGGGATCACTCTATAGGCCCTAAAATCATGCAGGCCGAGAACAGGATGGAAAGGAAGGAGGAAGGATGTGTGTGGTGTCTGAAAGACTCCTATGGAACGAGCAGCAAGAGATCAATAGATCATGTCAACAGCTGTGTGAAACGGCAGAGGAGCAAGAATTTGTCTTTAAAGGTGCAGGACTAGTGGCCTGGGAGCTTGTGGGGCTGAAGAGAATGCTAACATCACTCTCTAACCAGGGGGTTCGGAGTCTTTACTCATGAAGGCGGTGGAAGGGCTACCCCTCAGAGGAGAGAACTGTGTGGGGAAGGCGGGCGATGGATTGAAGAGTCTACGATGGGTAAGGAATACAAGGAGGGATGTTTGACTGGGAAGACCGAAGCAAAACCCATGCATTTGAACGATGGTGCCGGCAAAGAGTATGGAAAAGAACACATGGATCTGCCTTGTAAGAAGTACAGCCAAATGTGTCCTGAGACACAACGAGGATGGCGAGCCGACTTCGTCTCATGTACCCAGGACATGCTATCAGGAGGGACTAGTCCCTGGAGAAGGACATCCTCCTTAGTAAATGGAGGGGCAGTGACAAAGAGGAAGACCTTCAATGAGATGGATGGACGCAGTGGCGGCCACCATGGGCTCAAACCTAAGAACAATTGTGAGGAGGGCACAGAACCGGGTGGAGTTTTGTTCTTTTGTACATTGGGTCAAAACCAACTTGACAGTAACAGCAGCCACAAAAGGTTTGCTCTAGAAAGAGAAGCCACCAGAGGGGAGAAGGGTGTGGAGAGGGAGAGAGAAACAGGAGACTGAATGGGGGAGAAGAATGGTAAGCAAGATGAGGAGGTCAGTGTGGACAAAGGAACTTGGAGCTTGCGATAAAGTCCCTATTTTGAGAAGTGGATGAAAATGATATAGATTATTTTTCCAGAAAAAAATGACATATGTATGCCTACCTATGAAATTTTGCATGCAGTCTCAGAAAGATCACAATCTCTACAGATCCAAGTTTTTTAAAATAAAATTTGTATACTGAAGTACAACATCTCACTCACTGCCATTGAGTCAACGCTGACTCATAATGACCCCTGTTGAGACACACTGTTTCTGGGAGTTTTCACAAAGTGAATACCTATACTATACAGGTGAAATGTAGACGATCTTCTGCACCCCAAAAGCCCACTTGAATCTCATTTCAGATACTAACTGCCCATCTCCCAAGGGTAACACCTCTTGAAAACAGGAGATC
Organism: Tenrec ecaudatus; assembly: GCF_050624435.1. Classification (NCBI taxonomy): domain Eukaryota; kingdom Metazoa; phylum Chordata; class Mammalia; order Afrosoricida; family Tenrecidae; genus Tenrec; species Tenrec ecaudatus. Next base: position 87,489,652 of record NC_134545.1, on the reverse strand, counting down.
AACATGATGTTTTTAAAATGTAAATAAACAAAACCCCACACTATGCATGTGTGTCTGGCTTCTTCACTCAATCTTACATTTGTGAGCTTAATCCATGTTGGTACATGTAGTTGTAGTTCATTTTCATCACTGCAGTGTCTATTATATGATGTATGGCAATTTAGGCAATCTATAATCGATAAACCTATGGGTTATTCCTAGTAGGGGTTTATTACAAATTGTGCTACCATGAATAAGCTTGAACAGAGCTTTTGGTGAACATATGTACACTTTGTGTTGGTTATAGATGTAAGAATAGAATTTCCAGGTCACGTTTTATATTAATATTTAGTAGACAGTGAAGTTTATGTCTAAGACCAAAAAAAACTCCAACCCCAAACCAACAACAAGGAAATCAGGGCTAGAAGGTAATTTTCCCCACAGACACAGTCTTTGCTATGGAGTCTATTCTGCCCCGTCGTGACCTATAGGGCAGAGCAGAACAGCCACAGGGGTTCCTGAGTCTCACTCTTCCCAGGAACACCAAGCTTCATCCTTCTCCAAGGAGCAGCTGGTGGTTTCAAACTGCTGACTTTCCACTTAGCAGACCAGTGTGCAACCACCAGGACGCCTAATTATCCTTTCTCTCTAGAAGGCAAGTCTCTAAAAGTAGAGGGGCCAGTGAACAAGAGGAAGATGCCCAATGAGAGAGACGGACACAGGGGTGGCCACTCCGGCTCAAGCATAGCAGTGATGGGGAAGGTGAGGCTGCACCCAGCAGTACTTCATTCTGTTGTTCTGAGGAGACTGCCAGGGGCGCTGGGAGGGCCCCTAGCAGTCACATGTAACCCAGCTATTTATATAATCAGTGGTTCTCAACCTTCTGAATGCCGAGACCCTTGAATACAGTTCCTCGTGTTGTGGTGACCCCCAATCATAAAATTATTTTTGTTGCTGCTTCATCACTGTCATTTTGCTACTGTTATGTGTCAGGGGAGCCAGCCCCTAACAAATCATCACAGGTCCGGCAGGCTCATTTGTACAATGATAATAAATAAAGATTAAAGTCATAGCGTATAAGAGAGACAAGAGAGTGAAATCAAGGAGTCAGACACATCTCATGGTAGCATGCTCACCTCAGCCCGCTTGTTGGTCCACATGAGGATGTGGAAGGTGGGAATTGCAGAAGAGCGAGGTATTTATTACTAACCAAGGCTTATATATCTTTTGGGGTGTGTAAGCCCCCTAATTACAAGTAAAGACATGTCATAGGAAGGGATTGTACTATAGGTAATACAGTAATGGGAGTGGGACTATCAAAGGGTATACATGAAATAAGAAGGGGAGGGATTGGGGGTACACATGTGACAAGATGGGTGGATCTTAGATTCAGGATGGCAGCCTAACTTTGGATGTCACTGAGCAGATTTGACCTGTTCTCTGGATCTCCATGGAAACAGTTACTATCCTTATCAGTAAGGTGTGAGGCCCACCTACAGTGAATCAGACCCTAGTCTGATGGCTGAATGCCTTCAGGGAGAATATCTCTGAGCGTCTGACCTCCCACCATGTGCTGGCAAACAGCCTCTAAATGTTTGGCATACCTTTGGGGGAGACAAAGCTGGGGAAAAGTCTTTTTATATCCCACAGTTATGAATTGGGTCACCCCTGTGAAAGGGTCGTTCAACCCCCAACCAGGAATTCACATAGACCCTTGTCTGGGAATCCTTATATGTAGCAGCACTATTCACAACGGCCAGAAGGCTGAAGTAACCTAAGCATCCATCAATAGATGAATAGATAAATAATACATGGTAACATACAAAAGAGTATTGAGAGGTAAACTGAGGCATAAGGACGAAGAAAGAAAGAAAAAGTTAGAGAGGCTGTAACAGCTCTTTAACAGAAAAGAAGCTCCAGACAAGGTTCCATGGGCTAGCAAGTAGCCAGGAAGTCCGCCCAGCAGCCGGAAAGCAGGTTTTTAAAGGAGCGGTGAAGGATGTCCGGAGTGTGGGGCAATCAGCAGATGGGGTCTGGCCACTCTGAGACGTGTTGGTCGGCTTCTTGGATTTCCCTTGAACCCAGAGCATCTGGTCTCGGCTGTCCTATATGGCGTCATCTGTTCTATCTTGCTTTCGATCCTGTGGGGGTGTTCAGCCCTTGCTTTCCCGCTCCCATCCAGACAGGTATTATTGCCCCATAAAAAGGAACAATGTTCTGCGACATACTACAACATGTTTGAACCTTGAAATAAACCAGACACAAAAGGACACTTGGAGAAATCTATATACCAAACCAAAACTAAACCCACTGCGTCCGGTTCAATTCGAGCTCACCGGGACTCTTTACAGGGTTCCTGGGGCTGTATGTCTCTACAGGAGCAGGTCGCCCGCTCTCTCCCACTGAGCGCCAACTGATCTTGCGGTTCGTACTAGCATGCGTTCAGTACAGACTGTGCCACAGAGCCGAGTAGAACTGCCCCAGCAGGCTTCTGACACTGGCCACTTTTTAGCGGTAGAGAAAGCTCATCTTTCTCCCGCAGAGCAGCTGGTGGTTTCAAACAGCTGGCCTTCCTGTTAGCAGCCTATCATGTAGCCCACCACCACCTGGGCTCCAGGGCTCTGCACAGAATTCGTAAGGGCAGGACACAAATTAGAGGTTAAGGCCGAGAGACTTGGTAGTGTAGCGGGCTCAAGGTCAGCCGTTTAAAACCACCAACTGCTCTGAGGGAGAAAGAAGAGGCTTTCTATGCACACACATAAAAACTATCATCTTGGAAACCCACTGGGCAGTTCCACTCTGTCCTATGGGACCGCTAAGATTCTGAAGCTGCTCCATGGCAGTGAGTTTGGTGCGGTGAGAGAGGCTGGGGTGAAGGAGAGTGGGGAGCTACTGCATGATCTGAGAACAGATCATGCGAAATGGTTGTCAACACTGGCAAAGGCTGTGCAGCATCGCGAAGGTGCTTACTGATACTGAATTGTACACTTAATTTTATCTTATGGATATTTTAAAAGGATATATACCGTATACACTCGAGTATAAGCCACTCCAACTATCAGCCGAGGCACCTAATTTTTTTTTTCAGTTTTTATCTTTAATGAAATGACTTTGGGAAGAACATACATTTCTTTTGTTGTTGTTGTTGTTGATTTATTTTTTTCTTTTGCCCTAGCCCTAGCTGAGCATACATTTCTATGACACCAACAGTACAGTTTCCAAAGTCACAGTTAGACAGACAGAATTATATCCATTCCATAAGTAATATGATTGCCACCATCGCTAGCCATTCATTTTTGTTACCTGGCCAATAAAATCAAGAAAGCAACCATCAGACAAGAGAGACCCATAGGTTCAGACAAGGAAAATCCCAGGAGAACGCATGAGAACGGCCACTGCTTCAGCGCAGGGTTTCTGGCGGAACCAGTGGTGAGGCTGCCAAAGATGGTTCCACCAGCACCAGCACCAGCCACTCCTGCTGGTGCAGCACCTGCACCAGTAAATTTGGCAGCCGTACCAATGTCTCTGCCGATTGCACTGATCTGAAACCCCCTTGGCTTAGTGGAGACACACCAGCCTGGGCCCCAGTCAACACTGTTGTGCCTCTCCAGTTCTAGCCTCTGGTCCACATAACACGGATGATGCAGACATCAGTCAGTCTGTGTGTAACTCTGGATCCAGCTCGGAGCAGAGTCGGGGTGCAGGGGAGCTCAGTGTAGGAGAACATCTTAGAGTCTTTGGGGAGGCGTGGCTGGAGGACCTGGGTGACAGGCAGTGTGGGCTCCTCTCCCGCTTCCTTGCTTTCCCAGCGGTGGCACCGGCGGCAGAGATCAAAAGAGTAGGGCGAGTCACTAATTTTACCACAAAAACTGCATTAAAAATGTGCTGAAAAACTCGGCTTATACACAAGTATATACTGTGTGTGTGTTATTTTTTAAAGTCTAAGAAATTCACCCAAGGCCATCTGTCAGGCCCTTGCTCTCTATCCCTGGGCTTCCCCATCTCTGGAAAGTATAGAAAACCTGGAGGTGGGAGACCTGGACTCTTGGGGTCATTATCTCATGTGACCTTATGTAAACTTGAACTTTCACGGCCTCAGCTGTTAAATGACAAAATGAGCTATCTTCTACCGCCCCTGCTGCTTACAACCCTCCTGACTCCTTCATCTGTGCTTTGATGAGGGTCTTCAAACGTGGAAACCCCCAAGCCTTGACTCCTGACCCAGGTATCATTGGCTTTGGAGCACTCAAGGAGATCTGTAGCCCGAGAGCATCCCTCCCCTCCAGAGCAGGGGCCAGCTGTTCTCCCCTGGCCCAGCCACTCCCTCCGGGTTTGTCCTGGAATTGAGCCAGCCCTTGAGGAAACCTCCACCCCCTTTCTGGGAAAAGACTTGGACCTGGTTGTGTTCCAGTATAAACGTCCACAAGGCAAGAGATAGCACAAGTCAAGGCGAAGAGCAGAAGGGCCCTTCAAAAGGCCTCTCTGTACCCCCCCCCCCCTGTGGCTGTAGCTCTGTCTATCCTGCTTGCAGGCACCCAGCCACCATGTGGGAGCTCTTAGCTATCTTACTGCTCACCCTTGCTTATTGCTTTTGGCCCAAAGCAAGGCGCTCTGGAGCCAAGTACCCCAAGAGCCTCCCATTCCTGCCCCTGGTGGGGAGCCTGCCCTTCCTCCCTAGGCACGGACACCCTCACATCAACTTCTTCAAGCTGCAGGAAAAGTATGGCTCCATCTATTCCTTTCGTCTGGGTACCAAGACGACTGTGGTTGTTGGCCACCACCAGCTGGCCAAGGAGGTGCTCACCAAGAAAGGCAGAGAGTTCTCCGGACGGCCCCATGTGGTAAGCAGTACCCAGCCCTCTTCCTCGCCTATCTATCACCCACGGAGCATTTCAGTTCTGCAGGCAGGACCACGGCTGGAATGACCCTTCTGGCTCCAATGCCCTGTAATTCTTCCAAAGGCAAACTGGCAGGGGATGGGGCGAGGGGCCCTGCAGATCCCATCCAGACTCTAAATTGAGCAAGAAAAATTAAAGAAGGCTGTCTTTTCCAGGGTGCATGGGGGTGGAGGGGGCCTGAGGTCAGGGGGTAGTCCACTCACCCCTGAGATGGATGCTAATGGGTCGAGGCTGGTGTTTCCCCATGGGAGCAATTCTCCAGCCTGGGGTGGGTGGCTCTGGAATAATCCAGGGGCCGTGCCTGCAGAAGCAGATACCTCTACTTTATCCTGGGTTATGGGCTATAATTTAAAAGTGTTTCATTGCTCGAGATGGGGAGAGGACGCTGAGTAAAATTTTTTGTTTTGTCCCCCTGAAAAGGGAGTAGTAGTTTGGGAGCCTATGATTTAGACTTTCTTAATTGAATACTGTGTATAAAGCCCCTTTCCGAGTGCCGAGCACGGTGTGCTCCATAGAGAGCCATTATCAATGCTATTCCTTGTCTGGGGATGGAGTTTGTGACTGGCCTCCCTGAGAAGGTGCTGGGAGAAGTAGCTTGGCTCTTGCAGGGCTGACCTGGCATTTCCCTGAAGCGGCCCCCAGCTTTTCTAGCTCGTGGGGCTGCCCTGCAGTCATATTTTAAGGGTGCTGGATCACCTCGGTGGCAATGGGTTTGGTTAAGGTGGGGAGTCCTACTGAGCTGGCTGTGGTTGGGGGGTGGGGTGGGCAATGGGCATTAACCCTCCATTATCCACACTGCCAGCATTCCGCACTCCCACCTCTCCTGGGTCCGTTGCTCCAGGGCAGAGCATGAAGGCTCTTGGGGGCGATGGGATGGAAGAGGAGAGGCTTGAGACCTTTGTGCTTTGGGGGACACCTTGACAGGAGGTGGCTGGGTAAAAACCCCACATTGAGAAAACAAGGTGTTCACACTCTCCAAGTGTGGTGGGTGGACGGGTAAAGGCATTAGAGGGAGCGGTGTAAGGCAGAGGTCTGGGGCGTTCTCAATTCAGAGAGCCCATCCCAGGCAGAGCTGCCCTTGCCCGGTCAGAAACGGATAAAAGAGCACTCCGGAGCTCACTGCCTAAGCCAACCCAGGGCTCCAGCACAGTGGGATGAGGGAAGAGTAGGGAGTCTGATCTTGCCCCACCCACTCCTTATAGTCCTGGTGGAGCACAGCAGGATGTACCCACGTGGGAGTCAGCATGGCTGCCTTCTCCCTCTGAAATGGGAAGCGGTACAGGAGGGCCCAGGTAAGTGGTGCCTGATTCCTATGTCCTTGCCCGCTTCCAAAGATGACTCTGGCCCTCCTGTCAAACAACCAGAAGGGCATCGCCTTCGCCGACAGCGGTCCCCACTGGCAGCTGCATCGGAAACTGGTGCAGGGTGCCTTTGCCCTGTTCAAAGACGGCCACCAGAAGCTGGAGAAAATCAGTGAGTACAGGCTAGCCCTCCAGTCCCCAGGTGGGAAAGGTGCACCTGGGAGGGGGAACCGGCAGCACCGGCATTGAGTCGTTTTCCTGGCCACCACTGCCATCTAGTGGCCACATGTTTGTGTTTCTCGCCTTGGCTAAGATGCCCCGTTCTCCCCTTCAGTATGTCAAGAAATCAGCTTATTGTGTGATTTCCTGGTCACTCAGAACGGACAGACCATAGATTTGGAACTGCCTGTCTTCCTGGCGGTGACCAACATGATCTCCATGATCTGCTTCAACTCCTCCTACAAGTGTGATGACCCGGATCTGAAGATCATCCATGACTATAATCAGGGCATCCTGGACACCCTGGGCAGTGGAGGCCTGGTGGACATCTTTCCCTGGTTGACGGTGAGGGTGCCGTCAGGGCCACCTAGCCCTGGCAGAGTCCCGAATTCCTCCTCCTTTTTACTGCCCAGCTTGTTCCTGACCGCCTCAGCCATACTCTACCTTCTCTGACCTCCTAAAACCGTGGCCTCTTCCCTGGGAAGAATGAGCATTTGTAATCATGCATTTCAAGTCACAAGGAGTCTCCATTGTCGTGGGCAAGTAGTAAGGCCTCAGCATGCACTAGGTGCCGAGCTCCCCTGGAGGGCAGGTTCTGTTATGCTCACGGCACAGTAAGAAAACAGGCCCTGGGATGTGTGCCCAAGCAGAGTCTACCTACTAGCACTTGATGTCTAATTCGAATGGGAAAGGGTAATGGAGACCCTCACCCTTGTTTAGAATTTTCCCACTGGGATGGATGACCGCATCCTGTGTCTCCTCTTGCCTTCCACCTTGGCTGAAGGGGGGGTTAGGTAGGGTTTGGAATGTGAGTGCCCTAGAGTCCAGAAGGCTAGATTCTGCCTCCAGGCGGGATTCTGGGCATTGGAGAAGCAAGTGGGCATGAGTCTGGACTGGGTCTTTCTTTCTATGCCGCAGATTTTCCCCAACAAACCACTGGAAATTATGAAGAATGCAGTGAAATTACGAAATGAGCTGCTGAAAAGAATCTTAGAGAAATACAAGGTAAGTGGTGGAGCGGAAGGGAGGATGAGTTAGACTGAAATGTACTGCAGGCTCCCCAGACGAGCTGAATGCCTGGCACATGGGAGATGCTTAGTATGAATCAGTGAATGAGGATGGAGAAGTGAGGAGGATCCGAGAAGGGACCCACCTGCCACTGGTCCTACACTCTCCCCCTCTGCCTGGTCCTATCTCCTCCCTTAATGCTTTTCCGTATGTCCAGTCTGGGAGGGAATCATGGTGGGAGGGGCGCAGATGGCTCCCCTTCCTTATCACTGGCTTCCCATTTCACCCACACCAGGAGAACTTCAGTAGCGACTCTATCAACAACCTCCTGGACGTACTGATCCAAGCCAAGATGAACTCAGAAAACAACAATGATGGCGGAGACCAGGATTCACAGCTGCTGTCGGATGAACACATCCTGACCACTATTGGGGACATCTTTGGGGCCGGTGTGGAGACCACCACCTCTGTGATGAAGTGGACTGTGGCCTTCCTGCTCCATAATCCTCAGGTGGGTTCCTTCCTGTGCCTGTCTTCCCATGCGCTGTGTCTCCCTCCACCCCCCCACCCCCCACCCACCCAGTCAAGCTCAACTCTGGGTTCCAGAGAGGAAGGTGCAACGCCCAATACCTTCTGTGCAGGAGGGCTAGGCTGCCCTGGCTCTCACCCGAGCAGTGGCCCCAGGGTAGAGCTGCGTCCACTTTTGGGAGCAGGACCTGAGCTGCAGAGGCACCTCTTCCCAGCCTCAATCACCTACCCTGCTCCGGTCCTTAGCTGAAGAGGAAGCTCCAGGAGGAGATAGACCAGAATGTAGGTTTTAGCCGCACACCAACCATCAGCGACAGGAGCCACCTTGTCCTGCTGGAGGCCACCATCCGCGAGGTGCTTCGCATTCGACCTGTGGCCCCAATGCTCATCCCTCACAAGGCGTCCACGGACTCCAGGTGAGCCTCCCTTCCCAATGACGCCCAGCTTGACCATGTCGCCCGCACTGCGTGCCAGTCCACCGGCCTCCATCCTGCTGGTTGACCTGGCATCAGCCACGGCCGACTACTAATTATCCCATCCTGTAACCTACTAACTCGGTTAGGTACAATCTTGGAGCTGTGTTCTGGGATGGAAGACGGGGTTACTCTGGGCTCTGACCACGTGCACATACATCCATGTACCAGCTCCAATTGCACACCCACACGCCCTGACATGCATGTCCACGTGCCCAGGCGTGAAGACAGAAGTGCTGTCGGAAGGATAGTGCTGGAGAAGAGCAGGCTCACAGCCCACCTGGCCGAGGCTGAGGAAAAGCCGAGGCGTGGGAATGAGGGGGTATGGAGCGTCCCTTTGCTGCAGGAAGTGGGGACATGGGTAGGCAGGGAAGTGTTGCAACTCCCTCCCCCCCCACCCTCTCTCGGGCAGCATTGGTGAGTTCGCTGTGGACAAGGGCACACACGTGATCATCAATCTGTGGGCAATGCACCACAATGAGAAGGAGTGGCACCAACCAGACCAGTTCAAGCCTGGTGAGTCCCCGGCCTACCCTGCTCCCAGGCACACAGCCACCCCAGACTCCATGCCCACCCTCCCTGGACCCTCCACCAGCAATCCTTCTTCCCTGCCCAGCTTGCTCTACCTGAAGACCCTGGGCTCCCCGCATACCCCCTCCCCCGGGGCCTGCACCCGCATTCCTTCCTCAGCTTTCCCCACACTCTCCACCTCCTCCAGCAGATCTAGGTGTTTCCCCACCAAGTCGGCTTCCTGGGATGGCAGCACTTTGACTTGTTAAGACCATCTCTTTTCTACCCTTCCAGAACCTCCCGTTTCTCTCGGTGATTAAGGGCTAGCTGAGGGCAGGGCTGTTTCTCTTCTCAGGCTGGGGCTGCCAGGCCCTGTCTCCCTCTAGGTCAGGGGAGAGGCCTCGCCTCCTTCCTGCCCTAGACCCTTGCTGGTGCCTCTCATGTTCACAGAGCGCTTCTTGGACCCCACGGGGCGCCAGCTCATCTCGCCATCCGTCAGCTACCTACCCTTTGGAGCAGGACCCCGTTCCTGCTTAGGTGAGGTCCTGGCCCGCCAAGAGCTCTTCCTCTTCCTGTCCTGGGTGCTGCAGAGGTTCGACCTGGAGGTGCCGGATGATGGGAAGCTGCCCTCCCTGGAGGGCAATCCCAAGGTGGTCTTTCTGATTGACTCCTTCAAAGTGAAGATCAAGGTGCGACAGGCCTGGAAGGAAGCCCACGCTTAGGGTGGCACCTAGAGGCTGTACGTGGTGCCCCCACGATTCCACCCACTGTAGCCCGGAAGTCTCTGAATTAGAGTTGCTACCCGCGCCCCGCCCCCAACTTCCGCTCCCACCACCTGGCCCTCCTCCCAGCCCACCCTGGTCTCTTTCAGTGTCGCACTGGCGGTGATGTGCAGAAATGTCAGTCTTTGCCAGAAGCTCCCTGAGCAGCTCATGCATCTGTTCATTCATTCTTTCAATAAAGATTTTGAGCATCTACAATGTGCCCCTCGTGAAGGCTCTCGGCCCCCCACGCTCCCTGGTTTTGTGAACCTGACATCTTAGCTGACACATATGGCTGATACAATTCAGAGACCACTCAGTGTTTTGGGGGATGGCCAGAGATGGTGTGAATACCTGGGGAAGGCCGGGGGAGGGGAGTCCCCTGCCTGAGGGCACAGGGCCCGTGGAAGGGGTTAGCATGGTCAGTGCAGGTGAATGGAGGTCAGGGAGAAAGAGAGTCCTGTGAGGCTTTTGTCAGCACCAGGCAGGAATCTGGGTCTTACTCCACGTATGACGGGAAGTTGCTGGGAAGTCTGAAGCAAGTGGAAGGGTGTGACGGACATTTTAAATAGCTGGCACTGGAGCAGGAGGGGGAGGAGTCAGGGAACAGAGAGACCAGGTGAGAGAGATCAAGGGGGCTTACCCCGCGGCCACAGCGGGGGTGGGGGGTGGGGGAGGGCTCTCTCCCTGCCATCCAATGGATGCCAGAGATATTAGCCCACCCCTGCCCCTCCTCTCTAAGAAACAGTCTGGCTTTCCGAGACGGTAACTGTTTATGGGGGTTGAAAGCTCTTTCTCCTGAGGATGGGCTGGTGGTCTCCAACTCCCTGCAGCCCCACACAAAGCCTCCACCCACCGGGGCTCCTCCTCGCCAGCCATGCAGGCGACAGGCAATCAGAGGATGCAGTTGGTGCTTTGAAAGCAGAGCAGCGGATCTGGTCCCATGCCAGTCTGTATCGCTGCATGCATACCCAAAGGCTGCACTTTGGGAGAGCGTGTGTGGACCCCAAACGTGGCCCACCACTCCCCCCGCTTCTGTCTTGGCTCACACACTGAGACTAGCGTGCCACCTCCTACCACCTCCTATCCGTAAAGGCCTCCCTGGAAAATGGCGGCAGCTCCTTTAATCCAGCATCTTGGAACCTTGGCCGCAGGCCAGTCTGCAAGTGAAGGATGTGCTAAAATGGCCCAGAACAAACCGACCCTTGCCTTCGAGCCTGGAGAAAGGCCCCAGTCCCAGCTCCCTGGCGCCAGCCAGACTAGGGTCAGTTCATCAACAACCCAATCCTTCCCATCTGACGGACGGAGGGGTCTGCTGGAACCCTGGTCTGACCAAGTCCGCAGAGAAAAACCTTCCAAAGAGCGGCCACGCGGTTTTCAACGGCGGCAGCGGCGCTTTCTGTACTGTTCCCTCCCATCTCCACCACTCATCCTTTACTGAGCAGTGGCCCTGGGAAACTGCCCACCAGCCCACAGGAGGGTTTGTGGGCATCGGGGGCTGAGTCCAGTCCTCCTCACCTGTAGCTGAAAGATGCAGCCACCACAGGAAGCTGAAAGGAACAGGTTAGCTGGAGGTGACCTCCCTTCCCGCTCCCAGGAACCTCTGTCCCCACCAGCCAGCCGCAGGACTATGGCGCAGCTACCCCCGGCTCAAGACCAGGGAGCAAGGTTGGCGAGCAGGGAGTGGAGCATTTCAGATTTGCTCCATATTTGAAAGACATTTTGCAGATGGGTGAGGAACAGAGCAACCATTAGGAGGCTAGCTTCCCACAGAAGCCGTGGGCGAGTGTAAGGGGGATGAAAACATCCAACTGTCAAAGCTGACAGAGGAGGCCTGCTGGTGTAGTGATCCGCAGGGTTGGCAGTTTGAAACCACCAGCAGCTCCACGGGGGAAAGACTGGGTTTTCTACTCCCAGAACGTTACAGTCTCGGAAATCCACAGGTGGCAGGGAGTCAGCCTTGGCTATCAGAGTTGAACGTGGAATGCAGTGACTAGGGCAAGCCCTCCATTTTGAACACAGGAACTTGGTGGTCTGTAAGGGGAGGTGGCATGCTGAGTGAGGAGCCAGCCCTCCCCACGTGCCCACTGTGACCAAGCAGAAGGTCCTCAGGCCATCTGGTGGGGAAAAGGACACAGCTGAGTGTCCCTTCAGGAAATGGCCTCCAGATAGAACTCTGCCTGAATCCGGCTCTTGCCAACCTGGAAGACCCTTTCTCTCTGGGTCTAAATCTGCCCATCCTGAGTTCAGCATGCAGGCCCTTCTCTGGGATCCTGGACTCCCAGTCCACCAGGATTGGCCCCATTTAGCTCTTGGTTTCTGCTCCTTGGCACTGAGTCCTGGGGTTCACAGACATCTGCCGGGGTTTCAAATGGGCTTGGTTTCCCTCAAGCATGGTCGACTCTCTCTCTGGAGTTCAAGGGTGGGTCCTGTCTCAGACTGTTCCTTAACGAGGTTGTATGACCGGCACTCTGGGGGAGTGGGGGTGTCAATCCCCCGGACTACTGTCACTGAGTCAATTCCAAGACATAGATCCTATAGGATAGGGTAGGATGGGCTCCCCCCACCAAGTTTCTAAGGCTGTGGATCATTGACCGAAGCCAACCGCCACCACCTCTCTCCTGAGGAGTGGCTGGTGGATTCAAACCGCCAACCTTCTGGTTAGTAGCCAAGTGCTTTAACTACTGCCCCAGTGCTCCTGGGAGGTCCCCAAAGTCCTGAGTTATAGGGTTTGCTGATTTCCATGGTGCAAATATCCCCACTAGAATGGGGAAGACCAACAATAGACAAGTGGGCTTCAGAAAGTTCATGGGAAAATGAAATAAAAAGATAATAGAATGTGTTCACAAATTTTTTGAAGCCCCCCCCTTCCTATATATTCCTTAATAGATCGCTCGTTGCTAGTGCCAACGCATAGTGAGGCCAAGCATAACAGGACGAAACGCTGCCAGGGCCACCCCCACAGCTGTTCCTGGGCTGGGCTGGGGCCCACGGTCGAAACCACAGTGTCAGTCAGTAGAGGGCAAATTCCCTTAGATTGTGCTTCCCCCAGACACACAGCTAACCCGAGGGCACCGCTAACAATACTACCATAAAATAGCAAATGATCAGTTTTTAGTACTGATTTCCTCTCTGCAGAGAGGGGGAGGTTCTGTTCTCACTGCAGCGTGCAGAGGGAGTGTGGGTGAATGAATGTTCTGGTTGGTGTGGAGTGAGTGGGGGGTGAATATTCTGGTTGTGTAGTGAGTGTGTGGGTGGTTGTGATGGAGTGGGGATGGGTGAATGTTCTGGTTGGTGTGGACGGGGGCTAAATATCCTGGTTTGCAGTGGTGGGGGGTGAAGATTCTGGTTGGCTACTGGAGGCCATAAAGCCTAAAGCCCTTGGGGAGGCTACTCACTGGTATCAACACTCATCTGGGAGAAACCCAAGCAGAGGCCCTGGGCTGGGAAGCACACGGGAGAAATAGCAAGTTCTAGAGTCCTGGCCATCCAGTTTCCAAGTTGCGGGATCCTGGGCCCATAACTAACTCCCTAAACATAGGCATCCTTTAAGTGGGGGTGGTTACTCCCTGCTCTGCCGGATAGAGGCTCAGGTAGCAGCACCCATACCCTGGGAGTCACCCAGGGCAGTGGTCCCACCCAGCTCAGGCGGCTGGGCCAAATTCTCCTCCTGGACCAGTTACTTGGCTTTCTCGTCTGTGATGTGGGGGGAGGGTGCTGAGGTGTGTGCAGAAAGAGAACCACCTCGTGCTGCGTCTCATTAAATAGGCCCCAGTGCATCGGGTTTGGTGCCTTAATCCCTACTGACATTAGTCTCATTGCCTGATTCTGGGCCCAAGGAGCCCTCGTGGGGCAGGGATTGAGCATTAGACTACCAATCAAAAAAGCATTTGGCTGCCAACCAAAGTCAGCAGTTTGAGCCCACCAGCCGCCCCATGGGGTCCTCCATGGCAGTCGGCTTCCGCAGATTACAGCCTCGGCAACAGGCTCACTGCGTCCACCTCGGCTGGATGGCAATGGGTTACGCACAGGTGCACAAACGAAGTCCTTCGTGAAGGTTCGTGCACAAAGCTCCCCAAGGTCATCAGCTGGGTGGGAATGGGAGGTGGTGAGCACCCAGGTCCATCCCCAGGAGGCGGCCATCAGGAACCCACCCTCAGGCTTCCACCCGCAGCCCCTGGCTTGCTGCCTCGCTCCTTCCTTCCCTGGCCAGGGCAGGCTGACAGCTGGGAGGTGGGTGGAGGTTCCCAAGACAAACTCTTTCCATGGCTCCTACACAGAGGTTTTCTCATTTTTTCCAGTGGGATTGGGTTTCCTGAAAACATGAAAGAGGAGCTTCGAGTGAGGTGGGGAGCACATTACTCCAGAACTCGGGGGCATTTCTCCCCTCACAAAGCACCAAGGGCTTCTCGGCACTCAGCCGGCATGTCAAGGGAAAGGTACAAAGAGCCAGACAGCTAGAGTGAGTTCCGGAGACTCTGACGATGTTTCCCAGGGGTCAGCCCCCTCCAAGTTGAAAGTGACCACTGACCAGATGGTTGTAGCAGGCCGCCACAGCCCACCCCTGGCCTAAGGTCATTTCAACACTTGGGGCAATTGTAGGTGAAAGGGGGTAGGGGATCCCCCCCCCCCGTGGGGTGTTATGGCTTAGATGAGGAAGGGGGAGGTGATTAAAACTTTTTGAAAAAAATGGTACCTGGTTCATCCTTAACCCTGTCCCTCTTTTCTCTGGATCTCTTCCTGCCTTTGAAAGACACGTCTTCACAGGGCTTTGTGGAGTCACCATTGCATCTCTTCACAGTGCGGTCTACTGGCTGAGTGAATGGAGTTGGGGGTCCAGGGATCTGCATTCAAATCCTACCCTTTGATTAGCTGTGTGAGGTTGTATAGACTAACGCTTCTGAAGGCCTCAGCCCTACTAGTAAAACAGGGAGCATGACAGCTCGCCCCTCAGAGGGCTACTTAGAGGCAAAGCCAAGATCAACGTAGTAGGTACAACGTGCGTGCAGACCAGGCGTGGTGTAAGCTGTCAATGAGCACAACAGAGCAGACAAACTCAAATGAAAATCCTTTTATTGCCAGCTTACCTCTCCAGCTTCATCTCTGGTCACTCTCTAGGATGGGTTGTCTACCTAGAAAGATCAAATGACTCGCCGTTTTAGACAGGACCCACACCCTCCCCCATTTCAGAGGCCCCCCCACGAGGCTCTTCTGTGCATTTCAGCACTGGGCACGTAGCAGACATTCAATAATCTGCGGCATGAACATTTGCGTAGGACAGCGGTTCTCAACCTGGGAGTCGTGACTGCTTTCAGGGTCGAACAGCCCCTTCACAGGGGTCGCTGATTCCTAATAGCAAAATGACAGTGATGAAGTTGCAACAAAAATGTTATGGTTGGTGGGAGGGGTGTGGTCACTGTATGAAAGGGTCGTGGCGTGAGGACGGTTGAGAACGGCTGCCCTAGGACTCCCTCAGTGTGGTGACCTCCTTCAGAAAGCTCTGCCAGCCTGGTGTGGGCTGAATTCTCTTCCCTGGCACCCTGGCACCTACAGCATGGTATGCAGACTGTTAATGGGCCTTTCTGGCTCTCTTAACCATCAGTGCTTCTGAAGAGGAGCTGCTTGGCGATGTCATAGCTGCATCCTAATGCCTGGCACAGGGCAGGTGCTCTGTAAATGCTCAGTTCTTCAAAGTCTTGCCAGTTACTTGCCCCTGGGCTTGAAGCCTGCACCCCAAACCCCTCCCAAGATCCACAGCCCTCCGAAGCAGGTCCCCCAAGAAGCCAGCCAGCACACAGTGCAGCCCATTTCCTGCTCCTCCTCCTGGTCAAACCCTGGTTCCCCTCCTCATTCCCCCTCCACTGGCTGAAGAGAGGGCACATGGGAGCTTCCTGAAGTGTGTGCTTTAGGACATTGGGACTGTCTCCATCCGGAACGTGGTCATCTGAGCAACAGGAGCGGGCACTCTGTGGGTCAGTAGGCTGGCATACAGTGAAGGGGACGCTATAGACCAGGAATCAAGGCATGACCAGCCCACAGGAGCTGTGCTGCGTTTTGGTGTTTTGTTTCTCTCTCTGACCTTAGTGTAAAGGGGGAAGCAGGAGGTATGTACTCCCCTCCCCCATTCTCCCCCAGGGCTCCCCAAAGCATGAACACGGCTCCCCTAGGGCAGACTGGGAGATAATACTGGTATAGGAGGCTCTAGGCAGCTATCATCCCACTAGGTCCTGTAAGTGCAGGGGCCGTGTATCCCATCCAGGGTCAAACCGGGGTGGGGGTAGGGTGGGGGGGGGTGCTAATTTGCACAAGCCTGAAAGCCAGGAAGAACCACTGCCTGCTGCCAGGACACCAGGGAAGCTCCCCTCAGGGACAGAAGAGCTCCTTCTGGGATGAGAGGGGTTAGCAGGAGGCCCACCACCTTGCTTTGCCCATCTGAAGATGTCCCAAAGGTCAGTCTTACTGGGCAGGGGCATCCCTTCCTTGGGCAGAGGCAGCAGGCAGGCTGTTCCAGTCTCTGGTGTTTGAGTAGGGACTTCCATATGCCTCAGGCAGCAGCACTCTTAGTTCGAAGAGCACGGCCTTAGGCAGAGGGTAAATGAACACGCATTGTCCTCAGAAAGGCGGCAGTGGCCCGTCCGTGATGGCCCGTGCTGGTACACAAGTGGCTCCCCAACTGCCTAAAAATTCATCCAGAGGGTCCCTGCCGGGTTTCAAGATCTCAAACTACCCCCACTACTCAAGCTCCTCCAGAAGTGTCCCACTCGCGCATTCCACCTCAGCCTCCCTCACAGAGTTCATGACAATCGCTCCTGCCCCGCGGGGCCGCCCTCAGAGGCTCTCCTCTCCTGGGCTGTATCTTCTCCAGGGCGGTGACCTGGTCACGGACGTTTACTCCGCATCACCTTGGGCACCCCGCACCTTCATCCACAATCCAAGTGAGCAACCAGACCTCTCTCGGGATCGCTCGCCCGCTGCCTTTTGAAATGTCACGGTTTGGCTGGAGGGTACCCAACAACACCGGTTTCCACTTTAGGGGGGTGTCTGACTATAACCCATTTGTGGCAATTTACAAAGTGTGCCCAACATCAGAAATGAGGCCTCTCCCAGGACAAAGCGTGGCCTCAGCAGTTGGGCCCCCTAGCTGGCCTCACCCAGCGCTGCCCGTCTGGCCGAGGACTCTGCCCTCACCTGCTGTTTGAGCCGCTCTGTCCCTGTGGGGAGCAGGGATGAGCACTTGTGGTTGGGATATGGAGGTGCAACTTTCTGGGGGTGAAGGAAAGGGGGGAAAAAAGCGCAGCAGGATTTGGGGGGGATGGATTTTTTTTTATTTGGGCTTCTCACAGTGGTTAAAGAAAGCCACTCTGTCTTCAGAACAATCACAGCACAGGAAATGCATCACTGAGACTGCCCAGGAAAGTCTGACCAGCTGAGTCTTATTGCTTAAGATACACATATTCACAATAACTGACAAATGGTGACATGCCTCACACAGGAATGTGTTAGCGTTTGCAAATCGTCTGACAGTAGCACCGAACCCTCGACCAACCAACCCCTTTCTTCTCGTCCACCGGGGAAAACCAGCTTACTAAAGCTCCCTGGACCCTAACTACTCGGACAACGCCCCAGTTCCCGTGTCTCCTGAGGCAGGGCAGGCTCTGTGCAGGGGCCAGAACCGAGCCCACCTCCACCAGGTGCGTCTCTCCTTCTCATGCCTTTAGGGTCGACGCTGCAGGGGACCCGGCGGCCAGCACTTACAGGCTGAGGAAGCTTCCAGAGGCCCAGAATCCATCCGTTTGATCAGTTAACTGAAGAAGGATTTCTTTTGGTAAAACATGTGCTCCTTTGAGACAATTCAGTGAGTTGTTCGGGATTGAAGGGGAAAAAAAAGAAGTGGCGGGAAAGGCATCTGAGGGCTGGTGCTGCCCCCGGCCACACGGCAGCCTGCACGGTGGGAGCGCAGCCGGGGGTGGGGGGGTGGGGAGGGAAGCCCTGTGGCACTGTGGCATCTGCCAGCCCTTCCTGGCAACTGTGAGCAGCGGCTTGTCTGAGCGCGTCACTCAAGATCCAACCGAGCTTCTTCTGGAGGAAGTTCCATCTTCGCCTTTGGCCCGGCGCGTGCTTGTGGTCACCACCAGGGGACTGGTCCGCAGGGCTGGGAGCAGCCGAGGGAGGCAGACCCAACCGGAGTCCGGTTCCACGTCCAGGGGATGGAGCACGGGCCTCCGAGCGTCCACGGAGCAATGTGCAAATTGCAGTGAGGGGTAGAGTACAACCTCTACTTAGAGCACAGTGTCTGGCAAACACCGAGGACCGCCGTTGACAACGCTGCTGCATATGCCCCAGAACACGGTCAGACATCTGCGCAGTAAACAGTACATATGTAAAATAAGTTACCTTGAGAGGGCCATATGCGCGTCGTGGGCAGCGTGGGCAGAATGGCGGCTTCAAAGTAGATTCACAGGACAACAGGGCTTGAAGCTGACACACAATGGACAAGCGCACGCAGGTCATCCAAAAGCTCCCTGTGTTCAGATTTCACTTGGTTCAGCACGGACTTGGGTTTTGTGGAATCCAAACACAGACACTTGTTCTTCTCGCAGCCTTGGAGCTGCCTATCTATGTCTCTGTATGCCTATGCATAGATACGGATGCACTGTGTCCTTTCTGACCCTAACATCAACGCCCTGGCCCAAGACCACCCTTCAGGAGTGGGCGGTGGGGGAAGACCCAAACTCTTCGTCTCCGCAGCACGCTGGATAGGGACCGTTCATGTCGGCAGTTGGCACTCTCCATCCAGAGGGCTCCTAGCCACAGGCTGCTGCTCCTCGGGCCCGGAGGGCAAGACTACAGCAATAAGGATCCCTTGGGCCTTCAGGATGGCTGCCTTCACCCTTCTGCCTGGGCCATGTCGACTCTTTACATAAGAGATACCAAAACGAGTCACCTCATTCCAAAATAACAACAAAAAGGCAGGGGCTGAAAACCACAGATAACCAAGGTGTCTCTTCCAAGTGGTCAGTTATTTGTAAAAAAAGAAAACCAAAAACTAAAAACAAAAAAAACACCCAAACATTCAAAAACAAAGAAAAAATACTGTGTGAGAGCCAGACTGTGGGACTGCCTGGGGGCCCTCCATCCATCCGTTTGTTCACAAAGGGCGTGAGCTGGGAAGGCCTGAGCAGCCCGAGTCTTGGGGTGGCACCGGGTCACCTATGGGCCCAGGCAGACAGCAGGCCTCCAACTACCGCCATGGCCGAGCGCTTCCTGCTCACCTGCAGAATTCCAAAGACCACTCCCACCCAGGCCTTCACACAAAACAACTTCCTTCTGGCTCAGCGGCAGCCAGGCTCTTTGAAGGCAACTAGAGAAAGCGTCCAAACTTCCCTTCCGAAACAGAATTCTTGCCTGTCCATTAGGGAGGTTTTGTTTTGAGCTTGCCTTTGTTGTCTGCTTTATGAGAAGAAAAACAAAACAAAACAAGAAAAAGGTAGGATAGCCCTCATGGCTGAACCAGCCTGCAGCCGGCCAGAGCTCGGGGGAGGCAGGGTGCGGCCTCAACCCAGCCCCTGATATTGGAGAGAGCAATAGGCGGCCCACCCCTAGAAAATTCCACAGAAGTGCCCACTCACTCTCGGTCTCATCCCCGAGGTTGCTGGCAGCTGGGAGAGACCCTCCCTGGGCGGGTGGCTGAGACACAGCAAGGTTCTCTGATCTGAAAATTCGATAATAAATCCACTCCCCCACCGAGAATCATTTCCAGGTGCAGGCCCCGGACCCTCCGAGGGGTTTCCAGACACACCTTTCTCTGACCCAAACAGGTGGGCGAGGTCAGATTTGAAAAGGGGGAAAAGACGAGGTGGACGTGGGGGTGGGCCGTGAGGAATGAGTCACAGAACCAACTTCTCAGCCCTCTACAACCCTGTGCTTTTGTGGGGCAGTGCCACCCACACCCCGAACTGTACCTGGAGGTGTGGGAAACGCAGTGGTGGTGGGGAACAACAACAGAACACCGAGTGGCTGCACCCCCTCCTCTAAAGTCCGGTTAATGCTTCTTTCGTGACGGATGCCCCTACCCAGGTTGCTCTACCAAGTTCTCAAGCACAGGCCGGCCTGCTCTAGCTGGGGGTGCTGCTGCCCTGCGAGCTCGGGGAGTCCTGCTCATTGATGGTGTTCAGCAGCAGGCAGGCGGGCGGCTGTGGCAGGTGGGGGTGCCCAGGCTCTCGGGCCTGCCCCTCGGGAGGTGGGTACAGCCCTTCCTCCTCGTCGCTGGTGGGCCGCACGTGGCAGCTGTCGCAGAAGTCCAGGGGACCGTCCAGGGCGTCATCGATGAGCGAGCTGAACTCTTTGGGGTCGCCGTCCAGGCCGCGGTTGCACACACACACCTCGATGCCCGAGTCCCCGGTGAAGCGGCGGTGCCGACCCGGCGTCTTGTCTTTGTTGTCGGGGAGGGCGCCGCCCTGCTCCGGGCTGTACTCGCCCAGCAGCTCCTCCTTGCAGTCGGGACCCTTGTCCTGGAAGGCCCCCGGGTCCAGCTCTCCCAGGCCGGCCACGGAGCTGCTGGGCTCCATTCCAGGGGCTTTGGTGGCAGCGTGGTCGGTGGGTCCGTCCGAGGGCTCGGGGTCGGCGATGCTGGGGGGTCTTGTGCTGCTTCTGCTGGGCCCAGACAAGGGGCTGCACTGTGCCCCCTGGGTGCCCCTGGTAGGATCAGCAACCGGGGGGCTGCCCCCTGCAGGGCCGCCCTGTGTGGGCAGCTGCTGCTGCTGCTGCTGCTGCTGCTGCTGCAGCTGGAAGGCACTGTATGGTGGGGGAGGAGTTGGAGGTCGGTTCACCACTTCCTCATAAGGAGGTAGTAAATAGTTTGGCAAAAACCCTAAAATGGGGAGGTAGGGAGGAGAGATTACTGCTCTGGCCATTGATTTGAGGCAGAATGCAAACTCACACTGCATACAAGCACAGTCCCCCACCCCCTTGCCCGCCCCACCCCGGCCCAGCACACCTGAGCCAAGCTCCTGACTGTGGGCAGGGGAGAGGGCTGCAGGCAACTTTGCAGAGAAAGAGGGGCAGATTGGGAGTGACCCAATCCAGCTATCTGAAACCAGAGCGCTCCCAGTGCTGCCTCGGTGGCCAGGACTTCCTGCTGTCTGGGAGTTAAGGTAGAGAGAGGGCTAGGCCAATGTGGGCATGGCCAAGAAATGACTTCTGCCTGGGGCGGACCGTTCCCAGCGGCACAGAAGCCTCCCTTTCCTTGTCCAGTTGGCCTTCCCTCTGAGCCCATGGGCCTCGGGGTCTGGGATCCTCACTTAAGATTTCCTGGCCATTTTTCCCTCCTGCCAGCCCTTCCACATGCACCTGGAAGAGAGCCTGGTGCCAGGTGGGCAGGGGCCTGTGCTGTCTCTCTCCACGGGGTTGGAGCAGGTCCGGAAAGACAAGCTACCCTTCCTCCTGACACAGATCAAGAGGGCAGGCGTTCCAGCGGGGGGCTGGGGCAGTCTCTGAAGGCCAAGGCTTCTTAGACACATGCCAGCTGAATTCTTTTCAGAGTGGCGAATGCCTTAGGGCCCAGACAATCTATTTATAATATACCCAAAATGGCTAGCATTTACTGAACACTTACTATATGCCAGGCACTGTGCTAAGCACGTTACCCCTTCTGGACGTGGAATTCAAGCAATTATGACTACTTTGTTTCGCAAAACACGCTGCAGGCCTTCATCTGCCCTGTCCAGAGCCGTGTGTAAGGGACACCCTGAAGAGCCACCAGGTTTCCAGATTCTTAGGAAGTCCCACCACCACTCAACCATAGCTGCTCCGTCATGTGGCCTCGGCTCAGGTTCATGTCATTTGAGTAAGCGAAATGGGAGCAATAAGGCCACCACACTCCCACGGCTTGGTTCACTGGCATTATGCACCACCTGCCTATCGCCTCTAAGGGAGCGGAGGCCTGGCCAGACCCAGCCACGGGAGGCTCAGCATGGCCCCGAGGCATCAGGGCGCTGCCTCCACACCTGCCCCTCTATTCCCACACTAGCCAGCTCTTTCTTTGTGGTGGGTGAGGGAGAGGGGCACTGCCCCTGTTGCCCCCGGGGCCCGAGCTCTGTGGCGGCGCTTGGTGTACGTACTGAAATAGAACGGCAGCGCTGAGTAATTGTGGGCTTCTCGGTAGGCGATCAGGTTGATTTCATGCTGCCGCTGCTGGGCCTGGAGGCGGTGCTTGGCTCGGCGGTGATGGCAGACGCAGCAGCAGCTGAGGATGATGATGATGGTGCACACCAGCCAGAACCCTGCGTGGGGAGGGACGAGTCAGAGAGGCACTCGAGGGGTGAAGATCAGCCTGAGGAGGCCCCTCCCAGGGTGGGCAAGGAGGCCCAGGCAGCACCGTGGGTCTGGGACCTCCACTGTGGCGCTGCTGGGTGGGCCATCCTGTGACTGCTCCCTCACCTCCACCTCCACCTCCTGCAACGTCACAGGCAGAGCCGCTACCATGGGTGCCAGGTAAAGGGTGCACTGCAGAGGAAGATGGCTGCCCTCTGCGGCCAGGCAGAGCCACCGAGGGGTGGTCTGCTACTGCAGGTGGTCTTCCGCTTTCATGACCCCGCTTGACTACCCATGTCATTACCCTGTCCCCCACCTGTTCTCTAGACATACTACCCTATTAGCACTGAACCGGGTGGGGTGTGCGTACATTGGAGGTGGTGTAACATCACCCTGGGGTGGGAGCCTGGCTTCGGGAGCCCTGGCTGGTGACATGTGCCGGTCAAGGCAGCCATCCAGTTGACCCGTCATGGGTGCCTGTGACCCCCACCATGACAGCAGGATCTGGGCTGTGCGTAGGGCACGTTGCATTTGCCTGGCCGGGGAGCTCGTCAGTGCTGGGGCAGACTGGGAGCCAGCCACGTGGGATGGGCAAGGGCAGGGAGCATCCAGGGGCCTTGGGGGAAGGGAGTAAGTGCCAAGGCAATGCTCTAGCCCGTTGGTCCTCCAGGATTCACCTGTGTGGGCACGGCAGAGTACTTTCTAGTACAGCGCGGGCACCCTCCTCTCCTTAGCACTCAGAGAAACACGTCAGGTTTCCTGGCGTGTCTCCCCCCATCACCCCACTCACTCTCCCTTGCAGCCCTGCTCAGGCCCCTCGGGTCAGCCACCAGGCTACTTCTTGCTGCTCACTCCAAAGGAAAAGAGTCCTTCAAGCCCTCCACAGCTCAGACTTTTAGCAACTGGAGGGGGGCTTGAAGAGGTCTCCTCAAGCAATGGGCTCTTTTTTAGTGACAAGCGTCATGACAGTTAAAGGGGAGACAGTCTAATCGCCTCGGGTCTACCTCTTCCTTAGAGAGTGTCAATGACTTCCTCCGGGACAGTTCCACCTCCCACAGTCACAACCCGTGCCCCTCTCGCTGGGGGCTGTGGCTGGTTTACATGCAAGGCCATTAGCAGCCTCCCTCTCTTTCTCCCTGTTCTGGGAAGGGGTGGGGGTACCAGAGGGGACGGCCCAAAGTCCTCTCTCGGGGTGAACAGCTCGTTTTCACTTCCCGATTGGATCATACTTAGAGAATGCGAGAGAAGGCCCAATATCAGGCCCTCTCCCCAATCTTCAAATGCAAACAGGAAAGACCCCTAAACACATATAGCAAGATGTTTCTAAATTCAAGAGGACCCAGAAAGCTCTAATAGAGAAAGCATCAACCCAAGTCTCCTCAATGTGGGGGGCCAGGGTAGGCAAGGTGACAACATCCTTGAACGGTCTCACTCCAGACTTTAAAACCTGACCAGCGATAAAAGATATTACACAGCTAATAATATAGTGCTCAACCAGTTAAGGAGTCAGAGAGATGTTTCCAATATGGGAAGTGAACAAGCAAGAAATATGAAGCCCTGGTGATCTCACAGTTAAATGCACGGCTGCTAACCAAAAGGCTGCCAGTTCAAGTCCATGCAGAGGCTCTGAGGGAGAAACCCTGGCAATCTGTCCCCATAAAGTTTATAGCCTAGACCAGCCTGTGTGATCACGAGGTGTCGATGGGATCAGGGATCGGAGACCCAGAACAAAAAAATCCTATCAATGTGAATGAGGGGGAGTGCAGAGTGGAGACCCAAAGCCCATCTGTAGATAACTGGACATCCCCCTACAGAAGGGTCACAAGAGACGAGCAAATCAGGGTGCAGCAACGCACCGATGAAACACACAACTTTCCTCTAGCTCTTTAATGCTTACACACACACACACACACACACACACACACTATCATGATCCCAATTCTACCTTACAAATCTTGCTAAACCAGAGCATGTACACAGGTACAGATCAGAGCTGGAAACACAGGGAATCCAGGACAGATAAACCCCTCAGCACCAATAATGAGAGTAGCCATACCAGGAGGGTTAGGGGAAGGTGGGGAGAAAAAGGGGGAACTTATTACAATGATCTACATATAACTCCCTCCCAGGGGGATGGACAACAGAAAAGTGGGTAAAGGAAATTTCGGTCAGTGTAAGACATGAAAAAATAATAATTTATAAGGGTTCATGAGGGAGGGAGGGGGAAGAATGAAAAGCTGACACCAAGGGCTCAAGTAGAAAGAAAATGTTTCGAAAACGATGACGGCAACAAATGTATAAATGTGCCTGGCACAATGGATGGATGTATGGCTTGTGCTAAGAGCTGTGTGAGCCCTCAATAAAATGATTCTTTTTTTAAGTTTATAGCCTAGAAAACCCCCTGCTACATGAGTCAGGATAGACTCAATGGCAGCCAGCAATGTAAATATAGCTATAGATATTTAAGAATTAAAGGAAAAATATAAAATATTACTTAATTCGTAGGATTATGGAAATTAAAGGTTTTCTACTCTATTCTTTCAAACTATGAAGCTAGAAGTAAATGTAAACAATTTAAATGTCTGACTAATTATCTATACGGCTGACTTTTATCTTTAAAAATTCATGGATAGGTTCTTAAATTCTTCTGGGAATGCAGCCATACAATGAAACAGCATGAAATCATTCAAAAAATTTACAGGGTACTATTTCTTACATCTAAAGATGTGTATGACATTGAGTGCAGAAATCAGATTAACATACAACTTAAAACACAATCCATCCCAATTTTTAATGTTCAGAGAAGCAAACATGGGCATCCCTGGTGCTGGGCAGATCTGCTGCCTTTAGCTCCTCGGGTTTGACCCCACTGTATTCCTTACTTGTCTAATACACACACGCACTTCTCTTTGGGGGAAAAGCATATATATACACACACACATACATACACATACATACATACACATACACACACATACATACACACACACAGTTTTTTCTCCTCAAGGACAAATGATCAGAGGAGTCATTTTAAGGTCAGTTGTACGCTCTTAAGGAGCTCTGGGGGCGTAGTGGTTGCTGGTTGCATTGCTAACGACCAGGTGGGGGATTCAGAGGCACCAGTCACTTCTCCAGAGAGAGCCTTTCTGCTCCCTGGAAGATTACTGTCTCGGGAACCTGCAGGGCGGCTCTCCTCGGACCTACAGGGCTGGTAGGGCTAGGACTCGACTGGCAGGCAGAGAGAGGGGTTTTTGTTACTAAAGAACAGATTTTAATACTACCCATTCGCTCTCCATTCTTAAATAACTTCTAAGTCTTTCCATGACAAGTACTAGGTGCATTTTAAAAATCATTTGATGTGTAACTATAAATTTACATAAAAATCCTAAAATATTTCCACATGTATCTCTTAACAGATTAGTTAACTCAAGTTAAAGATGTCTAAGAAAAGGAGGGCAAAGTCCTCCTCTCCCCAAATAGACTTGTGAACGAATCCTTCCCTGATTCGGTTGTTGCACTTGTCCCAGAACACACGGTTCCAAAAGACCCACTGACACGTAGGGGGTGGCCCCTAGCTATGACTCTTTCTGTCCCCCAGAGGGGTACCAGCTGACTCTCCCCACAGAGAGCCGCCTCCTCCACACAGTGTGACAGGCTGAGGGAGCTGCCTCGTCCTGGCCACACCGAATTGCAGGGGCTCAGTGCTCACGCAAGCCGCATTACTGAGGCCTGGCAACAGGGCACAGGCACACGGTAACGACCAGTGGATGGAAAAACCCAATCTTCAACCAGAGAAGATCAGGAAAAAGATCCCTTTGGCCTTTCCAAATTCGCTTCTGCAATTTGCTTAACTTAATCTGTATTTCTTTCTTTCCCGACTGGTTTAGGCCGAGACACTGCGGAAATCTTAGAGAATGGTGGGGGGCTGGAAAGAAACTGTCAATCCACCTACCTTCCGTTACCCACCATCTCACCCATCCCCTAGGAGGCTAGACCCAGGATCCCTGTGCTTAGAAGCTCCTGGCCCTGGAGGGCGAGAGAGGTGGGAGAGGGAGCAGCAGGGCAGAGAGAGAGAGGGTCAGCTGAGGAGCAGTCCCAGGAGAGAGGCTTTCCGGCTCGCAGAGTAAGACAGTGATGGAAGTGGAGTGGGCTGAGAAAAAGGGGGCTTTGAAACGTTTGTGAGCAATGGAATTACATGACCATGAACTTTCCCCATGAGCTGCCCCTCCCGTACACCTGCTGCCGGTCACAGATGTTGACTTCTGTAGCACAACCTACCTATCCTGCCTGAGGGAATGTGCTTACGGACTTTTCTGAAAGAGAAGGCTTGCAGGAGTCACTAGGTTCTCAGAGTCTTTGATGCCCCAGTAGTAAGGCTGAAACCCACGGACCTAGAAATACACAGAGAAGAAGTCTCTGTAAAAAGGAAACCTTTGGAAATGAAAGGCAGGCGCCTGGGGAAAGAAATGAGAGTGTTGGAACAGTCGGCCGAGTTCCTCTCCTCCCTTCCGTGAGATGGCTTAGGCCTACTGTGGTGGCCCCAGGAGACTCACTGCTGACTCAGATTCTGCCAGCTCTTCTCTTCTCACGTGCCAGCCGAAGTAGGAAAACGGTCCCTACCAAGTAGTGGCTATATGATGTCATGCCAGCCTCAAACTGAATTCCAATCCCTTCCTCTTTCCTAATGGACTGAGAAGAGCTCTTGGTGTCCATCAAAGAACTCAGGGGCAGGACGGGTCTCTGACGTGATGCGGGGGTTAGTCAAGCGGCAAAGGCCCCAGACGAGCTGTCCCACTTGATGGAGAGAACGTGGGAAGCAGGGCAGAAGGCATCCTGCTCTGGCCCACACAACACAGGCTCTCTTGGGAGTCATTTCAGTCAAAGCCACGTCTTATCCCATTAAAAGGGGGAAACATCTATACTGGTCCCTGTGGAACTGTGGGGAAAATTTTTTTTTTAAAATCTTCAAGCTGGAGTTCACAAACAAGGAAGAAACTAAGAAAACCTAATTACAGAGGAAAACGATGACATCTCTCAATGACAACTTTGGAGAGTTGTGACCTTACTCTGGGCAGTGTCTGTCATGCTAAGCAAAATGGCAAACATGTTTTTACAAACAATCCGGGTCCAGTGTCGGGACTGAGTCATGTGCCCCAGAGTTCACTGTAAACTTGGGAAAGCACCCCGCCCCAATTGGCAGGAAATTCCACAGTAGGAAGTCAAAGCATATAGCAGGTCAGTTCTCCCTCCCACACTCAGGTAGGTGGGTGACTTGCTTAGTGGAAGGGTGGTACACGGCCCCTTGGAGCCCCAGGCAGCAGTTCCTGCAACTACTGGCCCTGTGGAAATGAGGACTTCAACAGACTTGCCACTTCATCTGAAATGCTGAACACCTTTCCTGGAAGCAAGTTCACCCACATGGGAGAGGAGATGCACACCCCTGAGTGCTCATTTCATTTCGCTTCCTCATCTGCCAGCTGGGGAGAAAGCAGCCCCTATCTCGATTGGCCACTGTGAGGGCTCACCAGGGCAACACTGCAGAGTATGCGCACCTGCACCTCACGTCTAAGTTCTCTAGCCTATTGCTTCTCTTGCTCGGGGCAGGTGTAAGCACTTCCTGAATTCTCTACAAATGTGTTCCTAAAAGACACACGATTAGGGACAAGTCCAAGATCCACTTCTAGGTTCTGTTCTTGGTTCTTGGATAAATCCATTGGCTAACCAGTCCATTCATATTCACGGAGTCCACATTGTGAATGAGATGTTATGTGTGCTGATAGCAGTCAATCTGCCATGGTTCAGAGGTCAGAACTGCCAGGGAGCTGGGAAGGAGACCCCGCTCCCTGCTGGCTCAGGTAGGCACCTTGTGGGCTTTCCTTAAGAGCAACTTACCATTGGGCGTCTTCAGGCAAAGTTAAAAGGGACAAAAGTCACAGGTGAAAAACAAGCTGGGCAGCATTTGTTGGGTTTGCCAACAGTCTGTTGTATTATGTCACCTCGGGGGATCCACTGTCCAGAACCACCATTCCTGGTTCTCCCACATGCCTGAGTGCAGTCCTCTCAAATTACTTCAGGAGCAGAAATTCCCAACTTCTACTTTCCCTGGAAAACTCAGTTTGGTTTGTAGAATGAGCCCGTGTTGGGAATTGGGAGATCTGGGCCCAAGTCTTTGGGGCTTGAGCACATCCCCAGCCTTCAGGGGGTCTCAGTTTTCTCCTTTAGTCCATCTGCTCCACTAAGGGACTCCTTGGAGAAGGAACTAAACAATGCACAGAGACGGTGTCTGACCTCTCATACAAACCCTGGGCCCACCTAGTATGGTAGGCTGGCCTTGGGAGGACATGGGTAGAGTCCTGGACACTCGACTTAACAGCTATAAGTGACTCAGGGAGTTAGTTCCTGCTACGATCCCCAAGAAACAGGGAGGATTCTATGCACCTGGTGTGGTGCTTGGGGTGAAGAGATGGTGCATACAAAGGCCTGCCCCAAAACGTGGCACCAGGAGAAATCCATGCACACAGGGCCTCAGCCTTTCCCCATAGAGTCTCAGCCATCGAGATGCCTCTGCCTGGGAAGTCTTTGCACCTTTCGGCTTCTGTTTAGTCCTAGCTACTCTGGAGGGTGCACTACAAATGCACCTCTCCTATGCAGCCTGCGCTGACTCCTGTCAGGCCCAAAGCAAACTCTCTCTCTGAATATTCCCAGCCATCATAGCAGGCCAGCGCCCTCTCTACACTACTTGTTGGCCACCTCGACGAGTAATGTACGGGGGGGGGGGGGGGGGGCAGTGAGTATGTGGAGTCGCTCCTTGGGAGAGAGGAGGCTCTCTGCTCTGGTAAAGGTTCAGTGTCTCAGAAACCCTTTATGGGGTCACTGTTAGTAGGAACCAACTTGATGGCAGAGGGCGTGGTTTAGAGTTCCACACATGTGCTAATTGTGTATTTTGACTTGTCTCCTCTCTCTGTGAGAAAACTGCCTTCTTGATGGCAACTATTATACTTCCCCTACAGATTCTAGAAGGATCCCTGGTGACAGTGGATTACGAGTTGGGCTGTTAACCCAGAGGTCAGCAGTTTGAGCCCACCAGCCGCTCAGAGAGGGAAATATGGGGCTTCCCACTCCCATAGGGATGTACAGCCTCGGAAACCCACAGGGACCATTCTACTCTGTCCTGTAGCGTCCCTATGAGCCAAAATCAACTCGATAGCATTGAGCTTTATTCCTGTTTCTAGCATCCCGAAGAAAAGTGGCCATACCGTGAACCTGGAACTTGGCTAGAATTGCAATTTGTAGATCTACTGAATCAGATTCTGAGTGGGGCTCAGAAATCTATTTTAGACGGCTCGCTAGCAAACGTTTGAGAACCAATGGAGTAAGGGTTTGTCGAATGAATAAATGACTGAGGCATGAGCTACAGTGCAGGGCCATTAAAACTTAGGGAAATTTAGTAGGATGGCCAGGTCTGTAAGCCTTCTGTTCTTCAAACAGGACCTCTGTCTGACTCCTGCCTCAGGCAGGCCCAATAAATCCTCTCAGCATAGGTTACAACAGACTAAAAAGATATGGGAGCAAGGTTGCTGGCTGAAGCTCAAGGTCTGTGTGTGCTTTTGTGTCTGTGTAAAGGGGGTTAGGAGTGTGTGTGTGTGTGTGTGTGTGTGTGTGTGTGTGTAAGAGAGAGAGATTGAGATTTCAGTGCATAGGAAAATTCAGCTTAGCAGAGGTAAAGGGGCTAGTGGGAATGGCAATTTCCCCTTGGAACCTCCTCTGTAGACAACTATGATTAAAGAGACACCTTGTCTGACTGGAACTCTGCCAAAGATTTTCTGGCTAAATTTTTCTTCCAGAGGGAATGGAAAAAAAAAATCCATTACTTTCACATTTCAGGCAAAGTCAAGAGGCAATTAAAGGGAGCAGGTTTTTAAAGCAACAGAACGTGCACATTTGACAAGAACTTCAGGAGTTATTCAGAATTTATTCCAGCACTCACCCTCCCTCTGCCGACCGTGGGGAGAGGCTGTGACCCCGGCAAGGAGGAAAACCAATGAATTCCTTAGAGGGTGGGGCACACATTGGGGATCTACTGACCAAGAACCCACTCTGGGCATAGATGGCAGGAAAGTTTTGTTTTATAGTCTCCGACCTTCCAGAACTTGGAAAGCACGCGCTAATTCATATAATGCAGAGTCTTTTCTCCTGGTTCAGCTTTCTGGTCTCTATTTGGCCTCCTCGCCTTCCTCCAGCTGACCATATCTGGCCAGATAATTAGCCCCTCGAGCAGGACTTCCTATTTTTGCAAGCCCTTACGGTTAAGATCCCTGCTTCCCACCAGACCGTCTGCCTGCCCCTAGATCCCCTGTTGCCCCCACCACCACACCCCACCTCCCACCGGTTCTGGCTTCAGAGACCCAAATCTGGTGGCTCCTGGGTCTGCTCAGCCAATGCCCCAGGGGGCTCTGTCCACCTGAGATGGAACCATCAGCCACTCCGATCCTTTCTGCAACTGATACCAGCTGGGCTGGGTCCCAGAAAAACAAACTGCAGCTCTCTTGGCATTTTAGCAGTCTGGCCCAGACTTTTGTTTTAACAAGGGGTGTGGGGGAAAGAATTTGAACCCTTCAACTATCTGCATTTTAAAACACTGAAACCCAGTCTGTCCACCTGCTTGACACTTGGTGTACTTTATTTGTCCTGCAACACCGCCCCTTTTAAAATAGCAACAAGGATTCTATACCCTCTTTTGCTACAGCTTATATAGACTGAGCGGGGGGCACCTTGAACCTTGTCCTCCCCTACCCTGCACCACCCCTGAATTCCTCAGAATTCTGACCAGCTAGCCCCAAGAGTGTGTGTGTGTGTGTGTGTGTGTGTGTGTGAGAGAGAGAGAGAGAGAGAGAGAGAGAGAAAGAGAGAGAGAGAGAGAGACACAGAGAGAGAGAGAAAGACAGAGACAGAGAGAGACAGAGAGACAGAGATCCTATTTATAGGACCATTCCCAACAGGATGACATTTCGGAGGGGCAGACACCTCTGGCCAGGCGTCTCATTTCCTTTCCACACCAAACAAGTGCCCTGTTGGTGGCTTGCTTACTGTCAGCGCTGTGTGGGGAATGGAAAGGTCGGAAAAGAAAAGGGGAAACAGGTGGAGTGATGCGGGAAGTAAGGACATGGCTCGACAAAGAAGCCTCAAGTTTGTTTTCACATCGTGCAGTGATACTCCCTGCTTCTGAGTCCATGCTGAGTCATCGTAACGGATCCCACAGGACAGAGGAGAACGGCCCCTGCGGGCTTCCGAGGTGGTAACGCTTTGCAGGAGCAGGAAGCCCCCGATCAGTCTCCCTCAGTGTGCCTGGGGGATTTGAACCACCGACACTGCAGTGAGCAATCAAATGTGTACCCCACTTCACCACCAGGGCTCCAAGGGGGGTGATGGGAGCTGGGAATGATCTAAGGGAGTTAGTCTACAGTTTCTTCTCCCAAAAGATGGTGGGAGAACCCCTGAAAATGCCGCTCACCTGCGGCCTCTCTGTCCAAGATGCCTCCAGCCTCTCGTGTGGGAGGGGGATAGTTTGAAGTTGGAGTCTACCATCCTACACCGTTTCACCTGAGCTCCAGGGAGATCAGAGCACAAACAGTGTTTGTGAACTCTTCAATTCTGGGTTACTCCCTGAAAGACTACGAGGTACTGCTACAAATCCACAGAAACCTTTACTAGACAGAAATACCACATGTGAAGCTATTGCTTCTGGGCATATCCTCCACCAAGGTCTCTGTGTGCTGAAGGCAGTGTTTCCACCTCTCATCATTCCCCGAGGACTTCTGTGCTCTTCGACTCACACGGTGTCAAACGGGCAGTGTGAGCATCCTCAAGGGACTCAAACCACATTCTTTTTAAATGTTCTTCCAATTTGCAGGACTGAAAACCCACAAACGTCTAAAAGGCTCAAGTTAGGGGATGTCAAGTATCCCGACAAAATTCTGGTAGGACTGCCTCGTTACCTTCAAAGAATAAGCAGATGCATGACCAAAATGCAAAACCAAACAAAAATTCCTTGGCACCTTCTCCTTTTCCTCACCAATGCAGGTTTGTTTTTTCTCGCCCCCTTTTCTAAAGACTTCCTTCATTGTAAGTCTCCACGATCATCCTGTGTCCTTTGAAAAGCTCTACCATGATTAATCCCCGGCAAAGGTCACCATAATCATCTGAGCTGATGCCTCTGCCTTCCTTAAATGTAATGGGTTCAGTAGGTTCCCCCCCACCCCCTAGAAGCCACTGTCTTGATTGGACCTTTTTAATTTGGAAGGCATCCCAATGAGACTGACACAAGTGCATTGCCGCGAGAACTTATCTGCAGCCATCCACCGATGACAACGAGCTTAAACACCTTTTCTGTTAAATAAGCCAGTGCATGTATGAACTGCAGCCCTGGTGACAACATTTTTGGAATTACCCTCATCTAACTATGTCACCGTCCTGAAAAGATCCAAGTAGTATCTTGTTCAAGATGCCCCACCAAACTGAGCAAGGCCTGGCATTGGGCTACCTGGAATTGGTTCCATATGCACAGGAGAAGCCTTCAGAGGCTGCAGTTTGAGTGATGGGGACAAAAAACAAACCCAAAGAGGCTGAGCTCAAGACTCCCCATATCTCCCGGGTCCATACGCAGGAGTCTAGGCCAAGATTATGTCTTTGAGAGGGACCCCCAGAGATATCTCCCTGGTATCCTACTGAGAATGCTGGAAGCCTCTGCAGTTCTCATGGGAACTGTAGCAAGGCTGCGGCCAACCTCTTTGCAAAAGTGCAAAGCCTGGGCTCCTGGGCTAGCCCAGGGAAGGACCTAAGGGTGCAGGAGGGAGAAGGTGTCGTGGGGGACTCACTCCAGCAGCATCTCATGAGGTCTGGCAACCGACCATGGTCTCTTCAGAAGGCTCAAACCACACCCTCCAAATTGCAATGCCCAGTGTCCAAAGAGCACCAGGCGCTCCCCCTCTGTCACGGAACTGCTTCCGGAACCTGCAACACCTCCACTGGCTGGCAGCAGCCTCAAGGAAATCAGAAAAGGGCCGGCAAGCACCCGGTTTCCCAGCACGCAGAGAGCCGCCGGGACGGGGAGAGGCCTGGGGCGCAAGGACTTACACCAGAGTTCGTAGTAGTAGTTGCAGCACTGAGACTGTCCACAGCAGTGTCCTGTGTCACAGGTGTAGCTTTGATTGTTGGTACCCACACAGGTTTCTTTATCCTAAATAAAAAACAAATGAAATCAACTCGAAAGGCATCTAGTGTAAGTTATAGCAACATTGTTTAATTTAGGAAACTCAATGATAGTTGGGTACCACCCTCACCCAAACCCTCTGCTTCCACCCAACCCCACACAAACAATGTGTCCCGTGTCCATCCCACTGTGAGAAAATAAAAAAGAACCACACAGTGACAGCAGAGCTAATTTTTTTTAAAGGTCAAGTTTATTAAACGTAGGGGACTCGGCACACAGACTCATGGGCACTTGGTCGAGTTCTACGCAGACAGGAGAGGGCTGCCTCTATTTCTTTACATCTGAGCAGAAACGTTCCAGGTTCCGGTGTTGAGGCTCAGCTGGTAAGAAGGCAACGATTCTCCTGTAATTAGCAGTTATGGTTTAAATAAAACAAGCTTTTCTCTGAAACTTCCTGGAATAATTCATGCTGTTCGTGTTCTGGGATTAGCATCTAGTCAGTCACTCCGTCCTTCCCTTCAAAACACATGGTGTCCCAGGCTAATTAAGTGAGATGTCTTCACTCTGAAAAAAGGTACCCCGGTCAGGCGACCTAGTCTGACTCTAATTGGTTAGGTCATCATTAGCTTATCCAGTGGTTTCTTCAAACTCTCGCCTGTATCCAGGGCTCCTGATCACTCCTGTTCTGACATAGCTCCGTAGAGGCGTGACTGGTGCCTGTCAATTTCAAGTCAGAGCAGTGATGGATGGAGATGGACGTAGATAAAAATTTATATTTCGCATGTTATTAAAATACTCCACTGGTTGACCGTAATCTCAGCCCGCCGAGTACTCTGGGATACTAGGAACACTCCGGGGCCCGTCAGTGGTCTGCTCTACCTGGCTACCAGTGGTGTTAATGGTTACGCGTTGGGCTCACTGCAAGATCCGCAGTTTGAAACCATCCACTGGCTCCTGGGGATAAAGGTGAGGTTTTCTACTCTCATAATAAAGAGCGACAGTCTCCAAAGCTCACAGGGGCAGTTCGACCCTGCCCTGTAGGGTCACTATGGGTTAGAATCGACTCGATGGCAGGGTGTGGAAGCAGCAGCATGCTCCATGACTGGATGCTGGCTTTGTGCCAGGCACTGTGCTGAGTGCAAGGGATACAAAGATGAATGAGACATTGTCCCTGTATCCTCAAGCAGTTCCAAGTCAAGAAAGAAAACCCCCAGCTC
Organism: Tenrec ecaudatus; assembly: GCF_050624435.1. Taxonomy (NCBI): domain Eukaryota; kingdom Metazoa; phylum Chordata; class Mammalia; order Afrosoricida; family Tenrecidae; genus Tenrec; species Tenrec ecaudatus. The sequence goes on along the minus strand of NC_134545.1, from coordinate 87,455,237 downwards.
AGCAAAGAAACTAAAGCCGCGGTATTGTATTTGCGGCTGGGCAGGCTGAACCTGCCCACTGAGCACATCCGGGAGGAAGGCTGCCAGTGGAAACTTCAGTCACGTGGTCGGCTGCCTCCTCAGGACCTCACTTTACTCCACTGTCTACTTGGCCAACGGCATAAACAAGGCACTCCGGTGACCGTCTACTGGGCGAGAGGCCGGCTGGCAGCCCTGCTCCCTAGAGCCACAGGCAGTGCTGGGAGAAAGTGCCAGGATGAAGAAACCCAGCGCTCTGGCTCCCTCCTGTTTCCACACCAGCTCCTCAGGTGTTTTCCTAGTCTTTAGAAGCCCTGCTCGCCTTGGGATAGAGGAGTTCGGGAGAGACCTCCGTAAACTCTGACGGAGAAGGGTCCACAATATTGCACACAGAGCTCTTCTCGGCTCTTCTGTGCTCACCGTGAGCAGGAAGACACATCTAGTGGGTGGCAGCCTGGCCAGGTCTCCTCCGAGCCTGGCACATATGCAGAGAACAGAGTGGATTTTTCTGCCTTCACAGATCCCAAGCTCTCCAATCAAAGAGCAAGACACTGAATTCATGAGGACATCAAAAAGTGTCTCCCCAGGTGACATGACCCACGGCTGCCATTCTTCTGGCTCCAACTCACCAAAGCACAGTTCTAAGTGTCCACAGAGTGTCTACAAGAGGCCACGCTGCCTATGCGGTGACACATAAAAAGGCTGCAGGGATACTTCTGCCTCGGGGAAAATCTTACCAGATGAGGTCTAGGCTCTAGGCACAGAGCGGGCAACCGTTCCTAAGTGAGATGTGGAATGGAACTCGAAATCCAAACAAGCAGCAGCCTCATGACCAACAGGGGGTAGGGGTGGTGTGGGGTGTCAGCTTTTCTCTCCGCTCCCCCGAGGAAGGAGGCACAGGACAAACAGGAGCCCACTCCCTCCTTCCCCATCTGCCTCCACACGTCCCCAGCAAAAGCAGAGGTGCCATCAAGTCACTGAACCCAGAGCTCCTGGGGCAGCTCTTAATCCAGCATTCATTCCCTTGTCATGCTTGGTAGCCCCTCCTCTTCCCTGGGTACAGATTCTGGGATGGGCTTGGTTATGGGAACAGTCACTTTGTGACAGGACAAATAAAAGTTTGTGGGTAGATAAGACAAGAAGTGGTCTGTTTCACAGGCACTCAGTCCGGACGAAGTGCAGGGACAGAGGGAAAGTGAGAGATAGTGAGCTCCTCCAAGCATCTGCTGGGTTCCTGGAGAACCTCAAACCTTGACTGTGACCCCAGTTCTGACAGTATGGAGAAATGGGGCCTCAGGCAAGCTACTGAATGGTCCTGAGCCTCATCTATAAAAGCCTGTTAAGATTGTTTCTAAAGTTTCCATCTACCCTGGACTGCTTGCCAGCAAGTGGATTCCTACTCACAATGAGCCTCTAGGGTTTACTGGGCTTTGTACGTCCCGACAGGAGCACACAGCCTCATCTTTCTCCCAACAACGGCGAAGCACCGTCCTTGTGGTTAGCAATCCAACGCGTACACAACCAAGGCTTGACCTCTACAGCTTCATCACCCTATCGCCTCTATCGCCTTGGTCACAGGCACCTCAAGCCAGGGTGCACGTGTGCATACTATGCCACTGCCACGGAGTGGTAGAGGCAGCATGACCTTATATAGGTTTTCCAAGGCACACAGCCTCATCTTTCTTCTAGAGAGCAGCTAATGGGTTTGAACTGGCAATCTTGAGGTTGGCTGTTTAACCCACACCAGAGCTGCCTGAGCATGAGCTCCTGACAGCGCTCTCCCCTCTGAGTCAAACCCGCAGCCCAGACAGCAGTGGGGAAATGCTGCCCCAGGTTGTTCCACGCTCTCTTAGATGAGGAGCCTGTCCCTTGGTCACTGGACTCTCAAACACCGCCCTGTAGCTCGAGATTCCTAAGGCAGGTAGGGTGAGGAGCCAGCCAGACGTGGGTTCAAAGCCTAGCATTCGTGCAAAATAACTGAACCTCTTTGAACTGTTCCTGTCAACGTTATTCTGGGAGCCATTTTTGCTGGGCACACACGACCACTCAAACAGTGCTTTGCCTTCAATCAGAACAGTAGACAATGCAGGCGACTCGGGTAAATCAAAGACCAGAAAAAGAAACCGAACAGAGCGCAGCCGAAAGTTCACACACAAACACTTCTCAGCACCCACATGCTGCATACGAAGCTGCAGTGTCAAAAATTCCGTGGGAAAAATCCATTATTTTTCCATGAACTTTCTTAAGCCGCCTCACACGCTGGTCAGGGCAGGCCCGGAAGAGTGGGCAGACATGGTTCCATGCCCACCCCCTCCTGTCCACAGAATAGCCCCATCATACTTGGTGGAGTAGATGGGCAGCAAGAAGGAGAAAGACGCTCAACAAAGGCGACACCGGGGCTACCACACTGGACTCAAGTGGGGGAACCACTGTGGGGACGGCGCAGGACTGGCGGGCCTTGTGTGTTTTGCAGGCACCCCGGCATGAGTGAGGCCAGTGCCCAGAGAAACAGTGGCTATGTAACCCCACGAAGGCAGGGGGCGTGGAGGTGCGCGACAGCTCAGGTGTACTGCGGGGCACAAGGGCTGAGCGCTCAGCCACTAACCCAAAGGCTGGCAGTCCAAACCCGCCAGCGCCTCTGCAGGAGAAAGACCTAACCCTCCGTCCGCCTCTAGAAAGAGAGCACCCGAGAAATCCCTTTAGCGCAGCTTTACTTTGTCACAAAGGGTCACTTGGAGTGGAAAATGGACCTGACAGCATCCACCAATGCAGAACATTTTCTGGCTATGTGCCAGAACACCAGTAAGACCAATGCTGTCGTCAAGTGCAACTCACAGCTATCTGAGCAGACCGAGTAGAGCTGCCCAGAGGGTTCCCACGGCTGTCCATTTTTACAGAAGCAGACTGCCACATCTTTCTCCCGTGGACAGGGCTCTAGGTTCCAACCACTGGCCTTTCAGTTCAGTTAGCAGTCAAGCACTTGACCACTACGCCATCAGGACTCTTTCTGTGTGCCCCTCTTCTCAATGTTTTACATGCATTCGCCCATCTGAACACAGGGTTGGCAGCATCAAGGAATGAGGTCGAGAAAGCCTAAGACGTGTTTGTTCAAGGTCGCATAGCTAGGCCAGGGTAGACCATCATCAAATTCATAGGTTTCCAAGCTTATTTGGCCTACTGTGCCCTTTTCAGGAGGCGGGAGGTATTACTCAGCATCCTCTTGGCAATTAAAACCTTTTTTACTATAAGCCATAATTCAGGATACCGTATGGGTTACAAAACCCAAACAAACTCACTGCCATCAAGTAGATGCCAACTCACAGCACCCCTATAGGAAGGGGAGAACTGCCTCTGTAGGGATCCGAGACTATTAACTCTTTAAAACACAAACACACTGCAATAGAGTTGATGCTGACTCTCCGTGACCCTACAGGACAGCGGGACTGCCTCAATATGTTTCCCAGAATATAACTTATGGGAGTAAAAAGCACCATCTGTCTCTACAGGGAAGCTGGTGGGTTCAAACTGCTGACCTTGAGGTTAGCAGCCCAGCACATAACCCGCTACACCATCAGGGCTCCAAAGTGCAGGTGCCTATCTGCTTTTGCAGTCCCCAGGATCGGTCCAGTGCCTCCCCAGGGGACAGTGTTCCCTACTTTGGGAAACGCTGGCCCAGTTGGTCTGGATGTCTGACCTTTTAACTGTTAAACTATAACCGCCCTCATTCAGAGTTCTCCTCCCTTCAGCTGCTCAAATAAATCACCAGAAGCTCTATACCAAATCAAAGACATGATTCACCTTTGAAGAAAAACGTAGGGCCCTACACCTTACAGAGCTCTTAGACTTGGGGGCAGAGTCCTCCACCTTCTACGGGGCGAGAACCATGGCAATGTGCTTGAGACTTCTCCCTCCTTCGCTCAAGAGGGCCTACTTTCACAGCCTGCTTTTCTGAAGAGTAAACTACTCCATTTCACTTCCTGCCTTCCATATTTATAGATACTTACACATATATTGGGTGTCTCACAGTGGAACCCATGGGACGAACGAGCAAGAGCCGTCCTGTAACTGCTGCCCTCATGGAGCTCAGTGTAAGCGAAATGCACAACCATCGCAATAACTGCAGTTAGGACACATGAGTCCACGAGAGCTTGTAATAGACTAGACATTCAACAAGGAGCTGGTCACGAATGGGAGAGGTAGGCTTGAACCAAGAGATCAAATGGATGGCTAGAATGGCCAAAGGTACTAGATAACTAACCCAAAGGCCAGTAGTTTGAACCCAGCCAGACCTACCTTAGCAAAAGGCCTGGCAATCTGCTTCCAAAGGCCCCATGGATGCAGGTCTACTTTGCGCTCAGGGAGTTGCCTTGAGTTGGAATCTACTCAATAGCAATGGGCTTAGGAAAAAGCCAGGCAGAACACTTTAGGGATAGGAAATGGTACAAGCACTGAAGAGGTTACATAGGAAAATCAGGTAAATGAGAACCAGATTATGACAGGAGGTGAAATGATCGGATATGCATTTGAAAGACTTCATCTTTGTGGCAGTTCTTCATGTGCAGAAAATTTCACGATAAAATGTATCACCAAGGTGAGAATAATACATATTGTTATGCAGGGGCTTTTCACCCTGGCAATGACCACTAGGAGCAATTATGCCTTTGGACCTAGATGTTCCCTGTGATAGGCTCCGAGACTCAGGACACACAGGGTCACCAAACAAAAAGCATTGACACATGGGGAAAAAAAATGCAAAGACAGCACTGGCTGAAAAGAACTTCTTACGATGGAAAAGGAGAAACAATTTTGCCTTTTGCCCATATGCAGAAAAGCATCTCATCTCTCTGGTGGCTGCATAAACTGAGGGACAGTTTCTGTGTCTTACAGAGTTGCTATTCTTAGATGAGCCACCATAAAGGTCAGCTTAATCAGCCTAAGAAGTTTCTGAGTGCCAGCTTACAAAGAGACACTGGGCAGCCATGGCTTTCCAGGCCTGGTTTTCAGTTAAGAGCCTTTAGCTTCAGTTAAAGTACTTGGCCGTTAACCGAAAGGTCAGTGATTTGAGCCTTCCGGCTAAGAGAAAGCCCTGGCAGCCACCTCAGTCAGGTTTTACAGCCTTGGAAGCCCTAGGACATTCCTACTGTCACTATAAGTTGGAATTGACTTGATGGCAGTGGGTGACTTTTTTTGGGGGGGTGGGGAGGAGGCAGGTGGTGAGGGGTAGTATTTGCCAATATTATGGGGCTGGAAAACCATGCTACTAACTGATTAATGGAGACAAAAATCTTCATGTCTTGTGGAAAACAGTGAGGTTTTAAAGAGTGTTTGCGTCAAATGGGAGGAAAGTTCTGAACTTACATTATTAGCTCTGAATAATCTGTACTCATAGGTCTTCAACTAGATTTAGGATTTGAGCTGTTACATGATCTAAGAATCCTCAAGTCAAAAAATTAATAGAAAAAGTAGCCCACAAGCTGGAAATACCTGGAATATCTGGCAGAAACAAAGAAAAAACTATGAAGAGACCTACCCTCAATCAGGGCATGAAGAATTCCCACATAAAAAGCTCTGCTGAAGATGAAAGCATAATTGAAATTACAAAAATGTTTTAGACAGGAAAAACATCATAACAAGTAAGAATTGGGAAATTCAATGAATAGCATGGTAAGACGTCCTCTCTCCACCCCTACAAACCAAGCTAACAGAAGGATCAGATAATATAAGCATGTTTCAAATTATTAAAACCAGAAAGAATGAATTAAAAACATGATAAAAAGTCCCCTTTGATTACCCACTTAGAATTAAGGTGCATCTAAGTATTTATACCCTCTCCACTTCAATCCATTAAAAAAAACAAAAAGCATAGATCGTAAAACTACATTTTGAAAAGAAGACACGTGAAGTACACTCCCAGCCACATCAGTACCATTACTGCCAAAGCAGCAGCCCAACTGGATTCTCATTAAATAGGCCCCAAGCTGAGCAGGCTGCAAAGAAATTAAAATCAATTTCCTGTGTTGTTATTAGGAACCTGAATCATGAACTCAGAAAAAGCCACTTGACCCTGGTAGGAAAATCCCAGAGCCAAGAAGGGAAGTTGCAACATATACCCTGGCTTTCTGAAGGTCTCCTTGGTGACGTCCTAAGGCAAGTTGACTCTCAAGGTTTGGCTAGACACTGGGTTAATTTGATGTTCTTTCTCCCTGAGCAGTGGAGGGAAAGACAGTCCTGCTGTGAGGTATCCCCAGCAATTCCCTATCAGTGATCTTTTTTCTACCACATAATAAGTCCACTGACGTCTTTAGCAAGGGTGGTGCTGGGAGAGGTGCTGGCGCTGTAGAGTAGTGGGTTAGCTGGACTGCTAACTGCTAGATCAGTGACCCTAGAATCCCTTGAGTGCAGGTCCACTCTGTCCTATGGGGTCACTAGGAGTCAGAATTGACTCCGGTGACCAGCAAGCAGGTAGCACTCAGGCAGTCCGGAGGACCATCCAGCAGTTCAAGATCTGTCTCCAGCTGACTCCATGAGGCTGGTCCTTCCCCACTTGTGGCAGCACTGCTTCTCCACACCGAAAGTGAGGGTGGCCAATGGGCCCACATGCGACTTTCCTATGCCTGCATGGGACTGTTCTTTTTCAACGTTCTGAGAACAGAAATCAACTGTTACCACTTTGAAATGAGAAGAATCCATACCAAAACCACTATTTCCAGGTTCATTTGAAAAATCAAGGTCCACATACCCATAGGTCCATCAAAGACAGCAGCAGAGATGTACACACAGAGGCCGCCCTGGTGGTGTTGGGGTTAAGTGATGGATTGCCACCAGCAGCTCTGTGGGAGACCGAGGAGGCCATCCTGCCTGCATAAGGATTTAGTCTTGGAGACCCTATGCAGGCTCACTACTGCATAGGAATTGACGTGATGGCAGTGGGTACAGATATATGTGGACTCCTGCTTCAACACAGTTCCCCCCGCCCATCTCCAGCCCCCCACTGACCAATAATCCTATCTGCTTGACTCAGTCACTGCCTGCCCCCGTGGGCATGTGATTAGCTACTCTTGCTCTAGAGCAGTGGTTCTCAACCTGTGGGTTGCAACCCCTTTGGGGGTCGAAAAGCCCTTTCACAGGGGTCGCCTGATTCATAACAGTAGCAAAATGACAGTTATGTAGTAGCCACGAAAACAATGTTATGGTTGGGGATGGGTCACCACCACATGAGGAACTGTATGAAAGGGTCGCGGCATTAGGAAGGTTGAGGACCACTGCTCTAGAGTTTAGTGGTAGACCGATCCTCTCTTCATTCTGAGGTGAGTCCCCATAAAAGCCCCAATAAAAATGCTGTCACCTGTACTCTCTACAATAGGTACCTGAGCCAAGAAGAGGGGCCCTGCTTCATGCATGAAGGGAATACTATTCTCTCGCTAACCAGGAGAACCTGCTGCCGGGACGGCATTCAAGAGACAAGAAGGAGAATCACACTTTGCCTACTGCCTGGGTAACGAAGCACTGGCTGGGCCTTTTCACTGGTGCTGTGTTTTCTCTCTCACTCTCTTGTTTTAGGAAACCGAGAGTCAGTGTGGTTATATATCTAAAATGCATTTTCACGACTGTACAACTCTTCTCAATATGACTGAACTACTGAATTGTGTGATATGTGGATTCTGTACCAATAAAACTGTTTAAAAAGAAAGAAAAAAATTTTAAAGAAAGAAAGTTTTCAGTATCTAAATCTCAAATTTCTGTGGAAAGAATAATTTAATGTTTGGGGTTATCCTCAGCTTTCATGCTGACAGACACACCAAGGCCTGAGAAGAGATGGGCTATGCCTTTGAGGCATTTTGTAATAACTTATGTTAAAAAAATTTTTAACATTTATTTCCATTTGTAAGTTCATTTTGGGCCCTAATAAACACAGTCTTATTAACAGAATGTATTCTTCCGTAATATGGCAAAGCCACCCACAGGAGAGTCACTATTTGGAGCCATAATCATTGCATCGTAATAAAGATATCGTGTGTGTGCTATGCACACGAGAGAGCTTCAAAAATCATGGAAAATGGAATTGAAAGTCAATGGAGTCTCCCCCCACTTAATTTACAATAAAGAATTGGGGTTCACGAACTTGGTTATGAACCAACCAGGAGGTTGTAGGTGACAGTCTACTCAGAAGCCCCTCAGGTGAAGTCCTGCTGATCTGCGTCTGAAACAGCACCCCAAGAGCCCTAAGGGCACAGTTCTCTGATACACAGGGTCTCGCCAGGAGTTGGAATTTAGCTACAGCTTTCTCAACCTACATACATATAATCACAGACTACACATGCTCTTATGGTTTTTAAACCTCTCAGCCTGCCATCCTACAGAGATCAGGAGGTGCCAGTATCCCTCCCCATCTTCTGCATGAGAACACTTCGTCTAAGGCTGCAGAACCAGGTTAAGATCCTGGCCTTCTAATTTGGGGTTCGCAATTCTTTCTATGGCTGGGTTCCCACTCATTCAAGTGTTCCCTGTATCTTGAAAATGCGCTTAACTAAATAAAATACACACTTCATTACCAGGAAGAAGAGAGAGGTACTGTTTTCAAGGGTGTCTGAAATATCGACAGTACAAATTAGTTTGTTGTTGTTGGCTGATATACTTTACAAGAGAGTCATCAATATTTCTCCAGGGAAGATATTCAAATAGCCCCAAAACACATGAAAAGATTAACAGTGTCACTAGTCATTAGTGAAACGAAAATTGAAACCACAAGTGAGATACCATTTTATACCTACTGGGATGGCTATAGGAGCGCTGGGCTAGGCATTAGACTGCTAACTATGCGGTTGGCAGTTCAAGCCCTCCTGCTGCCCCAAAAGAGAAAGATGAGGCTATGTGCTCTGGTAAAAATGTACAGCCTTGGAAACCCTTTAAATGGGCACTATGAGTTGGAATCGACTAGATGGCAATGGGGTACGAAGGGAGTGGGTAAGATGATTTTATAAAACACCCAGCTGTAGAAAGACTGGAAGCCTCGTGCACTGTTAGTGGGAATGTAAAATGGTGGTCATTAAAAGTAAGCAAAATGTGGTATATAAACATAAAACAGACAGTTAAAGCTCACTCACTCACTCACTCACTCACTCACTCCCTCTGAGTGGATGCCATTCCAACTCCTAACTCTACAGGACAGAGCACATGACAAGTTGGACCGTGTTTGAAACCAAGGCTGAGCCCATGAGTCCCGGTTTGGTGAGAGTTTCTGAAAATATGTGCTTTAATAAGCAAGAGAATCAAACAATAATAGATGGATCAGCTTCCTTGATGCAGCATCCAAGGAAACTCATGTCTCACATCCAACTACCAGCAGACACTACGGAAAGAAGTCACTGGGTCACACTTCAGCCACTCCCCAACCACATCCCCGTCTCTCCTAAGATACATACAGTGGACACTGCCCCTCCTCTTTCTATTAGTTGGAAGAACAAGCTAGTTCAAGCAAGTCACCTCCCAGGACTGAATCCCCATTTCCAGCAATCAGCAACAGAAGCCACTTGGTATGGTCCAGGGTGCAAATCCATTTGAGGCCTGCCCAGCAAAATGATGGCTCCAGAGGGTCACAGATCAGGCCACCACAGGGCAACATTCAACGCACTCGTGTGACAGATTAGGAACACAGAGTGAGAAGTGCTGGGGAAGAAGAGTCAAGAAGCGAGGCTGCAAACTAAGGTATGAGGGCTGAAGTAAGCCCCAAACGATCCTGTTTTCCTGGACTAAAGTTTACTTCTTCAAGGAAGGGGCGGGAGGGGGTGGATCATACTCCTGCACTGTCACTGGAGGAAGTGACTGTTTTCTTTGGCTCCATCCGGGATTAAAGTTTCAACATCAGCAGACAGAGTCCCCGCCCCCTTCCTACTAAGTCCACCAATTTGTCTTTGCTGTAACAGCAGCAAGCTGCTGGGAAAAAACCAAAACACCAGGTTCCTTTAAAAAGGCAGCTTCTTTGAAGAAAGAGGGCTGGAGGTTCAAATAATTCATCTGAAAGAACTTGGGCCAGAACCATCTTCTCTCACCTTTCGGAGACCACAGAGGAGCTACCACTTAAAAGGATTTTACCCATCAGTTCAGAAAAGAATCACGGTTCAACATTTGGTAGTTCAAGCAGGGCTGCCCTAGTGTTTGCAGATTGTATGGCCAGGATCCCCCCAAGCATGCTATCACCCGTTGTCCTGAACCCAAGGAGCCCTGGTGGCCTAGTAGTTACCAGTTGGGCTGCTAACGGCAAGGTCAGCAGTTCAAAACCACCAGCTGCCCCTTGGGATAAAGACAAGGGCTTTCTATTCATATAGAGTCTTGGAAACTTACAGGGGCAGCTCTACCCTGTCCTATAAAGTCACTATGAGTTGGCACCAAGCAGATGTCAATGAGTTATTGAGAATTGTCCTGAACCCATGTGGTGTGATGGGTCACTTTTATAAGGCTTTTCTCACTATGGTCTTGTAAGTCCCACTAAGTGGGGTCTCACTGCCACCAAGTCAATGTTGACTTATAACGACTCTTTCAAAGACTCTGGTTAAGGGAGTAGAAACCTCAGGAGTTGCTGATGGTTTCAGACTGCTGACAATGCTGATCAGCACCCAATGCATAACCATTACACCATCAGGGATATACCACTATGTGGAGTGGGACTATGTAAATTAAGTGCTTAGAGCCTGCCAGGGGGTTGGATAGTGGGCTTATAATCCAAATATAGTGCAGGGCATCCTTGTGAAGGCAGAACCGTGCAAATAAGGTGGATGAAAACCTAAAAAGCACATTGCTCACTTTAGCCATCCAGTAGGCTTCAAATGAGCCCTGCTAAAGGTGGATGGGAAGGGGAGGAGAGACACACAACTCACTACCACCAAGAAGAGATGTCAGAGCACACCTTTGGATCCTGGGATCCTGTGCTGAGATCCTCTTAGACCCAAGTTAGAGAAAGAGAGAGCTTTAACACCAGAGAGAGTGCCTAGGCCCTAGAGCAGCGGTTCTCACCCTGTGGGTCACGACCCCCTTGGGGGATCAAATGAATCGGGGTTGCCTGATTCATAACAGTAGCAAAATTACAGTTATGAAATGGCAACAAAAATAATTGTATGGTTGGGGGGGGGTCACCACAACATGAGGAATTGTATTAAAGGGTCACGGCATTAGGAAGGTTGAGAACTACTGCAGTAGAGAGGCTCAGCATCTCCAGAAAGCAATGGTGCCTGAGAACCAACTCTTAGCCCTTTGCAAAGCACAGAATAGTAAGGAGAAGATGGGAAGGGGTCTGGCAGCAGACTTTTAATGTAGGTACCACCACACCAGAGTAATACAGCTATGTAATCTTGAACAGTTGGCTTCTTGAGTTTCCATTTTCTCATTGTAAAAAGGAAATCAAGCCCCCTAGCTCAAGAGTGGCTGTGGAGACCAAATAATAAACATCCCAGGTAAATGTTGACTATACTGAGCAGTTCAGGAGTTAGTTGATAGCAAGTCTCTCTTTCCTGTCCCCGTATCACTGCTCCCATGCTGAAGCTTGGTCAATGCTCTCCTCGTAAGATCTGGAGATCACAGAGAAATGTGGGTTCAACATTCTCATGCCCTGGCCACCATCAGCATCAGATCAATTCAGGGGCTGCTGGTGTGGCTCTCAAATAGCCCCTAGTGTCAGCCCCCCGTGCCTCTTTCCAATATGGACAAAGGACACAGCTTGAGAGGGTCTCAGACTCACCCTGGTGTTGCTGGACTATCTACTCATTTCTAGTATCAGGGATCATTTCAACTCACTGCAATGGACCATCTGAGGGAGAGTGGGTCTCCGCACAGAGAAGACAAGAGACAAGAGATGCAAAATGTAAATTGTTGTCTCCATGGATTCTGTCAACTTTTCCTTTCATGCTACTCTGCAAAGGGCCACCTGCTGAAGGCTCTGTCTTCACACCTCTGCGCCCCCTGCAGTACTCTGTCCCTCTCCAATGTCACTCGCCACCCCTGGAGCACTCTTCCTTTACTTGACCCAAATCCCTTAAGAGCTGGGACACAATTTATATCCATAGCAAACTTTGTATCCATAGCAAACTTTGAATAGAATAGGTACAGTGCACCTTTCAAATGACAGCAGGCCAATCCAGCGAATCCAGCAAAATCATCACTTTCTGAATTAAATATAAATTAGAATTCACTTAAAAGAGCATTCTGTTGTTAAGTTTGTTCTCTGAAAGTCAGTAATCCATCTGCTAATTGAAGGCTTTACCTGAAACCCACTCTCTGATCTTGTCAGATAATAGAGGGGTCGTGTGTTCTAAAGCAGTTCTGGTTGCTACCTGACAGACAGATTGGTGGTTCGAACCCACCAACCACTTGGAGAGGAAAAGATGAGGCAGTAAGCATCCATATGGATGGCCTTGCCTTGGAACCTCTAGGAGGCATTTCTACTCTGTCTTGTGTGGTCGGGTGAGTTGGAATCTGCTGGAAGGCAATGGGTGGCATTAGCAGCATGTCTGATTGTGTATTCCAGCTGAAACTGGGTATGCTGTTTCCCCAGCTACAAAGTTCAGCAAATGACTCTCTCCTCTTGAACATTAAGTGCTCTAAATACAAAAAGATTGCTCTCTAACCAAGCGAGTGGCTTACAGGGAGCTTTCTTAGCATATAAGACAAATGCAGCCCACAGTCAGTATGCCGCACTTGTTAGCTTGAAGGACGACTTTCTTCCTCCCCTGTATCCAGAGGGCATCAACCCCTGGATCCCTGCTTTGCCTCTGGCACACTCAATACTGTGGCTCCTGGGAGAGACTCTCCCTCTCCCCAGCAGGACTAAACAAAAACAACACTCCCAACCCGATTGGGCTGGAATGCTTTCCCCCCCAGCTCAAATGTCTAGGAAATTCCTACTCATCCTTCAAGAATCAGATATCACCTTCTCAGAAAAGCCTTCCACGCCACACCCTCCCCCGGCGTGATTCGTGTACTGTCCACCCTCTGCTGTCAGGTACCAGCAGATGGATTCTAACTCACAGTCACCCTATGTACAAGAGAAGGGACCACCGCCCTGACCTGGGCCCTCCTCACAACTGCTGTGAGGCCCGAGCTCATTGCTGTAGCTACTCTTCTTCTCGAGACTCTTTCACCTTGCCACTGACCCTTTAACTCTACCAGCCACTGTGCCCTTCTCTGAGGCCAACCCTCTTGATAACAGGTGCAAAGTATGTGAATCGAAGTCTTGTCATCCCGCCTTCTAAAGTGCATTCTGGCTGTACTTTCAAGACACCTTTGTACCTTTGGGAGTCCACAGTCACAGTCTTTGCAAACACCTTAATTCAAATCAATAAATCCCCTTTGGTCTTCCTTATTAATTACATAAGTTTCATATGCCACAGTAGTTAAAAGATTTGTTGTCATGTTGAATTTTATGAAAAAGTGTAAGAGTGGAGTCCAACCTGTCAATCTGCCTATTTGGGGGTGTGGCCTTTTATTAAGTGGGGAAACACAACCTCCGGGGCTGCAACTTTGTCTCCCTGCCTGATGGGCTCTGCCTGTCTGCCTTCAGATATGAGGCCTACCTGCGGCCATCCCCCAGCACTGTCAACACCCTGCCATGTTTCCATTGACCTTGAATCCAGGGGACCATGCGCCCAATGGCCACTGGTCTTCCTGCTTTCCCTGTTCACTTGTCTGCATCACTAGACTGCAGCTACTTGCATCGGAAGGAAGCCCAGGCTTGTGGACTTGGGTTAGACTGAGCTGGGATACCTTGTTTTGATATAAGATTACTTGTTGATATAGAGCTCTTTCTTTTAAAAAAAATACTTTTATTGGGGGCTCTTACATCTCTTATCATAATACATACATTCATCCAGTGTGTCAAGCCCATTTGCACATATGCCGCCATCATCATTTTCAAAGCATTCTCTTCCCACTTGATCCCCTGCTATCAGCTCCCCATTTCTTCCCCCTCTCTCTCCCGCCCAGCCTCCCTCACAAACCCTTGATAACTTATAGATTGCTTCAAGCTCTTTCTTATATACATATGAATGCCACTGAGTTTGTTTCTGTAGACAACCCGACCTAATACACATGCATATGAAATGAATGAAAATACTATAGCTTAGGCAAAGTACACTCAGATCCTCCAAGTGACCTCTTTGTTTAATATTTTAAAGAGGTCTTTTGCAGCAAATTTGCCCAGTTCAATACGTTTGCTGCTTCCATGAACACTGATGTAGGATCCAAGTAAAATGAAATCCTTGACAGCTTTAATCTTTTGTTTATTATGTGGCTGCCTGAGAAATGCCAAACGTGGTCTTTGCTCTTGATTGAGTCTTTGTATCTTTCATTATCATACTTTACCTTCTCCAGTCTTCGGTTGAAATCATATTTCAGCTCATTTTTTCAACGTGCTTTAATCATTCTACATTCGAGATTAAGCTTCAAAGTCTCTCCGACATTCATTTTGGACTTTTTGTCTTTTTAATGACCTTTCGCTTTCTTCATGCATGATGTCCTTCATTTCATTCTGCATCCATCACCTGGCGTCTTTGGTCATTAGTTTTCAGTGCATCAAATCTATTCTTAAGACAGTCTCTACACTCAGGTGGGCTACCATCAAGGTGATACTCTGGCCTCTGTGGACTTGTTTTCACTTTCTTCAGCTTCAACTTATGGCGTTGTTCTGACTTGAGCTTCTCCATCATCACATTGCATATATATATATATATATATATATATATATATATATATATATATATATATATCTGAGTTTATTCCTGTGTATTTCATCTGTGTACAGTCACCACTGATGTTTTAAAAGGCATTTGGAATGAATTAAAAAAACATTGTCTCACATCATTCTATCATATGGTTTCTGGCACTGTTTCTATCACCAACGCCTTGTTTTCCAACTGCTGATCTTTCTTTAATTCCCAACTTTACATCCCAACCAACAGTAATTATCAATGCATCTTGACTGCCATCGTTCATCAATTTCAAACTGCAGAAATTGGTAAAAATGTTGAATATCCTCATCTTTGACATTATTGATTGGTATGTAAATTTGAATAATAGTAGTATTAACCGGTCTTCCTTACAGGAGTGTAGACATTATCTTATCACTGACTGTTATATTTTAGGATAGATCACAAATGTCCTTTTTGACGACGCTACCTACACCTGAATTCTCTCACTTGCTCTAGTAGCTGGATTTGTACACAGGATGAACAGTAACGAGAGAGGCTCCCAGCTCTAAGTCCACACACAGTGGTCAGTCATGGACAACCATGAGTGTGAGACTTCATTCCAACTGCGGGGGTTTCAACCTGTTACCCTGACACCTCTCTAAAAAGAAACTGTTCACTAGTGCCTATCTCCTATATAACTGTGGTCTTAGCTTCTTTTAGGAATGAGTAGATTAAAAATTAAAATTACACTTGTACAACATGCCTTCTCCCTGTCAGGCAAGGTACTAATATCCTTTTGTGAAATCCTCCCCCAAACTCTCTGAGAAGGTGCCATGCTCTGCATTTCAAAGGTGAAGCTTGGAGCAGTTATATGCCAGTCTGCGAAGGAGCCCAGATGGAACTGCAGGTCTTTCTGGCTCCTAACCTTCACTGTCTGCTTTCCCTCTCCCCCTGCCTGGCTGACATAGCACCAGTTGTTTTTTTCCAGCCGATTTCCAATACTGCTCAAAATCTTCACTGGCGGACTTCTCTGCCCACTGTCTTTCCTGGTGGGGAGGAGGCTGCTAAATATGGGTGCCCCATCCTCTGCCCGCCAGCCGCATCCAAGGAACATTCTCTGAAGGATGTCTGGAGCTCCTCAGAGACACTTTCTTGGGAAGACTTCCCGACGGGAGACTTGCTCGCCTAGCACTTTTCTTGAGATTAAACGCATAGTTCTTAGCAGCACCCAGGAACCGGCAGCAGAGAAGGTGTGTGTCTGCCCCTACCCCCTTTTAGCTAGGGCAGCTGGTTACAGTTACACATTCCTATATGGACATGCCTCTCAGACCAAAGAGGGGGTGGGGGTGCCCAGCCTCAGAAGCCCTGGAACAAATCGTTGGCAACAGCTGCGTTCTCAGCAGACAGCAGTTGGCCGGTCGCTACCGTTTTCTCATTCCACACTGTTACTGGCTATAATTTAGTGCTCCTCGTTCAAACGGCCACTCACAGAGCAATCAAGTCTCTGCCACACGGGTCGATTTGCTTTGAAAAATCGGTCAGTGGGGCCTAAGGAGGGTCAGCCTCCCATCCCATCTCCCTGAAGTAGTCAGGACACCCCTCACCACACAGCCCCAACTGCAGGTCCTACCCCACTGTCCCAGAATCCCATCAGGATCAAAAGGCCATGATGAAAGGTCTGTCTAGCAGCTAAATCAAAATGCAGGGGAAGGAATAAAAGGGTTTTGATTATGAATCCCACTCAAGTCCCCCCCACTCACTCCTTACCCTGACCGCCTCCCAGCTGTTTCTTCCACCTAGCTTCAGCAACAAAATTACGATGCTTCATGAAACACTAGAGTTGAATGGCTACAGAGAGACAGAGACCACACACACACACACACACACACACACACACACACACACACACACACACACACGGGTGGGGGGGGGAGTTGCGGGGTTAGGAATATGGAGGGTCTGAAAGTCCAAAGCCACTGGCAAACAAGAAGAGAGGGCTGCAAACGGCTGGCCTGTTCTACAAGGCATTTTCGCAAAGACCCCTCCACCCAAAGCAGCGGTACCTAAACCAAGTTCCTCCACCCTGTCCCCTTCCCAAACCGGACCCACCAAGCACCCACCGTGCCAGGAATTACCTGTCTAAGACCCAAAAGGAAAGGCATTCTGCAAGAGCATCGTCCACACTGACGGGAACAAAGGGCCTTGAAAGTTAGGATCTGGTCACAAGCATATTCCCGACGAGGGCCAGCATGCCCCACAGTCCTGGATAGCCAGCCTTCCTTTGCAAAGAAGAGAAAGTAAACAGAGTCCAGGGACCGAGGCAGGCACTGGCCCTCCTGCTCGCCTCACTACTCCCCCCACCCCCACTGCCTGGCTACGACCCACCCCCACCTTCTTGTGACATATCTCAGGCGCAGCAGAGCTGAAGCTGCCTGCCAAGGGGGAAATGACATCAGTTCAGGCGCGGCAGGAAAAAAACTTCTGACAGCTGCTGTGCAGTGCTGAGAAGGATGTGCTGCAAACCCACGGCGACAGGCCCGGGCCCAGGCCACCCGAGCCCTGGCCGGCAGGGCAGCAGGGCGGGGGCTGCTGCCTGCTCCCACAGGCCCCTCAGCTCGGAGCAAGCTGGCCAGTACATAAATCAAGTCTCCCAGGCTGAAAAGAGCTTCCATTTCTCTGAATCATGACTGGGCTTTCCAGATCCCCAGCCATTGTTTCTTCTCCTTGGGAAAGAAAATAGAATCCAGGGACTGTCATTTGCATGAAAACTTAACTAACCTCCTTGTGGCTGGGAGCAGCCCCCACTCCCACCGTACCCCGGGTGGGGGTTAAGGGAAACCCACTGCAGTAGCTCAAGAAATAAAAGTCCAATCATTCTGCCTGGCTACCCCACATCTCTCTCTAGGGGGATCAAGGCAATTCACAGCGAGCACTTGGAGGGCCACCTTCCCAAGCCAAGGAAGGGCATTCTACCTTGGAATGCTGACACCCGTTCCCCCCTTCCCCGCTGGCCCTTGTTTCTACGGGAGAGTTTATATTTCAAAAACAAACTGCGCGTGTACAGGCGCCAGCGACTTTCCTTACTGGTCTTACAAAAGGTACAACAAGTCCCACCGCTGCCTCCAAGTAGCCAGTGAAGCACATCATCTATATTTAAACCAACTTCTGCTTCTGAAAAGTTCACCGCCTTCATGTGGTTGGTGGTGCCTGCTGCTTGTCGCTCAGAGGTCGGCGAATGGGGAGCGTGGGCCTTACACAGCAAGCTTCGCAGAGGCCAAGGGCCTGGAGCTGGCAACCTCAGCTCACTGCCCCTCCTCAGCCCGTAACAGCAGGCGTCAGCAGCCCTCTCCAGGCCCACATCCTCCACCCAAGAGGACACTAGCAAAGGACAAAAGGTCCAGGCTTGGAGCTGCACCGGCAGAAGTGATTCTTGGCGTGCCGTGTTCAGAGGATTATTATAAAGGCAGAGAGTGGCAACTATTTCCTTAGGCTGCAAATAAATTCATTAGCTTAGTCCGCAACTCAGAGCCAGTCACCTAGCTCCTCTATCTTTTTATTTTCAGCCACAACGTGATATTTATCAAAGGGTTCCCTGGCGAGGAGCGCTGTGTTGTCAGAAATAATTCAATGCCTGGGAGCGTCTGTAACCCCTACCTAAAGCAACAAATTAGCTGTACATTTTACTTAGAGAACTGAGCTGCTTGAGAACTTTTCAATTAGTGAACCCAGCCAGACAAGACACACAGTGTGCTTATTGCAGGTCCCCCATGGGCAGTCAAGGTCACACCGACTTTCTGGACAAGGAAAGGCATGTATGTGCCAGGGCAGCCAAACCATTTCCTCAAGGCTCACGGAGAGAACGGGTCATGGCCTCTTTGCTGTATTCGGAGAGGGGTGACACAGAAAGCTGTGGTTTCTGCTGCCACAGGGGCTTGGGGACAGGCAAGCATTCTTCAGTAGACATCCACTCTGACAATGTCACACTGCCTACCACCCATCCCACGTCTACCTCCACAAACAGACCAGGCTGCCAGATAACGGGGCTAGACCAAGGCACAGCTGCTCAGGGAAGGGTGAATCAGCCGCTCTCCCCACTCCTGTCATGTCCCTGGCTCCCGGGCACCCTCTGGCCATCACAGAACACAAGTTGCATAATTAACCTTGGGAGTCAGACTACAGGGAAAGAGCATTACCCCCGGTGCACTTGCCAACCTATCAAACAAGACAGCCTGGCAACAACAAAGACATCCTAGCACCGGCAGCTTTCTGGAGAGTCACGGCCCTTCCTCGCCTCCTGAAGCCGGGCGGTATGTGAGGTACTCTTCTAGGCAACAAGGTTACCTTCATGACCAAAATATCCCAGAACCTTCGCTCTGATGGGCTCTGGGGACGTTCCACTTTTATTGCTTCTTATTTTTTTATAAATCATTTTATTGGGGGCTCATACATTTCTTATCACAACCCATCCATTGTGCAAAGCACATTTGTACATTTGTTGCCATCATCATTCTCAAAACATTTTCTTTCTACTTGAATACATAGTAACAGCTCATTTTTTCCTCCCTCGCAAACTCTTACCAATTTATAAATTATTTTTTCATGCCCTACACTGACCAATGTCTCCCTTCACCCACATTTCTGTTGTCCATCCCCCTGGGAGGGAGTTATATGGAGGTCATTGTAATCAGTCCTCCCTTGCTCCCCGCACCTTCCCCTTACTCTCCTAGTATCACTACTCTAGTTATTAGTCCTGAGGGGTTATCTGTCCTGGATTCCCTGTGTTTCCAGCTCTTATCTGTACCAGTGTACATCCTCTGGTCTAGCCGGATTTGTAAGGTAGAATTGGGATCATGAAAGTGGGGGGAAAGAAGCATTAAAGAACTAGAAGAAAGTCGTATGTTTTATTGTTGCTACACTGCACCCTGACTGGCATGTCTTCCCCCGCCCCCCACCCACTCCCGACCCTTCTGTAAGGGGATGTTCAATTGCCTAAAGATGGGCTTTGGGTCTCCACTCCCCCTCACTCACAATGATGTGATTTTTTTGTTCTTTCATACCTGATCCTATTGACACCTCGAGATCACACAGGCTGGTGTGCTTTTTCTACTTTTATAGACAATACTCACCAGTGACTACTTCTCTTTTGTTTTGTTTTGTTTTTTGACTACTTCTTATGAAGTGAAACTGCAACAAAATTAGGGGGAAAACATTGTAAAAGTTTAAACAAACCTATGAAAATTGTATCCTAAGCTTCCTTATGATTTCCTCATAATGAATCAAACCTTTAGGGACGCTACCCAAGCATCCCTGGTGGTCCATGCAACAATTAAGCTCTCCGCTGCTAAAGTGAAAGGCTGGGGGCTGAGCCAAGCTAGCCCCTCCGCAGGATGAATCCAAGGAAACCTCTGCCAAGACTAGAGTCTAGGAAAGCCGAAGGACAGTTCTTCTGCCACATGGTGTCACTATAATCAGTCACCTTCACAGCACTGAATCTCCCTACCCAGTACAGTGTTTGCAGTCAGCATTTGTCTGACAACAATAAAAAACAAGTGACTACACAAAACACAGAAAAACCTCAATCAAAAGGAAAGCAGGAAATACTAAAACCTGAAGGGGAAAAAAAACGAACTTTAAAATGGGTCAAAAGGGAGATCAAATGATATTACATTTGAACCTAACCACACCTGCTACAGTCTGTTCTCTGTCTTGACAGCAAGACTGAAATTCACATCTCTCCACTGTGGTCGGAGGAGATTCACGGGAGGCTTGATCCATGTGGGGACCCTGCAAATGGATTTTTGGTTTCTCTCATCCATAGCCTTCTGAAAACTGGGTATTTACAAGTTGTTTTTTTTAATCATTTTATTGGGGGCTCGTATAACTCTATTTTTTTTTATTGTTAAATAGCTGTTTTACTGGTGTGTGGGGATTTTCTGGGAAAACCAGAAAACCTGCTAGACAAATTCTAAAAGAGCTGTTACACTTACTCGTACAGCTCTTATCACAATCCATCTATCCTTCCACTGTGTCAAGCACATTTGTTGCCATCATTATTCTCAAACATCTTCTTTATACTTGAGCCCTGGTATCAGCTCATTTCCCCCTCCCTCTCGAACCCTTGATAATTTATAAATTATTATTTTTTCATGTCTCACACTGACTAATGTCTCCCTTCACCCACTTTTCTGTTGTCCATCCCCCGGGGAGGGGTTATGGGTTATATCTCTATCACTGTGATCGGTTCCTCCTTTCTCCCCCACCTTCCCCTTACCCTCCTGGCTCAATACAAGTTTTGATGCCATTCCCATCTTCAGATTTGGCTTTTATTATTTACAATCCAAGGATTGCACAGGCTGATGTGCTTCTTCCATGACGCCTCACTTTGATGACTGCTTGTTTGAAGATAAGCCTCTAAGACTCCAGACACTACTCTTTCTGATAGCTAGGCACCAGGGTATCAGACCAGAAGTTACCGACATAAGAATACAGAAACAAGCAAGAGCTAGCTGAATGTTAAACAGACATGTATGTATGTCCCTGGGGGGTGATACAGAATCCTGTTTAGAAGAACTTGGCCACTTACGCTGGGTGACAATTGCAAGGTCGCAGTTTGAAACCACCAGCAGCTCGGTAGGAGAAAGGCGAAATGAGGTTTTCTACTCTGGTAAAGAGTTAGTCTCGGAAACCTACAACGGCAATTCTACTCTGTCCAATAGGGTCACTATATTAGAATTGACTCACTGGCAGTGAGGGGTGTGTGTGTGTGTGTGTTTTTGGTGTGTGTGCGTGTGTGTGTGCGCGTTCTACTTCAGAGGGCAGAGTGCTATGAGTTCATCAACGGGGATTGCTCAGAAGTTCTCATCGGTTCCTAGCACAGATCTTCCCAGGCCTGGATCCTCAGGCTCCTGGTGAATTGTCCCCACACCCATCCATGTCATCGGCTGACTGAGACCCAAGGAGACTAGAGCTGAGGCCCACGGGTATCTCATTTTGCAATCAAGGAATCTGAAGAAAGAGAGCTTTGTTAGAACAAGGCAGCAACTGACAGGCTCCGAGGGCCACTTTATATACAGAAGTGTGAGCGGAGGCTTGCTAGGCAGACACAAAACATCTAAGAGACCTTTCTAAGGTCTTGGCACAAGTGCTTTCAAATCTAATTAAATATAGTAGCGTTCTACCTCAAAAACAAAACAAAAACCCTGAAGTGGACACTGAGCCAAACCCCACACCATTGTGTGCGCCACAATAAAAGATACATGGAGACATCTTCATGTCAGCCCTGAAAGACACTGGGCATCGATGAAAGGATCCACAAGTCATTTTTCTGGGGAATGCCATGGGAAGGCTTCCAAATCCAGAAGGATGCTTTGCAGAACTTGGCCAAGTTGGAAGGCATCTGATGCTAAAGATTGCTCCGTTGCCAGAAACCAACAATCCTGGCTTATCTGTGTCCTGGGGCTGGACAAACACAGACATGTGGCAGGCCTACACAGCCCTTGACTTCTGGGCAGGACACAAAGCAATACACACCACGGGCTAGTTTCTTCTACAAGGTGGCCCGCCATCCAACGCTGTGGCTGTTTCCGTTAGTCACTGAGTCGTCAAGGGATGATGGTGGAGCAAGCCCCAGCTCAAACTGCTGCAGCACTTTATTACCTGCCAAATAAGGGACAACTCGGATGCATGTTGACATCTTCTATGTTCCAGATGAAAAACTTGAGCTTCAGTGAAGGGCACACACCTCGCAGGCAGTGGAGCCAGCAATTCGATCAGGTCTGGTGGTGGTGTGAGGTGCCATTGGGTCGAGCTGCCCCACAGTTTTCTTAACTCTATGGGGCAGAGTACTGATTCTTTCTCCCCTGTTGTCACTCCGTAGCTTCGAATCGCCAGGCCTTTGGGTTAGCAACCAAAGCCTTAACCAAGGCTCTGTGCCGCCAGGGCTCCAGAACCGGGCCTAGGTGGACTTGGACACACACTGAGCTAGTATGTCTTTATGAATTATCATTGCTACCTCCCTCCAATTTGTGACTTGTTATTCACACCCATCCACCCAAGATGTACCCTGGGAATGACAAAAATGTCCTCACAGAGGAACGTGCCTTGCCCTGGAGGAGTTCTTTACCCAGGTTGGGAGATAACCAACAAGAAATTCTAGAACAGCCAGGGAGGAGAACAGTATGAACCCCAGGGCCGCAAAGGAGGGGGAGATCTGCTGGGAGACAGAATGGCCAAGAAAAGATGGTAGCCACAGATTGAACCCCAATTGAATTCCCACCAACCACTGGCTGGGGGGTGGGACTAGTCTTGTCCTCAGACAGAGTACATTGGAATGTGTATTATTACTGCAGATATGGTGAGGTTAAAATTTTACATATTATCGTGTTTTCCCTGTTGACCCATTTTTATTTGCTCTTGTTTCTGTTAGCTTCTGATTTCACTTGGATTGAGGTTTTCTGTGTTTCATTTTGGGTTTTTTTGCATGATTTTCTTTAATATGAAATCCAGGATAGATATATCTATAGATATAGTAACTAATAGTTCATTAGGTTACGGGGGGGGGGCAATGAGGAGCTAATTATAACAAAGAGGACAAGAATAAAGAAAATGTTCTCAAACTCATTGTGGTGATGATGGCACAACTCTTTTGAGTATATTTAAACCACTGGATTGTAAGGGATGTGAATTATATGTCTATTAAACTGTTGAAAAATAAACTAACAAATAAAAATACTACTGAAAAAAAAGGCGGGGTGGGGGGCGTACTAAAAAAAAACAGACGGGAGTTGGTTGACAGGAGCCAGCCTGGGCGAAAAGCAGAGAAGGCCAGAGTGGGCTGGAGCTGCCTCGAGGAGGTGTGGCTCCTGTGTATTCACTGGCAAGCGCCTGTTGGACAAGCCTGGTTTTAGGGCAGCAGCTCCCAGAGTATCAAGAACAGATAGTCCTATTCAACTAAGGGCCAGAGGCTCTCATTTGGCTTGTTCAGTTCTATTCAGCACTAGGATGTGATAACCTTGGAGCTAGTTTTGTTCCGCTGTGGGGGAGGGAGGGCCCAGGAAATGTGGGGAGAAAGGGCAGCCTCAGATTTTTAAATAAGCCAGTTGCCATTGAGCAGATCCCAGGGAGCACTGGTGATTAGTAGTTCGAAACCACTGTGGTCTCCAAGGGAGAAAGACGAAGCTCCCTGTTCCCATAAGGAATTAACAGTCTCGGAAACCCGCAGGAGCAGTTCTACCCTGTCCTATAAGGTCACTAAGAATCAAAATCAACTCGATGACCATTTGGTTTTGGTTTAGTTGCTATCAGGTTGACACCTGCGCATAGGGACGCCCTGCCAGGGCGGAACTACACTCCACAGGGATGCAGGGCTCCAGGCCTTTCTTTCAGCTCGCGGATGAGCATGTTAAACCTTTGCATTACCAAGGGCCTCCAACATATACATATAGATAGATTCATTTCTTACAGCTCTTGTAACAGTCCATCCATTGGGTCAAGCACATTCGTACATGTGTACATATGTAGCAACCATCATTTTCTATTTGAGCCCTTGGTATTAGCTCATTTTTTTGCTTCCCTCTCCCACTCTCCCTCCCGCATGAACTGTTGATAATTTATAAATTATTGTTTTTCTTACACCGACCGCTGCTGTCTCCCTTCACCCACTTTTCTGTTGTTCGTCCCCCTGGGCGGTGGGGGGTTAATATATTGATCGTTGTGATCGGTTCCCCTTTCCCCCACATTCCCCTACCCTCCAGGTATAGCTATTCTCATTACTGGTCCGGAGGGGTTTATCTGTCCTGGATTCCCTGTGTTGTGAGCTCTTATCTGTATCAGTGTATAAGCTCTGGTCTAGCCGGATTTGTAAGGTAGAATTAGGGTCATTATAGTGGGGGGGGGCATTAAAGAACTAGAGCAGCGATTTTCAACCTGTGGGTTGTGACTCCTCTGGGGGTCAAACGACCCTTTCACAGGGGTCGCCTAAGACCATCCAAAAACATTTCTGATGGTCTTAGGAACCGAGACACTGCTTCTCTATCCATCTCCAGGCGGGTCGCCCACATGCAGATATGCTGATGTGGTGAGAAAGAAGCTATCTCAACCTTCACACTGATGTTGGCTTTTTATGTATACTGTCACAAAATATAACAATGTAGTTTCCTGTTGTTATATTAGGACTGTGACCCATGCTACACCATGCCTCAAGACAAAATTTCATTTGTCATTAGAAAGAAATATTTCACAATATATAATTATATAGTTTTTGTGATTAATCACTATGCTTTAATTATGTTCAATTTGTAACAATGAAAATACATCCTGCATACCAGATGTTATGATTCATAACAGTAGCAAAATTTCAGCTATAAAGTAGCAACAAAAATCATTTTATGGTTGGGGGGGGGGTCACCACAACATGAGGAACTGTATTACAGGGTTGCAGCCTTAGAAAGGTTGAGAACCACTGACCTAGAAGAAAGTTGTATGCGTCAGTGGTGCTATACTTCACCCTGGCTGGCTCGTCTCTTCCTTGTGACCCTTCTATAAGGGGATGTCCCATTGTCTATAGATGGGCTTTGGGTCTCCACTCCACCCTCCCCTCCCAATATTTTTTAAAAGGAGAGAGCTACAAGGGGGCTTCAGAAAGCTTGTGGGAAAATTCCAGTATCTTTTCATTCTACTTTTCCACAAATTTTTTGAAATTTCATCCTCATAGAAGTCGCAGAAGCTAAACCAGGTTCCTAACAGCGTCCCTCGCTCAGAGACTTCCTGAGGCTTCTGCCTTTGGGGCCTCTCCGCCCCACCCCCACCCCTACCGCAGATCCTTCTGTTGCTGACCATCAACTGCTCCACACATCTTTATTACCGTCCAGGGAGAGTCGTCTGTGGCCATCCCCAGACAGACTCCAGAACCTGTGCAACTCGCCCCTGACAGCGGCTGTCACCGAGGGTTCACATCTCTCGCCTGATCTGCAGCTGTAGCTGATCAACTACAACAGCAGCCTTGTTTGTTTTTGTTGCACCAAAATGCTAGGTTCCTTTTTTCCGACAGTGGAAGCAGTTCAACCCAAACCAAAGGGGCATGTCGCCAAGAATTAAGTGAAAGCCAGCAGGCTACCGCGCAGGACTGTCTCCAGACACGCTCCCAGAGACTGGAGTCTAAACAGCAGGAAACACCAATGACAGGCTGCACGCCCAGAGGTCACGCTGAAAAGAAACTCCATCAAGAGAAATGAGACTTCAAGCTCTCCGCCAAATCTGATTTCATCTTTCACTTGTATTCACATTTGGGGCAAGATAGAGAAGAGGTGGAATGCAGTTGTGGAGGTGGCTGACCCAAGGAAAGAGCTAACAGCAAAGTTGTTTCGTTCAAGGACCCACCCTCCACTCAGGCACTGGTAGTTCAGTAGACGAAATCTCTCCTTGCAGCTGAATGATCCGGGTTTGACTCCCAGGCAGCCTCTAATGCACAGCCACCCCCTGGTTTACAGTTGGCTGTGAGTCTGAACAGGCTTCTGTAGTGCTTCCACATAAGACAGCCTGGAAAGAAGGTCTGGTGATTTCTGGAGGGAAAAAAATATCCTGCTAACTGATTTGAAAACTGTATGGCTCTCAATCAAACACAAGCGTGGCATGGGGCCAGGCAGCCTAGGGCCGCCGCCATTTGGGGCTGATCTGATGATAACTAGCAACCACAACTCTTGAGTCCATGAAGACAGCTCCTGGTCTTCTGGGTGGAAGGCCATCAGTCATGCGAGCTGTCTAGAGAGAGGTCCTCTTGGTTGTACTTTGGTAGGAAAATCATTTACTTCTCCATTTGCTCAGAGACTCAGCGAAGACTTACTTCACACCTCATTCTTTAGTTACTCACTTTCAGGCCCATTGCCTCACCTGAACCCTAGTGGTACAGGAAGTTGAGCATCACAGAGAGTAGGGGGTCTGCTCCCCGAAAGATTTCTACATGCCGGAGCAGCTCTCTTCTGTCCTGTAGGGTCGCTATGAGTCTGAATCGACTGGAAGGCAGTGGGTTTGTCATCTCAATGGCAGTATAAACAACTTTCAGGCCAGCTCCGTAACTCACTATGTGAATCTCATACTCCCAAGCAGGACACCTCCAGGAGAGACTGTGGCCTAGCTGATGGGAAGAAGACTAAATGACTACAGAGTCCGTCGCGCATGAGTGCGGGTGACATTTCCCCGGGCACAAGAAACCTGACAAGCAGCTGAAGGAGAAAGTGCTCCCAAGGTTTGATGCAGAGGCTGGGAAACCTCCTGGTGTCTAAAGAGTACATTTTGAATTCCTCACTTGAAGAATGTAAAGCCTTTCGGACATTTCAAAAGCAAAATTCCTTTCCTCACGGTAAGAGGGGTGGGGAGAGGGAAACACAAGGCCTTACCATGTCCCAGGGCAGCTTTCCTATTCTGGAGTAGAGGAGGAGGTTGTCTCCCGTTCAATGGATAATGCTGTTAGCAACACTTGAAAGTGGCCCTTTTTTGCATGAAGAATTATGACATTTAATAAAAGCTGGAAACACAGCCCAGGGCCTTTGCCACATTTTCTGGATCTTATGTACATCAAATATTGCCCCCACACCTTTTCAAGTAATGAAATCTCTCCTAAGTCTAAGATTTCACAGTTGAGAACACCAGAAGAAAACATTAAGATACTATGTCCTTCCCATAAATTGCAAGGAGCAAGGACACTCCTAGGACACACACAACCAGACTGCAAGGGAAATGGTGACTACAAGTGGTAAGACTAGGAGAGCGTGTCATACCAGATGCATACAGAAGAAATTCTTCCCTCATAGACCATCCAATCTCAGGCCACAGCCTGACTCCTGTACTCGCAGGCCATAGAGCGTGAGGCAAACAAGATGACCTGCTTCCAAAACACCCTGGTAAACACTGTAATCTCGACTATTAGGCTCTCTTAAAACATCACCTATACTAGACCAAACGTTCTGTGCCATTGAGTCAACTCTGATACATGGCAGCCCTACAGGACAAGGGAGCTCACCGTAGTTTCCAGGGCTGCAATCTTGATGGAAGTAGAGGCATGTAAGTGAACCATGCAGCAGCTAGCTGGTTGGTGGGTTTGAACCTCTGACTTACTAGTTCGATAGAGTTTAACTACTGTGCCACCAGGGTTCCTTAAGGCCAAACGAGCAACAGCTCCTCTGAAGCACAGATGAGAAGGCTTGGTATTTTAAGTGAGTGGGGGTGAAACAACTACAACAGAAGTCACCAAAAGGCTGACCCAATGTGAAGACTACATCACTGACTGTCTAGAAACGGCTGAGAAGCAACGGGCTTTATTATGTGCATGTTCACCAAAAAGAAAATACCATTAAGCAAACAACCACAGAAGATCCCTATGGGCTAAGGTCCACACGGAGAGGGAAGCACCAGAGCAGAACAAGTGGGCAGAGGGCAGCTCCTGTGCCTAAAGCTTAGGGAGGAAGAAGCTAACAGTGTTTTCCAGAAAGGACCACCCACATCACAGGAAGAAGGAAGCCACTGCTCCTGGGAGGGAGGGCGAAGCAGGTGCACTATCACCTGTTATCCACTGCACTACCTTGAGAGAATCAGAAGGACCCACACTTCTCCACAGTCTTTCCCCTGCCTCCACCGTGAGCAAAGATCCAAGCTCCGAGCACGTCTGCTCAGCTGCAGACCAAGAAGCTAGGGAGCAAGCAAGGCAGTTACGAAGAGCCCACCTTGCCCGTTAGTCAAGGCTAAGAAACTTCTTCCATGTCTATCTTAGCTGGCCCTTACATCTGCTGGTGATCCAGCTAGGCAGGTATTGCTGTCGCACTTGCCAAACAAGCATACTGAAGGTCGGACTGTGTAAAGCGCCTTCATGCCTTCCATGCAGTCTTGGTGAATGGCACCTGGGCAGAGCTGTTCCTCTGAGCCAGACTCCATCGGGGTTCCGGTTGGCTAGGCCTCGCCATGCAATTGCCTTGAGCCAGGATTTAAGTTCTCTGAGCCTTCCAGTTCTTCCACAGCTTTTCCCGGGGCCACTTCATTTCCTTGGGGTCTCCCAGTGGGTGTGTTCCATTCCACGGGAGTGTTCTGAGGAGTAGTACAAGTAAGAAGCCGGCTCCACCCAAAACCTGCTGCACTTCAAACAGCACAGGCTCCTTCTCACTAGCAACTCCGCACAGTAGCCTTCTCTCCAAGGCATCTTGCAACCTCTCAATTCTAAACTCCACCTCCCTCTCCCTCCGCAGTGCTGCTCTGGTGCCACGACACCCCAGTAAACTCAAAAACCGAACTCCCAGTCATCAAGTCGATATTGACTCATAAAGACCCTATAGGACAGGGCAGAATTGCCCCCTGGGAGTTTCTAAGACTGTAACTGATTATGGGAGTAGAAAGCCCATCTCTCTCCTAGAGGGGATTGGTGGTTTCAAACTGCTGACCTTCTGGATCACAGCCCAACTCGTCACCACTATGCCATCAAGGCTGCTGTGGCATCCTAGTAACATGCCTTAAAGGAAGGCATCGTCAGCCGGGTCTTGGGACAGAGATGCCTAGTTTGCGGCCCTAGAGAGCGGAAACAAGAAAATATGCGGATGGGGATCACAGCATTTTCCCGTAATTTTCTGAACATTTGTGCAATCTCAGGTAAGAGTAGGATTTTCCCCAAACTCCACTCTCTGCCTGCAATTGAGGGCAAAAAGTCAAAAGTTAATCTTTCACTTTACACACAGAAGAGGTCAGGAATGGATGCCGTGTGTCAAAGAAATTGGCAAAGGAAGTTTTGAGGGGGGCAAAAGGAGTCTGACAGGATTAAAACCATCAGTTGACCTATTCAAGTAAAAATGAGAAAACTGGAGCTCAAAGGGCACTTTTGACAGCTCATAAAATTGAGGGATTTTGTGGAGGCTAATTTTTATCCACACAGTGGAGCTCTGTGAGGTTTGGTTACCTAAGGAAACCGAGGAAGTGTGGTAACGCGCTGTGCTTTCTAAGAGTGTTCTACCCCTGGGTCTCTCAGCAGTTGTTGAGAACACACTGGAGCTTCAAAAGGAAGGTTTGTGGAAAATGGAATCAAAGACAATGGGCTTTTTCCATGAACTTTTACACTTATTTTTTTCCCCTGATGAACTTTTTGAAGCCCCCTTGCATCCACAGCTGGTGCATTGGGCATGTCGAACAGACTTCTTACTCCTATAGAATGACTTGGCAGGACTATGTAAATACGATGCTTGGGTCCTACACCAAGGGGATTGGACAATATGCTAATAATGAAAATAAGGTGCATGGTACCGTAATGGGGGATTGGACAGTTTTGCCATCTACTAGGCTTAAAAGAGGGTCAATCCCAGAGCAGAGAGGAGACCTCGTCACGACCAAGTTGAAGAGCATGGAACAGACGGCATCCTTTGGACCTGGGTTTCCTGAGCGGGGGGATTCCCAGATCCAGGAGACTCAGAGAGAGCAAGATGGCAAAAAGCGGTGGCAGAGAACAATGACAGCAGAGGTGGCAGAACCAGGAGACTGGTAAGACATGGCCTGGTGTGTGTGCCACCCCAGAGTGAGAAAGCTGAGCACTTTGGGGCAGAAGGAATGCGGGCAGTGTGGGGTACTTCCTGGCACTTGAGGGCAGTCAGCACCAATCCATGGAGCATAAGATCCCGGCCGGGGCTTCCAGAAAGTGGGGTGCCCTTTGGGCACTCAGTAAAGCTGAGTTGGTTAGAGTTTGCCTGAGCAGGGCAGAGGCTAGACCCAGGGGACAAAGGCCAGCAGAGTCCTGCCTGCAGCACAACTGAGAAGAGGCTATTCTGACGGGAGAATTGCATCCTGCATGTTCCTGAACCTGAATTATAAACTGCTATTTCCCTGATAAACTCCACTATTGCTCAGCACAGTCTGAGTTCTATGCGGCTATTGCAATGAATTCTTGAACCTGGCAGAGAAGCAGAAAATTCCATGGGAAGAACAAGTGATGTCAGAATTGGACAGAAGGTATGAAACTCAAGAGAACTGAAAACATATCCACACAAAAATGGGTATACCAATGTTTACAGCCATATTACTCCTAACAACCAAAAAGCAGAAACAGGGCAAATATTCATCAAGTCAGTGAGCAGATACATAAAAGGCAGTATGTTCATACAATGGGATATTACTTGGCCAAAAAAAGAACGAAGCATTGATGTATGCTACAACATGGGTGGGCCCTGGGAACGTGATGCCAAGTGAAAGATGCCATTCACATACGTGGTGTACGATTCTGTTTGTATGAACTGTCCAGAATGGACGCATGCACAGAAAAAGAATGCAGATTAGCAACACCAGAGACGAGGGTAGTGGAGAAAAGGGAGACTGAGCGACTGTTCTTGAGTCTGGGTTTCTTCTTGGGGTGATGAAAATGCTCTGGCTCCCAGTCAGCTGGTGAGGACGTACAACCTTGTGACTAAACAAGAGACTACCGAGCTGCACACTTGCAAATGGTGACTTACAACACGAGGATGGTGTGGAAAGCAAGCTTGGTTGATAAAATAAAGGACCTGTGAAAAAGAGCATGGGCTACAATGAGATGGAATGGACTCGAGCAGAGCCGCTCTGTAAAGCTGGCCCGGACCGGGCATGTTTCACTGTGGTGTACATGGTGTCCCTGTGGGTCTGAATTGACTGGATGGGACCTAGCGACAAAGCGGTTATATTTTAAAAAGGGAACCACACCCACCAATCTCGGAAGTCATTCCCACCTGTCTCAGTACAGGAAGTGCCAAGTGGAAGATGGGGACAGGAGTCAAGCTCCAGGGAGCCCCCTCATCTCCGTACAGGACACGATGTACTGAGAACAGACAGAGGTGGCTGCGGTTTAGCACTGTGGTCAGAACAGACGAGGACTCCCCATCTGAGACAAGGGTGCACTTCCTTCCAGGTGGAAGCCTCACTCTTCTCCCGCAAGAGTGCACCCTGAGACACAAACAAAACTAACAGGGCATACATAGTCCAATGGACCCACTCCAAAGATCCATCACTTCGCCCTTTATTATCCAAAAACAATAGCTGGAAAGCCACCTCTCAGCTGAAGGGCAAGGTTATGACACAGAGAGTCACATTCCTTTTGAACTGAGAGCTAACCAAAATATACTCCTAAATTTCTCCTCTAGAAGGTCTTGGGTCAGTCAGGAGGTATGGAAGCTGCTTCCCCAAAGTCCTGGTAATAATAAGAGATCACGATGAAGGCTGCCATTGACTCCACATTTTATCATGTGCCAGGCACAGTCCTAAAAGTTTATTAATTCACTTAACCCTCACAGTAATCCTACAAACTACGTGTCATCACAGGACACTATGTCACTCAGCTCTCACCAAGAGGTCCGTGATTCAAACCCACTAGTCACTCCCTGGGAGAGAGCTCTGGCTGTTTGCGGCCACAAACAGGGCAGCCTTAGAAACCCTAGGGGGCAGCTCGCCTGTGTCTTGGGGTCACTATGAGTCAGAATCTACTTGAGGGCATTGACTTTTAGAGCTTTTTAAAATTCCTCAAGAAACTGGATTAACTTACGAAACCCACTGCCATCAATTCTGGCTCACAGTGACACTCTATAAGATTTCCTAGACAATATATCTTTGGCCAGGCAGCTTACTTGACAGAGCGGGTGGTGGGTTTGGGGCTGTTAGCCTGTGGTTAGCAGTCCAATGTCTAATAATCATTAAAGCAACTAACTAGCACAAGGTTCTATGAAGTAAATGTGGGAGTCAAACTTGGGCAGTCTGCTTAGAGGCTACACCCCTAACTGCTGTGCTTTGTTACTTCCAACTTCCCCTGATTCTGGAAGGACTACTGCAGAAGTTCAGTCACAGAACGAGACCTGCACCCCAAGCACAGCAACTTCCCCTAATTCTGGAAGGACTACTGCAGAAGGTCAGTCACAGAACGAGACCTGCGCCCCAAGTACAGCAACTGGCCAGCAGCTTGCTCACGGCCACCTGCCCAACACCTTCCAAAGGGCTGCAAACCACTTCCTTTATCCCAGGAGCAGGCATTCCGCTCCTTCTCCAGCCACAGGCTCTGTGCCCTATGGGGGTACCGGGCTCCACAGCAGAGAGCTACCCAGTTTGCCATGGGGAGGCTGAAAATGAAGCAAGCTAGAAACCGTAAGCCTTTGAGAACGAGAAGGCCCGTGTTAAAGAATCGGCAGGCATCACCGTTAGAGGGTGTCAGAGAGAAAAGGTGCCATAGTGGCACAGTGGTTATGCTGCTAATGGCAAGGTTAGCACTTCAAAACCACCCGCAGCGCCATGGGAGAAAGATGAGGCTTTCTACTCCTACAGAATTACAGCCTCAGAAAGTCACGGAAGCAGTTCTTCCCTGCCTTGTAAGGTAACCGAGAGACGGAATCATCTCAATGGCAGCGAGCTTGGTTTGGGTAGGAGAAAAAAGGCGCCCTGGTGGCAGAGTGCTTAAGTACTCTGCTTTGAACAGAAAGGCTGGCAGCTCGAACTCACCAGCCGCTCTGCTCTACAGAGAAAGATGTGCAAGCCTGTTTCCATAAAGCAGTACTGCCTAAAGAGCCAGTTCTGTCCTGCCTGCAGGAGGGCTAGTATGAATGGGATCTGAAGCAGTGGCTTTGGTTTCGGTGGATGGGGGAACACAAGTTGCTTGGTGGTGGGGATGAGCCCCAGAACACCCTCTTGATGAAATGGAAGCTTTAAATGTGCCTACCCTCAACGCCCCCATGCCTAGAAATCCAGTACACATAACTGCACACAGCACCACACTCACCACAGCACACGGAGGAAAAACACACACCCGGAACACCCTAAGTCCAGCGAAGAAGCAGTGGTTACACAATTCACAGTAAAAAGCAATACCATCCAGGGAGGCCGGAGAGAACAATTTTCTTTCTTTTTTAATCAGAGATGTAGATACCAATAGAGGAAGAAGTCTACAATAACATCGTTGGGGCTAAACTAAAAAACAAAGGGAGGGGGAAAAATGAGGAGCTGATGCCAGGGGCTTAGGTGGAGAGCAAATGTTTTGAGAACGATGAGGGTAACACATATACAGATGTGCTTTATACAATTGATGTATGCATGGATTGTGATAAGAGTTGTACGAGCGCCCAATAAAATGATTAAAAACAAAATAAAAATCACATGTTGTAAGATACAACATATGTTATCTTTTTTATTTTAAAAAACAAATGAAATAAGTGATCTGTGTATGTGTGTACATCTACATATTTAAGGGGGCTTTCAACGAGTTTGTAGAAAGATTCCATTATTTTTACATCCCATTTTTCCATGAGCTTTTGGAAGCCCTTTTGTATAGACACACACACAACCCACACACGGCATAAACAGAAAAAAACACCAAAAACATATGCCAAACCACAGGATTTTCCCTTTTCACTCTAAGCATTTTTAGATTTCTGTTATTATTTGTCATGGTTACGAGCACGTTATTTTTGTGTAATTAAAGCGTGCTGTAAAACGGTCACAGGTGTCTTAGGGCTGGAGGAAAAGCTGCCATCGGCTCTAAGGAGGACAGGGAGAGGATCTTGGGCCATCCTCACACTGGTACAACTTCTCTGCTCCCCACCGGGCAAACTCGGAGAGGGGATCTGCAGATTCAAAGACTACGGGTTAAGTTAAACAAAGACGGACCCCGGATGAATCCTCACACTTTTCAACTCAAAGCCCACTTCTGAGCTCAATGCTCTAACACGCCAGGGCAGAGCACAATACAGACTTCTTCCAAAACAACCTCTGAGAGAAAAACAGTGAGAGTCAATCAACAGACAGACTGCTTAGTGGGGTGGGGGGTGGGGGTTGTTGTGCCTGTGTTTGGTTGATGTTTAATACAAATGGAGTGAGCAGTCAGGTGGAAATTTAGACGGAAAGATAAATTAGGAAATGGTAAACCAAAAAAAGCAGCACATAGAATTCTGGAAAACACGCATATTTTCTCTGTGAACACACGCCTCTGGTCTGGCAAGGCATGTAGTAATAAAATGGAGTTACAACACAAGATTAGTCTTGCTTGATATTTAAAAACCAAGAGAGACTTGTTTTTATAACTCTTCGCCCTGGAACCCACCCTTCTAAAGCCAACCTACTTCCTGCAATGTTCTGACATTCATTTTTAACCTCTCCCCAATCAAATCATGTTTTAAAACACGGTGTCTGAGATCTTGTATCAAACCATAGCCTTGGTCCAATGTGGGCAGGATGG
This sequence comes from Tenrec ecaudatus, assembly GCF_050624435.1. Taxonomy (NCBI): domain Eukaryota; kingdom Metazoa; phylum Chordata; class Mammalia; order Afrosoricida; family Tenrecidae; genus Tenrec; species Tenrec ecaudatus. The sequence goes on along the minus strand of NC_134545.1, from coordinate 87,420,344 downwards.
CACCAGAAACGGAAGACACACCCAATTAGTCTGTTTTCCCACAGAAGGGATTGTGGTAAGAAGAAAGCCAAAAGTAAATAGAGTAGAGCCGTGGGAACGTGCGGCGTATGCGGGAATATCCCAGAAGCCCTGTCTGGGCAAGGAGGGTGGCGATCCCCAAGTCCGAGAGAAAGACCCACTTTCCTTCCCGCATTAGGACAACCCAGGGTTGGATTAACAAGCCGCAGAATTCACTCAGGGCGGGGGGTGGGTAGATGTTTCCCCTTTCCTGACCTCCCAGGTCCCAAAGTTCTCCGTTTATTTGTATTTCGGTGCTGGTTTCCACGGCACACTCAGTTCTTAGGCCAGACTTTGCTCCACCTAGTGGAACTGCAGAGGATGACCCAAAACGCAGGTGGCCACAAGCCAGACCCCAGACTCTGTTATATGTTACCTGGTAGACAGAGGTTGCTGAGATCTCCCACCATTGTCCTGTCACACAATGGCTGCTCTTACTGGTGGTGCAGTTAATGAACCCACATCACTACACCACTGGGATGTGGATGGTCCTTCAATGTGAATCTGAGCAGAGGAAAGCAAGAAAGGACGAGGTCCTCTTAGGGAAATGGACAGCTGACAGTCAATAGTCAACTGGAATCTCCAGACATCCATCCACAGGATCCATAAGGCATTGCCTATGAGTGCCGAACACCTATGGAATAAACTGCATCCAGGGGGTCTGAAAAAGAGTCCAGGGTCCTCCTCTTCCCTTGTGGCAGACCCTGAGAACACACCTCATGGTCTTCGAAAGCTAAGTGTGCGTGAGAACAAACCACCGCTCATGGGGCCAACATGAAAATGAAGCCAAGGCTTGGAACAGGAAAGGGAAAAAGTTCTAAGAAGATGACTCAGTTCAAACTGGTTATGGGACCACGGAGGACACTGAGATGAGAAAGGAATTGGCCCTCATCAGGCTTTCACTGAGGGGAAAACAAAACAACAAATCTTATTCTTAAAATGAAGCTCCAAGGGTGAGCCAAAGCAAGAGGAAAGAAAGTTCAAGACTGGGTAAATAAATAAGGGAGGATCGTCTGCTTACTGAACCATGCACCAAAAAAAAAAAAAAAAAAGTGTTTTCCCAATGTTTGCTATTGGCTGACGAAATAGAACCGACTGGACACACCTCAGCAAATCTGAACATAATCAAGACCCGGCCTGCCGCAGGGGCTTTGAGACTGTCCCACCTGACACTTGTGGACAGAGAGGTGGTTTCATGCACGTCCCAGGCCATGTTCTCCTCTCACAGGAGGCTGACCTCAAACTCTGTGGTCCTGAGTAAGAGCTCCTGCGGGAAGGGATCTCTGGACACTGCAAAAGGTTTGTGCTCGACTACTGACCTAAAGGTTGGCAGTTCAAACCCAACCAGAAGCCTAGCAACGTGTTTCCACCGAGCCGACCGGTGAAAATCCCTAGGAAATGGTTTTACTCAGTCAGAAGTGACTTGCTGGCAACAGCCTTGGTTGTATATTTTTAAAGTTTAAGATAGCAGGCACCTCTGAACCAGGTTTTCTCAGCACTGCCGACATGGGGGCTGGACAATTCTGTGCTATAGGGGGTGGGGTGGGGGGTGATGTGCGCACTGTAGGCGGTTAAACAGCATCCCTGGAGTCCACCCAGTGGATGCCAGGAGCATCTCAAAAAGGTCTCCAGACGCAGGTAAATGTCCTCAGGGGTAAAAATGAACTCCGTGCAGTGACGTCCACTTCATACAATCCTATAGCACAGAGTAAATGGGTTCAGTAGGGTTTCTAAGGTTGTAAATCTTGATGGGTCACACTGCCACATCTTTCTTTCACCTGGGGAGTGGTGGTTGGGCTCGAACCAACAACCTTTCGGCTGACAGCTGAGTGCTTTAACAACTACCCCACCCAGAGTCCCTCCCGACAACCCTTTAAGGTACTACTAGTATTCCTATTTGGGAGACAAAGGGAACAAAGCACAAAGAGGTTAAGGAATTTGCTCAAGGAAAGTAAGTAGAGGAGCTTGGCTTAGCACTTAACTATGACCCGGAGCCCATCACTGCACCACTCAGCTAGACTGCACCTGAGGCCTACAGCTGGAAAGCTTTTAGATTTGCCTTGTCCACACTCAGCTATTCGTTACATGTAGCTATTTGCTTTCAATTAAAATTAAATATGCCTCAAAAAGGCTAGAGTTACCGTACCCAGCAATATCACTGCCAGGTATCTAGGCGAGAGAGATGGGCACGTTTATCCACACAAAAACGTGTACACCGGTGTTCACAACGGCATTATTCACAATAGCTACAAAGAGGGAAGAGCCCAGGCATCCACCAATGAAAGAACGGATAACTGAAACACAGTGCATCCAAACAACAAGCTGTTGTTGTTAGTTGTGGTTGTGTTGGTGGAAACCCAATAAAAGGCTGTGTACCACTCTGTCCTCTCCACGTTCTTCAGTAAGTCTGAGTCCCTTGTTCAGGTTACCATGGACAGTCCACCTCCTGGAGGGTGGTTCCCTCATTCTGGCTAACCCTCTACTTTCCCAGACATACCTTTTTCTAGCAATAGGTCTTCCCTGACGGAGTCCCCGAAGTAAGTGTGACCAAGTCTCGTGCTCCTCACTTCCAGGGTGCATTTGCATCATCTTTCTTCTAAGAAATAACGCTATTCATTTCCCTCCGTTTCAGCCCATTTACAGTCCTACAAATTACAAATCTGCATAGATATGCCCCACAGGATTAGCAGTTAGTATTGCGGTTATATACAATAGCGGTCCCAGGGCCTAGCAACATCCTGCTGCAAAGAGTGACATTTCAGCAAGAGTCTGCTGAAGGACTGACAGAAACTGAAGGTGACTTTAGACAAATGCTCTCTAAGAAAATAAAGGATTCGGATCTGGAAGTCTCCTGTACCCCATCCTACAAGAAATGGGGGTGACTGTACTGAAAATGTCACTTACAAGAAACAGGAGTAGCTCATCACCAACAACAAAAAACATTTTTCCCGCCAAAAGACACCCAAAGCAAACAATCGACTTGGTTTCCCGACAGTATCCAATCCAACCCTCACCTCCTTCAACCATCTGTCCAGATCACTTATATCCAAAGGACCTATAATAGGTTCTTTCAAACCTCTTCTCCCTGAGGTGTCCCCTGGTTCCCCAAAGGGTGTGAATTCCCTCCCCCTGCAGCGAGTGATGAACCAATTTACTCAACTGGGAAGAAAAGAGACAGAGTTGCACAGGGCTCCTAGGCAGAAAATGGGGGAGCAAAGGTAGGAAGCAGCAAGCAGTACCTACTGAGGGGTGTGGTGCAAAACCACGCGAAGCAGTTGGGGCTCCATCCAACTCAAAGTTTGAAGTTTGGGGGAAAAAAGATAAGGGCTGTGTTTCTGAAGATTTGTGCCATCTTATGAAAAAAGACAATTCCATTCAAACTTTGATCCCTGAGTAGGGCAAATGTGTTCAGTTGCTACCTGAAAGATGGAAGTCTTGTTCATCCAGAAGAATCTCCAAAGAAAAGATCTGGCAGCCTAGTTCCAAATTATCAGCTGTTGAAAAGCCAAGGGAAGCCAAATGCCACACACACACACACACACACACACACACACACAGCTGTTTGTTTTCCTGGGTTAAATTAGCACTTTATTTTAAACAAAACAGTTACACTCTGTGGTGAATGTGAAGGAACAATTATGAAGAAATTTGGTGTATGTGGATCATAATTTACTTGGAAGAGACAAATGTCAAGGCCTCACTTTTTGAAGATGCCACCGTGCGTTACTGATTCCAGAAATCATATCTGTGAGTCGCAGTGACCTTCTAAAAAACAAACAAAACCTCAAAGACTAACACGCTGGCATCAAGCCAATTCCGACCCAGGTACTCTATGCAGGGTTTCTGAGACTATAGATCTTCATGGGGACAGTCAGTCTCATCTTTCTCCTGCAGAGCAGCTGGTAGGTTTGAACCACCCACCTTGTGGTTAGGAGCTCAATGCCTAGGCCACAGCACCACGAGGGCAGCAACCTGTAGGAGAGATTAAGTCTAAATTCCTGATCCCAGAATGAGCTGGACCTGGATAATGAGAAATGGCTGTTCCGGTGGAGAAGTGGCCACGGACAAAACAAGCCGTCTATTGTCACCTATTTCTGAAACCAAGTGTGTAGCTAAAGGGCAATTGTACTGGACAAGGCCATTTCAGGAAGCAAATGCACTGAGGCATTCTGGCCATTTTTTGACACTGGAATGAGCTACCTCAGGGGTAACTGGAAGCCACTTGTTGAAATAAGGGCAGTGAATAACTGAAGTACATCCTATACCAAAATCGTTCCTAGCGTTTGTTTTTTTGGAGTGTGTGTGTCTATGTACATGTGTATGTGCTTACTGATTTCCACAAGCCAAAAACCAACTAAATCGTGAATGCTTTGGAGTTAATAATTATGTAGTAACTTTCATTCCAAAGGTTAAAATTCAAAACACAAAACTCACCACAGATATCCAGTACATCCTGAAGAGAGCCAGGGATAGGGGTAGATGGAGGGATCAAGGTTGGGGGACACACAGGGGGGCCAAGAAGAAGGAGACTTAATACAAGCACTTTCTCTCTGCTACAAGAACCGTAACCACATAACAGCTGTTGGTCAATGCTATCCATCCAACTGGAACAAAGTACAAAAGCCAATTTGTCCCCCCAAAAGTACTGGAAGCGCCAGAGAGAAAGCAGCCCAAGGCTGACAAACTACAGTGAGGGCGTTGGCGGGTGGGGATCTCCTTCCACAGCCCCTCACCACCTCCCAGGCCTCCACATTCCAGCCGGATCATGTTCATGCTTCCTCCTGCTGAAGAAGTGGGTCGGCTGCCCATCATTAACTCTGAGCCGCACTGAAGCTCTCCATCCGGGTACAGCAATCCATTGGCCCAGCCCACACGCGCGCATGCGCGTACACCACTACCACCACCACCCCACTCTACTTCCAGCTGCCTTGCAAAACCAGAAACACATTCCTACATCAACTGCCCTAACAACAGTATCCACTGGCTATTGGGGACCCAGATCTTTTAGAGGAATTTACAAAAATAAAGCATTGCAAGAGAAAAGTATCAGCTCAGGTCTGCTCAGAAGTACTTGAGAGAAAAAACCTGGTGCTCTACTTCCAAAACCATCAGCCCCTGAAAAGTTTGTGGGGCACAGTTCCTTCCTATCTGGCACCATGAAGACACTGGTCAACTCAAAGGCAACTAGTGAGCAGGAATCAACTCAAAGGCAACTAGTTTGGTTTATTGCTAAGATTTGTATTCCAGTCTATTACGTTCTACTACTATCCTGAACTTGGCCAGTGCTGAGAGTTATAACTTTTCTAATAGAAAAAGAAAATGGATTTTTCCTTCCAGTTTATGATTTTAACTAGGAAAACAAAGGACCTCCCCAACAAAAGTCGCAACTAAAGGATCACGGCCCTAGGAAAAGGGAATTTATGGGGCCAGAAAATGTAGTCCTTCCACATGTTATTTCTAAATAGATATAGATTCTGAGGGAGAAAATTGATATTTCCTATAGAGGCTGCTCCCCGGGGACACACACATGGTGGTATATCCATGCAATGGAATATTACTCAGGCATCTGAATGAAGGATGTGGATGTGACCATGTGGATGAACTTCTGAAACTGTATGTTACTTGCGAAAGCCCTACACAGAAGCTCACAGACCACAGGATCCCATTTAGAAGACATTAGCAGAATAGGTCAACCCACAGAGAAAGACATTGGTGGCTGCTGGAGGTTGGCATAGGTAGATGGACGTGGAGATTAACTACATAATGGGTACAGATTTTTTGGGAGGGACGGGAGAATGAAAATGTTTGACATTAGATAGAGGTGGAGGTTGTACCACACTGTGAAAGTCCTAAATGCCACTGCATTACACACTTTAAAAGAGTTTGCATTATGTTATGAGGATTTCACCTCATTAAAAGAGTGAGAGAGGGATACTAATGGACAAAGCAGGATGCGCTTATGAAAAGACAGCCCAAAAACTCATGAGGAAAGTCTCCTTGGCCTGGCACTCTGCTTCTATCTTGGTCACCCCATTGGGTTTAAGCACTAACTGCCCAGATTCTGCCGCTCTGCTCGGTGTGTATGGCTTTCCGAAAAGGCAGGAAAGGGGGCAGAGAGTGAAGAAAACAGACCGGTAGAGCCTTGCCAAATGCAAGGGAAGGAGGGGTGATTCCCACTTACTGCACCCCACCCAACTTGGCACGAGGAGCAAACGCTCCCATTAGGGTTTCGAAATGCCAGCCGGTGCTAGAATCAGCACAAGCCAGCTCTTGGGCTTGGGTAAAAAGCAAGCCACCCAGCAAGAAAAGCTGGGGTGCTCCGTGGGCTGCCCTATTTGGCATCAGCACCATCGTTTGCTCCAAAAGCTCTGGGCTGGCCCAGATCTGCCGCAGAGACTTGGTCTCCCAAACCAGTCTGCCTAACAGCAAGAGCTTGTTCCAGTTCTCGGGTGACCTTCCTCCTGAGGGGCTCCAGTCTATCACATTCCACCTGTCTTCCAAGAGTCCTGCCTTCCAACCACCAAGAGCGCCTGGCTTCACCCATTAAAAATGGAGCTCAGATGCCCTCAGAACTTTACCCCGTGCAGCTTGAAATAAATACCCTGGCACCTCTCCTCCCCGAGTCCAGCCCCAAACTTTCTATGCCTCCCTACATAGAGACAGGCATGTGGCATCGCTGTCTCACAGACCTGCCCCACAGGGGGGCACGAAGGCGCCCCACATGCCCCTGCACACCACCACTGTGCAGTCACAGTCACCCCAGCCCACCTGGCCTAACTGTCGTCGAAAAGACCCCTCGTTCGCTTGGCACCATGCCTCTTCAACCCCCTGACACCAAACGCGCCACAGATGGCCCAGCAGATAAACAACGGCGCCCCTTTAGGTGCCCCCGTCCCCCAACGCCAGGCATGAGCCCCCTTCTTGAGACCCTTCCACTCTTGGCGACGACATTCCTTCAGACCCCCTCAAGCCTGGTGGCGACGCCTTCTCCGGCCCTCCCCAGTCAGGCCTCGACGACCCCCGAGCCCAAAGCTGGGCACGGACGCCCCCTCCCCCTTACCTGTGGGGGCTCAGCCCTGGCTGACAGGGGGCTGGGCAGCGCCTGGAGGAGCAGGAGCGCCATGCCTCCCAGGAGCCTTCTCCTCTCCATCCCCCTCCTGCTCCTGCTCCTCCGCCACGGCGCCGCCACCACCCTCCTCCTCCTCCCTCTCCTCTTCCCTCTTCTTCCTTCTTCCAGTCTTTTCCTGTTTCACTCTCCCCTCCCGCTTCCGGCTCGGCTCCACCCCGCCCCACCTAAAAACCCTCCCAGACACAGGGGCGGAGCTCCAGTTCCAGCGCTTCATTGGCTCCTGCTCTTTGTCTATTGGTCAAAATAACTGTCAATCAAAGCGAAGTCCACCTATGAAGACAGACGACTAGAGCGACCCAGCCAATGAAAAGTAGAAGGAAGCCAGGCCGTCTTGAGTGTTGCAAGGCCCTATAAAAGGTGACCCGTTTCGCAGAGAGTGGCGGAAATAACTCATTTCAGAAGGCGTGGTCGCCCAGAAGGTGCAGGGGAAAGCTGAATTCTGATGCAGCCATATTGAGCGTGGCGGAAGTATTAGGTCACAGGGCAGCCAAGAAGACGAGAGTGGTATGGTATTTCCCAGGCGTGTTGGAAAGTTATTTCCAGAAGGTAATCGAATGTGCTTAGAAAACAGTTGCAATTTAAAGTCTTAGGGTTGCTTTTTTTTTTTTTGTCTTGAAGCACAGCTTCAGTAGGGTCTCTTTCGTTGTCCCAAACTGACCAAGAAGCAGCAGTTCAGGGGTCCTTTTGAAGTCCTTTACCCAAGACCCAGTCCTTTGTCACAAGTTACAGAGACAAAATTCTATGACTCAATCTTAACATCAATAACCCAGTTGATATCAATTATTAGTGACACGATGGTTTTCCAAATAGATTGTGCCATTTAGGGTTTTCAATGGCTGGTTCTTTGAAGATGCAGCACCAGACCTTTCTATGACCTGAACCCCCAACCTTTCGATTAGCAGCTGACTGTCAACAGCCCCAAAGCCCAGCTTCCATGATTGCTTCAATACATGCTCTCATCTTCTGGTTAAATAAAAATGGCCTCTCTGTTGCCAACTCCTCCCGCTCAAATTCTTTCCACATAGCACAGCAATAGTGCTGTACCACATAAAACCAATCATAATGCCCTGTCTTCCCCTCTTCAAACACTTCTGCAAGAATATATAGTCCAAACTGCTCTGTGTCCCTCTCTGTAACCTGATCCTTGATTTCTTTTTCCCACCTTCCACCAGTACATTGGCCTCCCCCGCCCCCACAATACACCACTCACTCTAACATGCTCTGCTACAACATACTTCCCTGCATTTATACACTTATCCTATCTTCCACCCTGTTTCTTCTTCTGGGTTCACACAACATTTATCACAAAGTACATTTTTTACTCACTACCATTGAGTCAATACAGACACTTAGTGACTCTATAGAACTGCCTTTTTCAGTTTCCAAGACTGTTAAAACTTTTTAAGAGTAGAAAGTCGTCTTTCTCTTAAGGTGGTTTCCAACTGCTGACTTTTCAGATCACAGCCTGATCCATAACCACTACACCACCAGGGCTTCTCCCACAAAGTGCATGTAATTCACTGGTTTATTATTTGCGTGCTTGATCCCTCCTATTATATTTGCAGCCTTTTCTTTGGCATACCAGGTCTTTTTAAAAAGTCTCTACAATAACTGATTGCTGAGATTGGGAGCCCCGTTGGGTGTCATGGGTTACTATTTAGGGTGCCAACTAAAAGGTCAGCAGTTTGAACTCACCAGCTGTTCCATGGGAGAAAGATGAGGCTTTTTGCCTCTGGAAGATTTACAGCCTCAGAAACCCAAAGGGACAGTTTTACTGTGTTCTAAGGGGGTCATTATGAATCAGAATTGTCTCAATGGCAGGGAGTTCATGCGTCAGAATAGACATGAAAGCAACTAAGAACAAGAACATATCCAGTGCAGACCCAGTCATGAACTCCATCAGTGTTTGTAAATTAAATGAACAGATGCAAAGTCCATGGCAGAGAACAATGCTTCATTTGTAGCAGGCAAGTTCCTCTAGAGTTTTCTAGCACAAAATAACCTCAAATACAAACCTTTTATAGAAAACTCCTTTATTAAGTTGTATATAGGACATAGACAAAGCATCCAGACAAGGGAGAGAGACAGCAAAAAGCCCTAAGAGTGTCCAAAGGAGTCACAGCCATGGGACTAAAGACCAAAAACTCATGGCTGTTGAGTTGATTCTGACTCAAGTGACCCTACAGGGCATGAAAGAACTGTCTTTGTAGATTTCTAAGACCGTAACTCTTTACTGAATTAGAAAAGTCTCGATTTCTCCTACAGAGTGGCTAGCAGTTTTGAACTGCTGACCTTGTGGTTAGCAGCCCAAGGCATAACCCACTACACCAAGGCTCCTATGGCTAATTTTAGACCATAAAAAACAAAGAAAATAATCACAAAACCATTAATGGCGGCAGATCAATTAATCACTCTCAAAAGTAAGACTACTCCAAACTCAAACTCATTGCCATCAAGTCAATCTGACCTGTGGCGACCCTGTAGGACAGAGTAGCACTGCTCTTGTAGGTTTCCAAGACTGTAACACTTTCTAGGAGTAGAAAGCCCCATCTTTCTTCCAAAGAGCTGGCAGTTTTGAACTGCCAACCTTGTGGTTAGCTGCCTAACTCATTACCACTATGCCACCAGGGCACCACGGTGGGAAGACACGTGTAGGGAATGGGCCATGATAGACATACGTATACAATTGCAGATTATAAAAATTTATAGGATCGGTTTGGGAACCTTTCAACAACCTGGCTACTTGTTGATCAAGGTAATGACTCAAAACCATGTGTGTCTTAATACCCCTCCTATAAATTACTAAGGATGCACCCAGATAAATTCCCTAAAGGCAAAGACTGCCCCTCCCCAGCCTGGCCAGGGGAGCTGTAATGTACTTTCAACATATGCTGCCTGAGAGCATGGCAGCTGTCGTGGTGCTAGCTAATGGTCAGCTGGAACCCAAAGGGAGGTTGAATGTCCACCAAGGCTCAAAATGGAGTTAGAATTCCCACTATACACCACAGCCTTCCACAAACCAGAAGCTTTAGAAGTTCAGGTCTAATACAAATGGGAATATTTTACAGCCTGGCTGAGCCCAGAGAGTGAGTTGTTCTTAGCTTAACCTGTGGCAAAGTGGGAAAAGATAAGAATGAAGGAAAAAGTTGTGCCTTCGTTTGTGACGGTCCATAATTCTATTATTTTGATATAGCTTTCTCAGGTACTGCATAAGGTAACAGATGCCTAGGCAAATGTACAGAAAACAAATCGGCCTTAGTCCTTCCCTCAGGAAATGAGATCAACAACGCAAGGCTGATTCCTGAGGCAGACTTCAGACAAAGCCTGCAACCTACACTTTTTTTTTTTAACCAATTCTGACCTGTCCCTCCTACTATACTCACTACTTCCCTGCTGAGTTTGGTACTTCATTACAGTAGCCACATAGAACTCATAGACTATATATGTAGACAGTCTGAGGCTAAACATTACCTAAATCTACTGCAAAAGACTTCTTTAAAATACTGAAAAGCAAGGATGTTACTTTGAGGACTAAGATGCGCCTGACCCAAGCCATGGAATTTTCAATGGCCTCATATGCGTGTGAAAGTTGGACACTGAATAAAGAAGACGAAGAAGAATCTGTGCATTTGAATGATGGTGCTGGAGGAGAAGATTGAAATATCATGGACGGATAGAAGGACAAACCGATCTGCCTTGGAAGAAGTATGGTCAGTGTCCCTTACAGGCAAGGATGGCAAGATTTCTTCTTACACATACTTTGGGCATATCGTCGGGAGGGATCAGTTGCTAGAGAAGGGCATCATGTTTGGTAGAGGGACAGCAAGAGAGAGGCCCTCAAGGAGAGGGAGCGACACTGTCGCTGCAGCAATGGGCTCGAACAGAACAATTGTGAGGATGGCACAGGGCCCAGCAGCATTTTGATCTGTTGTGAATAAGGTTGCTCTGGGTTGTAACCAATTTGATGGCACCTAACAACAACACTCACAATTTAACAGGTACCCAGGACAGGATCAGGAAAGGCTCAGGATACAGTTCTTTGGTCAGGACAGCTTCTTGTCATCTGTGCCCACAGGCAGGCCTCCCCCTGGTCCTTGGCCTCTTGGGCCATTTGGTCCCTGCCCTGCTCAGGCAAGTATTACAAAGCTCTTTCACTCTACCAGTGAGTGCCCAGAGGCATCCCACTGCACAATTCGAGCAAGTCTCCTGCCTGAAAGTATTCAGCTCTCTTGCTCCGTGGGCTAAGGAGCTCACTGTGCTGTCTTCTGCTAATCCCCTGGCTTTACTGCCTCTACTGTCACCATTTCTCTTCCATTTCTTCTGTTTCTCACTGGCTCCTAAGTTACAGCTGGATTCTGAGTCTAGGAGGTTCCCAGCACGAGGACCTTGGGTCTACAAGATGTGCTCCACTCCCACCTCTTCTTTTTGATGGCAGTGATCCCTGCTTCCTGCTTTTGTGGTGGCACATTTTAAGCTTTAACAGCATGACAAAGCGGACCAATCCACTAGTTAGGTTTCCATACACCTCGTTTGCATGGTTGTTCTCCCACAAGGCACCATGCACTTTATCTGCATTGTTAGGAAGGCATTCCATCTTCACCTGTGTAGTCCTACCCAGTCATTTGGTGGGAGAAAGGGCCACCTGGAAACTACCCACTGCACTGCACGCCGCCTCCATGCAAAGGCCAGGACCATCACTATCATGAAGTTTCAGGTGGATTATTCAGTAGGGAAGGTAAGCACGGACTGACTTGTGCTTACTTATAGTCTGCAGTGAACAATTTCACAACCCATGGAGACCCACAACCCATGTGGAATTGTTCACTACAGGCTAACAAGTAAACATAAGTCAGCCCGTGCTTACCTTGCCTCCTGGGTATCCAGTCCCTGCCAGGGACTGTAAATTTGAAAAGAGGTTTTGATTCTGTTGGAAGATGCCGTGGGGTTAGGAGAGCGACAGGTGCCAGCCATTCCCAGAAGCAGATTGTGAGAGAGAAGAAAAAGAAAAGTGAAACTGTTTACTACACACTAATAAATAAGCACAACTAGTTATCAGACAGAGTATTGGAGAGATGACTACAGTAGATTAAAATGATATATTGGACTTGGTTAAAAGTGTCACTTCTTGAATCTGTTGTGTCTCTCTGTTTTTAGGTTTATGAAACCCAGGATAGATGAATTTATAGAGACAACAACTAGAATAAGGGTTCCTTGGGGGGGGGGGCGAGGCATATGGTGGAGGAGGTAAAGGGGAACTAACAGCAAGGAGTTCAAGAAGGATGTGTTTTGTTTTTTTTTAGAAGGATGTTTAGAAATTGATTTTGGTAGCAGTTGTACAATCCTACTTGATGTGGTTGAAACTACGGAATAGTATGGTGCCTGGAATAAATGAATGAACACAAATAACCCTATGCCTATCTTGCTTATTAGATCATCCAATACTGAGCAATCTCAGTTCTCTTTGGCAAACACAGGGGATTTAGCCTCAACTACTCTTCCTCGCTCTGAGTTCAGATAGAATTACAAAGCAAGACAAGTGCAGAACCAGGTACTGTGTGGATTAGCGCGCCCCACACCAGCCACTTCAGTCACTCTACCAATTACCAGTCGCCAGCAAGTCAATTCCTGGAGACCCTACCCCTGTCAGGATAGCACTGCGCTCCACAGGGTTTTCAATGGCTGTCTTTGGTTTATTTGAGAGACACATCGCCAGGCCTTTCTTCCAAGGTGCCTCTGGGAAGACCTGAACCTCCAGCTTTTAAATTAGCAGCCAAGCATGTTAGCCATGTGCACCACCCATACTCCTTCACTCGAACCCCTTCCCTTTCACACCCCACGGGACCAACTCAGAGAAAGCAGAGAAGCTTGACAAAAACGGGGTCAAGATGTAAGTGGAAGTGCCTCTAAGCGCTGCAGCCCCCACTTGCTCACCAGAATTTTCTAAGAGCGTTTAAAGACGTTCTCCAAGTAAGATATACAAGTAGCTAAAAAAGCTCATGAGAAAATGCTCAATGTCATCAGTCACCAGGGAAATTCAAGTCAAAACCACAATGAGATGGCACTATCAAACCCATTAAGACAGGTCAGACTCCAACCCTTGGAAAATAACCCGTGCTGTATGGATACATTGGGACACAGCTGGTACAGCCACTGAGGGGTGTGGCATTCAGGAATTGAAACAAAGGATCATCACATGGTCCAGTAATTCCAATATCCAAAGGAACTGAAAACAGGGGTTCAAAGCAGATACTTGTACACAAATGTTCGCTGCAAAATTACCCACCACAGCCTGAAGGTGGAAGCAACCCAAGTGCCTCCATCTACCATTCATAGATAAACAAAATGTGCTGTATACAATGAAGTATTACTCAATCCTTAAGAAGCAATCAAGTTAAGGACCCAATAGAAAGTAAATGTCTATGGGAGGGAACGAGCCAGTCAGTCAGTGTAGTGTAGCACTGATGAAGCATACAACTTTCCTCCAGTTCTTTAATGCTTCCTCCCCCACCCCAAACTATCATGATCCCAATTCTACCTTACATATCCGCTAGACCAGAGCATGTACACTGGTACAGGGAAGAAAGAGCTGAAAACACAGGGAATTCAGGACAGATAAACTCCTTAGGACCAATAATGAGAGTAGACACACCAGGAGGGTAAAGGGAAGGTGGGAGAGAAAGGGAGAACCTATCACAAGGATCTACATATAACCCCCTCCCTGGGAGACGGACAACAGAAAAGTGGGTAAAGGGAGACATCAGACAGTGTAAGACATGAAAAAATACATAATAAATTATCAAGGGGGAGAGAGGGAGGGAGGGGAAAGTGAGCTGATACCAAGGGCTCAAGTAGAAAGAAAATGTTTTGAGAAAGAATGATGGCAACAAATGTCTACATGTGCTTGACACGATGGATGGATGGATGGATGGATGGATGGATGGATGGATGGATGGATTGCGATAAGAGTTGTATGAGCCCCCAATAAAAATGATTTATAAATAAATAAATAAAACCTTATGGGCTAGTCCTAAAAAAAAAAAAAAAAGTAAATGTCATAAAAACAACGACAACACATGTACACATATGCTTGATACAATGGATGTATGGATTGTTATAGAAGCTGTAAGAGCCCCCACCAAAATGACCTTTTAATACTTTTTAAAAATTAAAATGTAAAAGCAAACAAAAATGGAATAGTTTTAGTGCACACTACAATGTGGTTAAAGCTTAAAAAGCTCTGGTGAAGTAAACTGAAGAGGCTTGGTGGCATAGTGGTTACGTGTTGGGCTGATAACCAAGAGGCCAGCAGTTTGAAACTGCCAGCTGCTCCACGGGAGAAAGACGAGGCTTTCTACTCCTGTTACAATCTCAGAAATGCACAGGGTAGAACTACATATAGGATCACTGGGAGTCAGAGTCAACTCCACGCAGTGAGCTTTGTTTCTGAGTTTGGAAAGAAAGCGTGTGAACTAAGCCAGCCACAGAAGGACGCTGCATGGCCCCACATGAACTACCTGGAATGGGCAAATCCCAAGGGAGAAAGTGGGTTAGAGAGTATAAGGTGCTAAGGGGAAGGGGAGGTGGAGAGTTATTGCTTAATGGGTGCAGGGTTTCTATTTGGAGTGATGACAAATTGGGGTTAGGGTTTCACAACATTGTGAATGTACTTAATGTCACTGAACCGTCAACGTAGAAATGGCTGAAATGGCAAATTGTATGTTTTCTTTTTTATTAAAAAACACACACAATTGAAAGGGAAAAAGAACTAGAGTCTATCAGTGAGGAATTGCTCCCGAGCTCTGGCTACCTCGGGTGACATTTTCCTATCTGTCACTGGTAATGGGCAGAAGCTGGAGGCAGTCTCCGGGCCGAAGGCAGCAAGTTCAAAGACAGGCTTTTCTGCTCCAACACCAGCTAAAATCAAGTTGTACGTGCCACAAGATGGAGCAACCTTACAGCACTTTCTGTTCAGCAGGATGTAGTCATTCGAACAGAACAAGGGGCTACTGCATTGGTCACAATGGGAAAAGGTTATGCCCTTTCGCCAGTCACTCAACCCGTATGCTGAGCAACAATCCCAGAAGCTCCATCATATGAAGAACACACCATCGCAACTGGATCAACCACCTGTGCTAGCAGCCTATAATGTGCAGATGACACAACCTTGCTTGATGAAAGTGATGAGGACATGAAGCACGTATTGATGAAGATCAGAGACTACAGTCTTCAGTGTGGGTTACAACTCAGCTTAAAGAAAGCAAAACCCCTCACTAGACCAATAAGCAATAGCATGCTAAATGGAAGCAAGGTTGAAGTTGTGAAGAATTTCATTCTAGGATGTAGGTATGGATCGCGAGAAGAGCTGTAAGAGCCACCAATAAAATAATTTTAAAATATTTTCATTTTATAACCAATGCCCACGAAAGCAGCAGTCATGAAATCGTATGGGGAAGAAAAAGACAAAAGAAATAAACAAATTACCTAGGCAAATCTGCTGTGAACGATGTCCTTAAAAGAGTTGAAAAGTCAAGGTGTTGCGTTGAGAAGTGAGATGCACCTGACCCAAGCCACGGGGTTTTCAATCACCTCACAAGCACACGAAGCCGGACAAGGAAAGAGGAAGGCGGAATCGACACATCTGAGTTACGGGGAACATGCCACGGACGGCCAGAAGAATGAACAAATCTGTCTCAGAAGTATGGCCACAATGCTCCTCCGAAGCAAGGCTGAGGAGAGGACATCTCACTTCCCCTGGACACGTTATCCGGAAGGACCGATTCCCAGCGAAGGACGCCATGCTTGGTGGAGGGTAAGTACGCAAGCGAGAAACCCTCGGAGGTGAGTTGACACTGTAGCTGAGTTGGACCCAAGCAGAAGTCAGACACAGCGGCGACCGGCTGCTTGTGTCATTGCTCGGAAGGGTCAGGACCGGTCACTCCAGAGTGACAGAAAGACGAGTGTTCGTGATGGGCTCAGAGGCGGGACTGCGGAGTGACTGCTCATGACACAGGGTTTGATCTTTCAGGGATGAAGATGTTCCAGAGCCAAATAGCGGGGATGGGTGCCTAGCTTGACGACCATATGAAAAACCATGCAATTGTACACGTTAAAAGGATGAACCCTATGGCGTGTACATTATGTACCAATGCTTTAAAAACATAGGGACAAATCCAGTCGCAGCCAATACCTGGTCATCAGGAGGCCCCGGGTGGCTAATGCCCTTGGCTGCCAACAGAGAGGCTGAAAGGTCAAGTCCACCCAGAGATGCCTCAGAGCAGCCTTGAAATCCCTGTGGAGGGCAGGAGTCAGAAAAAAACAGGATGGCATGGTCTCAGGGGAGACGGCCCTCTCTGTAGCTGAGTGGTTCTCAGGGACGTCGCCAGACCGACAGAATCAGCATCAGTGGGAAATGATTACAAGTACCATCTCCAGACCCCGTCCCAGAGCCACAGAACCCGAAACTCTAAGGGTGGAGCCCCCAGTCCGTTATAACAAGGCTCCCCACCTCCACCGCACGCTCCACGCAACCCTGACGGCCAACCTTAAGAAGGCCTGCTCTGGGGCAGAGGGAACGTTTCCTGTAAAGAGCCGGATCTTTTTTCAATGATCACGTATTCTTCATTTTGTCCTTTTCTTTTATTTATTTTTTGTCCTTTCCTTTTCACAACTCTTTTTAAAAGGTGGAAAACATTCTTAGCCCCCAGATATTAAAAACACAAACAACAACAACAAATAAAACCAGGCTGTTGTGAAGCACCATCACATGACTCCAGCAGAGTGACTCCGTGTGATGGAGTCGAACTGCCTCGTTGGGTTTTGTTGCTGGGAGCAAGGTAAAGTGAGGGCAGCTAACTGTAAGGACAGCAGTTTGAAACCACCAGCCACTCCGAGGGAGCAAGACGAGGCTTTCTACTCCCATCAGGAGTCACAGGCTCAGAAACCTACCAGGGGGAGTTCTACGTGTCCTATAGGCCCACTGCTATGAAGACAAGACTTTCTACGCCTGTAAAGAGTCACAGGCTCAGAAACCCAGCGGGGAAGTTCTACCCTGTCCTATAGGGTTATTGCTCAGCGTGGGAATGGATCTGAGGGCAGTGAGTTTGGGATCTTTCTAGGAGCTGATGACCAGGACTGCGGGGTGGGCTGGACTGCTGACCTTGGGTTCGTTAAGTCAGGGAGCCCTTAACCAGTGCACCCCAGAGAAAGGCAGCAGCTGGATTTGGCCGCTCAAGAGACAGGCTCTCAACCCCTGTTCTACCACACCTCGACTCCCATTCTGTGAGGCGTCTGGTTGCCAGCAAAGAGCAGCGGCCTCTCCCACCGCCCTAAATTAGGAAAATGAACAATGACCCCCAAGCAACAGACGGACCCGCCCTGACTGTGGTGTCCCCTGCTCCGGGCCGAGGCCAAAACTGAAGGCAGGATGTATTATTTAACTTCGTCTCCAGGAAATTCCTTGGACTCCTTGAAAGAAATGTATTCAGTTCACAGGGATGACCCTCTGAACAGGGCCAGCAAACTTTCCCGGCCAAAATTCATCTGCACGTTAACCCCAGGTGAGCCACAACACTCCCTGTGGAGCTGGGGACACCGGCCAGGGCAGACACGCTGGGGGAGGGAAGGAAGGGGACTGTGCTTTGCTACGTGCCCTGCGTCCTTCCAGGCACTTTGGTCCGGGTGGATTTCCCCCCTGGGCCGGACACCAGCCTCACTTTGGTGTCTGACCCCGTGGGCTGAGGAAGGGAGGCAGCCAGGAAGCTGTGCTCACTACAGTGTGAGGTGTATGCCTACATCTATTCTGTTCAATTCCACCTAGTGGGTTTCTCTTTTAAAGCAGATGGGGGGGGGGCAGAAATGGGGGGGGGGCAGTGGGGAGAACTTCCAGTGTCCCAGACGAGATCTCCAGAAGAGACCCAGGGCAGGAGAACAAAGTGAGTAGTAGTCAGAAGGCAGGCCCGGCCCGACCGCCCGGCAGACAGCTTTTTCTGGCTCTCGTGACTCCTGGGAACCTGAGGGATCCGGTTTGACAGCACTCCCAAAGAAACCCCCCGGACCGGGGGCAACGGGGCGGCAAGTGGGGCAGGGTAGAGACAAGAAGGCCAGGGGAAGACGCTTTGCCTCACCTCCTTCTGACCGCGGTAGGAACGGCGGGAGTCAAAGATGCCATGGCTTGGCTAGGGTGGAAAAGTAAGAGAAGGGGGAAGAACCAGCACCTCTCTGGGTTCCAGCGGCCTCTCCTCAATTGTGGCTGGAACCCCAGCATCTCAAAGGCCTCTCCAGGCACCCAACTGGTTAGCTTGAGTGTCTGCCCCTGCAGGCAACAGCACCTTCTCTGCGCTCCTGGTCTCCAGGGAATGGGGGTTGGGAGTAGGGAGCCTTGGTCTGTGTGCCCCCCACCCACCCCAAACCCACTCTGGCCTTCAGGCCTTGGAGGCAAGGGTGCGAGGGCCGGGCATGCACTGCAGCCAGGGAAGAGCTGATGAGGTTGGAGGAGGACTGGTCCTTGCTGGGGCGGGGCAGCTAGAGACCCTTGTTGAAGTAGACATGAGCCACGCGGTCTCCATAGGTGGCCCTGATGGTGTCTTGCAGCTCAGGTTCCAGAAAAGAAACAGGCAGTCGGCTGAAAAGAAAGGAGAGGGCAGTGAGCACAATGCTTCCTGAAACGCAGCCCGCCACCAATGCCAGCTTGAGAAGCCCCTCCCTCTCCCCCATCTCCGTGGGCTTCTGGCCAGAAACCTTAGTGGCTTCTGTACCCCACACTGGGGTGGATTTCACCTCCCTGGAGCTGAGGTTCCTTGGGTTCCCCACATGCCCACGTGCGACATGTCAGCGCTCTGCCACACAGGGGACTTGGCCCAGGAGGACCAAATGAAGGGAAAGGGGCGCCGGTGGCACACTGGTTAAAGCACTCCGCTGCCCACCCAAGCGTCTGTGGTATGACCTCACCGGCAGCCCCAGGAGCAGGAAGACAGATGTGGCAGGCTGCTTCCGTAAAGATTTGCAGCCTCAGACACCCCGGGGCAGCTCTACTCAGTCTTGCCCGGTTGGCGATGAGCGGGAATCGATTCTATGGGCACTGCCCACTGCGAGGCCAGCATCTTCCCTGTATGTATCCATGCCACACCTGGTCTCCTGGCACCTGCTCCCAACCTGCTTCCTTTCCCTTCCCCATCATCCCCCTGCTCTCCATGTCCCCTCCAGGACCTTCCAGAAAAGGGGAGATGGGAGGAGTCCATGCTCTTGCAACCTTGAACCAGGCTAAAGCCAGACCCAACCAAAGACCTCCCAGTGGCCCAGCCGTCAGGGGAAGCCCGCGGTTCCCTCACCTTCTCCCAAAGGAGTCCCTACACAGCAGGGAGAGCGAGACCTCACCCCTCCTCCTGGCTTCTCCCACCCCGAGAAGGTCTGGTTCGGTTTGCCATGCATTCGCGGTAAAGAGACCCAGCGCTCAGGCCAATGGGCACCTGCCCTTGGGTAAATGCTGCCCTTGCAGTCCCCACCCCGCTTCCCTCCTTCAGGGCAGCAGGCAGGTCAGGGGGCGTCGGCAGGACGGGCAAGCAGTAAAGCAAAGCGAGGAGTGAGCAGCGGGTACCATGTCTGTGGGAAGAGTCCGCACGCCACGGGCACCATGAAGATGAGGCTGTAAAGGAAAGAGAAATCAAAAGCGTTAGGGGTCTCTTCCCACAGACCTGTCCTCACCCTCCAGCTCTCTCTCCTGCTCCCCAACCAGCTGGGGTGGGGGGAGGTGATCTGAGCAGAAGAGAGAGACAATGAGGTCGCGAGGGATGCAGGCAGCCGACCAGTCACAGCCACAGGGCCTGATGTGTGGGCAAGGAGGGAGAGGCAGGGAGCCCAAGGCCCTGCTCCTTTATCCATCAGACAAAACCCAACCCAACCCAACCCAATACCATTGAGACCATCCCAACCCCTGGGCTAGGGGTGCCCGGGAGAGGGCAGAGCTCCTCACAGAACTCAAAGGGCTTGTTGAAATGTGGAGGTGGGCTCAGTGGATCCAGGGAAGGGCTGGAGACTCTCCAATTCTACGTCCTCAGATGCTGCTGCTGGTCCAGGACCATATTTTAAGAAACAAGGCCTGACAACGATGACGTTTGAGAACCCAGCAGGCCTGGCTTGGCATCCCATTTTTGCCACCCAGGAGCTGTGTGGTTTTGAGCGACTGAGTGCTCAGCCAACAGCAGGAAGCAGCAGCACCCACATCCAAGTGTCCCCGGGAGTAGCCAATGGCATGTACACAAAGAGCCCCGAGGAACCACTCCATTCGCATGACGTTCAAGGCAGCTATGGGGCAAATGGAGCTCCAGCAGTTACCAGCCATCTTTCCTAAAAGGTTTCCTCTTTCCTAAAAGGGGATGATGACAGTATACTCGGGCTCCCTGGGTGGTACAAACGGTTCACGTGCTTGGCCGCTAATCGAAAGAGGTTCAAGGTTAAAGTCTACCCAGAGATGGCGCAACAGAAAGGCCTGGCAACCCCATTCCCAAAAACTCCGCCCTTGAAAACACAGGGAGCACCAACCTAGCCTGACAGATATGGGGTTACCAGGAGTCGGAATCAGCCCAAAAGCAACTAGCTTTAATAGTCTACGTAACTCTAGGGAGGAGTCCAGGTGGCGTGGTGGTTACCGGGTGGGCTGTGATCCGCAAGGTCGGCAGTTCGAAACTACCCCCAGTAGCTCATGGCGGTTGTCATCCGCTCCCAGGTTGTGCAGAACGTGCATGATGCGGGGTCATGCCCAGCCAGCGGGCAGACGTCTCAGAATGCAGGCAAGACTTCCTGGGGCACGTTACAGCCCCGCCAAAGCCGAGTCTCTGCATTCTTGTCCCTCCACACTGAAAGTCCAAAGGCAGACCCCAACATGGGCAGGTACCCCGAGTACCTTACTTTTCAGAGTAACTGGTGTAGGGTGTCTCACCTTCCAAAAAGCCAGGGTACAGTTCTCTAGAGGGACTCCCCCCTCCTAGCCTGAGAGCGGCCACTTTTAACTTCAGGCAGAGGGGCGAGTGGCTCTCCAACATGTGCTCCACAAGAACACCTAATGGGAGTCCCGGGGTCCCCCAGCCAGGTCAGGACCCGAGCCACCAAGCAGGTTATACTCACAAGCACCCACACAGCACGACCTGCAACGGGGCATGCAGCGCCTTGACTTTCTGCAGAGAACAAACAGAAGAGACCCACATGGCATGGCCCTAGCTAAGGTCACCCACCCCCTGCCACCCGTCGGCCAGCCATTCAGTGAGAGGACCCCCCCTCCCCCTCAGCAGGATCGCTTAGCCCTGCAGAGGGGAGTGGCAGGGAAACCTGCTGGCCTCGCTCTCTGCACACAAGGTCAGCAAGGCCGCTGCAGCATCTAAAACAGGTGGCCTGGGGCCTGGTGTAGACTAGGCTTGAGCAAGGTGAAGGGGCGATGGAGTGAGCACATGACAGCAGGGTCAGGCGCTCCCTGACACAGGTGAGGGCGCAGGAAGGATATGCTACTCACCTTCATGAAGTGCAGTTTCTCCAGTCGTTCCATGAGGACCGGCAGTAAGACTAGGAGAGACCAGAGAGGAGCTGGGGGAGGGCAAGAAGCCTCGTCCAAGTGCCCTGCTGAAGTCACACCCCTTCCCTGCCAAAGCTCCAGGAATATTTTCCATTCGGGAGCATTCTGCATGGGGATGGCCACCCCTACCCTCGAGCCAAGTCCCAGCAGAACAGTGGTTCCCAACCTGCACACTTGTAATCATAGTTGGACAGGCCCAAAGCCTCCTCCCCTAAACTCACAATACCTAGAACAATACAATGTACACCGGCCTCTGTAACTGGTCCCCCAGAAGGGCAGACAACTTCTCCTCTCTGACACTGTCTCTGGCACCCAGCACCATGGCCTACACATAGCAGACGCTTGGTGAGGACTGCTAAATGGACACAGCATCTTCCCCCAAGTCTCTGGCTGACTGTTGCTCCAGGAACCCCGTTCGGTCCTCCTGTAGCTCTTGGCATTCAAGCAAACCAGTTTGGGAAGCAAGGCTGTGGAGGCTGGGGTCCCACCTCCTACCAGAAAGCCAAGTGTAGCTGAGGACCCTGTCCACCATATTCTACAGGAGCCCCCGCCCAGGAGCCCTCCCCCGTCTTACTCATGCCAGGCGCTGCCATGGTGATCCGGGAAATAACCACTTGGGTGATGCCCACGGCTGCAGCTCTCTGAAGGTAGAAAGGAGTATGTTGTCAGGAATGGCTTGATCTAGCATACCTCGGGGCCATACTGTACGGCTGGGGAGGATCGTGGTCAAGGCTGAGCTAGTCAAGGGGGAGGGATGGCTCTGACAGGGCCTGGGGGGACCTCACTGATCCCTCTCCCTCCCAGCCAGACGCTTACAGCTTCAAGACCAGAGAGAATGGAGGAAGGACAGGGGACCATGTTCTGAACAGAGGAAAGCAGGGAAAGCGACGGGGAATGAAGACGGGGTCCCTCCATATGTGGTGCCTGGGCCGTCTCTGGCCACGAAGGAGAGGGACGGGAGTGAGGGGGAAGGTGCTTTGCCCGCCCCAAAGGAAGGCCACTGCTCACCCGAGAATGGCCAAGCTCTGTATCATCCCTGGCCTTCACACAGATGCCCTGGAGGAGCTCCCTACACACAGACAGGGGTTGTTGGACTTAGGAAAGAGGTGCTGGACACCTGCCAGTCATGTGACACCCCAGGAGCCCAAAGCTCTAGGAAACGGCCAGTGGCTTGGACCTCAGCCTTCCTTCTGGGCCCCACTGAAGAGTACCCCAGAAGCAAGCACGGGTAATAGCCCAAAGAGCTAGTCTGCACTTGGGCCTCCTAGATGGGCTCCTGGAACTGCAGCAGGCAGGACCCTGAGCACATTAACTGACTCTCCTAAAGCCTCAGTTCTCCTCCTCTGAAAAATGGGGATAGTCCTGGCACCTCCTGCAGAGCACTTGGTAAGGGGCCAACAAGATGGTACCTTCCAAGGACTCAGGCCCAGCCCCCACCCCCCGCCCGCCCCCGATGACAGAGTGGGTGGCTGCTCCACCGAGAGTCGTAGGACGGCTGTGGTGCTCCAGGCCATTGTGGACAGCACAGAAACAGACCAGGCACTGGCTGGGACTCGTTCATTGGTGGGAAAGGGTGACCAGCCAGTGCAGGGGAAGCAGAGAGGAGCAGTCCACACGCAGGCCTGTCCTGCTGGTGCTCTTTCTACTGGGAAACATTTCCATTATACTGGGAAACATTTCCACTAGCTAGCAGTCATCTCAAGAAGACGGGGCTCGCAGCTGTTGCTGCTGCTGGCAATAATGACAAAGGGGGGGGGGGCTATCGTTCACTATATGTGTTTATGTATAATGTTCCAGGCATTGTGCTTTCTGCATGTTACCTCATTAAATCTTCCTAATGGGCCACAGCTACGCTTTCGTCTTTTCCCATTCCTACGGAAAGCTTAAGGCTGGTGCCTAGAAGCCAGCAGTCTATTGGCCCTCCTATGGCTTCTTTCAGAGCTTCTTATTCTGTCCTATCTTGAGACGCTTGTTTTCTTTTTTATTATTATTATTAAAAGATCATTTTATTGGGGGTTCTCACAACTCTTATAACGATGCATAGATTCATTGTATCAAGGCTATTTGTACAAATGTCATCACTCTTTTCTAGACATCGGCTGCCTATTGGGCCCTTGGTATAGTAGGTTCTTTTATTTCCCAATCATTTTATTGGGGGCTCATACAACTCTTATCACAATCATACATCCATCCATTGTGTCATGCACATTTGCTGCCATCATCATTCTCAAAACACTTTCTACTTGAGCTCTTGATATCAGCTCATTTTCCCCTCCCTCCCCCACCCTAGTTTAGTCCATTCTTCCTCTGACATTTCTGTCTTTACTTCATCCTCAAGGCTTTGGAAGTAGGCAGCAGTCACAACTTAAATAAAACAGTGTCAGTTGAAAGAACTTCCTCTAGTCTGCAACCGATCCAGGAAGTGACTCCCTCAACATGGACCACAGAGACTGACCCTAAGTCACCCACCACTCCTGGGGAAGGGGGGGAGAGCGATCCTCAGGCCCTACTGAGGCGCCTCCCACAGCCCACCCACCACTGTCTTGACACCTGGCACAGGTAATCTAGTGCTTTGTAGAAAGGAATGTACTCACTGTTGTCGCATCATTGGGATGTTGACACAGTTAGCTGCTGCCACGGCGGCAAAGGGCACCCAGCGGCCCACCAGGGGCGGAGCTCTCTGTCAGAGGAGGGAACCATGGGGACTGTCAGGCTCACCGGGAGATGAGGATGGTGGAAGTTTAAAGTCTTCACAAGTCACGCCCTGGTGGTACAGTGGTTAAGTGGCTACTAACAGAAAAAGCCAGCTGGTGGTTCCAATTCACCAGTTACTCCATGAAGACAGATGTGACCATCTGCCTCTAGAAAGATTACAGCCTGGGAAACCCTACAGGGCAGCTCTACTCTGTCCTATAGGGCCGTGAGGAGGCGGCATCGCCTGGACAGTGAATTTTCAGGCCCTGACAGAATGTCTCCTAAGGAGCCTGGTGATATAGTGGTTACCAGTGGCGCTGCTAACCCCAAGGTCAGCATTAGAAACCAGCAGCCACTCTGCTGGAGGAAAAGGAGGCTTTCCACTCCTGCCAAGAGTTACAGTCTTCAGAAACCCAGGGGCAGTTCCACTGTGTCCGTCAGGGTGGCTGTGAATAGGGACAGACTTGATGATAAGGAGTTAGGTTGTGGTTTGACACCATTCTGAATTCCCCAGAGTCCCTGAATTGCCTGAGAAGGCCCAACCCAGTAACACCCTACTGATTGAAAGGATTTCATGGAAAAATAGAATTAAAAGATAATGGCAAAAAAAAAAAAAGATAATAGCATTTTCCCCACAAAATTTCTTGAAGCTCCCTCTATTGCAGTGATTCTCAACCTTCCTAATGCCGTGGCCCTTTAATACAGCTCCTCATGTTGTGGTGACCCCCCCCAACCATAAAATGATTTTTTTTTTGCTACTTCATCAGTGTAATTTTGCTGCTGTTATGATATCTGATATGTAGGATATATTTTCATTGTTATACATTGAACATAATTAAAGCATAGTGATCAATCACAAAAACAATATGCAATTATAATTCATGAAGTGTCGTTTTACCTCCAATACTGCTGCTTTCAACTCAGTTGCTGCTTTCTACACAGTAGCTGCTCTCTACACATGTGTGACTGGTCTGTATAAGTACATTATGGCGCCAACCCTGTCACATACACCTGTATTTACATGGGGTGTATGTGATGGGTTGGAGCGATGATGTTACCACATCAGGTACTGTATCTGCATGTGGGTGGACCCCCCTTGGAGACGGATAGAGGAGCAGTGTCTTGATTCCTAAGACCATCGGGAATGTGTGTTTTCAGATAGTCTTAGGCGACCCCTGTGAAAGGGTCGTTCAACCCCCAGGTTGAGAACCAGTTCTATTGCCTCGAGACTAGTCTGGGCATACCAATTCATCCAGCCAGCGGGCATGGCTGATTTTGCCCAGGACTCTGCTGCCCCCCAGTGGCCACCACTGTCCACAGCAGCCCAGACCGTACCTTTGTCAATGTGTTCATGCCCACGGCAGTGGCCACGGCAGTGGTTGTGGCTGTGAAGTACGAAAGCGCCATCTGCCTAGTGGAGGAGAGAGATGCTTTTGAAGCAGGGAAGGGAGTCCTGCTGGCTTGAGGGAGAAAGTCTGGCAAGCTTGCCCATGATGAGTCCCCAACTTCATCAGCACCTTTGTACTTGGCTGAATCCTGACCCTTCCAGACTCAGCTGAAAGGTTATCTCCGCTTCTCGGATCCACCTGTCTCCACAGACCGCACCCCTGTGGTTCTCTATCTTGTCACCCTGTTTTTATTAGGGCACCACGCACAATCTGAGGTCGCTGCAGCTGTCTTCTTTTTAGACCTTACCCTCCAAGAGAGCAGAGACCACACCTGTCTGAGTCAACAATGGCCCTTGGGCGCCTAGGATGAGCGTGGCACGTAAAGCACGCTCAAGACATATTTTTTTTGCGAAACGAATGAAGACATGAAGGAATGAACGTGCGTGCAGCTGGTCTACCTGATCGACGTGGGGGAAGCTGCATTCCTGTTGGTGTAGTTGACTAAGGCGTTGAAAGACTGGTTCACCCACTGCCAGAAGACCACCGCCGGCACTGTCCTACAGTCGGAGAAACCAGGAGAGGCAGGGCAGAGGAGGATGGAGGGAAGGCTTGGGATATACTAGCCACATCACCTGCAACTTCCCAAATGGTCTGTGCTGTTTTAGACGCCCTCCCTGCCCCTTCCTTACCTGGCAAAGCCTGCGAGACCATGATTTCCTCCTTGGGACCTTCCCCATCCTACCCCTGGCCCTCCAAAGAGGGTGAGCTGTTCCACGCACCCTGCTCAGTCAACACCAGCTCCAGCCTTGAACCTGCCCCTTACCAAGCTGCCTGGCCACTGTTCACTTCTTGGTCTCCTCCACAAAACTGGGAGCTTCCCGAGGGAAGGGATGATATTCCTAACACCTAGCACCAGGCAGGGCTCCCCGTCAAGGTTGGCTAAATCAGTGCACGAATGGGATAGGGAAGGAAGGGGACGAGGTATGAGCGAGGGCTTCCCAACATTCATGAAAGAGTGGAATGGAAAGACCATGGGGTTCGCCAGCAGTCACACATCTGCCCACTGAATACAAGGAAAAGTGCCTCCTGCTTTCGATGTATGTTAATGTGGCATTATAAAAATACATGAAACGCATGGCTAAGTCATCGCTTCAAAAAGAGGGAGTTAGGATAGTCTATTAATTAAGAGTCAGGATGGCCTGGGCAATAGATAGCCCAGGCACTAGTATTTCCTGGCTGTGTGAACTTGGACAAGAGACTTCCCTACAACTCCAGCTCTTCATGCAGAAAAGCGGGGTAATAGTAGCTACTTGCAAGGTGCGTGTGTCAGCAGACTTGAGCTGCATGGGGCTGTCCGTAGCTGACTTTTTCAGAGGTCAATCACCAGACTTTTCTTCCAAAGCCCTTCTGGATGGACTTGAACCACCTGCCTTTCAGTTTGCAACCTAAGCCTGTTGCACTCTTTGTACCACCCAGGGATTCTAAGTCGTCCATCCCGGGGGCTTATCATTCTCCCACTGTGGCTCCCGGCTAACC
Organism: Tenrec ecaudatus; assembly: GCF_050624435.1. NCBI lineage: Eukaryota > Metazoa > Chordata > Mammalia > Afrosoricida > Tenrecidae > Tenrec > Tenrec ecaudatus. The sequence continues at coordinate 87,392,980 of NC_134545.1, read as the reverse complement.
AGGTCCAGGCAGCTGTACCTCACCACTCCCCGGTCCCCACCTGTAGAACTGCAACATGAAGCCGGTGAGGATCATGCCCCCAGGGACCTGGAAGGACATGCGCCCGATGACATTCATCTTCTCCCCAGTGTCGGGGTGGAAGGCTGAGTCGTACAGCTTCTTAGCATACAGCAGTTGTTCCACTTGGGTGCCTGGGGGCACAGTGCCCATCCTGTTACCAAAGACAAGAAGATGATAGCCCAGCCCAGTGATGGTTCCCTGCCTTCGTTCTCCCTCATTCCGGGGGTCTTTCCTCGCTGCACACCCACCCAGCCCCTCCCTCCACCTCACCGGCTCTTCTCCACCATCAGCTTGGCCCAGTCCAGCTCCCGCTCTGGCACCAGGACCGTTCGGGGATCCGTGATGTTGAAGAAGTGCTTCACCCGCCCCAGGAACATGCTTTGGTCCCAGCGGGGAGCATCAATGTTGAAGCCTGACAGGTCCACCTCCATCCTGCTCACACACAAGAGGTGGGGACAGAGCAAGCATGAGGATCGTCCCCAGATTCAGGGTTCCTGGGGCCCTCCCATCATTGTACACTGCCTACATTCATTCACCCACTGCTGGGGGGAGGGCCCAGCGAGTAGTCAGCAGACAGAGCCATCAGGCCCCAACCTGTGTTTCCAGAGGGCCTGCTGGTGGCCAGCCTTGTGCTTGGTCATGCCATGGGGGAAGACCAGGAAAGGAGACAGCACAGCTCTCGTCCTTGGGGAGCAGAGATTGGTGGGGGTGGGGTGTGAGCAAGGCCCTGGAATCCAGAAGAGATGTACCAGGAGGAGGAAGCCCTGGGCTCAAAGGGCAGGCAGGCAAGGTCAGAGGTAAAGGTGGGTCTGAACTTGTATGATCGCCTTCATCACTGAGCCAGTGTGCCTGTGGCTCTAAGACACCTGGCTGGTTTTAACAAGCAGAGACCGCGTTTCTCCGTTCAGGAGGCTAGGTGTCAGAGCCAGAGCCCCGGCTCTAGGGGACGGTTTTCTCTCTCACGGTTTGCTCTGGGGAAATGTCTTTTGTATCCCTCTGGATTCCGTTCCTTGGCGATCTTCACGTGGCCTCTCTTATCTCTGCTTGCTCCTTTGACCTAATCTGCTCTTTTTAGTTCAAAGACAATTGCCTTTACCTTGCACCCTGCATGGATGTGGCCTCTTTACCAAGAAAACCCATTCCCAGACGGGAGTATAACCACAGGCGGAAACCAACCCAACCAAGCTGACTGCCAACATAGTCAAAACAACCTCCCTCTCCCCCTCCCATCATGACCTCAATCCTCCCTTACAAGTCTGGCTAGACCAGAGGATGGACACTGGTACAGATAGGAACTGGAAACACAGTGAATCCAGGGCCAATAATCCCTTTAGGACCAGTGGTGAGAGTGGCGATACTGGGAGGGTGGAGGGAAGGTGGAGTAGAAACGGGGAATGGATTACAAGGATCTACATATAACCTCCTCCTTGGGAGATGAACAGAAAAGTGGGTGAAGGGAGATGTCAGACAGTGTAAGATATGAGAATAATAATTTATAATTTATCAAGGGTTCACGAGGGAGGCGGGGAGCAGGGAGGGAGGGGAAAAATGAGGAGCTGATACCAAGGGGTCAAGTAGAAATCAAATGTTTTGAGAATGCTGATGGCAAGATATGCACAAATGTGCTTGACACAATGGCTGCATGTATGAATTGTGATAAGAGTTGTACGAGCCCCCAATAAAATGACTTTAAAAAAATACCTGCACGGGGTTTCTGAGGCTGTAATCTTTATGGAAACAGAGCTTTCTCTCAGAGAACAGCTGGTGGGTTTGAACCGCTAACCTTGAGGTTAGCCATTCAATGCTTCCTGACAGCACTACCAGGACTCCTGAAGCACAGGTATAAAAACTAAATCCCAAACTCAACCCCATCCACTGAGTGTGACTCAGGGTGACCTGAGAAAAACACCCATTTCCAAGGCTATAAATCTTTACAGGAGTAGAAAGTCTCATCTGTGTCCCACGGAGCAGCTGGTGGGTTCAAATCACTGACCTTGTTGGTTGCAGCCTAGCTCATTACCACTACACCCCTAACGCTCCTGTACCACGGGTATAGGAGTTAGGATTTACAACACAAGTTTTGTGGGGAGACCATTCAACCCACGCCTGCATGAGTGAGATCCGTCCAGAGCTGAGAGGTGGGGAAGTGACCCCAGGACAAGGGCAGGAGTGCACAGTTATGTCAGCACACCCCACAAGCAGTGAGAAGCCAGAGTGGCAGAATCTAAAACCCGGGTGGTGGCTACATCTCCATTTTCCTGGAACTGTTGTCCCAGGGTCACCATGAACACAACTCTCTTTTCCATCTCAAGAGCTTCCCAGTTTGATTGACAGATTACACGGTCACTGGATCTAAGGAGTCCTGGTAGTGGTGTGGGTTCCACGCTGTCCTCTTAACCGCAAGGTTCGCAGTTCAAGCCACCAGAGGCTTTCTGCAGTTCCCGTTTCGGAAGCCCACGGGGGCAGTTATACTCTGTCCTAAGGGTCCCTGTGAGCCAGAATCAACTCCAAGGCAGTACGTTTGGTTTGTGTCTAAGATGAACGCGGGATTCTGAACACACTGTGAAGAGAAGAAATAAGGACTCAACATTAGCCAGATGGGGGGCATAGTATCTCAGACAAAGTGTGGAAACTGAACAGTGCTTGTGGGGACCAGAAGGCGGTGAAGAGACCAGCTAACACTTAGGAGCTCTTACTGTATGCCTGAGCTTTTGCTTAGCATGGGATATGCATTTTTACAATTCTTATTCCCAAAAGCCCTATGAGGAAGACACTTCCCATTTAAGCCCGTTTTATGGATGCAGACACTGAAGGATGGGGAAGTTTTGGAATTTAACCAGGTCCCATCAGCACTGGGCAGTGGCAGAACTTCAAGAGTGTGGCAAGGTCAGACCTGTGATTTGGAAGGCACATGCCGGGCATGTGAATCAACAGAGTGGGCTGGGACCTCTCAGCATGCAGAGGCACCAGCTGGGCAAGATGTCGGGGCTCAAGTGGATACAGGTGGCCTACGTCAGAGAGGAGGCCCCAGAATTGGAGCCTTTTAAGGAAGCAGAGGTTTAGGATTTGCTAAGTGGTTGCAGGAGCTGTGAATTATTTAGTGTGGTTCTTTCAGCCAACATCTCTAACTCCACCATGACCTTTTCCTGCATGGGACTAGTAAGAAGGGGCCGGGGACGGGGACACAGAGTGTGAAGATGCTGACAGGAGTCCCTGGACTGCCATCCTGCTGCATATAAAATAAGCCCTCTGAGAAGCAGGAGGAAGGATGTCATGACCAGCAAGAGCCAGGGGTTGAGTGCTCTGGGCCTGAGAACCCTGTGCGGTGAGCTTCCTGGATCCAGGAGACCGCTGTGACGTCAGCGGAGTAGCAGCAGAACCAGGAGCCAGAGCCTGAAACAGGGGGATGGACCGCCCAGTCCACAGAGCAAGTAAACCTGAGTGTCTTGGGGCAGGAGGCTGGCTTGTGGAGTGGGGCGCCACTAAGCACTTAAATTGGAGGAGCTGGGCCTGTTGTCCTGCAGAAGTGGAGCGGAGTGCCTTCAGGTTGAAGCTTACTGAAGTGGGGGCGCTTCTGGGCACTTAATTCAGGGAGCTGGGTTTGGTGACCTGTGAAGCTTGCATTGAATGCCTTCAGACTGAAGCTGACACCAGAGTGGGATGTCCCTCAGGCAGACCTGAAAGACCTTTGGGACATGTGCTATTGAACCACTATCTCCTGAGCAGTTCTCATCTGCATGGCCACCCGTCAACGTCCTTAATAGACTCTTTACACCTAAATATTGTCTGTGAGTTCTGTGTAGCCATTGCAATAGCTAGTAGAACCTACAGGTAAAACAGTTCTAATCATTTAGGCTAATTAAGGCAAGGCAGTGATAATGGGAATATTGTATCAGTCAAGGTTCAACCAGAGAGCAGAGAGAAAGAAATATAGATATTTTGTTAAGTGTGGTCAAGTCAATGTTGACACATAGTGACATAAGTCATGTAGCAGTCCCTTTCCCCACCCCCACAACTGCTTACATCTGATTAAGCCAGGCCCACCCAAGATGAGCTCCCTTTTGATTAATTGAAAGCCAACCAATGAGGGACTTTAGTTATAGCTGTAAAACTCCTTCACAGTACCACCTACCTAGATTCTGGTTTGAATGAACAAAAGGGGTTGTGCGTGCGTGCACGCGCGTGCGTGCACACCCCCCCAAAACAGTGGCTGTCTCCTTCCTAACCCACTCTATCCACAACAGACCAGAGAGGGAATCCTGAGCCATGTTTTGTTTTGCTTTCAGCCTCGTCAAGCAGGCTAGTGACAAATATCTAGCCCACCACCTGGGGTTTCTGACTTTGGCCACAGGGAACAGAGATGGAGCATCTCAGAAATTAGCTTTAGGGAGAAAACAGTGTGTTTGATTTTCCACGCGTTGGGTTTCAAGTGACGTGGAACTTCCTTAAATGTGAGGCAGCCTCCTTGCTTTGCAAGTCCCGTTGCCTGTCTAGAACGCTATTCCCGCCTGCTCTCCACTACACAAGCTCCATTCATCCTGCGGATTTCAGCCTAAGACTCGTCTTCTTCTGGGCAGCACCTTCCATCTCCTGTCTCCTCTGCCCTCAGACCTCTTAGCTCCGGACGCCTTCAGCGCTGTGACAGTTTGTCACTACCCTCTGCGGCTCCGTCCAGATGAACAACTTGCCTACCTCCCTCTTCAGACCCAAAGCTCCTCCAAGTCAGCACTCCTCTTGCTCGGTGGCCCCGGTGCCCGGCAGTGCCCAGCGCAGTGTCGGCCTGAGGAAGGCATCCAAGTGTCTGTGAATAAGAGGTTCCCTTGGCTGGCCTTTGGAGAGTCAGGTCTGAGAGAATCCCAGAGCAGAGAGGCCTGGGCTAGAAGCAGATGACAGAGTCAGCAGCACTGGGGCCGTAAGAGCATTTCCCAGTGAAAAGCTGAGGGCACACCTGAAGTAGCACCCCATTCTAGAAACATGCTGAAGAAGGGACTCCCCCCTCCCCCCACCCAGCACACACACAAAATGAGCAACCAGAGAGATGGGGGCTGGGGGGGACAGCCAACAGAGGGGGGAAAGAGAGTGGTGGTCCATTTTAATTTTATTCTGATGACGATGATGTTTTTGCTTTACTGAATGTAGATTTATTTTGTCACAGTTTAGGAGGCTAGAAGCCCAAGTTCAGATCACCTGCTCTTGGGGGAGACTTCCTGTGCCCCTGCTGGAGGAAGGGCTTCACCTCTTAGGTCCTGAGAAAACTTCACGGGCCTCTGAAGCTGCCTTCCTCTGGAGCAGCGATTCTCAACCTGTAGGTCATGACCCCTTTGGGTAGCAAAATTAGTTGAGTAGCAATGAAAATAATGTTATGGTTGGGGGTCACTGCCACATGAGGAACTATATGAAGCGTTGCAGCCCGAGGAAGGTTGAGAACCGCTGCTCTAGAGCCAGGAGGTTCTCAAGTCGGGGACCCAAGTCCAAAGGACATGCTCGGCTCTCAGCTTTTCCTCTGGGTGGTACCACGTGCCTCCACCCTCCTCACTGCCGTTACTTCTTGGAGGGACAACAGGTGTGACTCGAGCAAGCCTGTGACTTGGGTCTCTCTCCTCCTGTGAGGCGATTTCACAATCTTTCTTAGAATGAGAGACATGTCAGCTGGTTGGCTTGCCAAGGGGCATGTCATTTTGGCCGTGGAAGGAGCCCGGAGAGGCCCAGCTTGAAGTCACCACAGCGGCCCTGCCAGCCTTGATGTCAGTAGGCAGCAGGCATTAGCCAGGCACAAGTAGCCACTGCCCAAACTCTGCCTGCCTGTCTCCTGTCCCCGGGAAGCCCACACGGTAGCGCTGGGTTCTGCCCTCCAGGACAGGCTGACTCAGTGTCTGGCAGGCTGATTCAAAGACCAAAGTCCTCTCGCTTAGTCCCAGTTGAACCCAAGAGTGGGAGGAGGGGCAAGAACTCATTTCTCCAGACTCTGTTGTATGATTTCAACTTGTCGTGACCCCTATAAGACGGAGTAGAATTCCACTGCCCCATATGGTTTCCAAAGCTATAACCTCTACAGGAGCAGGTGACCACGTGGTTTCTCCCACAGAGCAGCTGAGGGGCTGGACCCGCTAACCTCTGGGTTAGTGAAGGAGCAAGGGTTCCTGCCCTGACTCTAAACGCAGTCGGCCTGGCCCCGTCGATTACACCACCTCAGCTTCCAGAAGCCACTGGAGAAAGTAGACTGAGTCAAGTGCTACCCCCCCCCCCCATCACCCAACCACCCACCCCTTCAGTCCTTCTCTGCCACCTCTCCACTGTCCAGCTCAGCATTTGAAAAGTCCCCCACCCTTCTGCCACGCCCACCACAACGGGGAAACCATTTGCTAAATTATGCAAGAACCTTTGCCTTCCTTACAGAGTTCAGGGGGTGGGGGGTGCAGCCCAGCTCCTGTCTTCTGCGAAAGGAAAGGCAAGCAAGGTGGGCTTTTTAAAAAAAACAAAATCTAAATTCTCTGTGGGGTGCACTCCCACACGCCCACCGTCCACCCACCCTCTAAGTTGCCCCTCCTCTCTTCAGGACAGAGGACCTGGAACCTCTTGGAGGCTCTAGAGGGAAGTCAAGCCAGTTACATCCCCAGGGCACCCCGGGCTTCTCCTTAGCAGGATCTGGGGCTTTTGCAATGATCACTGCCTTGTTATTTAGTGACTTGATTCAAGTCAGCCTCCCTTGATCATGCGGCCGAGCTCCTAAGCAGGGGCCCAGGTCGGTGTGGGTCATTGTCTCAGCTGCCTTCATGAAATAGCTACAACTTATTCTTGGGTCTTTGGGCAATGTCACTTTTTGCAAGTCAAACTCAGCATCTGACTTGGTTCTGGAATGGCCAGCAGCAGACTTGCTTCACAGCGAGTGATGGGTCAGAGCAGGGGTGCTCCAGAGGGCTTTTCTTTCTTCCCCGAGGTATCTTAACAAGTGGCTGGGTGTGTTCCAGCCCCCTAATGTTTTGGTTAGCAGTAGAGCATCGAAGGTTCTGAGTTCAAGGCTCCTTGAACTACAGGTCGTCTCTAACTTTTCTTCCACTACTGTTCTCTCAGCTCCCAAACAGGGTGGCCCCACTCCTGAGAACAAGGAGGAGCTAGAAATCAAATAGGTGATTGTCCAGTACCTCCTGTTGCTTCCCAGGGTGAGAAAATGTTCAATTGCATTAGCCTAATCCCTCGGTTCACAGAAAGGGAAGCGGAAGCCCAGAGAGGTCCAGAGAGGTCCACAGGCAGCTCGGTGCCCTGTACTAAAACCTCAAGTTGATATAAATCAAGAAACCCACCCCCACTGAGCCCATTCTGATTCACCACGACCCTGTGTAGAGTTTCAGGGATGATAAATCTTAAAGGTAGCAGACAGCCTCCTTTTTCTCCCCTGGGGCAGCAGGTAGTTAGAATCACCAACCTTACAGTCAGCAGTTCAATGCCTTAACCCATAAGATCCAGTCCCCCCAAAAGCTGATGCTAACCAGGGTCTTCCTTCTCCAGGGTCATGAGGCTTGGCTTAGGATCACCTGGACAGTTTCTTTCTACCAACCCATTTCAACACTCATTGCTGTCAAGTTGATTCTGACTCACAGCCACCCTGCAGGTCAGAGGAGGGCTGCCCTTCCAGTTTCCTGGAAGCAATCCTCTCTCTCTCTCTCTCTCTCTCTCTCTCTCTCTCTCTCTCTCTCTCTCTCTCTCTCTCTCTCTCTCTCTCGCAGATGCGCTGGTGGGTTTGAAGCCTCAGCCTTTCCGTTAGCAACCAAGTACTTAACCACCATGCCGCAAGGCTCCTTCTCCTTCCACTACAGCCTACTTGTTTTCTAAGCAAAAGGTAAGGAACAAGAGAAAGAGGGGGATAACCTACTGCCACTAGTGTAGGACTGCTCGCCCCTCCCATAGAGCCCTGGACGTAGACACTGCAGCAAATAGTAACACAGCTCAGGGAAGAAGCTTCCAAACCTTCTCTGGGGTCTTCTCTGGAAATGGGGGAAAGTGCAGATCATTTTCTCTACCCATGATTACCTGCCTAGAGCAAAGTGGAACATCACACCAGGCAGCCAGACTCGATAAGGTTTGCACAGGGACCACTGAGATAGGTGAGGTTTGGTGCAAAACCTGGTTACAGCTAGCGGGGGAGTGAGATTAATGATTAATTGAGTTGGCACATACACTCTTGTCATTTCAAGGGAACCATAATGCTAGGCACAGACACAACTCAGAGGAATGTGCCTTGCCTGTTTCACAAAAAGGCCATCAAGCTAGAGATGACTGGAGATGGTCGTTTGGCATGTCATTCAGTTACAGTGATCCTACAGGATGGAGTAGAACAACTCTTATAGGATTTCCAAGGCTGTAATCCACACAGGAGACTGTCTCTCTTACACTGCTGATGGGTTTGATCTGCTGACCTTTCTGTTAGCACCTGAGCTCTTAACCACAGTGCCATCGGGGTCCTTGTAGAGATGGTGCACAGGTTCTGAACTGAATTTTTTCTCTACAAGGTTCTGAAATAGGCATGCAAGCAGCTCATGTTTAAGAATTGGTTGGATGCACAAATAATTCAGGACCAACCCACTGTCCATCCATCCAGTAACTCCCACTCATTGCGACCCTACAGGACTGAGCATAGGACTGCACCATAGGGTTTCCAATGAGGTATATCTTGACCGAAACAACCAGTCAAATCTTTTTCCTTGGCTGATGGGTTCAGACGCTTTAACCACTGCGTCCTGAAACAGACTACCTCCTCCCCCTCCCACCAGGATCCCTCATCCCAGATTCTCACAAAGTACGGAGTGGGGGCGCAGCCCAAAACGCCCCCGCCCTTCGGCTTAGCACTCGAAGGTGCTAGGGACCCAGATGGGACAGTCCCAGGCCATTCCTTGTGCCACGTGGCTTCCGCAGGTCCAGCGTCCAGCCCACGCTGCAGCCCAAATTGCAGCCCACCAGTCTAGAGAAAGAAATCAAAGCTTCCTACCGGGACATGGGGACTGAAAGTAGACGTGGCAAGCAGCCTCTTGCCCAAGAGCACTTACCTGACCGCGGGATAAATGCACTGAAACAGCTGCTACCAAATGAAACTCACTTTGGAAGCCTGGTCTGGGCACGGCTAGCCACGCCCTAGGAACCGCCCCCATCCCGCCCCGCCCCCAAGCCTCCTTCCTGACCAATCACAGACTCGGTGGCCCCGGCCAGCCGAGTAACTGGCTTGCACCATTCTCCAGGTCTCTGCAAGCTTGCAGCCGCCTGGAGCCCCTCTGGCAGCACGCCTGCGCGAGGAGTGGGCCCCTGGCGCGCTTGCGCACTCCCTCCCCAAAGCTGGACCCGCCTCTGTACCGCCGCTTTCGTCTCCGTTGTGCGTGCGAGGGACGTCGGGGGCGGCGCCGCCGCAGCAGTTGCCCCTGGTAACCGGGAGGCAGCAGGAGGAGGAGGAGGAGGAGGAGGAGGAGGAGGAGGAGGAGGAGGGATTCGGCGGGAGGATGGTGAGTGTGGGAGCCTGGGGCCCTCTGGAGTTGGCCGGTCACCTTCCTGTCCCCAGGCCCAGGGCAGGGCCCTGCGCTCTGGCGCGCAGTCCGATGTGTGGTTTCTGGGTCTGTTTCGGGGAGACGGCGGGGATCCCGGAGGATGGGCCCTGGAGGAAGGCCCGGGCCTGGGGAGGAAGGCGGGGCTTGCAGCAGGTCCGGGGCTCTGGGAAGGGGCTGCCTGGGTGCGTGGTTGGCCGAGTACGGCATGCAGGGGCTCCGTCGTTGCTTGGGGATCGAGGTGAAGGCGGATCCGAGGAGGGCAAAGAGGTGCCTCCCCAAGCAGCTTAGCTTTGCCCGGGGAATCAGTCTCTCCGCACCACCGGACAGTGACCGGGTCCTCTTGGGGCCGAGCCCGAAGCGGGGAGAGGGCCAGTGCTCTGTTCGAGGTCTCCCTGGTGGTACCCAGGGAGATGGTAGCCTAGCTCGCTTCATCCCCGAGAGATGTGAGCCTCTGGGGCATGGAAGTCCCAGGGCACAAAGAGGTGCTGGCTTGACAGGGATGCCTGCTAAATCTTAAACCTCCTAAGCGTCTACGTGGCGGGTGCGCTTCTGCAATCTCTAGTTGTTTCTGCAAAATCTAGTTGGCAACGACTGATTTCCTGCTCAACACAGCCCACACGGATGTAGGCAAACTGCTGGAGTCTAGTAATTCCTTCGGAACCTGTTGCAGCCCTTTGCATAAGACCACGCCTGAACCAAAGCGCTTAATCCCAGTTTGGTGTCTCCACAGAAAGAAGAATAGGGGTTTAAAACTGGGAGTGCCCAGCCATTTGGGGCAAGCCTGTTCTCTGCCAGCCCTAATTAAAGTTCCCCCAAAGGGTAAATTATGGTGTGTGACAGATCTGACATTCTGCCTTCTTGCTGCCAGAGAAATTAGTTGCAAACTACTTCCATAAAGATTTACAGCCTTGAAAACCCGTAGAAGGCAACTCTGCCTCTGTTCCAGAGGATCCGGGGGTCAGAATCTGTACCATGACATGGGAAATGAGCTCTGCAGTTTTGGGGTGGGAATTAAAATGGAATGTGTCATTTTAGAGCTTGTCAATAGAAACATTTTTTTTTAGTTATTTAGAGCAGGTTAAGTACAAAGAGCCAGTACTCAAATTTAGAGTTACTTTCCCAACCTACCCCAATTCCATCTTGATGCTTAAATATATGGATCCATTCCTAGCTTTTTTTTTTTAAGAAGAAAAAGCTAGATGCCCTCAAAGAGAAAACAAGCAAACAAACATGTGCTCATGTTCAGACTGAGTCGGAATTGACCTGCTGGCAGTGAGTGGGTTGTTGTGATTATTCAGTGAGAAAAATTTTATTGTGAATGAGGGGGAGTGCGGAGTGGAGACCAAAGCCCATCTGTAGGCAACTGGACATCCCCTTACAGAGGGGTCATGGGGAGATGAGCCAGTCAAGGTGTAGTGTAGCAACCAAGAAACAAAGAACTTTCCTCTAGTTCTTTAATGCTTCCCCCCCTCCCATCCACTCTCATGATCCCATTTATACCTTACAAATCCAGCTAGAACAGAGCATGTACACTGGTACAGGTAAGAACTGGAAACACAGGGAATCCAGGACAGATAAACCCCCAGAACCAGGAGGGGAAGGGGAAGGTGGTATAGAAAGGGGGAAGCGATCACAAGGATCTACATGTGACCTCCTCCCTGGGGGATGGACAACAGTAAAGGGGGTGAAGGCAGATGTCAGTGTAAGATAGGACAAAATAATAATTTATAAATTATCAAGGGTTCGTGAGGGAGGGGGGGAAATGAGCTGATACCAAGGGCTCAAGTAGAAAGCAAATGTTTTGAGAATGGTGATGGCAACAGATGTATAAATGTGCTTGACACAATGGATAGATGGATGGATTGTGATGAGTTGTATGAGCCCCCAATAAAATGATTTAAAAAGGAAAAAAATCCAATTGATTTTACATTGTCAGGTTTTACAGAAGTAGAGTGATTTGATCTGAAGTTGCCAATCATGTTTCACAGTTGCTGTACTGCAGTTATATTAACCCCCAGGCTAAACAGATTTTTTACAAGTGTTTTCTTTTTATTAATGGTTTTATACATGAGTTGTCCATTAAAAGGCTACATTTTTCTCAAACAACGAGTACAAATATAAATATTTACACAGAAAATAATTGGAGTTGAAAGGAAATAAGCATGCCAGACCAACAAAGAATGAGGTTTGTCATAGATGAGAATTGGCTAACTTCTCCCGTTTCTCAACTAACTGGGCTGTGAATTTTATGTTCCTTTAATTTATAATTACAGGCCACAATTCATTAAATCACTGCTCTTGTCCCAAGGTGCAAATTGACGCTATTTTTATATATACACTGTATCCAACCAACAGGCAGTGTGTGCAACATATTGACAGTGTAGCCCAGCAGTTCACAACCTGTGGGTCACAACCCCTTTGGGAGTCGAACGACCCTTTCACAGGGGTCACCCTATTCATAATAGTAGCAAAATTAGTTATAAAGTAGCAATGACAATAATTTTACGGTTGGGGGGTCTGCACCACATGAGGAATGGTATTAAAGGGTTGGGGCTTGAGGAAGCTTGAGAACCACTGGTTTAGCCTACATGGTGTGTGCTGTTCTTGGGTGTTCCTCCGTGCGTAGGGACCCTAAGTCCAACAGAAGGAAGCACTGCCCAGTCCTGTGTCACCCTCATAATCGTTTCTAGACTTGAGCCCATTGCTGCAGCCTCTGTGTCAGACCATCTTGTTGAGCGTCTTCCTCTCATGACTCTCTACTTGTCATATATTGTTGCTGTGACAACAATCTAGACAGATTTTAATTTTATTTCTACTTTCCCTAGAATGAACAGGAAGAATATAGGACAAAATATTCTAAAACCTCTATCTGGAGTTAATGCCAGGGGCTTAGGTGGAGAACAAATGTTTTGAGAATGATGAGGGCAATGAATGTACAAATGTGCTTTACACAATTGATGTATGTATGGATTGTGATAAGAGTTGTATGAGCCCCTGATAGAATGATTTTAAAAAACATCTTTATCTGGTTTCCCAAATACACTCCCCCCCTTCCTATTTTCATAAAGGTGAGCTGTTCTTAGAACTGGAGTGGGACGTCGAATTTTAAACACAACTCTGATTAGATGTGTTGCATCTGGGTATCCCATAAACCACTCCCTTTCCCCCCCCCGTTTGTTTAACTAAAGACTATGTCCCAAGCTGTGTGTGTGTGTGTGTGTGTGTGTGTTTTAAATCTTTATTCACTTAAACCCAACTGTCCTCGAGTTGATTCCCTGTGGGTGTCTGAGGCTGTAACTCTTTACGGGAGTAGAAAGCCAATGTTTCTCCTGAGGAGCAGCGAGTGGTTCAAACTGCTGAGTATACGGTTGGTAGCCCATCTCATCCTCACTATGCCCCACCAAGACGCCTTTTCAAAATGCCTTAGCTATGACTAATGTATAGATAGATATTTACTCAACTTGAATTACTGTTAAAAATAAATAAAACAAACAAACCGTGATTGGTTTCCTGGAACATTTATGATTAGCATGGTAAAAAACTAAGATGACAGTAATTTTAGGGCATGACTAATCCCTGTTTATATAACATAGGGCTCATTCATTTAGTAACTGCTTACGGGGTACTCCCACCTCTACGAACCTAGTTGCAGTTATCAAATATGTTCAACATTGGAAGATGGCTCTCGACAGGATTTTTGTTTCCTGGTCACAGCGTACTTCCCATGTGCCATGTGTGACTATGCATGACCTCATGATCTTCCAGACATTTTCTTCTTGAGATGTAAGCATTGGTTTTGGTTTGTAAATAAGAGTTCATGGTTTGTAAAAAATGGGGCGGTGGTGCCTGACTTCCTCTAACTTCATAAGAAACAGGACAAAACAAAAACCCACTGCCATCCAGTTGATTCTGACCCATCGTGACCTTCTAACTCTGGTTTCCAAGACTATAAATCTTCACAGAGCAGACAGCCTCACCTTTTTCCCCTGGAAAGGTGAAAGGGTTGAACTGCTGACCTTGCAGTTGGCAGCCCAACACTTTACCCCAGGGCCAACTTCACATAGGGGCAGGTAGACAAGATAAATGACCCAAGGTCATCCCAATGAGGTGAAGTAACTACCATCCAAACTTGTTTTACCACCTCTGACACCAGCTCTGCCTCCCGCTGCACTCAACTTCTCCGCTGGCTTTTATCATTTGATGCCACAGACTCACCGACCATATTCACTATTGCGGAGTTTTTAGAGACGTAACACAGGATATAGCGCAGGATCAGATTCAACTCAGAAGTAACGGGAACAACTCAGAATTCAGTTCTCAGTCACGACAACTTACCACTGTCTGCCACTGGGCTTTCCTTGGGCACCAGTGGGTCAGGAGCCTGGCTCAGCCCAGGGTCCAGAAGTACCCCACTCCTCCGGGAAGCTTCTTGCTCTCTCACTCTGGGCTTCCTCCACACAGACTCCTGGTTCTGACGTCTCTGCCCTCATTGTTTCCGCCCTCACTGTCAACTGTTACAACACTTTATTTTTACAGCTCTGATTCGTGGGTCTAAGAGGTTCCCAGCACAGGGATCTCAGGTTCAAAGGATGCACTCTGTTCCCATCTCTTTTTCTTAATGGTAGTAAATCGCCCCCGCCCCCCCCCCCCTACACTGGATGGGATATCTTTTAAATTTGCAGGCTTAAAAGCTCACCAATTCCGCCTGTAGGGTTCCAGATGCCTCATTTGGGTAGTGCCACCCCCACAGAGTTTCCATGCATCTTATTTTCATTTTTAGCAGGCTGTCCAATCCCCTTGGTGGGCCACAGGTGCCTTATTTGCATAGTCCCACACAGTCATTCTTTTTTCTTTTTTTGTGTGACATTTTAAAAATCGTTTTATTAGGGGCTCATACAGCTCTTATCACAAGCCATACACACATCAATTGTGTAAAGCACGTTTGTACATTCATTGCCCTCATCATTCTGAAAACATTTGCTCTCCACCTAAGCCCCTGGCATCAGCTTCTCATATTTTTCCCCTCCCTCCCCACTCCCCCCCCCATGAACCCTTGATAATTTATTAATTATTTTGTCATATCTTGCCTTGTCCGATGTCTCCCTTCACCCCCTTTTCTGTTGTCCGTCCCCCAGGGAGGAGGTCACAAGTAGATCCTTGTAATCAGTTCCCCTTTTCCAACCCACCCTCCCTCCGCCCACACATTCTACAGGAGTCAACAAAAACAACCCATCACACCTCAGTCCACACTCAATGTCATCAGTGAATTCTGTTTCCTAACAACCCTGGAGAGCTGTCCCTGTGGGTTTCCAGGACTGTAAATCTTTACCGGTCAGAACGCCGCGCTTTCCTCAAACAGGGTGTCTGGTGGGTTTGAATTGCCCACCTTGGCAGTTGGCAACTCAACATGTTGGCAACCCTCTGCTCCACGCAGTTTCCATAGGCTTAGGGAAGTTGAACACAAGCCTAAGAGACTTCAAAACTATCCTGGTCTTTTTGTCACGCTTCTGGTGCACCCATATTCCTGAGATGCCCATCATGCACTGGTCCTCAGGAAACGTCCTATTAATTTCACGTAGAAGTGATGAGGAAGATCAGGGTTGGGTGCGGGGCCCCTTTCAAAGCTGTAGGAATTCCTGGAAATGGGTAAGGTTTCTCTGGGTCACACCAATTTTTAAAAATAGTTTCTCAACCCCTGGCTTCAAGTCGATTCTGACTCAGACACCCTATTGGAAAGAGCGCAACTGCTCCGTTGCACTTCTGAGGCTGTCAGTTCTGATGGAAGCTGGCTGCCTGGTCTTTTGGTTCTGGAGTACCAGCACTTTTCCTGCTGTGGCACCAGGACTCCTTTTAAAAAATAATTTAAAGAATTAAAATTAAATTGAAGTCGGTAGCACTTAAGCTACTTACAGGAAGTGCATGCCCTTGACAGCTGGTCCCATAATTTCAGTATTTAAATGTTAACTGCTCAAGGCAGCCACTTGTATTTTCCATAAACCCACACATTTTTCCCTCAAACCGCCTGCCTCCCCCCCCCCAGCCCAGTTTCGTTGAATGACCTACTTTTGTATTGTTTTAGGTCAGAGCGCCAGGCATCTGCCAGTGGTTGAGTGTACACTGATTTTTGAGGCGGATAATATGCAGTCAGTAGCCCGTCTAGTCATAGTTGGCTTGTAGAAAAGTCCGTTGAAACGTTCCGTGGCCGAGTCATCCTGGTTCTGTCCATCAGGGCTCTGGAGCTTGGACACACAGCACAGGCTGGTGGCGCCCAGGATACGATCAACCAAAATCCCCGTGTCTGGAGTGGCATTCATTTAGTGTAACAAGTGTCTAAATACCAAGGACCCAGACTCCCTGAGGTGATGAAGGTTCTGCCGGGGCAGATGATGGGTGTTTAAAACACAGGGATGCAGGCATGTCAGCGCAGGATAGGTGTATTCTGTGCTGCTCCCTCCAGCTTAAAGCAGCTTACTTTCCCTTCTAAGACAGGACTCTCGGGTAGTCTATAGATAGCCAGCCGCTTCCCTACTTAGCAAAGCCTGTCCTTTCCTGGCCGTGCTTGTCTCTGCCTCCCGGGCCCTGCTTCCGATGCTCTTGATCATTCTGCTGGAAGGAAATAGGTGCTCACGCTCCCATTCCTCTGTCCCTTCACCTCAAGATGAAGCTGTGACTTTATTTCACCGGGAAGTAACTTTCTTAACAAGGAAAATGACTCATTAGAAATTGAGAAGTATTGGGTCCCACGCCATTAGGTTTATAATGTGTAACGATGGTGAGGAGGTTTCTTTCTCACTTCCTTTTCTTTCCAAACGAGTAGAAATTAATTCCATCTCAAGTATAGTGAATGTGGAAAAGATCTCAGGCTGCAGGGTGCAGTATTTTTAGTTACTAGGGTTTGGTTTGGTTTGGGGGGAGGGTTTTTTTTAAACAAGCTGAATCTGAAGGAACACTGAACACATGGATTTTGAAAGTAAACAGATCTTCCTTCCTGATTTCTACCCTAGTAGTTAATATGTGAGAAACCCTTTTTATCTGTAATGTCAGTTAATGTGATAAATTCCAGTCGTTTCAGAATGTGAGAGGTAAGACTTCTTTCTCTCAGGAAGTCAGGATGGATGGTACAAGTTTTCCCTGTTCCACCCCTTCTTATATCGCCAGTCCCTGGAGGATCCCAGGAGTCTAATTTTAACTGTTCTGAAAGAAGGTTCTATAAATAAGAAAAAACAAACCAACTCATTGCCGTGGTATCCATTGCAACTCATAATGACCTTATAACTAAGAGTGATTGCAATATAAGTACTGAAAGACACAGAGATGTATCTCGTAAATGCAGCCTCAAGAATGGTGCCAAATTATTCAAGGCTAGATGAGATAAAGACAAAAGCAAAAAAATCCATGCCCCCTCTTTTTTTTAAATAGTATCATTGGCACATAGTTCACATATCATACAACTTAATAATTATTAAAGTCATAAGATTTACGCAATCATCACCACAATGAATTTCATAACTTTTTCTTCTCATATTCATTGTTGTTAACTCCCCATTTCTCCCCTTCGTTCCCTGTTATGTCCCTAAGCAATTTTCAATCCAGTTACTGTCTACTATCAATCTACCTATCCTAGATTTCAAATACAGAAAATCATACAAAACGCATACAGGAAAGAAAAAATAAAACAAAAACCCCAACTAGATAAAACATAGAAAAACCTCAACCAAAAAGAAAGCAGAAAATATTAAAAACTGGAGCACATTTAAAATGGGTCAAAAGGGAGATAATTTAAGTATTATATTTTAACCTAACTTCATCCACCATAATCAACTGTACATTACTCTCTGTCTGAGAGTTAGAGGGAAATTACCAAGGCTTAATCCATGTGGGGACCCTGCAAATAGAGTTGGGGGCTTCCATTTCATCCATAGCTTTCTGCAAACTACATGCTCACCATTTAAGCTCTGATGCCATTCCCGTCTTTGGATTTTATGGTTTAAAACCCCTGGATGACACAGGCTGGCGTGCTTCTTCCTGGTGGACTCAGTTGACAGCTCACTTAGATAGCTGCTTGTTTGGAGACTACCTTTGACGCCCCCAGAAGCCATTCTTCCTCATAACTGGCCACCTTCTAGCTCCTTCACCACGTTTTGATACAAAACCCATGTGTGATCGTTAGCGATTTCTTCTTGAGGGGAAACGTCGAGTAAGGTCATGCCACAAGAACTCGTTGTTCTTAGATTGGGGCTAGTGAAAGTCCCCAGTCCATTCATATTTCTGTGATTTATACCTATCTCCCGTTTAGAGAGATCATTACCATGTTATGATAGAGAACATTGTAAGTCATCCCCCCGGGGCATAAGGTAATTCACTTGATAGTGTCATTCATGTAGTCAATGGTATAGAATTTAAAACACAGTTGAGAAAAGTGTTTATACAAATATAGGCCAGCTTCAGACCCACAAACATAAAGTGTTGACTTGTACAGATTCAACACTTAAGTGACTGGACACTGTTTACATAAATAATGGGGGTTGTTATAGGGCAAAATTTTCAATAGCACTCATTCACTAAGAACCATGCCTGCCAGATTAATCCATGTCACAAGAAAACAAGGGGAGAGGCATTACCACAGTAAATATAGGTGGTCCCACTTACCTATCGTTTTTGCTTTTCGTCTTTTTAGTTTCTCTTCTTCACATCTTTTGGCATAGAATTTTTGTCATTCTACCTTAGCCTAAAGCAGCGGTTCTCAACCTGTGCATCACAACCCCTTTGGGGGTCAACCCTTTCACAGGGGTCACCCAATTCATAACAGTCGCAAACTTGCAGTTATAAAGTAGCAACGAAAATAATTTTATGGTTGGGTCACCACAACATGAGGAACTGTAACAAAGGATTGTGGCATGAGGAAGGTAGAGAACCACTGCTCTAGACCTTCTGTGGCATTACTGGGGGAAAATTAGGCTGAGAGAGGTTAAGGCCCTCAACAAGCCAGTGCAGATTCAATACCAGAACTGGCAGAGAGTCTCCGAGGTAGAAAAGAATGCCTAATAAGTACGCATATTTATGAAACCCTGCCTGTTTTTCCCAGAGACTTGCTTGGTGAGAACTCTTTCATGAAAGTATTATTTGTTCTTATTGAACAAACTAGTTTGAAACACTGCCTGGCTCAATGCAGATAACAAATATGACCGTTTTCAGTGCTTCTGAGACTCATCTTAAGGAATTTCTGTTTGAATGAAAAGATTAGGTTACACGTCCTCTAAACCCTGAAATGCTTTAGTTCTTGTTACAGCCACATAGGCTCCATTAGACCAAAATTGTTTAGTTGTTGGAGCAGAACAAGTAACTAGCATGGAAAAATTATGTTCTTCAACTAAAAAGCAACATGCTTTATTCTTTAAAAGAAATCATTAAGAACAACACATAAAAATATTAGACTACTAGTCAAAACTACTGTAGTTAAAATTTGGTGGTTGGTTTTTTTTTGAGGGTTTTTCTTTGTGACTTTGTAAACAGTCTAAAAATAGTCTTATGTAAAAAAAATAGTCTTATGTCTGAAAAATAGAAACTAGAGCATGCGCCTAGCCTTACTGTAAGGGTCATATGGAAAGTTAGGTGATGGGAGGGTATTTTGAACAAAGAAGTCTCACACGTGAAATAAAGATCCCAGGAAGCAAAGGGGAGGGGGCGGGGGGAGATTTGTGCCCTTTCGTATTATTTTGTACAGCACCATAAAATAGCACCTTGTATTACTTTGGGTGGAGAATTCTATTTAATTCAACAACTATTATGTAGTGTCTACCAAACAGGCGCCAGGCATTGTCAGGGATACAGAAATTAGCCCTTCCCAGCCAGAAACTTCACTGTTGAGGAAAAGAAAACAAAACAGAGCAATGTGTTTTAGACTCTGTGATGAACATGCCCAAAGCGCTGCAGGAAGGTGAGATGGTGGCTCATACGCCCAGGAGATTGGGGGTGGCTGCTGCCCCAAATTAATGAGAACAAAGGCATAAGCCATGTGATTTTATTAGGCTGCTGAATTAGGCTTCTGCCAAAATTTGAAAAGAAGCAAATATGATAAATTAGAATGGAAAGTAATGATAATCTAAGCTATCTATCCATCAACAAAACCTTTTTTTTTTTCTTTAACGAGGAGGAGGCATTCAGATGGTCAGTGACATCACACCAGTACCCCACAATGTAATCTCTCTCTTTGTGGTTGTTCAAGGGCTTACTCTCAATCCTGCGCAAGTTGAAAAGTGCACCAGACCAGGAGGTGAGAATCCTGCTCCTGGGCTTGGATAATGCTGGCAAGACCACGCTTCTGAAGCAGCTCGCGTCTGAAGACATCAGCCACATCACACCTACACAGGTGAACAGTCTGGGCCCACGTGGTGGTGTGAGGATGAAAACCATGAAAGGCATAATGGGAAAATATTTTTGTCCACCTCCAAGCTCTATCTTGAGAGCAGTCTATGTAACCTAAGCATAATCTAAAGTTTCTAAAATATATTAGGACATAATTGAATCCCTCAGATCCAAATGATCCACCCATATTGTTTTTTCAATCACTTTACCTTCTCTGATTAAGAAATCAACACGTGTAGAAAGTACAAAGAAAGTGTAAACTAGGAGGGAGGGGGGGGGGGAAGAGGACCTGATGCAAAGGGCTTAAGTGGAGAGCAAATGCCTTGAGAATGATTGGGGCAGGGAATGTATGGATGTGCTTTATACAATTGATGTATGTATATGTATGGATTGTGATAAGAGTTGTATGAGTCCCTAATAAAATGTAAAAAAAGAAAAGAGGAGAAAAAAAAGAAAATGATTAGGGCAAAGAATGTACAGATGTGCTTTATACAATTGATGTATGTGTATGTATGGACTGTGATAAGAGTTGTATGAGCCCCTAATAAATTGTTTAAAAAAAAAAGTGTAAACTGAAAAAAAAACAAAAACCTAAAGCGTATTCTAAGAAAAGCCATTGTCAATAACTGAGTGTTATTTTTCCAAACCTAATAAGTGTAAGTATGTACCAATTTCTAGAATAAAAAGGAATTAGTTATATTTTAAAACCTAGCGTCACACGCTTCTTTCCCAAGGGTATTTACCACATAAATAGACGGATGGTGCTCCCAGTTTGGACGTGTGAAGACAAGTCCTGACTGGAAGCGTCCTAATAGGCGTCTCTAGACGCCATTCCCTTTAGGGACTCCTGAGAAAGTCTGACCTTTGGGCTTCTTCACTGGAGGGACAGCCTGTTATTTATCTTGAAAGTGTTCGAGCATAGAGGTTTTAGCAAAACCAGGGTTTTCTGTTACCACGGTCTGTGGATTTATGACGTTCTGTAGAAAAGGCCTCTCAAAAAAAAAAAAAGAAAGAAAGAAAGAAAAGGCCTCTCCCTGCTACCCAAAGAGCAGTCTTCGAGTTTCTGGACAAACTTAGCATAGAGCCCCAGGCGGAGCAAATGACTGTGGGCTAGCCCACGACGGCGGGAAGCCCACCTGGCGGGTCAGGATTTCTGCAAGAAGAGCGGCTCACCGTAGGCCATCCAGAGGCCTTCCTACTGCCAACAGGGAGATAAACCCAGTCCTCAACCCAGCCAGTTCCAGTCCCAACTTCCACGCTTTGTTGGCTGGGTGGTAGGTAGCCTTCTTATCATACCATGCTGTTTCACCTCTATTCTTTAAAAACAAATTTTTACACGTTTTTTTTTCCTTTTTTAAACATTTTATTAGGGGCTCATACAACTCTTATCACAATCCATGCATTTACATACATCAATTGTATAAAGCACATCCGCACATTCTTTGCCCTAATCATTCTCAAAGCATTTGCTCTCCACTTAAACCCTCTGCATCAGGTCCTCTTTTTTTTTTCCCCTCCCTCCCCGCTCCCCCCTCCCTCTACATGTTTTTATTTTATATGAAAAAGTCACTATGTCCATTTAGTCCGTTTGGAAAGTTAGTAGTATATGCTTGATATGTAAGAGAATACCTTTCGGTCTTTGCTTCTACACACATGTAGGACGGGTGTATTTCAGATAAATGTAAAATGACCCTTGGGTCATCTCGTTCACTTAGTTTTTCTTGGACACCATTCTGCATTGTTATAGATTTAAGGACTGGCACAGTACGCACCCCTAAATGTTTGTATCCACTCCGTTTTTGCCTTAGAGTAGTTCTCTAGTAGATTGCCTGGGTCTGATGCCTTCCAGAATTTGAAAGCACCTGGGACGTAGAACTAAATTCTAGGATTTACTCTTATTTACTCCCTGCCTCATTCTAAAAAGGATTTCATGTTACTAGCATGGACATTTAGTATCATAATGAATATAAACATTTTTATTAATGAGAAAAAAAATAAAAATAAACATTTTTAATCCACCAAAGTGGGTTTGTCGCTGATTCAGAACGAAGCAGGCTTTCTAGGAAGCTCAAGCCACTTCCTTTGGAGTTCTTAAACGGAATGTCTGCACTCACTGGCCTTTCAGAAGTGCCACGGTCAGTGTGGGGTCCAGTTATTCTCTAGCGACTGTTAGGTGACAGAGTCCCCATGCAGTCGCCCTGTGTTCTGCCCTCCTGTGCCCGACAGGAGCGTTGAGAAGCTGCCAGGGGAAGCCAGCGCTTATGGAGACAACCCCGAGCCTGTTACACTCCAGTCATTCTGGACCAGGTGTTTTCCTGTGGTTACAAGCAGCTGAGTGGAGTTCTCGAGTATTGACTTTATTGTATAAACGGGCTTCAGAGAGTTCATGGACAAAGTCCATGGTCTTTTAACGCCATTGGCCTTGAACATTTCGAAGGCACCTCTGATCACTCTCGCAGGAAGTCGCCTGTGTTGTTTTGATTCTCGATGGTGCTCCCCAAACCTCAGGGGTCTTGTTAATTCCTTTCTCTCCTCCAGAACTCCCAGTTCACAATCAGCTGGGCCTTCAGAAATGCCCGTATGCAGACAGCCCTAACTGCCCTCCGACCCGGGCGTTTCCATCACTGCCTGTAACGGAGGGCTCCACTTGAGACCCTGAATTGGCTGTTGTCGAATGTCCCACCTTCCCGGGTTGATCACTCACTGGACCCAGCCTCCCCCGGAGTGTCCCGGGCCCAGCTCTACCCTTCCCCCCCGGCCCCCCGATTCATTCGTATGAGGAAACTGATTTTCTTTTGAGCGCCATTTGAGAAACCAGTGCTCCCGGCTGGCTGTTCTTGCCACTTTTTAAAGTCAGCATTTGTTCTCTAAAGTTGAGTCTTCAACTTCCGCTTCTCTTTCCCCCGAGTTCCACGTCCTGCCCTGTTAGGGTTACCAGCCTGAGGCTTCCCCGGAGCGGGGGTGGGGGCCGGTATTGATCATCAGAGTTTCTCGCCCACCAAGTCCTCCTGAGCAACTCTATTTGAGGGGGAGCTTCCAGCAGTTGATGGAAACACTCCCCGGTCTTTTTAGTCCACTTTCTCCGTGGACTCTTGGAAGCCTCCTTGCGCATACTCATCACTGAAAGTGACATCGTAGCCAGGAAGCGCGTAACACTGACTCCGTGACCTGAGTGAACCAAGGCAGATCTCAATCCGGTTCTCTCTGCACTTCACAGCGAACCATGTTTTTTTAAAAAATTAAAGTTAAATTTATTAACTGCTGGTTCGAGAGTAGGCTAGAGCCTAGAAAACTTTCAAGCGCCAACCATCTTCAATGTCAACCATGTCACGCACAGCAAAGTGCCTCAGCGTACACAGCCATTGAATGCAACTTTTTCAGAATTACTGTCTCAGGGTATAACAAAACTTGGTGTTTTTGCCTCTGTTTCAGGGTTTTAACATCAAAAGTGTACAGTCTCAAGGTTTTAAACTGAATGTATGGGATATTGGTGGACAGAGGAAAATTAGACCGTACTGGAGGAATTATTTTGAAAATACGGACATTCTTGTAAGTACTCCTTCTGACACACTAACTCAGTCTTTTCCGCCCAGTGCTAGGAACGTGAGCAGGGCCGTGTTCTTTCTGGGCAGCCATTCCGCTGCCATAACATCCCATCACCGTGACCCTGGCTGCGGAATGGGAAGGAGGAAGGAAGATCTTTGTGTGACTTGAAGAAGTTGTTTTGTTGCTGCCTCAGTAACAGTGATGCGCCCACACCCACCTTATTAATGACAGCAGTAGGGAAGTTAGAAGATGGTGCCACAGACTCAGAGCGGCTCCTGAAGACAGGAAGCTCCTGAAAGTTCTGGAAACTGTGACCTAGAGGGAGTGGTTGAGAGACGGTACGATGTTCCACCTGGAAAAGAGACTGCTTAGAACTGTCCTCAGTTGCCTCAAGAACTATCCTAAGCCAAGAGATTGGTTTAAATTTCTAGAATAGCTGAAGAAAGAGCAGCGCAGAGAGTTCCTTATGTCCCCCCCCCCCCCACCATCCCTGAACGTCTCACCAAGAACACTGGTTTCCGTTAACGAGCCCATGCTGAGGACAGCATTAACGGTGGTCACAGTTGGCACCAGCGTCCACTCTGTGCTTTACAGCTCTATGGGTCCTGACGAGCACAAAGCGACGTGCATGCTGGGCTAGCGTTTCATACGGAATAGCATCACCCTAAAAATCCCATTCTTCACTTCTTCATCCCTTCCCTCCATGGCCCTGAAGCACCAGGGACCCCTGATGTTTCTACGCTATAGGTTTGCCTTTTCCAAATGGTCATAAGGTTGGAACCACATCACAGGCAGTCTCCTCGCATTGGCAGCTTTCACTTAGCAGTGCATTTGAGGTTCCCATGTCTTTTTGTAAGGCGTCCTGGTGGTGTCAAGTTTATGAATTGGGCTGCTGCGATCTGCATGGTGAGCAGTTCAAAGCCATCAGCTCAGAGCTAGGAGCAGTGTGGAGAGCGGTAGGGAGGTCGCGTCTCACTCAGAATAAAGTCTTTATTTGCCTGTAGCTGTACCTGCCCAGAAGCAGAAGATGCTTCCTCATGTGTTGGGAATTCTAGGTCCCGGCTCACTTCCATTTTCTCTAGGACTACTCTTTTTCAATTTGAAGAAGCTGCAATGCCCGTCTATGAGATTTCTCCCATTCTCTCACCTCCACTCCTTCACCATTGCCTCTAGTCTTCCGGTGACCTTGTCCTCCAGCCTCCCTTAGCCACTTACCCTAAAATGTAGAGTCTCCTGAGCCTGGATGGGGGAGAGAGCATATGATTTCACTAATCTCTAGCTGTAAGTTTACATTTATTTCCATGTGTCCATTGGCTATAGAGCACCATACTATCAGTCACTTTTATAACTTTGTTACCAATAGAGATGTTAGTAGTTGTTTCCAATAGCAACAGATATTTGCATATCATATTATAGTTATTGCAACAACAACAACAGCAACTCACTGCCACCCAACCAATGCCAACTCATCACAACCCTGCAGGAGAGGGTAAACTTGCCTGTGAGTCACCCAGACTGCGACTCTTCACAGCAGTAGAAAGGCCCTTCTTTCTCCCAAGGGGCGGCTAGTACTTCTGAACTGCTGCCTTTGTGGATCACATCCTGACACGTAACACTATGCTGCCAGGGCTCCATTTACAGTTCCTGCAGACACCATGAGATAGTGTATGGGTTCATCACTACTCCAAAGTCATGGCCATTGTTGGAATCACTCCTGGATCTTACTCAGTGGGTTACAAAGACATGTACACATGCCTCTATTATAAATCTGCTTTAAAAAATATTTTTGATAGCTCTGATTCCATATCATGTATTTATAACACTGTGTATTTTAGTTTATGCATTTATTTGAGAAGGGGTTCTCGGCTGCCAAGGGATTCATGACACAAAAAAAGATTAAGCCCCCAGCCATCGACCTTGTCATCTCCTCTTTTCTCATCTCCGTCAGCATGATTTCAGGCATCTCACTCTCTCCTAGCGCCCTCTTTCCAGCCTCTTTCCTGCTAGTCTTCTGACTCCAGCTGTTCACGCACACCATCACCCATGACCCATTGACCCGAACTCTGCACTCTCTTATCTTTCTCACGTCCTTCCTTCCTTAACCAGCTTAGATTTTGTGATTCAGCCTTATAATCATGGATGATGTCGACATCATCCAGTCCTTTACCTTACTCTCCCTTTATCACAGTTACCTAAACCAACAAACCAACAAACTCCAGCCCTGCTCTCATCCAGTGTTCCATCTGTTCCATGGTTGAGCCTGTGGAGCTGAGTGTAAGTAAGAATGTATATACAGAGAGAGAGAGAGAGAGACTAAACCAGTGTGACAAGTCTTGCTTTAATGTGTGTCCACCTGCCTCAGCCTGCTTGCTAATCTTCCTTTGCTTTCCTGCGCCATCGCCTCCCCTCAACGACACTGCACTCTTCTCAAAACTCTCGCATCTCAACTAGTTTCACTCTTTGCTGATGATGACTTTGCTTCCAACTTGTCTCTCTTTGCTGGATCATCCCTGTCAGCGTACGCACATCCGATCTCATTTCCCTTGTTCAAAAAACAACCAACCACAAAGCCATGTCTCTTGACTGCCTATATATGTTCTCCAGGTAGTGTCTCACTCCTCAGCCTCCCTTTATGGCAGAATCCTTGAGAGTTTTTTAGGCTGTTTTCCCTTCTTCCCGATTACTCTAGAATCCTCTATTCAGGCTCACTGGTAAGCCTGCTAAGTCCAGTGCTTGGTTTTAGCATTCATCGTACTTGGCCTATTAGTACATTCATTTCATGTGCTTGGGGGTGATGTCCTTAAAACATTCTCTCCCCGTGATTTTCAAAATACCTATCTATTTTGCTTTTCTCTTCTCTCACTCCTCCTCAGCCTCCACTATCCCCCCACCACTTGTCTCCCCAACTTCCCGATGTTAGAGTGCCCAGAGTTCAGTCCTTGTGCGTTTCTTCTGCGTCACTGCTCAGGGAACCAGCTACTTGTTGGCAAATCTCAAACTGATAGCCCCAAGCTGCAACTGCCCCCCACCGGCCTGGCTGTTTCATAAACGGCCAGCTGCCTATTGGGAATTTCTACTTCCACTTCAACATGTCCTATATCCGGCCACTCCTCCCCAACTCTCCTCCTCCTCCAGCCTTCTGAGTCAGTGGCAATTCCATGTATTCAGAAACACTGAAGGCATGCTCGACTCCTTCTCCTCTGCCTCCTCCCATCTGATCCATGAGCAAATCCGATCAACGCACCGTTCCAAGGATTTCTAGACTCTGGCCTCTTCTTTCTGCCGCCACTGCTCCCATTCTCCGCTGACTGCAGTGTCAGCTTTCCTAGTTTCCCTACTTCTGCCATGCCTCTCCAAAACCTATTCCAAACACAGCATCTGTCATGAATACGTGCACACTCACACACACACACACACACACTCACACACACACACATACACACACACTCTCACGATTTTTCATTCTAAATCAGGTGGGGGATTCCATTTCAGTTCAACTTTGTATTCAGCAGTTTAAATTATTAACCAACCCCTCCCCCCATGAGTTTGCCCTTCACCTGCTCCTTGATTTCTCTTCTTCGTCTTGTGGACGCCTGACTTCCAGGTCGCCCAAGTGCACACCTGTGAACTGTGGAGCTAGTCCTTTAGCTTCTTGCCCTTGCCCTCATCTCACCCCTTGGCAATCTCCAAAGGTACGACAGGTTTTTTCTTGGGTTTCCACTCCCCCTTAAAACAGGGGTCACATATTCATCCTTTTGTGATTGGCTAATTTCTGTAGTGACCTTATTAAAACATAAGCTTCCCATCTCAGAAAAAAAGCCAGAATTGTTAGAGAGGCCTACACAGTCCCATGTATTCCGCCTCCGTGTTACCTCTCTGGACTTCATCTCCCCCGGCCCTAACTTGGTTCTGGTCCCGCTAGCCTCCTTGCTGTCCCTGGGACAGTGGCTTGCTACAATTCTCCTTTCTGAGATTTCTACATGGCCGATTTCTCACCTCGTTCACATCTTTGCTCACATGTTACCTTACTATTGAGACCTCCCTGAATGTTCCTGTCTTCACCTTTCCAGCGTGGACATTTCGCCCCAAAGTATGTCTCATCATCAGATGCATTTTCGGTTATTGTCCATCTTCCCAATGGGAGCAGAAGTTCTTTGAGGACAGCAACTTTTCTTCTGTCTTTTATTTGCTGTTTTATCCCCAGTCCCCAGAAAAGCTCCTTAATGTATGAAATGGATCAGGGTTCTGTCTGGATTCTAACTTATATAGAATGTGACATTTTATAACCTCTAAATTCCCTTCCATCTAGCAAAGGACTAGCTAGACAGTTCACAGGTATTAGCTCAGGCGGACTGGAAGTCAAGAATGCACAGGCGGAGAAGAGACATCAAGGATCAGTGAAGAGCAAACTATTGGGGGTTTCATTAATAATTTAAGAGTTTGTTATTTATTTTTTTACCATGGCCCTGGCCCCTGGCTCACGCCAGGCCCCCTGCCTCCAGCCCGCAAATCCCTGCCGGCTGGGCACAGCACCTCTCCCCTAGACAGCTGGCTGCTGGAGCTGAGGAGATCTCCTGGTCCCCCATCCTGGGTGGGCACTTCTGAGCTTGCTTCTGTTTCATGCTGGACTTCTGAGAAGTGGTGAATTAATCATTCAACACCACAATTGAATGGGAATAGGCAAATGTATTTCACGGTTGGTGAAATCTACAAACACATTTGAGGTGGAGCGATGGGTGTGGCCCAGGGCCCTCATGCACATACTCTGGCCAGCAGGGAAGGTCCGTTCCAGTGGACTTTCAGTCCCAGGGCAAGGGTACGTGGATGAGAGGAGAAGGTAGGGACACAGGCATCTCTCCATTTGTCCATCCACCAGTTGGCCTTCCAAAAACAGAAGAAGATAAATGTTGGAAAAAAGAAATTTTTCTTTTAAGATTAAAAAAAAACCTTCAGTAATCTCAAATAATGTGTGCATACTTAACAGTTTTTCCAAAATGTACACAAATATCAAGAAAATATTCTGATGAAAGTCTAAATATATCCTAGCACAACTTTCTTGTTTGTTTGTTGTTTTAGATTATTGTAGTAATGTTATTTATTCAAAGTAGATATGTTACTTCTAGTGTGACTTGATAAAACATAATATCAGAAATATCTAGAATTGGTACAACTTTCTTTTTCAAGTATTTTAAAGCAAACTCCAAATAGCATATTATTTTACTTATAAATTCTTAAAATATAAGATTTAAAAACAACCTAAATTTTAATCTGAAACTACATGTCAGAAAAATTAAACAGTAAATGTCTTTCTTTATTTTTTTTTTTTGGTGGTAGGGTTATTTTTTTTCTTTTAAATTATTTTATTAAATGTCTTTTTAAAGAATCAGCAAAACACAAAAGGAAAAAAATCACCTTGAAATAAGAATTATAACACAATTTTAGGAAGAATAATATTCAAAAGTCAGTTGCTTACCTGTAGCCCACTAACGAACGATTAGAATTTAAAATTAAAAGCACAGTAACATTTATATTAAACACACGGCTATCAACTTGATTCTGACTCGAGTGTATCCATATAGGACAAAGCAATACTACCTCTTAGGGTTTCTGAGATTTTGTCTTTAAGGCAGCATATAGTCTCACTTTTCTCCCACAGAGCAGCTGATGAATTTGAACAAGCAACCTTGAGGTTAGCAACCTAATGTTTAGCTCAGAGTGCTAAAAGGATTCCTCCGAATAAAAAACAAGCTCACTGCTATCAAGTCCATTCTGGCGCATAGTGACTTTCACAGGACAGGGTAGACCATTCCGGTGGGTTCCTAAAACTGTAACTCTTTTTTTAAATGATCATTGTATTGGGGACTCTTACAGCTCTTATAACAATCTATACAAGGTGGGGGAAGAAAGGGGGAACCTATAACAAGGTTGGATATATAGCCTACCCCCCCCAGGGGGACGAATAACAGAGAGGTGGGTGAAGGGAGACAAGGGACCGTGTAAGACACTAAATAACACCAATAATATATAATTGATCAAGGATTCACCAAGGTAGGAGGGTAGGGGAGGAAGGAGAGAAAAGAGGAGCTGATACCAAGGGCTCAAGTAGAAAGAAAATGTTTTGGAAATATTATGGCAACATGTACAAGTGTGCTTAATACAATTGAATGATGGATGGTCATAAGATTTATAAGAACCCCCCAACAAAATGATTCATAAAAAATCCATACGTCAATTGTATCAGGCATATGTGTACATATGTTGCCATCATCATTTTCTAAACATTTACATTCTATTTGAGCCCTTGGTATCAGGTCCTCTTTTCTCCCTCCCTCCCACACTCATGACCCTAGATAAATTATAAATTATTATTTTTATATCTTGCACTGGCCACTATCTCCCTTCTCCATGGTTTGTGTTGTTCGTCCCCCTGAGGGGATGGGGGGTGTTATGTGTTAATCATTGCAATTGGTTCCCTATTCCTCCCCTCCTCTCCTCTCCTTACCCCTACCCTCCTAGTATCGCTACTCCCATTTCTGTGCCTGAAGGGTTTATCTGACCTTGATTCCTTGTGTCTGGAGCTCTTATCTGTACCAGTGTGTACAAGCTCTGGTCTAGCCCAAAGTGGAAGGCAGGACTGGCATCATGATAGTGTGGGGGTGGTGAGGAAGCTTCAAGGAACCAGAGAAATATTATGTTTCATCAGTGCTATACTGCACCCTGGTCAACTCATTCCTTCCTTGTGACCCGTCTGTGTGGGGATGTCCCATTGCCTACGGATGGGTTCTGGGTCTCTGTTCTGACCCCTTTGTTCTCAACAATATGCTTTTTTCAGTTTGTTTATTTTGGGTCTTCTGATGCCTGTTTCCTGATTCTGTCAACCTGTCATGATCACACATCTCTTTTTATTTTATAATAGTTTTATTGACACATTCCCTTATATCCATTCACATACAAGTCTGTTGATCAACCCCATTGGGTGGGGTTATTCAATCATTGATGCTATCTGCTCCCGTTTCCCCCCTCCCCACCCCTCCCCATGCCAGGGAACCACCAATCCTGTCACTGTGTCTCTGAGGGGCCATCCATCTTGACCTTCGGGTACCAAGAGATCCCAGATGTACAGACGAACATACACAAATCTAATGAGGGAAAACACATGAAAGCCTTCCTGTTCAGGGGAGGAAATGCTAAAGAACTAGAGGATAGTTATGTAGTTCATCCGTGCCACACCGCACCCTGGCTCTATCGTCCCTTCAGTGTGGACATCCTGAGAGGTGCGAGGGACTGACCCACCATCGTGCAGGTGGGTTTGGGGTCTCCATTGCCTCCATGCCCCTTCATAGCGTGTTGGTTGCAGGTTTTTGGACTTTCGATACTTCTTCCCGTTGACACCTCGTGATCACACAGGTTGGTGTGCATCTTCCATATGGGCTTTGTTGCTTCCCTGCTATATAGACACTTGTTAAATACAAGCCTTCAGGACCCAAGAATGTAATTCTTTACGGGAGTAAAACGCCTCATCCCATGGAGCAGCTGGTGGTTTTGAACTAGTGACCTTTCGAACATGTAACCACCACACCACTAGGGTTCCGAGTATCTACTTATTTATTTTCTGGATGTTAATATATGTGCATATATATATATATATGTATATGAAAGACAGGGCTTTCTACTCCCATAAAAAATTACAGTCTCAGAGTTACAGTCTTGGACACTCACAGGGGCAGTTCTACCCTTTCCCACATAGTCTCTATGAGTTGGCACCAACTCAAAGCAGTAAGAAAAAATATATATATATAATATTGATATAATAAAATAAATATAATTTATCTTAGTGCACACAAACCCTAAGAATAAAATACATAAGCATAATCCTAACAATATGTACAGGATCTATATGAAGAAAACTGTAAAATTGATCAGAAAAATAAATGAGAGGCATTCCATATTTGTGGATTAGAAGATTGTTAAGATGTCAGTTTTTCCCAACTAAATCCTTAAATTTGTACAATCTCTACTAATTGTTTTCTGGATATTGACAGTTCTAAAGTATGTATGGAAGAGAAAAACCCAGAGTAGCCAACACAATTTTGAGGGAGAACAAACTCAGGACTGACTCTACCTACCAATAAAACTTAAGAAAAAGGTCAGTAATGAAGGTGGTATTCAGGAACAGCCAGGATGCAATTAATGCTACTGCTGATACATTGTAGAGAAATACTAGTGTCCCTACATAACATGCGTACAAGAATTGTCAAATGAGCGCCTGATTTTGTCTGTAAACTTTCACCCAAAACACAATGAAATATTACTGGGGGAGGATAAAAAGATCATCTGATATTGACACAAGAACAGACAACTTGATCAGTGGAAGGCACTAGAGAGCACCACACAAATGCAGTCAACTGATCTTTGACCAAAGAGTGAAGTATTCAATGGAGGAAGGAGTAGTCATTTTAACCAATGGTGTTGAACAACTGGACATCCACATGTGAACATATTCATCTAGACACTGGTCTTACCCTTTCAACAACTCAGAATGAATGTCAAAATGAAGTGCGAAACCTAATGGCGGGAAATGTCCAGTCACATAAGAGGAAAACTTAGGTCACCTTGGGCGTGGCAATGGGGTTCTAGATATGACCTCAAATGTACGATCCTTGAAATCCAAAACTTGATAGTTGGACTTTATTAAAACTAAAAACTTCTGTAAATGGCACTATAAAAAGACTGAAAACAAGCCATTGAGCCCCAAACCAAACCCACTGCCCCCAAGTTAATTCTGAGAGACTCTACAGAGCAGGGTAGAACTGCCTCTCTGGGTTACTGAGTCTATAATTTTTTTTAAATCATTTTATTATTAGGGGCTCATATAACTCTTATCATAATCCATACATACATCAATTGTGTAAAGCACATTTGTACATTCATTGCCCTCATCATTCTCAAAACATTTGCTCTCCATCTAAGCCCCGGGCATCAGCTCCTAATCCGCCCCCCCCAGTCTTTACAGGCATAGAAAGACCCAACTTTCTCCCCGGAGCAGCTGGTGGTTTCGAAGTACTCGTTTGAAGGTTAGCAACCAAACGCACAGCCCACTATGCCGCCAGGGTAGATTGAGAAAATCTTCGTGAAACAAATATCTGACTTCCATTAAAAATACACAAAGAACCCATAAAACACAACAAGGAGAAAATAGCCCAATTTAAAAATGGGCAAAAGATCTAAACAGACACACTACGTAGATACGCAAATAGAAAGCCTGACATCGAATGTCATTACAAAATTGCAAACTTAAGCCAGGAGGTTCCACAGCGTACTTATTAGAATGACTCAGTCCCCAAAGCTGGCTGTCCCCAGCGCCAGCGAGGACATGGAGCACCAAGAACACTCATCCACTGACAGTGGGAACGCCCGTTTTAGAGGAAGTGTGGCCATGTCCAGCATTTGTGCTCCCAGCTATCTGTCCAAACAAGCTGAAAACCTGTCTCCCAAAAAGCCTGCATACGAATGTGGACAGCAGCGCCCTTCTTAGTTGCCCAAAACTGTGTGGACTCTGATAAAAATGGCCTTCAGTAGGTTAATGGATAAACCAAACCAGCCCAGCTATACAATGGAGTGTATTTCAATAATGCAAAAATGATCAAGCCACAAAAAGACATAACTCACTGCCATTGATCCGATGCTAACTGATAACAACCTCCTGTGGGTTTCCGAGACTATTACTATGTACAACAGTCAGAAGCCCAGTCTTTCTCCTGCGGAGCTGCTGGTGGTTTTGAACTGCCAACCATGCGGATTGCAGCCCAACTTGTAACCACTACACCACCAGGACGCCTTACAAAAAGACATGGGAACCTCAAATGCACTGCTAAGTGAAAGCTGCCAATGCGAGGAGACTGCCTGTGATGTGGTTCCAACCTTATGACCATTTGGAAAAGGCAAACCTATAGCGTAGAAACATCAGGGGTCCCTGGTGCTTCAGGGCCATGGAGGGAAGAGATGAAGAAGTGAAGAATGGGATTTTTAGGGTGATGCTATTCCGTATGAAACGCTAACCCAGCATGCATGTCGCTTTGTGCCCGTCAGGACCCATAGAGCTGTATTGCAGAGTGGACGCTGGTGCCAACTGTGACCACCGTTAATGATGTCCTCAGCATGGGCTCGTTAACGGAACCCAGTGTTGAGACGTTCAGGGACGGTGGGAGGGGGACATAAGGAACTCTCTGCGCTGCTCTCTCTTCAATTATTCTAGAACTCTGAACTGTACTAAGCACCCTCTATTAATCTTTTTTTAAAAGTCTTTCAAGGCCGAAGATGCCCTTTTCATTGTTGAGTCAAGAGCTGGGCTAGGGTAGATGGCGGAAATAACATCCCTCCCGCTTTGCCGGCTGGCTCAAGATACTTCGAAGGAGGGCTTAAAGGAGCAGTTTAATGGGAACCACAAGCTCCACATCGGGAGCGGTGATGGCATGTGCTGCCATGGATCCTGAGAAGGTCCAGGAATTAGTGTATAATCCCGGAGGAGCCCTCCCTGGCTACACAGCTGCCAACGCAAGATCATGCAAATGCTTTGGATCCCAAGTCACGCTTTCATTATTTCCCGGTGCTGTTTGAGGTGAAATAAGTCTTGGGGACCAACTCAGTCCCCAGGGTTAGATTCCAAGGCCTTGTCACTTTTAGCCCCGTTTGCCAGTTTTGCAGCAGTTTAAAGTGCTGGTTGTCTGTATCTAAAACAGTCTTCCGTTGTTGGTCGAGAAAGACTCGCTACCCGAGACTCCACGCTGCAGACTTGACACATCCACTTGCCTGACTAACGCCACAATGCTCGAGCTTGAGGCCGCCACGCTAGACTCTTGCTGTAAAGCAGGGCTCAGCAAGTTAATATGACCTTCCCTCTGTTTCTGCAAAGCCTGAGAACGAAGATTGGTTTTGACATTTTAAAATATTTAGGGAGGGGGAATGAATAGGAGGATACAGTATTTCGTAACATGTAAAAATTCTTGAAAGCTCACATTTCAGGATCCCCAAGTTCCGTTGGAACACAACTAGATCTCTTTGTTTACATATTACCTGTAGTTGCTTTCAAAGGTCCCTGACAGCACTGTGGGGAACTCTGGTGGCACTCTGGGTTAGATAATAGGCTGCTCACCTCCAGGGTGGTGGTTCAAATCCACCAGCCACTTTGCAAGTGAAAGCTGAGGCTCTCCAGTCCCATAAAGATTTGGAATCTTGGAAACCCTCTCTGGTGCCTCTGTGCGTCAGAAAGACTCAGTGGCCATGGGCTTTGAATGTTTGCTTTTCCACCAGAGCACGAGTAGAATAGCTTCCAAAGAGGTTGTTTGGGCAGCAAAACCTGAAATATCCACCACCCAACCCTTTCCAGAAAAGTTTTGCCCTGCTTCCGAGCATTAAATTGTTCCTTAGTGTTGTGAAGAGTGAAGGCAATGCCTTAAAGGGCCAGGCTCATTCTCAGGCAGAAAGAAACCAAGAACATGGGCGGTATGATGGGAGAATGGGGCAGCTTCCACATCCCTTTAGGCCTGGAAA
Organism: Tenrec ecaudatus; assembly: GCF_050624435.1. Taxonomy (NCBI): domain Eukaryota; kingdom Metazoa; phylum Chordata; class Mammalia; order Afrosoricida; family Tenrecidae; genus Tenrec; species Tenrec ecaudatus. Next base: position 87,357,929 of record NC_134545.1, on the reverse strand, counting down.
CAATGACAGAGAGCCTTCCCTGTAGATAAAAATACAGTCAGGTGTTTATTTTCAGTTATCCTCGCGTTCCTGTTAAACTTCACTATTATCAGTTTTGTTTGGAAACTTAACACACGACTTAAATAACTGCCATCATGTCCCTGTCTATGCCGTGAGGGCGGTCACACGGCCTGCAGTAAGATGGCCCACGGCCGTGCTCACCGGTACCAGCAGAAGGACAGAAAGACACAGTGACTGAACACCACAAATTATGTCCAAAGAACGCTTCTTTGTCCTCGGTCAAGCTATCAGTTACACAAACCCTGCCTTTTTAGTGCCATCTCCTTTTGTCTCTGTCTACCCTCTGGTGGGGAAATGGAGCAGTAAAATGGCCCGAAGGTGGCAGCAGGAGGGAGGAGCAGAGGCAGGGGAGAAACGAAGAGCGCCTGCCACACACCCGATGCGGGCTCCCGGGATGAGGCAGAGTTGGCTGCGCTTCCATCCACAAAGGATCGTTTGCTCTAGTTCTTCCTCCCACAACCACTAAGAATTCCACAGCCTTCGCCCAGGAAGATGGGAACTGGCTTTGCTTAAAGCTTCATTCTGAGAGCATGGATCATAACCTTCTCCTGGAAGAGGTCTTGCGATGTGATTGATGGAAGCTCAGTCAGCAGCGTAATGAATGTGTCTCTCTCTCTCTCTGAAACTTGCTGGCCAACCACAGAACACCTCTCGATGCACTCTTAGTCTGTTTTTTTAATTTTACGATGATCAATTTGTGTTTCAGTATGGCTACATTAACCCGCAGGCATGTTCAGAGAAGGGAAAAAAAAAGAAAGAGGGCTCTCTCTTCTTGAAGAAAGCAGTTCTTCTGTTGTCCAGAAGACAGATACTTTCATGCAGAAAGGAGGCAGAGCTGAGGCGAGGGTGGCCAGAAGCGGTAGCCACTGCCAAGAACAAATGAGAGAGAGGCTCTTCACAGACCAGTGTGTGCCCCTGTCTTTTTCACTTGGCCTTTTTCTTGAGTAATAAATGGGGAAATTGTTTCATAGATTTCTTCCTGGAATTATTGTGTAGCAATTTTCAAAATTTGTACAAGTTATTTGAGAGAAATGCCAAATGATAGAGAACCATTTATGTCTGGCTTAGGAAAATCTTCCTTTTGGTTCTTCTCATGGAAACGTTCCTTATGAAATTTTGTCAAACCAATAAATAGCAAGTAATTTACCCAGCCATGATAAGTAAAAAATGAAAGTTTTCTACTCATTGATCCTCACCTTCTAGATTGTATTTGACTGGATATTTTTCCTTTTTTTTTCTTTAACCCCAATAATCCACTATTATTATCAGGAAGCCCTGTTGCACAGTGGTTACAAGTTAGGCTGCCAACTCCAAGGTCAGCAGTTCGAGATCACCGACCCCTCCTCAGAAGAATAAGCTTTCTACTCTCATAAAGATTTAGTCTCAGAAACCCGCAGGGAGAGTTCTACTCTGCCCTATAGGGTCATTGTGAGTTAGAATAGACTCAGTGGTAGTGAGTTTTATTTGTAAAGAACATTGAATGATATCTAATTTTTAAAATATGCAATCATGTTCAAATCAATAGTTTAAACCACATAAAAGAAAATCTTACCTTTCATTTATACAAATATTGCTTTTATCATGTAAAACGTTACAGTGTTAAAATATACCATATTTTGAAGTAATAAAGGTATTGCTGGAATGATTTATAAAATAAAGTTATTGCTGTTATTTCTCAGTTACATCACCACCTCTAATATTGGTCATCAGATCCATCATATCTCTTAATTTTTAATAAACTGTATTATATAAGATTGTTGTGTAGCTAAGTCAGGTTAGTAGAGTTTCTCTCTTTTCTTTTTCTCTCTTTTTTTTACTACATAAGTAGATGCATACAAAATTTATATATTTTGTAATTCTATATGCTGGGTGATGGGGTTGTAATTCTTAGTACTCAGCTGGTAATTCAGAGGACAGGCTTATAATGTAAGAGGGTGTACTGTGGCTATGCAGATACACATGAAAAGGGGGGGAGTTACATAACTACCGTATATACTTGTGTATAAACCGAGTTTTTCAGCACACTTTTAATGCAGTTTTTATGGTAAAATTAGGTGCCTCAGCTGATACTCTGGTTGGCTTATACTCTAGCATATACGGTACTAGCTTCTGTTATCCCAGGCATAATGTGTTCACAATATAAAAAGCATTGAGCAAGAACTCTTATCTTAGACTCTTGATTGTAGAGAAGCCCCCCAACTACTCATGCTCACCTCTCAAGTCCACTGCTCGTCATGTAACTGACCGGCTATGTGTTCTGTCACCCTGGGAAAGAGTAGTTGATTGGCTGCAATGAGGAGGGCAACAGGTGAGGCTGCACACGCCACACGAGTGCTGATGCTTGTGTTTTACATCTAGGCCTCCTTTAATGGACACGCTTAGGGAATGGTAAAAAGGGTGCCTGTCTCCCTTCGCCTTGAGTGGTCAGACCCTGCCCTCTCCGGGGCTTGAGCAACCATGCCGGAGACTTCTCAGGCTCTGGACTCTCGGGGACTTGATGCTGAGGTCTATGTGGCTTCGAATTTCCTGGATTCTCTGCATCTAGGAGTTAGTTCTACGGAAACTTCATCAACAGAATTTCCTGCAGATTCAGGCTGGGCAGAAGTCTAGGCTAGTGGATCTTCATCTTGGCTGCGCACATTGAAAAAAATTTTAAGCTAATGTCAAAGGTAATTAATCCTTGACTCCTGGTGACCTCGTGACCTAGTATGTGTTAGAGCAGACCTGTTCTTCAATCGTTGTGATCTTTCAGAGGTTCTGAACTCAGTGACCAGGCCTTTCTCCCGGTGGCTGGACATTTTTCCTGGCTACACTTACAACTCTCTTTCCAATCCTTATTCTTTCCCAACTGTTTTTCTTTCATGGAGCAGCACTTTCTTAATTGTGTCTTTGATCGTGTGCTCAGCCTTGTCTCAGCCTCCTCTTTCTACCCTTACCTTCTAACTCTTACCCTCTGCTCCAAACACATCTCCCCCAGCTTCGCCTCTCCTTTCTGGCACGGTGGCCCGCAGCTTGGAGACACCATTCTGAGCCCAAAGCACGCTTCTCGTGGTCACAGCCCCTCTTCCCTCGTCTGATCTTCTCAAGTGCTGCTTGAGTGAAGATCATCATCATCCAAATCATTCCAATCAGCTCTTCTCTGTAGGATGGCCTCTCCTGCCCACACCTTGCTACCACGCTTTAAAAGGTGAGCCCCACTAGGCAGGAGGGAAAGTCCTTGTCTGCCATCATGTTCTACGTAGTGACTTATCAGATGGTCAGCACTGGACTTTGGGAAGGACCCCTGGATGGGCAGTGGCTAAGCCCTCAGCTGCTAATTAAGTTCATGCCCCAGTCACGCCATGGGAGAAAGATCCGACTCTCTGCTTTTGTGAGGATTGCGACCTTGGAAACCCTGTGCGGCAGTTCTAGCCTGCCCTTTATGAGTCAGAGTCAACTCGACGGCAACAGCTTTGGTTTGGTTTGGTTTGCTTTGGTTATGGGGTGCAGAACCTGTGAATGTATGTATCGACATTGATTCACTGTAATATTAACAACAATTTAGCCACACACAAAAATACTAAGAGCAAAGACATTCATCCTTCCTTCTCCGATTCTCCCTGAAGGCAGCACAGAATATTGTTGAGAAAAATGGCTGGACTTGGTTCTGGGTCTACTATCTAGCCCTCCCCGCTGTCTCCTGCTGTTGAATCAATCCCAACTCATAGTGACTACAAGACACAGTAGAGCTGCTCCTTAGGGTTTTTGAGATTATACATTTTATGAAGGCAGCAGACAACCTCATATTTCCTCTGTAGATAAGCTAGTGGATTTGAACCACCAACCCACCTTTGGGTTCCTATAATAATCCTCCCCTGCCCCCCACAAACAAGCACATTGCTATCAAGTCGATTTCAACTCACAGTAACCCTATAGGACAAGGGAGTACTGCCCTGTGGGTTTCTGAGACTCTTGAGAATAGAAAAGGAAGCCTCATCTATCTCCCAAAGAGCAGCTGTTGGTTTCAAACTGCTGACCTTGCAGTTAGCAGCCCAACTTGTAACGCACTCCACCCCTAGGGCTCCTGAAGATATAGCTCTAGTGACTCTAAGTGAGAGCACATTAAGCAAAAGCATGCTAACTGGTTCGTGGTAGAGGAGAACAGATTTTCCGTGTAGCACAGACTTTGGCTTGCATACAGAAATGCCCATGTGCATTGCAGCATATCAATTTATGCAATTTAAGGTATGTAAATGTGAGAGTTGAGAATTACTTTTTGTTTTGTTTTTAACTGATCTTTTAAAAGCATTTTCCCTATTAGACAATTAACTTAAAAATAATTTTGAATTCTTCACAGTTTGAAAAGTTGACCTTTTTTTTTTATTTTAAGATTAGCAACTGGAGGAACATGTAATATGTTGTTAAACGCAAAAGCAACAGACTGACATCATCTCTATTTTTCCTTTTAAGTTTTCATATGAGAAGGACTATCAGGGATTTTCCACAGGAAATTAAAATGCCTGATGCTCTTGAGTGATTTTTTTTCCTCCTCTCTTTTTTGTCTTACTTCCTTTAAGGAGCTCTGTGGCACTGTGGGGTAAGTGTTGGGCTGCTGACCACAAGGTCCATCATTCAAACCCACCAGCTGCTCTGCAGGAGAAAAGTGAAGCTGTTTGCTCCCGTAGAGATTCATTCTCAGAACTGCTATATTGGGCCACTAGGAGCTGGAATTGACTCAATGGCAGTGGGTTTCTTCCCTTTCTGTTGCTGTAGGGTGTATTTTAGGTCCTAAGTGAAATTCAAGTCCGGGAAGAGAGCTTGGGGTTTGTACTTTAAGGTGAACCTTAATACTTCTCGTACTTCTGGTGACGCCTCAAGGCAGCCAGCAAAAGCAGGACTGGGCAGGAGCACGTGGTCTCCTGCTTCCGCCTCTGGAGGCAACCTCAAGTTCATGCTGCAGATGGTCCTTCCACAGCCAGGCAGTAGAAGTGTCCCCGAACATTAGTGCATGCCGACCATTGGGTCGCAGCGTGGAGTCCTGGCGGTGCTGTGGAGCAAGTATTGGGTTGCTGACCGCAAGGTCAGTGGGTCAAACTCACCAGTGGCTCTACAGGAATTAGAAGAGGCTACCATAAAAATCTGGAGGAAAACAGAAAAGGAGCCATTGGCCTCTGTTCTATTGAGTTGCTGTGTGCCGCCGTGCATCAACTCAGGGCATTAGTTTGGCTTTACGGTACTATGGTTAGGAGCACCTACGGGGCTTGCAGTCAGGGATGCCCAGTTTGAGTCCCAGTTTTGTCACTTACCAGCACAACCTGGGGCAAGTTACTTAACATGTTTACATGTGTACAAAATAGAATAATAATGGGCTTTATCTCAGAAAATACAAAAAATGTTGAAAACCAGATCAAGTCCAGCATGCATCAGAGAGGGAATCAACTGACATAGTTTTAACTGTTCAAGTCAGATTCATGCCTTTCTTTGATCTACCCGCATCTTGCCAGTGCTCTCTGTTTAGTAACCCCATACCCCCTCTCCCCACGTCCCTCGATTGTGGATAGAAGGAGTTTACGGAGGGTTTTTTTCCTATGTAGTTCCCACGAATGAATCTTGGACTCTCACTGTCATCCACAGCCTTCTGCAAACTGGCAGTACTGTCAGCAACCCATCTCCTCCCCTACCACACACACCTCTTTCTTCCCGTACCCTCAGGGAACCTTTACTCCTGCTACTGTTTCTGAAGGGCTATCTATCTTGACTTGAGTGTGCCCCAGAGTTGTAACTATGCAAATGAACATATGCAAACCTAACATGACTAATGAAATAAAACAACTAGAAACCATAATAGTAAGGGGTAGAAATATGTAGGAACAAGAGGATAGTTCTATAGTTCATCAGCGCCACACTGCACTCTGAATTTATCATCCATTCCATGTGGCCCTTCGGAGAGGGGCTGCCCAATTATCTTACAGGTAGGTTTTGGGTCTCCACTACATCCACGCCCCTTCATATAGATTTGGCTGTTTTTGAACTTCTGATACCACTTCCCTCATGCTCGCATAGGCTGGTGTACTTCCATGTGGGCTTCCTGGCTTCCCTGTAGCCTTGCCTTTTTTCCTAGCTGCTCATTGAAGTAACCGCCTCCTTTTCCTTTACAGATCTACGTAATTGACAGTGCAGACAGAAAGAGATTCGAAGAGACGGGCCAGGTAAGTAATTCTCTGTCAAGCTACTTCACCAATAACTGGGTATTCATCAATCTGTCTGGTAACCGGTGGTGGTGGGGTGGCATTTTTTTGTTTAACCTTTGTAGTTCAAACAAGATAGTCAGTGTGGCAAGCAGGCAAGGAGTCTGAACTGTCTAAAGGAAAAGTACTTGGGAGTAAGTCTCTGAAATTTTTTTATTTAATTAAAACATTCTAATCAAATTAAATTATTAAAATCTAAGCAAATGGAACTTTTCTTCAGACCTCAAATCTTTCAGGACACACACACACATCTGCCACCTAGAACTGAACCCCCAGAATGAGTTAGTTTAGTCATTTCTACTAACACTTTACAATGCCAACTTAACCAATCCAGGGGTAACTTTGAGAAACTCAAAGGAGATGGGAAGAAATGTGCAAACCAGCCTAAGGTGCTCATCTTTCCAAGCCAGGAGATGAAGGTGTAATTTGAACCCAAATACAGCATACATGTCAACATGATTTCACTGTGTGATTGGCATATGCAGTTATGAAATAGAGAAGCCATGGGCATAGACCATTTCCCCAGACTGTATGCCCTGACAGAAGAAGCAAGAAGTAGACTAGTCCTTTTCAGAGAACCGTACTTAATTCTCGCCACGGAGTCCTTGCTGCCACCAGTGACCTGCCAAAGACAGCACTTCTCATGTCTGTGTGCCTTTTGGAAATTATCAGATTGGAAACTCTCCGCCTCTTGGAGACAGCCCATCTGCTTTCCATACTCTGGTGAGTCCTGAAGCAGCTCATGTAAAGATGACATGGAGGCTGTGCCTGACCTCATTGGTCCAAGGCAAGGGCAGTCCCTGCGAAACAGAGGTCAGACATGCCTCCTCCCTCCAATCTTCTTCCCCAATTCTGACAGCAGCCACCCCTCCCATAGTCCCTCCACTTCTCTCCTGGGTTCCACTGTGCACTGCAGTGGTCACACACAACTTCCAGGCAATACTCACAATCATGGGAATTATTAGGGTACTCAACAGATTATGGTTTAGGATACAGTCCGTTGGTCTGGAATGCGTCTTCGCAGCCATACCTACAGGCACTGCTCTCTCTGGCCTTTGCATTTCAGCCATGTGGCCCCTTGGCCTCTGCCCGGCTCAGACAGGTGGTAGAAAGCTTTTGTAGGACTGCTGATAGGACACTCCCCTTTGCCACAAGTGTTCACCGAAGACCTCAGCTCTAGCTTCATGGGTCAACCCTGGGTTTCCGAACTTGGCTGATTGTTAGAGTCACCTGGGGTTTTATGAAACTGCAGATCCCTGGCCTCTATTTGCAACCTGATGAATAAGCACCTCTAAGGGGAGGAGCCCAGGATCCTCAGGTGGTTCCAATGATCAACTAAATTTGGGACCCTGGGAGTCAGCAAACCTAACTTCCCCAATTAAGTGTCTGGAGGCAACCCACTCCACAGGTGAGCCTCCTGCCCAAAGGCACTCAATGTTCCTTGCTCGGTGGACCAGGAGCCCACCACTATGTCTTGTGCTTTGGGTTCTGCTGCTGCCATATCTGGTGTTACAGCTGTCTCTTGGATCCAGGAGGTCCAGCATTCAGGGATCTCAGGGTCCAAAAGATGTGCACTGATCCTGGCTCTTCTCTCTTGACGGTGGTGAGAAGCCCTCCTCCTAGCCTCTGAGATGGCTTGTTTTGTCCAAATGTTTACAACCACAACTAACCCTGTTAACAGTTGTTCACAACTGAATCATATAATCCTATCACGATCTTCACCCACCTTCTTCTACCCAGACCCTCCGGAAAAGAGGGAATCTACCCACTCTACATAGTCCCACCCAGTCGTTTGGTGGGAGTTACCAAGAGTATGGCCAGAAGAGAGGCAGTAATTCATTCACTGCGCTGCCAATGTTAAATATGAGCTTGGAGGTGAAGGGTGTTGCATGTAATCACCTGCCTCGTGAACCATCCAGTTCTCTTTGAGAGCCAGTGTTTTAAGTAGCTAAAAGGTGAGTTTAATGTGGAGAAAGTGGGGCTTGTCACTTAGGTAAATAAACACCTTTTCCTGAGCTCACTGCATACAAATTCAGCATATAATTTAGACCCCAACTCAATCACCTAAAAATCAGACACCTTGACAGGTAGTCCAGTCCAGTTTTTTTAGGGTGTGCATTGGATGAGGTGTCGTGTAGAGCCACGTGTACCTGCCTCAGAGATGAGAACAGAACCAGAGCTCGGAAGCAGGGCTTTTTAAACTTCTTCCACCCGGGGCCTCTTTGCATCTGATAAAACGGCAACCCGGGCCAGCCCCACCGGAACCACCTGGGATGCGTGATTTTGCATTCAGAAACCTGGCGCTGTTGCCAAATTCTTCAGGCCCCCACGTTTAGGAATGCTGTTTAAGCTTTTCTCTGAGGCGATTGTCATTTTCTGTTTAAATTTAGAGGGTGGCGTGGGCATGCACCCACACACACATACCTTTGTTGCTGTCGGTGGTCTTCCAGTCGGCCCTGACTCCTGTCGAAGGACATCCTGTGTGCAGAAGGACTTCTCCAAAGGGTTTTGAGATGGTGGCCTTTCACAGTGGAGGCACCTGCAGCGAGTGTGCCCTGCCAGCCTTTTGGTTACACTTACCTATCTGCACCACGCAGGGACGCCTCCTGTCCATCTAGAGAGAGAAGGGGATTGATAGAGGCCTATCTCGAGTAAGCTTTGACTCCCGAGCACTGCTTGCATCCTCTCCCTTCAACAGTGGTTTCAAAGGATGACTAATGCGTCCACAGCAGGATCTGCGAAAAAGTCCCACTCCTGGGCCCCATGCCCGTCTTTGCATAGTCAGCATCTCTGACAGGCTCAGGAATCTGCCCTCTGCCAGGGGAGTCTTCCACTGCCCCTCGAAAGATGCTGGTTGATTGGCTTAACTCTGTGAGGCTTGTTTTTTCTAGTCAGAGGTTATCTGGTTAGGAGCTAGCCATTTTCACCCCTCCCTCCTTCTCCCCCCGAACGCCCCAGGAACTGGCCGAGCTGCTGGAGGAGGACAAGCTGAGTGGCGTGCCCGTGCTCATCTTTGCGAATAAGCAGGATTTGCTGACGGCAGCCCCGGCCTCAGAAATTGCCGAAGGATTGAACCTGCACACCATCCGGGACCGAGTCTGGCAGATCCAGTCTTGCTCAGCTCTCACGGGAGAGGGCGTTCAGGTTAGTGAGCTCACTGGGAGGCTCCATCACCTAGCAACACAGCGGCCACCCAGGGTGGTCATTCTGATTGGCTGGGCTCATCTAGTTTGAAAAAAAGATCTGAAGCAAATAGCCTTTGATTGGCAGATGCACCATCCCAGGATGTGGAGGGCAGAGGTTCACTCTACTTTACAATCAACCTGATCTCTTCCCTGTGGGGCAGGAGGGCAGAACAGGAGACCTGGCAGGCCCATTCTTCCCTGGTTGGGTTGGGGCTTTGTGCTGTACCTAAAAGTATGGCTGACTGCACTCGGAGGCAGCACACCCACTTGTTACCCTAGCCCTGCTGTGTTCCTTTTTTTCCGTGGCACTGGTTGCCAGTAGGTTGGTATCTGTTAACTGCTACCTTAGGTTGGTTTCCCAGGGGGAGACTTCTGCTGACAGAAAGCCCAGGCCTGTCCTAAACAACTGTATTCCGGAGTAGCAGACTCCCTCTCATTTGATACTAATTTAGGGCGGAAACCGGTTGTATCCCAGACACCCAAGAGACTATCCTCAAAGAGTAATAAACATTTTCAACTCCAGTGCTTCAAGCAGCCTCCAGTCCGTTGACATTCCAGAGTCAGCGCTCCAGGACGACTTCTTTATCCTGAAGCCCCAAGCACGTTCCACAGACTTGGTTTTAAGCATCTGGTGGCCTGCCCAGGGTGTGTCACAGCACGGTGGGCATTGGGCAGTGCTGCTCTGGGAGTTTGTGGGAAACCAGCAATATCTAAGGCAGCGGTTCTCAACCTGTGGGTCACGACCCCTTTGGGGGTCGAATGACCCTTTCACGGGGGTTGCCCGATTCCTAAGAGTAACAAAATTACAGTTATGAAGTAGTAATGAAAATAATTCTATGGTTGGAGGGATCACCACAACATGAGGAACTGTGTTAAAGGGTGGTGGCATGAGAAAGGTTGAGAACCACTGATCTAAAGATTGTATCTTCTCCCCTCCTTGCCATCTGGCATGTGTATGATGGCCTGGTCCGTTTGCTTTCTCTGAAGCTGGTGTTTTGGGATAGAGTCGGAGATTTGATGCCCAACCATGGTCCTGCAGCCTCTTTCCATTCTTTCTTCCATTCTCCTAAGACATCTGACATGGATTTGTCTTAAAGCTGCCTGATGGCTTTCCTCAAGCAAATGATCATTTCCTTGAATTATCTCAGTTGTTCCAATAGGTTGGCTGCTGGGATGTGTGTGTGTGTGTGGGGTGTTTGTGGTGTGTGTGTGTGTGTGTGTGTGTCCCCTCGAGCTCATGCTTGTCGGCTTGGTCTTTGAGTCTGCAGGCAGACCAGTAGGCACAAGAAGAGTACTGCACCCTTGGAAAGCCCTCCATACATGTGTTTGAGTGGCGGGCCACTTGACTGGCCAGAAATGACCTCAGCTACATCCCCAGGGTGGATTGATCAGCTTTGTGGGTCTCTGTGAAGTTTCCATTTGGGAGAGGCTTTTTTGAGCCCAATTCCCTAACTTCCTTCTTAGAATCATATTATAAAATCAATGTATTCCCACGATTAATCATACAAAAATATATAACATTAAATTGTAAATGTATCTAAAGTGAAATGTCCTTTCTTCCCTAATCCCACCCCTGAAGGAACGGCCTCTCATAAGTAGTTCCACTCTTCTGCAATCACTTAGATGGTTCTAGATCTGTGGACTCTTCTGCATATTCTTTTTCAGCTTAATTTACAATAAGCATACTGCAACCCAGCATGTTTTGGAATAAGTATACTCGGGTCATTTTAATTTCACGTTTCCCAGTTATAACTGACTTCTAGGGCGGGGAAATTTTTCATAAAGTAATAGTAACTCCCTCTGGATTTGCATGCAATGGTATTGGTGAGGCCTATGATTTTTTTTGCCTTTAACAAAAAAAATTTTTTGAAGAGCCCTGGTTGCGCAGTGGTTTGAGCACTGGACTAACAGCAAAGTCAGTGGTTCGGACTCACCTGGGAGAGAGACGGGGGTATCTGCTACTGCGAAGACTCATCTCGGAAACCTGTGGGAGCAGTTCTAGTCTGCCCTGTAGGGTCGCTGTGAGTCAGAGTGGACTTGAGGGTGGGTGTGGGTGTGTGGGTGTGTGTGTAACAGCAGCAGCAGCAGCAGCAGCGGCGGCGGCAGCTTTGGTTGTGTTCCTACAAACCATTTCCACACCAGGACCTTGCTTCCCTAAAAGCTTCAGAACCCAAATGCAGAAAATAGGGTCTGGGGAGACTGTATGAGTGAGGCTATATAGAAGTGCATACAGGTGGGGACATGCGCTCACACATGTGGGGTGTGCCGCATAGGAAAGTGGGAGCTGACTGCCCTGCCGTCTTTTGTCACTTGACCAGTGTGTTGAAAGGAAGAAAAGGCCAAGCTGGCACTAACAGTGACTCTTGTCGTTTTCTGCCTCAGGGACGTCAGAAAGGACTAGAGCATCTAGAATGGGTATTTAGAGTAGGGGCACTGCTTCTGAGAGGCCGGAGGTGGGGGGAAGCCCCCCGCCTCACCCCGGAGAGCAGTGAGCAGTCTATTCCTAGCTGTGCAACTGCCCTAGAAGCCCATGCTTTGTAAGTCACAGGGTCTGCAGGCCCCAAAGGGCAGTGAGCCAGTAGGGGCCAGAGGGAGAGGCAGGCCTTAGAATCTTCCACCCATTAGAATCAAGGGAGAATGTTCGTGATGGTTTGGTTTCAATGACAGTTCTCAGATACAGAACCTAGCTCACAGGAAATGATCTCCAGAGAGCCAGCCAGTAGCAACAAGAGAGAGAGAGAAGACTTTAGATGGAGGAGAAAGAGTTTGAAGGTCATTTAATTAGTTTAGTGGATAGTACCATGGTGTATAGAATTGGGTAGTTAAGACTGGGATTTCAAGGTTAATGAGATTAAATTATGGTTAATAGAATGATATAAATTTAGAGAATTTAACCATTATTTGAAATGGGTTATTTAATAAAAATGTTAATTAAGAAGGGAAGCTGGCTGTCGATTGCCCTTTAGAGGTAACCTTTGGGGGCTGGGGAAAGGTCACTGGAGTTTTCCTGCGCTGGGAGACACCGCCCGACCACGCCTCCACACCACGCCCCCCTCAGGGAACGCATTGACCTAAGCTCTTGCCCCACCTCCAGCTTCTTGGTTTTCACTTTCAAAACTCACAGAAGTGGAATTTGCCTGCTGCATTGACCTGCAGGCCTTTAATGATTTTTATTCGTTAAGGCTCAAAGTGATCCTAAAAAAATTAAAAGACTACATTAGAAAATAGTCCACGAAACCTAGTTGGGGTTCACTTTCAGATGTAGATACTGTGCAGTCAATACTAAAGTCCCCTAAATTCTTAACTTTTCCTCTCCCTCCACCACCCCTGCAAAGTTGGTCGGGATCGGGCAAATCTATCAAAAAATCGATCCAGCACTATCGGATCGGGTAACATCTGATACCCCCATGTGAAAGACCCTGGCGGAAAAGTAGTGCAAAGGTTAAAAAAACAAAAAGACCTGGAATGTCTATTTCCGTTTCAAATGTTTGAAGACTGCCTACGTTGTGAGTGTGTATGCAATCCAACGTGTGTGAGAGAACTGCCGTACGTCTAGAGCAGGCACCCGTTCCCGGGGGAGCCAAGGGAAGAGGCCCCCGGTGAGCTCTGCCCTCTGCGGGCTGGCCGTGAAGGCATCTCATTTCTGATTTGAGATCATGGAGGTGCTGGTTCCTGAGACAGGAGCCCTGGTAGTCTAGTGGTTATGACTTGGGCTGTGATCCTCATGTTGGGCAGTTTGAAACCACCAGCAGCTCCAAGAGAGACAGAGTTTTCTGTTCCTATACACCAGTGGTTCTCAACCTTTGGGTCGTGACCCCCTTGGGGGGTTGAAAGACCCTTTCACTGGGGTCGCCCAATTCATAACAGAAGCAAAATTACAGTTATGAAGTAGGAACAAAAATAATTTGTTTGGGCATCCCCACAACGTGCAGAACTGCACTCAAGGGTCTCGGGTGTTAGGAAGGTTGAGAACCCCTGCAGCGTAAACCGCTACAGCCTCAGCAAACCCACTGGGGGTCACTATGAGTCAGTGTAGACTCAGCAGTGAGAGAGAGATTCCTGGGACAGAGTTCAAGGTCTTGTTCCCCTTGATGTTCTCCGGGCAAGTCTTGCAAGAAAAGACAACGCCATATATGGTTCAACAGCCCCGTTCTGGGTGTAAAAATGGACTTTCAAGGGCTTCCAGAGAGTACGGAACAAGCGTGCCTTTGCCTGATGGATGATGACGAGGAAGCAGGCCCGGCTTATAATTAAAGCAGGTTTTCATGAGAAACTGACAGGAACAGAATAGGTAAGGGCACGCAAAGCAGAAGGAGAGCATCAATCTCGGGAACGGGTCCAGCGGAGAGGCCCACAGTCCAGAGGGGTGACCAGAAGAGACCCAGTTATGTCAAGTTGATGAAGGCAGAAAGAGGAGCAGCTGAAAAATGTCTGCGAGGGATAGCCGAAGACGCTTGTCAACCTGGAGGAAGTCCCGCTCTGCTCTCGTGGCCGGCCAGGGGTGCTAGGCCGCCCTAGTGTCTAATGGGTAGCCCAGGGATTCTCATTTTTTCTGCTCCCTCAGGGGCTTGGGAAATAATAGCGAACAAAGCCTCTGGTGTGGAGCCTGAGAGCATCAGGGAAATCAGTCCCTCTTCCACCACAGGCCCGAATGTGAACCCTACACCACACCTCTTTGCCGTTGTGGTTTCGGGTGTTTTAAGACACCTGTCGAAAGCTTCATGTGTGTGTCTGTGTGTAATCAAAACGACACAAGATTTACGTTTCCTTTCAAAGCTGAGATCAGCAGCTTTAGCCTGGCCTCTAGCCTAGTCCTAACAGACCCGCTGACCCCAAGAGCGGGTGAGCTACCCACAAGCCCTCCTGTGTCTCCTCCTCCCTCTCCCCCTCCCCTGTTCACATCTCCCCCAACCACAGGAGTGTGGCGGCAGCCTAGGATGGTCTTGCTGACCTAGAAAGAACCGTGCACAGGCCAATCCCTGAGCCGGGCGCTGGACTTCAGACCAGCCTTGCAGATGACCCCCGGCACTCACTCACCGACCCTCATTTCTTTTTCCTTTCCTACAGGACTTTTCCCTCAAAATCCCCACAGAATGTCATTACCTTAAAGGATCAAGTACATTTACCACTTCCCTCGAGGCCCCGCATCCACTTGTGATTGTCCCCCGAGTGTGCAGGGAACCGCTTATCCGCTCGATCACCAGGCCTCGGGCTGACTTTTCAGATTTAAACATTTCATTACACCGAGAAAAGCCAGTTCTGTTTGGGATGCACAGTTTTGCTTCCCTCTCTGGTGCAGCGCCCAGGAAAAAAATGACTAGCGAGCCATCGCCATTGTTTATGACACTGCACCCAGCTGTTCCTTGACCCCGGGGGCCTAGTGGCACAATGGGATGGGCCGCCCTGCACAGCGAGGATCTGAGCACCTCGCCATCTTAAAGCAGTTAAGGATATGACTGTGCAGTCTTTGTGGCTTTAGAAATCTGGCCCGCCCAACCATGGCGGTCGCTGCTTCCTTCCGACCATAGAGCCGTGATGGATGCCCTGGAAGGAGATCAAGTTAAAAAGATCAGTGCGGTGAGAGACCACTCTTCCCATGAAAGCAGCACCAGGCCTTCAATCGGGAAGGTAGAGCGCTGTCATCAGTAGCTTCCCACGACACAGCCTTCTATTTTCCCCAAGACTTCCCATCTTGAAAGGGGTGAGATGGTGACATGGTAGGATTTATTTCCTCCCCAGGGGGCCAAATAAAGCTCAGGGTTGGAGGTCTGAGGTCTCTCTCTAGTCTCCACTATTGAGTGGAAGCTCATCAATCCAAATTCGGTTTCAGCACACTTGGCCAGGGCAAGGTGTGGTCTGGATGGAAGGACGTCCTCACCTCCTAACTAAGGTGGCCAATCCCAAGCTGGAGGTCAAAATGCATGCAGACAATTCGCCAAACCAGTTTGTAACAATACAAGTTCAGCCGTTAAACAAACCTGTGTTCAACTTCCCTCTGCTGGAATTGGAGCAAGTAACCCAATTCAAGTTGAAGATCACCTTTTCTCGGCCTTCTGTTTGGAAACAACCCGAAAAAAACCCACGAAGCCTTGCCAAATAAGGCTAGAGTGGGATGGAGCCTACAGAGTTTCACGTCTCACCACGCTGCTGTCTGTGAGCTCGGCTTTCCAGTGGGAGCCGTGGCCCTGCAGGGAGTGCCTCTGCTGGGAGCCTGCAGCCAGCTGCAAGGGCAGCCTGTCACGCACGGCCCTGGAGGGATCTTGAGGCTGAGTGGCTGACAAGAGCCTCCTTGGCTGGAGGGCTACCCCGTCCCATGCCCTGCATTCCCCAGGAAGTCACAATGCAGAAAACACTGGCAGGGCCAAGCCCAGCTGCCCACCCCTTTACTGCCGAGAAAGGGTAAATGAGTAAAAAGGATGGACACCCAGGTTCGCAGCCCACCTCAGCCACTTTGAGGCCTGTGGTTATTAGGCGAGCTGTTTTCCCTCCCTCCCCTGTGAAAGGGGAACATCAGCACCCACTCCACTAGGTGGCTGGCAGGATCAGAGACTTTGGGCAAAGTGTTTAAAAACTGCCCGAGACACATAGTAAGCCCTCCAATGTTAGCTGTTACTATTAATTGGACAGAGATTAAGTGTCTGCTGTGGGCCAGGTGCTGTGGTTGCTCTGTGAATACAGCCACGTACCCTTCCCTTCCCCTCGGGGATCTGGAACAACATTTTCGTCTTTCCATCCCACGAGGTTATCAGCACCTTTGCCCTTCCTGCCTCCTCACCCCCACCCGCAGCAACCCCTAGGCACTTGAGAACTTCAGCTAGGAGGGGCCCCCATCGCCCCGCATCCTTGCCGCCACTACAGGCCAGGCTGCTGGGTGCTGACCTCTGCGAGCCCTCTGTGGGCCAGCTCGGGGCTGGACTCGCAGGGCCTCCTCCGGCCCGCAGACATCTAGAGACAGGCTCGCTGCGCAGCAGGCCACCGCCGCCCTAAGGGGACGCACACCCGGACCGAGCCTCCCAGCGCCCTCCACCTTCAGCTGTGGTCGCCTGCAGCTGAGTCAATGTTGTCCCCTTGTCTGCCTGCGTTCATGTTCTGTTACATGTGAGAAAGAGGAGAGGAGGTGGTCTTCATATTTCTCAGTGGTTCTCAACCTTCCTAATGCCGCGACCCTTTAATACAGTTGTGGTGACGCCCCAGCCATAAATTTATTAATTTTTTGTCTTTTAAATCATTTTATCGGGGCCTCATACAACTCTTATCGCAATCCATACATCGTGTCAAACACATTTGTATATTTGTTGCCACCATCATTCTGAAAACATTTGCTTTCTACTTGAGCCCTTGGTATCAACTCCTCATTTTGCCCCTCCCTCCCACCTGCCCCCCATTAAAATTATTTTCGTTGCTACTTCATTACTGTCATTTTGCTACTGTTATGAATCGGGCGACTCCTGTGAAGCGTCGTTTGACCATAAGGCGTCACCACCCACAGGTTGAGAACCGCCAGCCTAGCGCGTCCTTTGATCCATCTAGAAGGAGAAGCTCGAAGTGTGCGCCTTGCTCGGCTTGTGCTGGTCACGAGGGGCAGCCCTGAGTGCTGAGGGAGCCTGGCTATCTTAAGACATCCCGCTCTTTATTTGTAGGATTTTTTTGTCTCCTGGCAGGTGATCATTTTTTTCCCCTGGAAACCAATCAGCTACTAAAATTAACCACACTCCTCTCTGAATTAATCCTTCTCAAATGGTGGTCTTCCAGTGGCCCCAATTGTACTGAGCCCTGGCCTGCCGAGCCCCGCCCCCCACCGTGACCAGGTGCTCGCCACCTTTGGGCGTTCAGCCTTAGGCAGCCTCATCTCGGCAAATGCCACAGGGTCCACTCTGGGGACAGCCGGCCGATTGTCTGGTTCTCCCGGCCAAGCGCGCTGATGGCAAGCGGCAGTTTTCTCACCCCTGTAAATTCCGGTTCCGGTCAGATTAGCCAGGAGATCGGCGGCCTGCTGGTGGTTCTGCAGTGATGTATTGTTTCTGGGATTAATGTTCCGAGGGCCAGGGGTGTCAGCTGATAGTTATTACTTTAAGCTGTCTCAGCTGTTCTGGTTCAGCAGCTTGCTCCCTGGTCACCGGGAATGTGGGGCTCAGCAGGCATGGACCAGGGTCTCTCTCTCTCTCCTCTCTCTCTCCTCTCTCTCTCTCTCTGACATGCTCGTGCATGTGCTACAGATAGGAGGGCAGGGCTCTGGTTTTGTTCTGAGGCCTCTCTGCACCCCTGGAAGGTCAGGATGGGGGGTGCTCAGGGGGCAGGGCCAGTGTTCAGGTGTGGCTCTGAAGGGGGTTGAAAAGAAGGTCAAGGCAGAGGACAGGCCTGGCAGCTGGAGAATGCATGCCACCTGCCAGGTGGCTGTAGGCATTGTGTGAGGGTTTGTTGTGTTTATTTTTTACCTCTGTCCCCTCTAGGAGAGGACACTGTCAAAGTCACTGTGACTTTAAGTGCACCTTCTCCCGGATCCCTCTGGGTCCCTCTTCTTGGTCACGCTTCCAGTCCTGAGAGGCCAGGCCCTCTGAGAGGGATCTTGGAGTGACGCCCGCCCGAGAGGCAGCAATGCGTGTATCCAGTAACACACACGCTGTTGGTGGGGTTGTTTTTCCAAAAAAGAAATTTAATTTCACCCCGAGTGTCCACTGCCACCCTGGAAACCCACTGGGGCACCAGAAGGGCGGCTTATGGAGGGCAATGCCCTAGCAGAGGTCAGCTTTTAGAAACGGCCAACACTGCTGCCTTCTCTCCTGATCGCTCCTCCCTCCGAGGGGCCTTGGTCCAGACAGATGTGTTTGCTTTTTCAGAGGGAGCGCCCCAGGTCCCATCTCAAGTTCAGATACTGGGCCCTCTTCCCCACCAGCTACCCCCTCCAGCAGGCCAGCTCCCTGGTGGTCCCAGAGGGGGCCCCTGGACAACCCCCCCCCCCATCACTAACACTGCCTTTCTCTGCCCTTCCCCTCCAAGGACGGCATGAACTGGGTCTGCAAAAACGTCAACGCCAAGAAGAAGTAAAAGCTACACGGATGGAGATGGAGGTGCAGGAGCTGCTGCGGGAGCCGCATTCTGCCCTGAAAACCACTCATTTGCTGCTTTCTGACCAAATGCTTCTCCATCTGTGCGCAGCACAGCTGCCTGACAGGAAGAGCAGCGCAGTTTAAGCGAGAATCCCTGTTCCAGCAGTAGGTTTAATCGATCTCTGAGGTTCAGTATCATTTTTCAAATAAAGGAATTATATTATTTCCTCTGCATAATTGAAGTAGTATTAAATGTCTCAGCACATGATTAGAAAATGAGATCTTTTTAAATGAGCAAGAGATTGCATTCCAGTTTAGACAATTCCAATGGGCTCTTTTTTTCTTCTTTCCTGTTTTAGTGGGGGGGTGGCGAGAAGAAAGAGGAAGGGGGCAGCCTGGGCCCAATTCATATGTGTACTGACCTGTCCCTTCCACCACACTGCGGCCTCGCCTCCGTGCCTCTTAGCATCACCGAGGGAGCAGGCTTGGGGCTGTGGTGGGGGAGGGGAGAGCGGCAGATGATTAAACCATGGTGTCATGCAGGTAGCAAGACTGTGTGTGTAACCCTCACCCTTTGGACAGGGGAGGGAACCCTTTCTGGAAAACAAGCCACGGCAGAACTATATACCAGCCCCAGCGCCCACCCAGTCCCACCACCCAGGGAAGCCAATTCTTAGAACTTTTGACTGGAATGACATCTGAAATGTAAGGAGAGGTGGGAGTTCCATTCCAGAAAAATGACAAGGTCCTTAAAAAGCCCTCTCACCCGGAGAGCCCAGGCCGCCTTGAACAGGCTGTCTCCAGTTCAGCAGAGCGGGGAGCAGCCGAGGAGATTAGCTGCCTCCTCCAGGTCGTCCCATGGAAGGGATTTCTCAAGCTCAAAGAGTCCTGTGTGGAACTGATCACAATAGGCTGCTGATATCAGATTTTACAAAGAAATGCCGCGCCACCATGAACCTGCTCCTCAGAGAAAAGCCAGGCTGATCGATTTTTTAAAAGAGATCAATTTTCACCGAGCTGGCAGCTTTGTGGGATGGGTCGATCCCGGTGGAAAGGGCCTGCTGCTAGAAAGAAGCAGGTGTGTGTGCGGCCCAGGGGTCGTGTCCAGGGAACTAGAGTCCGCCCACCTGCCCAGCCCCAAGCCTCCTGTGCTCCCCTTCAGCCCCAAGGCCCTCTGTTAGTCAGTCAGAGAGGAATGATCGATTTCTCCTGCCTCATGGTGCAAACAAGATGCGTTCCTGGGCCTTAAGGGAACGTCACTGGAATTAAACTCTGCCCTAAAGTCTGAGCACGGGGAATTTCAGAGGGCAAATAAGAAACTTCCCAGGCCCGGCTGGTCCCAGGAGGCCCACTGCCATCTCATCCTGAGTCCTGGACTTCCTCGAGCCCACCAAGGCACTTGAGCAGAGCAGTGGGCCTCTCCTGGCCAGCTCTCGGTGCCCAGCCTTTTCTGGACAAGAACTGCAGGTGAGAGGAGCACGGCCAGTTTCCAAGGTGATCTGGGGTGAAGGTCATTCACAAAGCTAGAGATGACCTGGTAGGTGCCCTGGGATTGCTTCATTGGCTCACCCAGGATTCTGTCTGTGAACAGGGGCCTACGAAATTATCCAAAACTCCAGACTTCCCGGAGCTGAGTTGATGAAGACTCAGAGCAACCCTACAGGACAGGGCAGAACTGCCCCTATGCGTTTCCAAGACAGTAACTCCTTACGGGAGTAGAGAGCCTCGTCTTTTCCCCAAGGAATGGCTGGTGGTTTCAAACTGCTGACCTGGCAGTTAGCAGCCCAACGAACAACCACTGCTAGGGCTCTTTATTGGAATGATGAGGAATCTACCAGGCTCGTCGTGGCTCTTGATGCTCCGTGCCCTGAAGTTGCCACTCACAGCGAGCCTGTACAAGAGAAGAAACAAACTCATAACCCTTGCTGTTGGAGCCCCGTTGTTGGCAACCACTGTCGGTCAGTCCATCTTGTGGAGGCACTTCTTCTTTTCCACTGACCCCGTGGACCTTTTCCACTAACTGTACCAAGCATGATGTGATGTCCTTCTCCAGAGACTGGTTGCTCCTGTTAACGTGTCCACAGCACACGAGACGGGTCTCACCACCCTCGCTTAGGCCTAAGGAGCATTCTGGCTGTACTTCTTCCAAGACAGATGTGTCCATTCTCTTAGTTCTCCGCTGTGCATGAAATATTTTTCAACACGATCATTCAAAGGTATCCCTCTTCTCTGGTCTCCCTCACTGCCCAGCTTCCACGTACTTTCAAGGTGACTGAAAATGCTATGGCTGGGCTCATGCACACCTTAGTCCTCCAAGTGACCTCTCTCTGCTGTCGTCTTTTGGAGAGATCTTTGGCAGTAGACTTGCCCAATGCATTAAGTCTGTGTGACTCTAGCACTTGAAATTGGCAAGTGTTTCAAGTGTGTGGCTCTCTCCCTTGAAAATTGCTTATCCCTCCAAATTATGCCCCCCCCCCGCAGTGGGTGGGGGGAGAGGAGCCGCTGACTGTCTGAGCAGGGACATGCCAGCTTGCAGGCCTGCAGTTTGGTAACCCTGCACCGTACCGCTGGCAGTGAACATCCGGCAAAGATTTTCTGTTCTTTTACCACCAACTTGGGGAGCTGTTGTCAACAGCCCGCCCCAGGCCTCAGCTAGTGGGCAGAGCCATTTGCCCTCCTCTGGCTGCTAACCACCTGGACATGTTCAGATTTGCTTTCCAGCTAGAGAGACACAAAGGCATTGTGGACGTCACAAGCTTTGGTCTTCCCTTTGAGGCCTGTGGAAGCCCTCCTGGGGCTCAGGGGTGAGATGAGAGAAAGCCTGGGAAATACGGCAAGTTTGAAGGCTCCCATTTGTAACAACAAAATGCTTTTAAAGCCCCCTTTCCGCTCCCCAGTCCCACCCTCACCCCCTGTGGCCAGACCCAAAGACTGGAATTTGAAGCTACAAAGGGGACATCCCTTTCTCCATCCTGCCTCGCACCCCCCAAGAAGTCAAAGTCAAGTCTCCATTAAACTCCACTCTCGGCACCACAGCGACCGAATGGGGCGGGGGCCGGGAAGTGGGGGAGGGAGGGGGAGGGGGGGCAGAGGGCAGGCCAGGTCTGGGACCAGAGCCAGCAACGATGGGCTCAAACCAACAGTGGGAATAACTGGATCCCTTCCCCTCCCTGCTCGGGGCAGGCTCCTCCCAAAGGGCAGACCGACCGGGCAGCTCCTTTTGGCTGGATTCCCCGCGCCCCTTGCCGCACACCCTTTCCCCTCCGCGCTCCCTCGGTTACTATGGAAACAAGGGTGTCATTGATGTGGGCTGAGCCGGGGAACGTGTCGGTGCACAGCTGAAAGTCGGCGATTATGCCGGCGGTTAGAAGCGTCTGCCGGGGTCACGGGCGCCTGCAGCCCCCACCGCAGCTGGGAGCGCTCGCTCTGCCCGTCTCCACTGCTCTCCCTCCTGGCTTTGGACAAATTTCACGATTCCCCTCTGCGCTGCAGTGGCGGCTATTTTTGCGCCACTCAGTGCCCCACCCTCACTGTGGGCTGCTCCTTATCCGGCCTGGCCTGGTGAGTGACACCATGTCACCCTCCCCAGGACGCCGTCCCTCGGTTCCCGGCGGAGGCTGCTTCGACTTCTCTTTCCTTCCTTTTCTCAGGACCTGCGCCGGTCCCTTTTATTTTTAGCTCTGCGCTCCAGGTGGCTTCGAGGTTCAGTCGGATGCACCAAAAGGTTTCTTTTTTTATAGTCCCTTTTGAAAATGATCATCAATGGAAGGGACGTGGTGTTTGGTCATGTGGAAAACTCAATGTATAATTTAGACGTCTGTCAAAACCCCGACAAATAAAACCCCGCTGAAATGCAGGCGGCCTGGAATGCGCTCTTTGCTGGAGCGGGGATGACCTGCGATACCTTTGTCTTCGCTGAGGTTAGCCTTTATTAAGGTGCTTTTGCCAGAAGGATGTCATACGAGCCCCAACAACCACCACCATCACCCCAAACAAAACCCAACACCGTTGCCCCCTACTCATTCCAATTCGGTGCACCCCTCCAGCACAGGGTCAAACTGCCCCGGGGGGGGGGGGGGGAGGGGGGGGGGCTTCCAAGGCTGCCTCTGACAGAGAAGGCTGCCAACCTCTTGTCTCCCGTGGAGTGGAGTGGCTGGTGGCCTCGAACCATTGACCTTTTCAGTTAGCACGGGGGCACAGGGGCCTTTAAAAAATTCCTTTTTCATAACAGGCACTCTACGTCCCACACAGGGCATGACTAGTCCCACTTCAGAGTCAGTTAAGGAATTTGCCCAGGACGACTCTACTTGAGTGCAGGTGGGGCTTGATAGCTGGGTCTGAATGCAAGCTGCCCTTTGCCAGCAGGCAGTCTCAGCGCCCTGCCTTCCTTCCCCACCCTCCAGCACACCCTTCCACCCCAGGGTCCTCGCTGGCCAGCACTCCCCCCTGGGATTCCCTGTTCCCAAGTATTGGTGGGTGTCTTCTGTCCTCACAGTGGCACAACCATAGACTGTGGTGTGTGTTGGTTGGGTTTCTTTAATTAATTAGGAGTTTTAATTAATTAGGAGCGTCTGCATCATTCAGTCACATCTAGCAGCGTTGTGCAATTGTGACCACAGTCAGTCTCCAAGCATTCTTTTCCTTCCTGGTCTCCTTGACCTTGGCCCCTTTGACGCCCCCTCGCCACCCACTACCTTACCTTTACCTTACCCCACCCCTCATCCCAGAAACCCTTATTCTACTTGCTGCCCCTATAGGTTCATTAATCCAGGGTACAGCTATAGATTGTGAACCATCCTTTACACAGGGCCAGACCCCCAGGACATGAAAGAGGGAGGTCCTTCTGGTGGAGTGGCAGGCAACACATTGAGCTGCTAAGCACCAGATCAGCGGTTCAAACCCACGAGCCACTCTGCAGGAGAAACATGAGGCCATCTATTCCCGGAAAGATACCCAGCGTGGTTGTCAGTTCTACTCCCTCCATAGGGTCGCTATGAGGAGGGATCAACCGGATGGCAGAGAGCGAGAGTCAGTTTTCTATAAAGAAGTCCTGTTTGCCCTTGACGATGCACCTAAAGCAATGGTTCTCAACCTGTGGGTCGCCACCCCTTTGGGGGTAGAATGACCCTTTCACAGGGGTCGCCCGATTCATCACAGTAGCAAAATGACAGTGGTGAAGTAGGAACGAAAATAATTTTATGGTTGGGGGGTCACCACCGCATGAGGAACTGTATGAAAGGGTCACGGCATGAGGAAGGTTGAGAACCCACCCAGTGGCACCATGGAAGAAAGGTCTGGTGATCTGCTTCCCTAAAGATTGTTGCGTGGTGGTTCGGTGCTCTCCGTGGCTTCAAACTCACAGTGATTTGCTTGTAAGAGAACAAATTCGTGCCTGGCCCTGCATTATTCTCACAAACCTTGCTGTCTGAGCACATTGTTGCACCCTGAGAAGATGGCACAAGGAACAAAGGTGGGCCTCCCCCCTCCATCCTTCTTGACCAACTATCCCTCCCACAGCAGTCTACTTCGCGGCAGAGTTCGCTCATTTGTTGTGATGGGTACAGACCACACTGACCATACAGCTATGGGGTTTAGGGGGAAGTTAAGAGGTTATAAAAAGATTAAGGGTACAGTTTTGGGGTTTTTGTTCTAAACACTTCTCAGTCCTACTGGCAGTCATGTCTCTCTGCACTGCAACCTCTCAACCACGTGATTTCCTGGCCTCTGCCTTGTTCTGGTTGCTGGGAAGCCTGTCACTCTGCCTGGTGATCTTAGTTCCCCACCTCTGCTGAGCCTCCTGGGCTCCGTGCTACAGCCTCTGCTGCCTCCACTGTTTCAAACAGGCATCTCCGCTGGTGGGTCCTCCTCCTCGATGGCCACAGGGTTTCACCCTTCCTACTTCTGAGATGATTCACTGATACACCCAGCTGCATGGCAAAACTGACCAATCCTTCTTATTAGTGTCTCTTACATCCTGTTTCCAGGATCCCTCCCAATCATTTGGTGGAAGTCAAAAAGATAGGGATAGTTGGTAGACTCCTAAATACTAGGTCATTTCATCTCCCCACACAACTGTGTCAATCCACTGATTGATCTACTCTCCAAGCATCATGTCCTTCTCTAGGGACTGGTACCAAGTCCAGGAGACAGGGGTCATCATCCTCACGTCTGACCGTACTTTCAAGACAGATTTGTTTGTGCTACTAGGAGTCCATGGTATATTAAAAAGATTCTTCAGAACAAAAAAATCATATCATTGTGAATGAGGGATGGAGTGCAGAGTGGAGACCCAAAGCCCATTTGTAGGCCACTGGACATCCCCTTAGAGAAGGGTCTTGGGGAGGAGTCAGGGTGCAATGTAGCAACGATGAAACATACAACTTTCCTCTAGTTCCTAAATGCTTCCTCCTCACCCACTATCATGATCCCCATTCTACCTTACAAATCTGGATAGACCAGAGGATGTACACTAGTACAGATAGGAACTGGAAACACAGGGAATCTAGGACGGATGATCCCTTCAGGACCAGTGGTATGAGTGGCGATACCAGGAGGGTGGAGGTAGAGTGGATTGGAAAGGGGGAACCGATTACAAGGATCTACATGTGACCTCCTCCCTGGGGGACAGACAACAGAAAAGTGGGTGAAGGGAGACATCGGACAGTGCAAGATATGACAAATCAATAATTTATAAATTATCAAGGGCTCATGAGGGAGGGGGGACCAGAGAGGGAGGGAAAAAATGAGGAGCTGATGCCAGGGGCTTAGGTGGAGAGCAAATGTTTTGAGAATGATGAGGGCAATGAATGTACAAATGTGCTTGACACAATTGATGTATGTATGGATTGTGATAAGAGTTGTATGAGCCCCTAATAAAACAATTTTTAAAAATTCTTTGCCCACGCCAAACTGAAAGGCATCATGTCTTCTTTTCTTCTTTGGTTTTCCTTATCCACTGTCCAACTTTTGCATGCAAATGAGGTGACCGGAAACACCATGGCTTCAGTCAGGGGCACCTTTGTCCTCAAAGGCACTGCTTTCTTTTTTATCTTTTTTTTTAACATTTTAAAGGCCTTTCACGGTAGATTTGCCCAATGTTACACAGCACTTGATTTTTTTTTCATTTGATTTCTTGATGACTGCGTCCATGGGCGTTGATTAGGTCCAAGTGAAATGCAATCCTCGACAGCCTGAGCTTCATCATTAAGTTCTGCATGTCTCTGCACTCGCGGCCGGCAAGGCGGTGCCATCTGCACATCACAGGGTGTGAATGAGCCTCGTTCTGCTTCTCAGATTATTTTCTCACCCTACAGGTTGGATCCGCATTGTGAAAGCCTACACCCCTGATGCACCCCTTTCCCGAAGCGAAACCTTGCAGTATCCCCTCGTTCTGTGGATCTAGGCGCAGGTTCCGAGAAAACATAACGAAGTGCTCTGGGATTCCCATTCTTCACGATATTTTCCATACTTTGTCACAATACACAGCTGAATGCCTTTTCCTGGTCAATAAGGCACCAGTAAATATCTTTCTGGTATGTTCTGCTTTCAACCAATATTCATTTGACATCTACAATGACATCCCTCATGCCACGTCCCCTTCTGCAGTCAGCTTGAACGTCTGGTAGTTCCTTTTCTACTTTTAAATTATCTTCAGCAACACTTTACTTGTGTGTCTTATTAAGGATATGATTTGCTAATTTCCACATCCCATCGAATCCTGTTTCCTTGGCATGAGCATGAATATGAATCTCTTCCAGTTATGTGGCCTTGTAGCTATCTTCCAAACTGCTTGACAGAGATGAATGACCACTTCCAGAACTGCATTGTCTATTGTAACATCCCAGTGGCTATTCTGGCAATGCCTAGAGCCTTGGGTTGGTTTTTTTTTTTGCCAATGCCTTTGTCTTTCAATTCCAGGGGCTCTTGGTCCTATGCTACCTTCTGAAATGTGTGCCCATTTATCCATTTATTCCTTCTAATCTTCTTTTGATGATTAGCCAACTTCAATATTGCAACTTGGCCCTTGACGTTTTCTTCCCTTCTTTCTGCGGGAGAATGGCAGGCCCGTCTCCTCTTGGTTTCCTAGCTCCTGGCCTGTGCACACCTCACTGTAATCTTTTACTGTGCCTTCTCAAGCTGCCCTTGGACGTGTCCTTTTCAGCGTTTATGTCATCCTTTGTTTTGTTCACTTTAGCTTTTCTACATTTAAAAACAAGTCTCAGAGTCTCTTCTGGCATCCATTTTGTTCTTTATTTTCTGTTTGTTTTTAATGACCTTTCGCATTCTTCATGTATGATGTTCTTGATGTCATCCACGCGTCTCATCTTTGGTCATTGGTGTTCAGTGAGTCAACTCTATTCTTGAGATGGTCTTTAAATCCAGGTGGGATACCCTCAAGGTCATGTTTTGACTCTGGTGGACTCATTTTCTTCAGCTTCAATTTAAACTTGCATATGAGCAATCAAAGGGCTGTCCCACATTTGACCCCTGGGCTTGTTCTGTCTGATGATATTGAGTCTCGTCCACAGTCTCTTTCCACAGAGGCAGCTGGTTGATTCCTGTGTCTCATCTTCTGAGGCCTGTACATCTAAACCAAAAAACCAAACTCACATCAAGCCGATTCAGACTCATAGTGGCCCCATATGTAGAGTCACTGTTTATGTTGTAGACAAAAGGCATTTCCAATAGTTATTGGTCTTGCAAAATTCTATTATGCAATCCCCTGCTCATTTCTATCGCCGACGTCATATTTTCCAAGTACTGATCCTTTTTTTTGTTTCCAACTTTTGCATGTCAATCACCACCAGTCATTATCTATGCATCTTGATTGCATGTTTGATCAATTTCAGACTGCAGAGTTAGTCAAAATCTCCAATTTCTTCATCTTTGGCATTAGTGGCTGATGCCTAAATTTGAATAATAGTTGTATTAACTGGTCTTCCTTGCAGGCATGTGACTATCAACCCATCACTGACACTGTATACTTCAAGGTGTATCTTGAAGTGTTCTTTTTGACAATGAACGTCATCCAGACATCATACCATGCAATCGTTCAGTCATATCAGGAAGAGTTGTACAATCACTACCACAATCACTTTCTAAACATTTTCTTCTTGATACCAAGGGCAAAGTGACAGCTGGCTCACATGGAGCTTCCTCACCCAACTGTTTAAAGTAGGGCCTTATGGAGGCCCACAGTGGCTCCACATTTTCACATCCCACCAGCCATGCTGAAGGGTTCCAAGGTTTCCACACCCTCTCTAGCACTTGTTTTGTTTTTGTTTTTCAAATGTTGCTGTCAATGCCAATATAAAGTGATAGTGCATCACTGTTTCAGTTTGCATTTCGTGGATGGCTTTTCTTCCTGTCTGTTAGCCGTCTGATGTGTTCTTTGAGGGACTGCCTGGCCACGTCCTCTGCTTTAGTCTTGTCTTTTTCTTGTGGAGGTGTTTTCTTTTTTTTTTTTTTTTACATTTTATTAGGGGCTCATACAACTCTTATCACAATCCATACATATACATACATCAATTGTGTAAAGCACATCTGTACATTCTTTGCCCTCATCATTTTCAAAGCATTTGCTCTCCACTTAAGCCCTTGGCATCAGGTCCTGAGGTGTTTGTTTCTATCAAAGAGGTTAGACATTAGCCCCTGACCTGGTGTGTCTTTGTGAGAAATAGTTTCCCGGTCTGTGTTCTCTTTTCAGTCTTTGGATGCACAAAAGTATCTTATTTTTAGTAGGTCCCAGGCATCTATTTTGTCTTCTGTGTGTGAGCTTTTTCTCCCATTGTTTAATCATGTGTTCATTCTCTGTATGAGGCCCTTAACTTTATACTGTTTGCTCATTGCTGGGCTTCGTAGCTCTGAATTTTGCATGTAGCTCTTTCCTCTGTCTTGAGTTCATTTTATATATGGGGTGGGAGGGCGGAGTCTGGGTTCCATTTCATTCTTCTGTACATGGAGATACAATTTAGCTAGAACCATTTGTTGAGTAGTCTTTCCCAACTAGTGGCCTTCAGACCTTTTCGCAGACCAGTTATCTGTAAGTGAGTGGGTTTTACCCCTGGGTTCTCTATTCTGTTACCAGTGGCCCACGTAGCTATCACTGGGCCACGACCAGGCTGTTTTGACTACTGTGGTTGTGCAATGGGGTTTGAGATCAGGAAGTGAGTGGCCTCTTTTTTGTTCTTCAGTAGTTTATGACTTACCTTGGGTCTCTTTCTTTTTCATACAAAGTTGGTAATTAGCTTTTCCGTGTCTTTATCTATAAACAGAATCTATTTATAGAACAAAGAAACATTCTTTCATTTGTGTAGATCTCTTTGGGTTTCTTGTGGCAGTGCTTTGAAGTTTTTGTTGTACAAGTCTTTTGTTCCTCTGCTTGGGGGGGGGGGGTTTGTTTTTTTCACAAGAGAAAAGCTTGTAGTTAGTTCAGGGATCTTTTGCTGGCCCTTAGGAGCATTTTCCAGTCCAGTCTGTTGGGGCACCATGCCCTGGCCCCAAAGTCCACTTTCAGCATTCCCTGGGGACCTTGCCACTCCATTCCCTTGCTGTTCCGCTGCACTCCCCCAGTGATTTGCCTCGGTGTGGTGGGATCAGTCAGGTGCAATTCCCACACTGTGTCTCCGGTGCTGTCCCCTGTATCGCCCTTAGTCACTGAGTGGCATCATTTCTCATAGTGGGGCCAGCCATGTTGTTCTCTCTGTGGCTTGCGTTTTTTTACCTAAGTATTTTTTATCTTTGGCGTGGCTATTGAAAATGTTACCTTTTTCTGGATTTCTGTTTTAGAGCTCTCTTCATTAGTATACAGGAAGCCAATTGATTTCTGTGTGTTGAGCTTGTATTCTGCCACATTGCCAAATCTTTCCATTGTGTCCAACATTGTTTTTTTAGTCTTTGGGGTTTTCTACGTAGAAAATCATATCATCTACAAATAGGGTTATATTTCTTCTTTCCAAATTTGGATTTATTTTTGTTGTCTAAACACTCTCGTTAAGACTTCTAGCACAATATTGAATGATAATGGACTAGGGGGAGGATATTTGAAGAAATAATAGCTTTATATCTTGATATATTTTGATATTTCACTTAATAAAGGTTTCTATGATTTTGTAACCATATACCTACCCTCATATATTAAGAGAGGATGAGACTCATGTACTTTAGACATATTATCAGGAGAGAATAGTCCCTGGAAAAAGGGGCATCATGCTTGGTAGAGGGCCAGAGAGAGAGAGAGACCTTCAACAAGATGGACTGACACACGGGCTCAAGCACAGCAGGACGGACCGGGCAGCGCTTCACTGTGTTGTCCAGACTGGTGCTGCGAGTCCGAGCTGACCTGATGCTGCCCAACGACAGTACCCTTACCCTCGACTCTCTGACAGTGTTCATACACCAGCCACAAGGGTTTGGCAGGCCGATTTTTGTTTTTGTTTTTTCAGAAATCGGTCACTAATTTTTCTTCCTAGTCTGTGTTAGTCTCAAAACTCCACTAACAGCTCAGCAACACACAGGAGGACGTGACAGATAAATGGTGGTCCCTAAAGATTAAAAACCCAAAGAAACGAAAATAATTATCTATAACTTATCAAGGGTTCATTAGGGAGGGAGGATACAGGAGGGAGGGGGAAGAAACGGGGAGCCGATATCAGGGGCACAAGTGGGAAGAGAATGCTTTGAAAATGATGATGGTGGCATATGTGCAAATGTGCTTGACACACTGGAGGAAAGTATGGATTGTGATAAGAGATGTAAGAACCCCCAATAAAAGTATTTAAACAAAGGGAACCCAAACCCATTACTATCCAGTTGAGCCTGGCTCATGGCAACCCTGTAAGACAGAGCAGAACTGTGCCAGAGTTTTCAAGACTGTAAATCTTTAGGAAGCAAACTCTTTCTTCCTCAGAGTGCAGTGAGTTTGAACTGCCAAGCTTTTGGTTAGCAGCCCAATGCATAACCGCTACCCCACCACGACTCCTGCCTTTAAGGTGCCAGCCAGCCAAGATAACCCTCTGGAACACATGGGGTCACCAAGAATCAGAATGAACTAGCAGCAACTCCAAACTGTTTTTTACAAAGGAGGTTCAGAGTGGAGAAAAGACTTGCCCAGAGCCACACAGTAGGTGGCAGAGGGGACCCCGGTCCAGAGCTCTGCCCTCAGGAGCAGAGAAGCCTTGGTTGATCAACCTTCATGGGCCACACTGCCAGGGGAGCTAGAGGCGGGGGAGAGAGGAGGAGGAAGGCTCCAGGACAAGGGCTTCCAGGTACGTCCCGGGCCACGCAGTTGCAACTGAACTTCAGATAAACAATGAACAAGTTTTATTATAAGTATGTCCTGGGCAGTCCTTGGGAGATACTTATAATACTACCCAAAACAAAGCAAAATTCCCAAAACACTTGTTTAGCTGAAAACAAACTTTACTAGCCTTACTGGCTTTGCATTTTGTTTTGCTAGGTCTAGAAGCCCTCCCCAGAATGCCTTGCCAATAAAGAGTTGGTTCCGTACAATTGTACAATTGAAGGACGGGCTCTGGAGTCAGACCAGCCAGTGTGAGGTCATCGTTGATCCATAAGTCAGCTCTGAGATCTTGGCGACATTACTCCTGCAATGGGTGCATCCAACAGAGGAAGCCTAAAGCGTGCCTTCACTCCTGCGCTCCGCAGAGAGTTCATCATCTGCCTCAGTGACGTATCAGGAAGATTCATAGAATTCAGTAGGTACTCTCCATTGGGAGAAAAAAACAAACAAACAGCAAACCACAGTTGCCCTCGGAATTGATTCTGACTTTGGACTCCTGGCAACCTCTTGTGGGTCAGAGGAGAACTGCACCTCTACAGAGGGTTCTCAGGGGCGCCTTTCTTCCAAGGAACTTCTGGGTGAAGTTGAACCTCCAGCCATTCAGACAGCAGCCATGTGCTTAACTCTCCGCACCACGCAGGACCTCCATTTACAAGGCAGATGTCAGAAACACACACACATACACTATGGATACCCAGCCCCCAAACCCATTGTGTGGTCAGCTGGCAGCAATCCTGGAGGACACAGCAAAATGGCCCCCTAAGCTTTTCACGGATAGCCACATCCTTCAGGCCCTGGGAGCGGCTGGTGAGTTTGAACTTCCAACCCTTTGTTTAGCATGAGAGCACTTAACCATAGTGCCACCAGTGCACCCCACCCACTGCCATCACGTTGGCTTTGATTCGTAGCGACCCTATAGCACAGAAAAGGTGCCACGTAATTAGGAGCTGTTAATAACTGGCAGAAATTCTAGAGTTCAGGTCTTCCCAGGCCCCACTCTCCCCCCACCCACCCAACATCCCCTCCCACAAGGCTTGTCACTCTCAAGGCCACCAGTGGCCAGCAGCCTTCCCAGAGGTGCTGGCAGCCCCTCCGCACACCCAGGGCTCCAGGGCCACCCCAGCCACACCTCCTGCAATTAGGTTTGTAAGTGGGGACAGGCTTTTGTCAGAGGCTCCTGATTGGCTCCGGGTGAAAACACAGTTTAGCGCTCTGTCAAGCTCCATTTCAGGGCCTCTGTCTCTCTCCCCGCTTGTCCCCCTTAATTGCAATCTGTTCGGTAATTTCCTTTTCCAACACTGCGGAATGCGGAGATGCTGCAGCCACCAGGAGGAGGGGACCAATCCCTGGGCCCTGCGCTGAATGTGCTGGGCCAGCACCCAGTGCCCATGCGTGTGCGCATGTATGTATATGGTGTCCACCACAACCAGCCATATAGGTTGGCAATAGGACTGACCCCCAGCACGCCACAGGGTCAGGCTGGGGCAAGACAGTGTAAGGTCATTACTGTACCGGGCTTCTCTTTGACCCTGGCGACCACCTCACTCACTGTAGGTAGAATCCTGCATGGTTTGGAGTTGGCAGTCCACCAAAATTTAACCACTCCTTCAAGGGAAAAGGGGGGTCATGGTAGGAGTTGAACCCCAAGCCCGTTGGACAGCAGGGTCCTGAGTGGAGACCGGGAGACCTTTCGCCCTCCTGCACAAAGAATACTGGAGAGGTGTCTTTTCCCAGCGTTTCCCAAGGACAAAAAAGCCTTTGCTAAAGAAAGGAAACATGAAAGGCAGGATTGCCCAGGAGGGGGTGGGCCTGTGGAGGACCTTGCTCAGATAGCAAGCGGTAAGGTCAAAGGATTTGAGGCCGAATGAGCGAGTTAGCTGGGCAAACTACAATCGCTGTTTGATCAGCAGCTGGGACCCATCAGCTGGCCCCATAGAGCACCATGACTAGCCCAGGGTCACACAGCAGAATGACACACAGTCATTTACCTGATATCACTGCTCAGAGAGAGCTTACCTGTCTCTGCTCCACAGCGCTTACCTGCTCAGAAAGCTGCTGGGAGGCCGTGGCAGTGGGCTTCCGGAAGCAGGGAGGGAGTGGGCTTCCAGAAGCAGGGAGGGAGCAACAGCCCCACCTCACTCTTTCCCACCCTCTCCTAAGGGCCAGACCCACACAGAGTTCCTGCTGCTCCAGGTGCCACCAGCAGAGGGGGCAAGGAGTGCCAGCTCCAGCTGGGGAGACAGGACAGGGTCTGGGATCCCCACCTCAGTCCCCCTAGCTCACAGGGAGGGGAGGCAGGATGGGAGCATGCATGCCAGGAGCCCTGGATCCTCCTTAGGCCCCTGGAGGATCCTTGGGTAGAGACACCAGGAGGCCGCCACAGGCTCCTGTAAAGGACCAGAATGTTCCAGAGACTGGGGAGACCTGTCACCTGAGCCACAGCTGTCTGGCCTGGGAGAGGATGCCCCTTCCCAGGATGTAAGGCGTGGGGGTCCCTGAGTCGCCACCGGGTACACCTGTGTAGGGCACAAGGTGGGGTGCTGCCATACTTGGGTGGCAATTGTCCAGTTCTGAGCCTGCTTCTCCTCCTTCTCTGCCCAACCCAAAGCTCTGTTCCAGCAGCCTCCCTGCCCCTGGCCACATAGTCAGAGCAAGCCTGAAGGGCTTTCTGGGTGGGATGGGAATGGAGCCCCTGAGGACAAGGTGGGGGCTGGAAGGAGGCCATCATCAAAGCAGCGCCCTGGCCTGGAGGCTACAGACTGCATCTGGAGAGAAGGACGGAGCTTTGGTGTGTAAGCAATCCCATCCCGAGACTGGGAGACTGGGGCCCCACCAGCCAGCCAAACTCTCCCTTCAAGGTGTCTCGCAGCGCCTGTGGGATTCATCTCACTGG
Organism: Tenrec ecaudatus; assembly: GCF_050624435.1. Lineage (NCBI taxonomy): Eukaryota > Metazoa > Chordata > Mammalia > Afrosoricida > Tenrecidae > Tenrec > Tenrec ecaudatus. Next base: position 87,324,216 of record NC_134545.1, on the reverse strand, counting down.
ATACACCCTGTCTCATCCCTCCCCTTCTCCCCTTCCTCCCTGAGACCTGGAGATCTGACAGGAGAGGGGGTTGGGAGGGAGGAGGAAGAGGAGGAAGGGGCATTCAGGGTTCTGGGATGCTGTTCCAGGTTGGGGAGGGGGGTGGTCTGCACAGCTGCAGGCACCGGCCCCCACCCCCTGTGCTGGCCCCACTCCCTCAGCCCCTGCCTCAGTCCTGAAACAGTCCTAAGGAACAGGAGGCAGGCAGGGCAGCTGTGTGCTTTATCCATATGCATGGGGAGGTGTATATTTATCCTCACATCCCGCCCCACCCTGCAGCTGCTGCCACCCCCACCCCCACCCACCCCCACGCCAGGAGGGCACTCGGACCAGCGGGCCCAGGCCCCTCTTTCAGCCCACCCTCCCCAGCCCACGCCCACAGCCTGCACTTGACCCACTTTGGAGGAGGAATTTTGAGCGCTGGTTTGAGGGAGGGGACGCCAAGTGTGAACACAGCAGACCAGACCCCCTCCCACCCCTGTCGGTGCTTTTGATTTCCTCTGAAATGTCTTGATTGCCGGCGGGGCTCCCTCCGCAGCTCTGCCTCTGCGCCTCCTCCTCCCCGGAGCCCAGGTTTTCTGCTGACTCTGGCTGGTGGCTGGCTGGCGGGGGAGGAGGCAGCCAAGCTCCCATCCCTCCCTGAAGCAGGGGGACCTGGAGGCCTGACCACTGTCCCTCCCACTCCCTGGGTAGGGCCTGCGGGGGGGAGGGGGGAGTAGGGATGGGGGAGGGACAGTCTGCACTGTTCTCTGAGGGCCTCCCCCTGTCTGGCAGCTCACCCCTTCGGTGTCAGAGCCCTTGTTCTGCTCAGGTGCCTTCTAAGGGCCTGCTGCGGTCATGGTCATGGGCCACTCAAGTCCCAACCGCTTATCCTGTCACTCCAGGGTCCTGTGGACTAGAATGCCAACCCCGTTCGTTTTAGTTTTGACAGGAGAGAAAAGTTTAACGTGTTGGGGGATTAACATCCTCAACCCGTTTGTATAGGCCTATCAACCACAGATTTGATCATATACAGCCCCCACTCCCGGGCCCCAACCAACCTTCATCTATGTTCACAGCCACCTGCTCCCTCTTTCCTGCTTCCTGTGAGGTCGTGGTTCAAATTCCACCTTCTCAAGCAGATGGTTTGGGGTGTTCCGGTCCCTGCATTTTGAAAGCCCTGACATTCATTCCTTCACCAAATGACCGCATGTCTTTGTCCCTGTTCCCTCCCTCCTCTTCACTCAGCCTTCTGGTCCAAACCCTCTCTCTCCAGTCATGCTGGTCCCCGGCTGGGCTGGAACCAAGCAGACTCTGCCTCAGGCCTTTGAACTTGCTGTTCTCTCCACCTGGAAACTCTTTTCACCAGAAAGTCCCTGCTTTTCTGTGTTTGAGGCTTTTACTCACCATCTCCTCAGGAAAGCTTTCCCCACTTGCCCTCCTTAAACAGAGGAAGGTGCGGGGAGAAGGGGAGAACCAATCTCAATGATCAACATAGCAACACACACAGACACACTCCAAGGGGACAAACAACAGAAACATGGGGGAAGTGAAACAGTAAACGGCGTAAGATAGGAAACCAATAATAATCTATAATTTTTTAAGGGTTCACGAGGGTGGGAGGGGGGGAGGGAGGGGAAGAAAAGATGAGGAGCTGATATCAAGGGTTCATGTAGGAAATGTTTTGAAAATGATGGAGACATGTACAAATGTGCTTGATCCAACTGATGCATGGATTGCCGTAAGAGCCCCCAATAAGAGGATTCATAAAAGGTTAAATAAGCTATTGCCACATCCTTCTCCAATAGCTATTCTCCTCGCTCCCTCGCCTGCCTTGATGTTCCTTCCTGGCTCTCATGGTGTCACATGCTTCCTTGTTTGTCGTCACATGTCTCTGCCCCACTAGATTATATGCTCCAAGAGGGCACAGACTGTCTGTACTGTTCACAGGTTCATTCTCTACCATACTGGGATAGCACCTGGCACCAGACGAATCTCAATCATATTGGTTCAATGAACGAACAAGCCAGGAACCACATTTAGTGAAAATACCAAGAGAGAGAGAGAGCTAAGTGCTTGGATTGACCCAACTGAACAGAAACAACGTGATAGTTCTCAATGCTGGAAGGCTGACTGGGGCATCCAGACCTGCCTGTCACAAGCACCAGCACCTTATACAGAACACCTCTGGAGAGGGCCAGGGAGGGCTACACAAGAGGAGAGAGGAGAGTGAGTGGACTCAGGCCCCTGGGGAGACAATCCAGGCAGAGGGATCAGCCAGGACCAAGTCAATGGGCAGTGGGAGCACCCAGGGCTGGAAACTGACTTTAAGTATAAAGTTTGATGGTTGAGACCGGTGGGGCCAGCTTTGGGTGTGGATGGTGAGTCCCTATTTGTTGGGGGCAGGAGCTGTCCATTTACATTCATGCTCCTTCCCTGCTCAGTGCCCTACAGTGGGCACACACAAAGAGGGCATCTGATGGCAATAGCCCCTTCACAACCTCACAACCAGGGCATCCATATGATTCACTGTCATTTTTCTAGATTGGCAGAAATCTGCACCATATTCAGTTCTTTGGACATGGACACACACACACACACACACACTGCTGCCCCTCTGTTCCATGGCTTACCTACAGTTTTTAGATGATGCCTGTACCACCTGGAACCCAACTCTACTACAAGCTGTTGAAAACCATGTCGCCACCCTACCCCTGCCACTCTCTCCTCCTCCCGGCCCCTCCCCTTCTCCTTCTCGCTGCTGCTGTTAGGCGCCATCAAACCAGCTTGGACCCATAGCGCCTGTGTACACAACAGAATGAAATGCTGCATGGTCCCGTGCCAGCCTCACAATTGTTCCTGTGCCTGAGTCCATGGATGCAGCTGCTGTGTCAACAAGTCAGTTCTGACTCATAGCACCCCTCTGCCCAGGCCTGCGCCATCCCCAGTTTATGTCATCCCCCCTTTCATTGTTTGAGCCCATTGTTGTAGCCATTGTCAATCCATCTCAACAGGCTTTCTCTTCTATGCCACCAAACATCATGTCTGTTTTCAAGGACTGGTCTACTAACAACATGCCTCACCATCTTCATTCTAAGGAGCATTCTGGCTGTACTCCTTCCAATACAGACTTGTTTGTTCCTCTGGTACTCCACAGTCCTTTCAAGCGTCTTCACCTACATTCAAATGCATCACTTCTTCTCCGGTCTCCCTCACTCCTTGTCCAAGTTTCACCTGCATAGGCTCAGAACAAAACTTGTGGGCAGAGAGCTTAGCAGCCCTGCAGGACAAGGCAGAACTGCCCCTGTGCGTTTCTGAGAGCATAACTGCATGGGAGAAGTATAGCTTTCTCCCTCAGGACAGCTGGTGGTTTTGAACAACTACCCATTCGGTTAGCAGGCCAACATATAAGCCTCTATGCCATCTGCGTAGAAGGCAATAGAAAATGCCATGGCTTGGGTCAGGGGCACCTCAGTTTTCAAAGTGATGTCCTTGCTCTTTAGCATTTTAAAGAAGTCTTAGGCAGCAGATTTGCTCAATATAAAACATCATCTGATTACTGCTGCTTCCAGAAGCATTGACTACAGATCTAAGCAAAGTGCAATCCTTAATGTCTTCTATCGTTTCTCCACTTATATAATGCCGTATCCTGGTCCAGGACGCTGTATACTTTGAGCTCCATCAGCATGGTTTCAAGCCCTCCTTGCTTTCGGCAAGCTTTGGGTTGTGTCATCCGCACATTGCAGCCTGTTAACAAACCTTCCGCCAATCCTGATGCGGAGTTCTCCTCCATCCAGTCCAGCTTCTCGGATCATCTGCTCAGCGACAGATGGAATAAGTATGAAATCCCGAAACACTCCTTCCCTAATTTTAAACAAGGCATGCATTCCCTGGTTCGGGTGCCTCTTGGTTCGTGTCTGGGTCCAGTGTGAGCACAGAGAAGTGTTCTGGAATTCCCAGGCCTCTCCAAGTTAGCCAGTTTGTTTTGCTTTCTCTCTTCTTGCATAGCACAGAGCAGAGCCGATGACTGAAGATCTAGTGTGAGGGGAAGCCATAAATATCCCAGCTTGCTGCATTTGAGACGATTAACCACATAGCAATGCAAGAAAACTCGGTTCCTCTGAAGGACACCACCCCCACCCCCACCCCGTACAGAACCATAAAGACCGGGAGAGGAGTGAGTTTAGGGAAGCAGCTGTGGGCTCCAAGGCTCCCTTGCTTAGGACGGTGTGATTCCCACACACCATGGTGAGCCTGGAGAGCCCCAAACTGGCCTGTTCATCTCGAAAGGTCAATCGTTTGAAGCCACCACGGGAGCCCTGAGGGCGTTCTACTCAGTCCTAGAGGGTCATTGTGCGTCCCTGGACTCTACTGCTGAGGGCGTGGCTTTTGGTTCGAGAGCCCCACACACCAGGTTTCCACGTGTTACTTGGCAGAAGTCTCACTGAGGGAGAGGGGCTCTGGAGTTGATTTCTCCGTCACTGGAGGAGGCAAATCGAGACAGGACACAGCCCACTCTGCAGGGGAAGAAAGCTTTGGGGCTCAACGCAAAAGGGTAGCGTGCTGTGGATTGAAAGAAACGGCTTCTCCAGACGGGCCAGCCCCTTCCTGCTAGAGTCCAGTAACTTCTCACCATGAGCCCTCCAAACTCTGGCTGCCTCTGCTGACCTTCTGATCTCTTTCCCATTCTTCTCAGCCTTCAAAGAAGTGTCTGGAATGTTAGCCCAGGAACAGCCTGAATCCCAAGCCCTTGTCCAGCAATCTGCAGAGTATAGGGCAGGTGAGCTCCAAGTGCCCCGAATTCCATTCCTTGCTCCAAATAACAGTTCTCACAGGGTTCTAGAAGCAGAACCAGGACCCCAGGTTCTGGAGACGGCTGTTTCTAAAATTATCTCCTAGAAGTGTTTCCAAATCCCCAAATTGTTCGGAGCCAAGCTCACTAAGACAGAGAGAGGCTAACATGTAGCAGGGTCTGTGCAACAGTATCAGGGCCCACGGGCCAATCCTCCTGGCCCACCCCACACGGAGAAAGGTTCAAACAGACGGTCTTCCGGTGCAGGCCCAGACTGCCCCCACCACCCGCCCCCCCCCCAGCTACAGGCCCTGGGCAGGCGCAGGCGGCGGGGAAGGCAGCCCCCAGGGCACCAGGGCCTTTCCTGGGGTCTTCCCACCCTTAGATGTAAGAGGACCGCGACGGAGTCTGCGGAAGGGATGGAGTGACAAGGAGGGGGTCTGCGTAGATGGGTGTGACTAGCCCAGGGGACACCAGAAATGGGGGTTTGGCCCTGGGGTCTAGGGGCACTGACTCCGCGGAGCCGCCTTCATGGTCCCGGCTGTCCCCCCGCCTCTGGGAACCCCCCTGAAACGGGGAGGGCCTTTGATCTGGGGCCGGCTCGCTCTGGGCGGCCCTGGCCAGATGCCCCCGGCCTCGCCCTCCCCCGTCTCTGCTCGACGCGGGAACTGTTTCCGGCAGTTGCTGGGGGCAGCTGGGCACCCCTTCCCCGCCCCCCGCCTTGCAGCTGTTCCCCAGCTGCCCGGCCTCACCCCAGAGACAGCTGGGAGCGGGCTGAGGGCGGAGCAGGGAGCGGGCCAGCTGCTCGGCTCCGGCTGCAGGCCCGGCCCCGAGGGCGGCGACATGAAAGGGTTCGAGCTAGTGGGGGCGGCGGCCGAGGAAACCCCCTAGTGCTTGCCCCACCTCCCTGCGGGTTCTGCACATCTGGGCCCTGGGGCCCCGCCCCCGGCCGTTCGGGTGGGGGTGTCTTGTGCCGCCGTGACACCCAGCCCTTCCCGGAAAGGGGAGGAGCGGTGGGCTGGGTGGCGGTAGGGGGATGGGGGAAAGGGTAGGAGGCTCCGCCTGGGGTTGGAAGGGAGGGTGAGTGGTTAACGGATGTGAGCCTAGGGCGTTGGGCTGCGGGTATGCTCATCAGGTTGGGGCGCGGAAGGCCCCCAGATGCTTTCTGGAGTCCACCAGTGTCCTGGGGCAGCTCCAGCTCTGCCTGAGCTTCCTCAGCCCAAACCCTTTTGGGAGGTGGGTGACAGCTGCATCTGCAAAGCCAGGACAGCTGGAGGGCTAGGGACAGCTGGGTGGGGTTAGTCTCCCTTTGGCACCCCCAGGCCATGCCTGTGGCAGCTGGCTTCACAGCTGTGTGTCCAAGGGTGTGGTTGTGTGAGGTGAGCTTCCAAAGTTGGACCGATGGGGCTCAGGCCCATCAAACTCTCACCCAGAGCTTTCCTCTGTATCCAGCAAAAGGACCCCTCCCATCATCGAAAACCAAACTAAGCCAAACACAAAACTGGGCGGCTTCCTGCTTTGCCAACTTTTGACTCAGGGGATGTCCAAGGGCTCCTGGGACATTGGGAGTGGTGTGACCAGAGTCCACGTGAGTGGAGCTGGGCCTCTCTGCCCACCAGTCATCCAGCCTGGCCAGCCTTTCACCCTGGGCAGGAGTGGGCTGGTTTTCCAGCTGTTAGCCCCACACAGGAGCAGGGGGAGGGGGAAGACAGCTGTGGTCATGGTGCTTCTGGCTGGATCTTCAGGCCAAACCGGGGAAGGGGAAGCAAGACTCCGCCACCATCACGACCTCCGACAATGATCAGGGCATCTATTCCCACGGGAAGAGGGAGGCACTTTGCAGGTCCCCAGACTCTGGTTTGGTCCAGTCCAGTGCACTGCCTGAGACCATTTTTCTGAAAGGGTGACTAGGGGCCAGCAAGGCCTGGGCTCACCCTTAAGCCTCTCTCTCCTTTGCTCTAGACCAATGGTTCTCCTCAACCTGTGGGTCTCAACGCCATTGGGGCTCAAACGACCCCCTCACAGGGGTCGCCCGATTCACCACAGCAGCAAAATTAGTTATGAAGTAGAAAAGAAAATAATTTTATGGTTGGGGGGGTCACCACAACGTGAGGAACTGTATTAAAGGGTCACATTAGGAAGGTTGAGAACCACTGCTCTAGACTTTCTGGGGAGAGGTGTTCAGGCACCCCTCCTGCCCAGACAAGAAAACTGGATTCCCACCCTGGTGCTTGGAAGATGGGCACAGGTGACTTACAACACAGGCAGATCCTGGCAACAAAACTAGTCTGTTGCATACCCCCGGCAGGCAGCTCCCCGGCCAGCCTCTCTGGGCAGTACTTCTCCAAGTCCAGGGTGTATCACCAGGGAGTAAAGAATGCAGGTTCCTGGGCTCCCTGAGTCAGCCTTACAAGTTGCAAGGCCACGCTTGAGACTTGGGAGAGACTCTGCCAGAGGGTGGGCATGGAACATCTTTTTCTTCTGGCCCCAACCCACTGGAAGCGAAAGCTCTGAAAGGGCTGTAGAGTTCTCCTTCAGCCCCATTAGATGTCACTTTCCTGTCCACCCTTCCTTCCTGGGCAGGGCCAGAGCCACAGGTCAGCCAGTGACCTCTTGCTGTCCGGGCCCCAAGGAGAAGCTCCTTGAGCAGAGCTGCACAGCCCATGGTCCTGCACAGTACCTGGCACTCAGTATGAGCTTAATAAATATTTGTGGACTGAAGGAGGCAAACGTTGTCAGGCTCACAAAAAGGTGTTTCTCCTTTGTCTGTCCTAGCTAAGAGCACATTGGCAGGACCTCAAAGGGATGCCAAGGCCATGGCAGCATGGGGCCAGGCCTGGGAGGCCCTTAGCAAATATTTGTCAATCAAAGCCAAGGCCAAGACTTGTAGTACCTGACAAACCGATATGCCCGGAGCCGGCTAGACCCAAGAGGGCAGAATCAAGACCAGGCAGGGAAGAGCTTCTGTTCCTGGGGCCCCCTTCCCCAGGCCAAGGCTTAAAGATCCCAGGCCTGGAGCCTCAGGGTATAGGGGGCGAGGCAAAGCAGGGAGTGGGGACTGCGCCGTGTTTATTAGCAGATTTGGTCTTGGTGTGTGCACTGGAGATTACAGAATGATACCTGCGCCCTGGGAACAGAAGTCCGCGGCTCATACAGTGTGCTCGCTGCTACAGGGAGTTGCTGTGTCCAAATGCAGGCAAGGACGGGGGTGGGCAGCCCTCCTCCCGCTCCACTGACCTTATCAAGGGCTGTACTGTTGTTCCTTTTTTTAAATTATTATTTCATTTATTTCTCTTTATTATTATTAATATTATTATTATTTGCTTTTGCTTTTCCTCTTTCCTGGACCTGGGGCTCCTATCTTTAAAAGATTCCATTCTGAGGCTGAAGATGCCAAAAGCTGCGTGAGAAGTGGCCTTTGAACTCCATTCTGGGAGGGCGGTGAGAAGGAAGCAGAAGAAATCGTTCTTGGTTTGGGGGAAAAAAAATAATAAAGGCTCCATCCTCTACAGGTCATCCCTTAATCAGTGTTCACACGGGCCCCACTGGAAAACTGCAGGGAGCAAACAGGCCACAGGCCGGAGGCACCGGCCCTTCTTCCTAGGGGAAGCTGAGGTGCCTTCCAGCCCTGGGGGGTGTGAGGGGGCAGAATAGAAGAAAAAAAGAGAGGGGGGGGCGAGAGAGAGAGAGAGCTCAGTGCCTTGAGACAGACACCTCCCAACTCCAAGGGCCACCTGTGGCCCCAGTTCAGCTCCCACTGTTTCCACGTCCAAAAGATTTTAAAAAATCAAAAAACAAAACCAAATCCCAAAGGAAAGACAGATGGGAATGGAGGAGAGGAAAGGGAGGAAGGTCCATCTCTGAATGCATAATTCCCGAGCCACCAGGAGCTGGGGGGGAAGATTCCCCAGCGCCCTGCTGCCCGCGTGGCGTTAGCTCGTCACGTAGTGTTTGGTGGACGGCTGCCCATACACCCTGTAGAAATCCTGGTGGCCCGGCTGCTGGGAGGCATCCAGCCAGTCTCTGACTGCCAGGCCGGGAAGGGACTGGGGGACCGAGGGTGTGGGCGGGAGTGGGTGTGAATACTCTTGAGAGGGCACTGTCCAGGGGAAGTGACCGGAGCGGGGGTAGGGCTGGTGGCTGCCATGGTTGGCCACGGAAGAGCAGTAACAGTTGTCCACAGAGCAGACGAGAATCTTGCGGCCGCCATACTGGGGGAGCATGGGCTGCTGGGCGGCAGAGCCGTTGGGGTACTGCGATGGGGGGAACACGGGACTCGAGTGCACTGGTTGGGCACCACCTGGCAGGGCCACCAAGTGCTGTGTGGAGCTGCATGGCCCCAGGGGCTGCCCAGACTGGCCCTCGCCGCTGGCCGTGCCCGCCGCCCCGTACTGGCCGCCCACAGGGCCCGAAGACGTCTCTAGGAAGCTGGCCTCGGGGAAGGCCGTGGAGTGCTTGCGCTTTTCCGCCCCAGAGCTGCTCACGCCACACGGGTACAGGGGGACGCTCTGCAAGAAGGGGACCGGTGTGCTGAAGGGGCCTGTAGAGAGTGTGGGAGCAAAATTACCAAAGGCCTGTCCATCAGCCACCCAGGCCTCCTCCCTCTCCCCTGGGGAACTACCGTGTTTCTAGGCCCAGCACAGGGCACTATGTGCCTGTCGTCTCAGTTCATGCTAGCTACTGGTTCCCAGAGGAAGTAGAGAGTCCCTCATGATTCCCATGTTACAGCTGATGAAACCCAGGCTCCGTTTGTGCCCAAGGTCCCCCGGCTACAGGTGGCCAAGCCAGCCAGAAAGGTGAGACTGCCCTGCCTCTGAGAAAGGCTCTGACCCCAAGGGTTCGCTCTCCCTTCTATTGTGGAACCCCACCCTCACCTTCTAGCATCTTCCGCAGCTGCTTCTCCTTCTTGGCCACCTCGTTCAGGAAGAGCTTTGAGTTCAGGTGGCCGATCTTAGGGGGAGAAAGGCTGCTGCCCGTGCAGGTCTGGGTCCTGGGGGCAGTGGATGGGCATCTGCTGTGAGGAGGGGTCACCGGTAGGCCTACTCCTCCCAGCCCCCAGCCCCCAGGATCCTCCAAGTGCTGGTGGCTTTCTACTCACCTGTCCATTAGGATCTTCACAGACTTGGTGTTCTGGAGGGGAGGGGAGAGAGAGCAGGGTCAGCTGCCCCATCCTCCCTCTCCCAGGCAGGGGTGACTTCTGATTCCAGCCCAGGGTGGTAGTGGTGGTGGGGGGCAAGGGAGGCATTTCATTTTCCAAAGATAAGAGCAGCTAACATTTACCCAGTGCCTACGACGTGACAGATACTGGCTCTATTAGGTAGCTAGCTTAGGGACAGGGGGCTGTCCCTCCCATGCCTGCAAAAGCCCCCAGAGAGGAGGTTGGAAAGAAATCAGGCAGCCATTAGACACCTATGAAGACCCCAAACTGAGCATGCTCATACTCAAGCCCCCAGCCAGGTGGAAGGTACACCTGGACAGGCCAACGTAGGCCCAGGCTCATGACATCACCCAGGTGGGCTTAACCCAGCCAATGGGGTCAACCAATACCTTTATTCTAGGTGGGCTAGAATAAAGGCAGGGAGCTTGCTCTGAGACTCTCTCTTACCCTGCTCCTGGTCAGAAGCAGGTAGAGAGGGAGGGTCTCCTTCCCCCGAGAGGGAGTGCACATGTCTGCTCTGGGTTTACTTGGGGCTCACAGCCTCTTGGGCTACATACTCCCATGTGTGGGTGCTCTTCCACGTGATTGTTTGGGCCCAGGTGTGAATCCCTTTGAGACTGGAAAACCTGAAACTTGTCCTGTCCTTCATGCAAACCCACTTGGATGACAAAACAGGCTTCGGCGTGAATTCTTTCATCGTGGGAAGCCAAGAACCGAGGTCTGCCCCACTTGAAACCCTGCAGCTCTAGCGGCAGCTGCACAGCTAGCCGAGGCGGCAGGGTCTGCAGGGCCTCCGTCCTTGATCTGAAATCTTTGGAGCCAAATGAATTTTGAAATTTGGGCAGTTGTTGGGATTTTACAAGAAATCTGTGGTGCTCACCCCCTGTATTACTTAGCGCACCCAGCAGGACGTGGGGGGTGGGTGCCCAAGGCAACACACATTAACATACTTTCCACCAAACACTGGATGGCTCCCACCGAGAGATAAAGAAAGGCTGGAACTGCTCAACACCCATTCAGGTCAGCTTCTGCTACTAACTGAGTTGCCAACGTTTCTTCCTCCTTTCTGTCCCACAGTTTGTTTGTTTTTTGGGGTGGTGGTGGTGGTGGTGGTATTTGCCTAACGGACAGACCAGTAAAAGCAGATCCTCAGACATGGGGAGCAGTGCGTCCCACCAAGGTCACAGAGCTAGAAAGAGGAGAGGGTTTACATACATACATACTCTCTCTCTTCCCTCCCAAGGCTGGCTCCAGAGTCAAGGGCACGGTGAGTGAGGGCACTGGGAGTAGGGAAACCGGTTGGTTGGGAGTCTCAGAAGACTGCAGCTCTCAATGTAGGGCCCCCTGCTCCCCCTGCCGGGTCCCCTGGCCTGGGCCCACCTTCATGAAGCTGACGTCCTCCGTCTTGTCGAAGAGCATCTGCATGGAGCCCAGCAGCTTCTTGGCTTCCTGCATGCGCTCGCCGAGGTGCAGCGCCTGCGCTGCGTTCTCGCTGCAGAACTTGGCCTGGGCCTTGTCCAGGACCTCCACCGTCTGCCGCAGGTCCTCGTCCAGCAGCTGGTGCAGCTTCTCATACTGCAGCCGCACCTCCTCCTTCAGCTGGCTCACCTTCTCCTGTGGGAATAGGCAGGGGAGCCCTTACTTCCAGCCCAGTGTCACCTGGGGCTCCCATTCTCCAGGGGGTCCTGGAGTCCCAGAGGCCTGGTGGTTCCCACAGGGTAGTAGGGGGCTCTCGGTCAGTCACTCCTGGCACCAATGGGGTGATCCACATCAAATGGCTGACCGGAGGGTCCTAGGCTCAGAACTGGTGGGTCCCATGCAATCCTAAGGAAGGAACGAACCATGGTCCCTGTTCCCCACCCCCCACCCCTCCGCAGCCCCCACCCCATGCCCCCCGGCCCAGAGCTGGGCTACCTCCACCAGGCGCTTGTCGGACTCGAGTTTGTACAGCTGGTCCTCAATGTCCTGCTCCCTCTCCTCCAGCCGGTCCTGCTGCTTCATCAGCATCTTCTGCAGGGACAGGTGGGGAAGGGACATCAGAGGGGGCCCAGGCCCATGGCTCTGCCCCTTCCCCAGGGTGGGTGGGCACGACCTTCCCCTTTACACAGACTCACCCTTTGATGGAGCTGACCTGAAATCTCTGCCGCCCAGCCACCCCCATCCCCACCCCCCTCCTGTAACTCAGGGGCCTGCCAACAGCTAGCTGAGTAATCTCTGACCCAGGCCGCCAAAAACCTGGCCTAGCTTAAACCGAGGGAGGGGAGGGGAGGGGAGAGGTGGGGTCAGCCTGGACTCCCAAGCACATTTCCTGTCCTGCCTTATCTAATCTTCCCAGTCCTGCTAGGAGGTGGGCCCCATTATTACCTGCTTTTTACAGAAAAGGAAGCTGAGGCCCAAAGAGGCTGAATACTTTGCCTAAAAGTTCCATGGCTAAGAAGTGGCAGCTGGTGTACACACCCAGGTGATCTGACAACAGGGTCTATGCTCATGCAAGCCAGGCTGCCCCTCTCTCTCAGGAGCCTCCTCTTAGAGGAGAGCACCCCAAGATTCAGAGGGACAACTGACTGCCAAGATGACAAGACCCTCGGGCTCCCAGCCCAGAGCTCCTGTTGAGCATGCGCCCTATGCCGGGGCACCTCACTGGCCACCCCAGCACGCCTTGGTTTTTGACCCTGGGCGCCAGACCGCCAGGCTCCTCGCTAGCTCCCTCAGCCCGACAGGCAGGACGACAGGCAGGATGAAGACGTGGCTCTCTGGAGCTCCCAGGCCAGCCACACTTCCTTCAGCCAGGTTTTGCCTGAGTATTCATGGGGTTGCCACCACTCTCTTCCCCCCAGGCCTGTCCATGTTGGCTGCTTCGTGTCCATCACCTTCCTCAACAGACACCCCTCTTTAAACAGGGTCTCTCCTTTCTCCAGAACCCTCCATGGCGCCCTTTCAAGCAGTCTGTTGGCATGACAATAAAGGCTCCCTATCACCTGCCTCACCTGGCCAGCGAGGCTGCTGTGCTGCCCCAACCCTCCGAGCTCATTCTTACTCCCTCCAGTTAGGCGCTTGTCCTCCTGCAGTACACAGGGCCTCCCCCCACTTCTCGTCTAGTCCTCCAAGGCCCGACTTTACCCAGACCCTCCAGGAAGCCTTCCATGATGACCCCCTTCCCTCCTCATCCTGGCCAGGCGGAGGGTAGTCACAATCTGCCTGCTGTCCCACAGCATTAGCCACCGGCCACGCGTGCCTCTCACACCCCATCGGGAAAACTTGAGCATTCGCTCTTTGGTGGTATCAGCCACACTTCAAGGGCTCCGGAAGCAACTGCGCCAGTGGTTAGTGTGGACACCATCTACGGACAAGCCCCGTCACTGTGGGAAGTCCTCCTGGACATGCTGCCCCGTCCTTCAAATCATGGGCTTCCCTGCTGGCCTTCTCCACCCACTGCCCGGCCAGGCCACACGGAGGCCCGAGCTCCCTACAGGGGCAGAAAGCAGCTACTGAAGAAACAAAGAAACGAAGGTTTGCAACACACTTACTTGCACACAAGTCTGGCTTGCAGTAAAATGTCCACTCAGTGAGCAAGGGTGGTTTGCTTTTGTCCTCAGAGGGGCCTCAGAGTCACATTCAAGTTTGACTCTATGACCTTCACTCCCACCCAAAGTACCCAGCCATTATGAATGCCCCCTTCTAGCCCATCTCACACAGGAGGAAACCCCGACCAACAAGAGCCACACCCCATGTGGTGTTGCTGGCTGCCTAGACAACAAAGACTCGGGCTCTAAGGGCAGGAGGAGGTTGGGGAGCAGAGGAGGCTAAGGCTCTTGGATTCTAAAGTGGGCAAGTCCAGGGGTTTCCCCACCCTACCCAACCCCAGCCTAAAGCTGTCCTTTCAGTAACGGGCCAGGACAAGACCTCTAAGGAAACCCAGGAGCCCCTGCCCCAGGAGCTGTTGCCCCTTCAGCAGGGCCTCCACCACCAATGCCACGGGAAGGGGCAGGGGCAGGGTCAGGGGCACGGGCAGTGTGAAGGTCGAAGTCTGGAAGCGGAGCCTGGGTGGAGAGCTGGGCAGAGGTGCTAGCGCACTGTCCTACCTCTGAGACCGGCCCGCGCACACACACATTCTGGGCCCACCTCACGCACAGCACAGTTACCCCTAACTTCACCCATGCAAAGGGGCATCAGAAAGTCTGTGGGGAATTCCATCGCCTTTCAATTCTATTTTTGCAGCAATTCTTTGAAGCCCCAAGTCTCTGTATTCGCGAGCACGCCGGCACTGGGAGGCTGGGCTGTTGTTCTGAGCTTCCCAGGGCACTGCGGGAGGTCTGCTCCCATCCAGAACGTGGGACCCGTTTCCTCCTCTCTAACTCTGCCCTCAAATCTCCCACCGCTGCCCTGTGCCTACACTCAAGCAGTTCCTCACACTCCAGGCCACTCCAGTGCCCAGAACATCTGCCAGGCTGCTGGCACACACCGTGGGCTGGCTCCCCGCTCATCAGTGCCAGTCTCGGGGGGTCAGGAGTGAGGCTCAGCGTAGGCTATGAAAGAGGCAGGCCCAGGTTCCTAGAGGGTGGGAATGGAGCCAGTCCGAGGCCCCTGAGGCCCTGGAGGGCCCTAGGCAACTTAGGACTGTCTGTTCAGCCAAAACCAAGGAGGTCCCCCTGGCAGTCCTGGTGGTGGGTGGGGAGGTGGGGCTCCAGTCCTTCCTCTTCTCGCTTTTCTTAGCGTCGCTCCCCTGATGGCACCTGTACCCTGGGGCCCTGAAGTGTCTTCCACTTCATGGCTGCAGCAGCAGCCCATGTGCCCAGGCACCACGGTGGGTGGGTTTCATTTCCCCTCCCCCAGTTCAGGATCATCAGGTGCTTGTTTCGGTTGCATGGGTAGGGGGAGAGGGCAGGAAGGGGAAGGAAGCTTGCTGGAGGTGGGGCCCCCCCCCCCGAGGGCAGCCCACAGATCCAAGTAGGGACTGCCAGAGCCGCCCAAGGCAGGGTGGGCAGGGGGGCAACACTTACTCCTGCTGTTCAGTCAGCCAGCCAGTGTCCGTCTGTCTGGTCTCTCTCTCACTGGACCACCTCCCCAGGTATGGCTGAGACACAGGAAGGTGAGGAGCAGAGAAAGGCAGGCCCGACCAACTCCCAATTACGAACAGCTTCCTTTCTACCCTAGCTTCTCCCTGCCTCCTCTGGTGAGGCCCGTGAGGCCCTTTCCCATGCAGGTAACAACCCAAAGCCAAGGAGGACCACATTCCCTACCAGGCCACATGGGGGGAGCCCTTCCTGGGACCCCTCAACTGTGGTTCACCCCCCCACCTCCACCGCCCCAGGCTCTGGACAGACCACTTGAGGCCTGCGACCCAGGAACCAGGCTTTTAGGATTGGGAAGAAAAAGCCACAACCCAGCCCCGCTGAGCCAGACAAGACCTGTTCCCTAGACTCCTCAGGGCATTCCACGGTCTACTCTAGGGTCTAGAAGGGTCGAGAAGTTCCCGGAACCAGGGCCCCAGAATGCCCTGATCCCCAAACCCACCCTCCCATACTCTCTGCCTGCCACCACCCAAACCTGGAGAGCGGGAAGCTGTCCTCCCCTACACCCCTGCCACATACCCTCTGGAACCTGAGTGGCCAGGCCCAGCTGCCATTTTTGATGCCAGGCTGGACTGGCAGACTGGTAAGGCTGTGAGGACTCTGGGCTGTAGGGAAGGGCATAAATAACCCTAAATCCCTCATGTGAACCTTAAAGAGAAGCCAGGTTAGCAGGGCCCAGGGTCCCAGGGGCTGGGGCAGAGGCAGTTTTTAGGTTTTCAGGGAGAGACTAAGTAAGGTTGGCTCCAGCAGTGCTTAGAATAGGAGGGAAGAGGGGCACGAGGAGGCCTGGGCTGTGTCCTGGGCCAGGTGACTCTCAAACCATTGGCGCCCCTGGCTGCTGCCCTGGGTTAAGAGTTGTCCCATGCCACACAACCTCCCCCCAGTTGCCATCCCTTCCACCACTACAGCCCCCTCCATGGCCCAGATCCACAGCACTCCCTACCATCAGAATATCTCCCAGTCCTAGACACGCCACCCCCACCCCTCACCCTGGGCCTTCAGCCCAGGGCTGGGGTGTTAGACCCAGAGAGAGAGCATGGGAGGGGGAAGCAGGGCAAGGGGAGGCAGCCCCGAGTGGCAAGCCTCGCAGACCCAGAGGGGGTTTCTCAGCTGCAGAGCAAGCGGAATTAGTTTTTGCCTTGCAGAGAGCAGCACTCTGGGGCAGCAGAACAAAGAGGCGCAGGAGAGAAAGCCCCCCTTTGTCTGGGTTTGAATGCCCAGCCAGCCGGGAAGGCAGGCTTTCCCAGGGCCAGGGATGAGCTCGGCCAGGGCGCCTGCTCAGTCCGGGGCAGGGGCCCAAGTCTGCTTCCCCTTGTTCCTATGCCCACCCAGGCTCAGCCTGGCTCCCACCTCCAGCACCCTCCTGAAGGGAGACTGTTTGTCTTCTCCCAGCGGCATCAGCCACCAGGTGCGAAGGTCACACACAAGCCAGAGGCTGCTCAGACACACAGCCCTCCACCTACCATCGCTGGGGGCAGGGGCTCACACAGCAGCTCAGCCATGCTGACGACAGTCATGTCATGCTGCACACTCAACTTCAACTGGAAGGGACCCAGCAAGTATGGCTTGCAGTCATTCAGTGTGTGTGTGTCTCTTTCTCTCACCCCCCCCACACACCCCACCCCCGCCTGCAGACAGACATGCATGCAGTCACCCAGAGCTGCAGGAGGCAGAGTAATCAATAGGGCGTGCATGACAGGCACAGGGCTGTGTCAGCAGGATCTTGGGGTGGGGGTGGGGGACTGGGCTCCTGCTTGAGGTTCCTCTTGGGGCCCAAGGCGGAAGAACCAAACCAGAACTAGCTACAGACTCAAGGTAGTTCCAGGAAGGGACATTGCAGACACCCTCCCGCCCTACAACCTGGGGGACGGGGGTCTGCCTGCTGGGGGAGGGGCAGCAGCTAGGCCCCTCCTACCCACCCTGAAACAGGGCTGGCCCAGGGAGGACCTCCACAGCCCACCCAGAGACAGGCTCTGCCAGGATCCCAGTGTCACCCCTTCAGCTGGGGCTCCCGTGAGCTGGGTACCCCAACCCCAGGCCGTTGCAGACTGTCAACTGAGTCCACATTGGGATTCTAGCCCCTTCTCAATTCTGAGCCTCAGGAGACAAGGAACATTTTCAGGGAGATCTTGACTGGGAACCTGAGAGATGACACAGGCACACAGCTAGGACTGCACAACCCCCAACAGATGCTCTCCGACATGCACACCCCCTCACCCCCCATACAAAGGTGCTTCACAAAGTCCTTTGGAGTTCAAAGAGAACGGACACTTTCCACACGCTTTCTGAAGCCCCTTCGTACACACGAGTAGGGTTCTTTCCTTGTTGAGGAGGGGCACGTGCTAAGGGGGTGCCACCAGGTGCCACTGGAGGTCTCCATCTTGGACCCTCAGCCCCCAGCAGCCCGCAGGAAGAACACTATTCCTGGTCAGGACTGGTCCTAGGCTCCTGCCCACCCCTCCCAGGACAACTCTGACTTCCCCAGGGCAGACGCTGGGGACCCAGCCTTGTGCAAGGGGAGGTGGTGGTGGGTGCTGAGTATGCAAATGAGGGCCACCAGGGGAGGCTACTTGGGTTTTCCAGATGCAGGAAATAGGGCATTTCAGCAGCCTCTTGGGAAGGGAGAAGCGGAAGAGCAAGGCACAGCTATATTCACAGGCCTGTGCCAGCTCTCCCGGTTACCCCAGGGACCTGGGAGCCCTGTCCCCAGTCTGGCCTAGAGACTATGGTGAAAGGGAAGGTCCATCCATCCATCCATCCATGTTCCCCTGGGCCCACTCCCACCTTAGCCCCAACACGGGGTGGGCTCTCCCTTCCTTCACAGGGACCAAGTCAAATTCACACTTGAATGACAGGAGATTAGGCTAAGCTAAGGAAGGGTTTCCAACTCCAGTGCCCTGGGACACCACCCAGAATCCGGAGGGCCTGGGGCTAGGAGCCTGGAGGAGGCAGAGGAGACCTAAGTTGCCCTGCACAGATGCTGAATGCACAGAATTGCACATCTGGCCCTGATGCAACCCACTCCTCCTGAGCCTGCTCACACCAGGCACAGGAACACAGGCGCCCAGCTGCTCACATAGTTCAGAGGCTGCCTCCACCCTGCTCTTTCCTGGAGGGGGAGGATTCAGGGGCCTACTGGTGGGAACCCCAATGTATGCTGCCTGGACTTGCCACTGCCACTCCCAGCCCCCAATGACACAGACAGCCGACAGGTGCATTTGAAGGTAAAGCAGCCAGTCTCAAAGACACAAATCTACCTAGTTACCCTCCTACCACCAAAGCAGGTGCAATTACGACCTCCCCCCACCCCGATCAAAGACAGACCTTAGCCAGCACTCAGACACAGCTAAGACCACAACTGCGGGTGCAGGTATCCATCTATCTACCACCCCAGGTGGCTGGCCCTTCCTCCATCCCTTTCAGTCACACTCCCCTTTTTTTCCCTCCCCTCACACTCCCGCTGCCAATCCCAGGACAGAGCTCCACTGGGCTTTTCCCAGCCTCCACCCACCCCAGCCCCTCCTCCTTTATTAATAGCAGCAGCTTCCCAATCCGGAGGGAAAGTCAGGGCCGGGCCTTGGCCCTGAGGGATGGAAAGCAAACGGGGTCTCATCTGCTTCCCCTAGGCTTCCCCAAGGCCTCCACCTTTCCCAGCCAGATTGAGGGTGGGGTGGGGGAGTGGCTCTTCTCCCCAGCCCCCACACTTCCTTTAAGAAACCAGTGGCCTGCTCTGGCACCACAAAAACGCAGTGCTAGCCCATCTGATTGGAAACTAATTATACAGCAAATTTTATTTGCTATCCCCGCCCTCAGTCTGAGAAAGCCCTCCTGCCTTTTGTTGGCTGTGTGTGTGTGTGTGTGTGTGTGTGTGTTTTAATTGCTAAACAGTGACTCATCCTGACTGGTCCCCCTCACAGGAAACAAACTCCCCATCTACAACCAGCTCCAGCCAGGCGCTTCCTCATACCCAAGCTCCCCACTGGCCTCAACTAGCCTCCAGGGGCCCCCACCCATTAACACGCCCTGTCCTTCCAAAGGCCAAGCTTGTCACTTATCACACCCAGGCCCCAAGCTGAGGCTTCTGAAGGGCCAGGCCAGCCCCTTCCTTCTGGTATGACTCAACTCTGAAAGCCAGGGGACCTGGGAGGGACATGGGAGGCTCCCCCACCCCCCCAGGGAAGGGACGGAAGTAGAGCCTCCGTCCTTTGCCAAAGCCAGGCCCGGGCCCCTGAGGGGGAAGGCGGGTTTGACATTGGCCACTGCTGCAGGGTGTACACAGTGGGAGGGGATGAGCGAGGTTCCACAATCACCCAGCCGGCTGCCCAGGGGAGCCAGCTGCCTGAAACCAGATTTCAAGGCGGTTCAACCTTAAACCCACAGGATTCTTTTTCCGTCTGCCACTTCCCTTCCCCAAATGTGGGAGGGCTGTGACCAAGCGCTGGGCTGGGAAAAAGGGCTCAGGGTGATGGGAGGAACACACTTCAAGGTCTGTTCATGCAGACGAGTGTGTGCGTGCGTGTGCAAGGCACACAAGACACACGTAGGGCAGGGTGCCTCACCCGGAGGGCAGGTTACTGGGGAATCATCCAAACAGTTGGGACGCGGTGCTGGCCGGGCAGGGCCCATACAGATGCCCTGAATTCTATGCTCCCCCTGAAAGAGCGGACCCTCACCCCCATGTGTTTCCAATAGAGCCTGCAACTAACATGGCTGCTTTGTTTACTTCCTCATTGGTATGCCAGCACCATGGATCATGTCAGCCACAGCAGTGGCACCGGACATTCATTACATAAACAGCAGCTGGAGAAGCAGGACTGGGGTCAGTGCCTTGGTGACTCCCCCCTCCCCCAGGGCCCACAGAAACGGCGCTGGGGCAGGGAGTTGCCTGCAAACCAACAAACCAACACCCTACCTCTACCCCCAACAGCCCCAAGGCCCAAGCCTACAAATGACTCACAAGATGGGCCCATGAGCACAGGTGTGGATGGGAGCATGTCAAGTAGCGCCGGGGGAGCCCCCTTCTTCCCAGGACTTGCTCCCCTCCCCACCCAAAAAAACTTTCAAAGTAGGAGAGTGTGGAAGGTGGCCTCTGGCCTGAAGTCGCAACAGTGTGTCCCGATGGATAGACACTGTTCCCTAGGCAGAGTGTGCGTGTGTGCGTGCGCGCGCACATGGGGTACTTGCCCGGATCTCATTCCTCCGGATCTCCACGTCGCACACCGAGTGTCCCTGATGAGCGCCGCTGTAGTAGCAGCAGTACTGGCACACGGCCACCTGCTCGGCCTCGCAGTGGTAGAGGCGGTAGGCGTTGTGCTGCGGGCAGCTCCAGGCCCGCACGTCGTCCGCCTCCACCAGGAGGTGCCCGCGGGCGGTGGAGGGCTGCTGCAGGTGCGTCTGCACGTGGGACTGGCAGCAGGGCGCCTCGCAGCGCAGGCAGACCTTCTGCGCGGGCAGCGGGGGGCCGCGGCGGCAGAACACGCAGTGCAGCGCCGCCGGCGGCTTCTCCACGTGCAGGGCGTTGAACTTCTCCACGATGTTGGTGAGCTTCAGGTTCTTCTCCAAGCCGGGCTTCTGGTTGTAGGCCTGGTTGCACTCCGGGCAACGCACCAGCCCGCTGTCCTTGGCCCACGCCTCGCCGATGCAGCCCCGGCAGAAGTTGTGTTTGCACGGCAGCTGCACGGGCTCCACGAAGACGTGCAGGCAGATGGGGCAGATGAGCTCCTCCTCGAAACAGTTCTTCCAATTCTCCGCCATGGTGGCTGCGGGCAGGGCGCCCGGCGGGTGCAGCTGTAGGTCCACCGAGTCCCAGGCTCCGGCCCGACAGCCGCTCGGTCACCAGCGCCTCCCCGGCGTCCGCCCCCTCAAGCAGGGAGCTTCGGTCCTCACGCCGCGCGCGCGGCCGGCGGCGTCTCCTCCTCTTCCCGAGCGCCTAGCGGGAGGCGGCGAGCTGCGCCAGAGTCGCGGCCGGGGCACCAGCCCTGGTGGGGAGCGCCGGGGTCCAAATTCCATATAAGAGGCCACCTCCCCGTCGGCGCGGCTAGGGCAGCGGCGGCCCACGGCCTGCACCCCGGCCCGCGACTGACATTGGGGCGCGCCCCGAGGCGGACAGAGCCTCGGAGCCGCACGCTTCCTCTAGCGACCGCGGCGGCGACGGTGGCTCCCTGCCGGCTCCCCGGCGCCGCGCCTCCCAGTCCTCCTCCCCCGGGCTCCGAAGGCCGGGCGGGCGGCCGGGCGAGCGAGGAGGGCCGCGCCGATGGAGGCTAGATCCGGACGCGGCGGGCACGGCGAGCCGGTGGCCCCCGGGCTGGGGCGCGGACGCCCCCCGGCCGTCCGTCCTGGGGCGGGTGCAGGGTGCGGGGCGCGGGCGGACCGACTCCGGGGCGCTGCGTGCGCGCAGGGGCAGTCATTCAGATGAAATTCCAGTCCCCGGCCAGAGACACCAGCCCGCCTCTGCCTTCCTCCGCCCTTCACAAATAGAAACGGAAGGGGGAGGGAGAGAAGTGGAAAGAAAAAAACGCCAACGGGAGGGAGGGGAGGGAGGGGGGAGGGAGCAGCCCCGGCGGTGCTCTGGCCTGACCCCCTCGTCGCCACTTCTGCGCTCCCCCGAGGCCCGGCGCCGCGCGCCCCCGCCGCGGACAGACCCCCGCGCCCCGAGCCCGCGCTGGGCGGGCGCCTGGGCTCGGCGAGGAAAACAAGGATTGATCAAACTAGAAAGGAATTTTTCTCAACTGCTAATGAACGGGAGGCTCGGCCCCGGCCCTCCCCCTCCGCGGCCCGGCCCTCCCCCTCAACCCCCCCACTTTCTTTTCTTCTCGGCCTCTGCTCCGGCCTGGGAGGCTCGGGCTGTGGGCCGGGCCGGGCCGGCGGGGCCGGGCCGCCAGCCTTCCTCAGCACCCAGCCATCTTGGGCTGCAGGCGGCGGCGGCCGCGGTCCGGGCGCGCTCGATCGAGGGTCCTGCAGCGTTTTTATTTTGCTTCCCCCTCCCTCTCTCCCTCTCTTATTTTTAGGGGAGGGTTGGCGGCCTCCGGCAAATTAAGAGCGAGAGAGGAGGAAAAAACCCAAGTCTCGATTGCTTCCCACCTCTGCTCCACCCACCCAGGTTCTTTCCAAAAAAAAAAAATTTTTTTTTAAAGATGGGAATTGAAAGAAGTCGGCAGAAAGGCGAGCGAGCGTCCCGCGGCCCTCGACTGCTGCTCGGGCGACGCGTCCGGGACGGGCCTGCGCCTGTCACTCGGTCCGTGGATCCGTTTGTCCGCCCGCTGCTTCGCAACTTAAGAGGAGGGCACTCGGGGTAGGGTCTCCGCCACGGCCGTCGGCTCAGAGCTTTATCTTCAGATCAAAAAAGAAAAAAACCCAGCCCCAACACTCATCACAGCCACCTTCAGCCATCTTGCGCGTATTATTATTATTTCAGGGATAATCTATTTAATATAAATAGCTGCGTTTCTAGCTCCCTCCCCCGCATCCTGGGCTCCCCGCCCCCTCTTAATAATAATCTCGATAATAAAAATGATCGGCGGGCCGGGCAGGGCAGTCAGTGGCTGCCTTTTCCTGCCTCGGCTCGCTCGGGCCCCGGCTCTCCTCCCTCCAGGGAGGGGGCGCGGGGTTCGCCGCCGGGGCTCGACGTGGGGTGGGGGGTCCCGCTGCCCTCCGGCGGCCCCCGCCGCCTCCGCGGGAGAGAAGGGCGCCCTCGCAGAGGCCGCGCTGCTGCGAAGAGGCCGCGCGGGGAGGGCCTGCGCCCCGCGAGACCAGCTGGAGGGGCTCGCGGGGGTCCCACCACGGCCGGGCGCCGGGGTCCGCAGCCGCCGGGGATACAATGAGCCTGGAGCGGAGTGCGACCAGCGGGTGGGGGCGCGAGCTGGCTGGGGGCTGCGGGGAGCTGCGCACCGGAGCTGGGGAGGACGGGGGAGGGGGCTGTCCCTACATCAAGGCCGGTCCCGCTACTCGGGAGGAGGGGAAGGGGGAGGTGAGGAGAAAGCGGCGGCGCGGCGGCGGCGCCTTTAATCAGCAGCCGCGGGCTCGGCCCACCCGGCACTAGCGAAATAAGCGGGCGGGGGCAGGAGGGGAAGGGGCGGGGCGTTCTTTCCGGAAGTGCCCTTACCGCCACCGACGCGCCCGGCTCCTCCCCTTTTCCGTGTCTGGAGTTGGGGCTTTTCGAGAGTCCCTTAGATGAGGCTCCGCCTCTTTAAGGCGGGACGAGCCCGCGAGGCTCACGTGACCTGGCTAAGGTTGGTATATTAAACAAGGAGGGGGAGGGGTGTCCCTGCCTCTTAAAAGGGCGATGATCATTGCTGCGTAGTGGGACCAAGACTGCCCAGGGTTTGGAGTTTTTTTTCAAAACCCCTAAGCGCTTTTTCCAGAGAGGGGAGGTGTGTCAGTCTGCTCATCTAGCTAATGGATCTGAGTCAGAAATTCCATAGGTGCACAGTGAGAATTTCTGGATAACCTTAATCTTTTTTCTCCCCACCATCAGTGCTGTTATACAAGACTGACATTATATATCTTGCTTCTATTGATGAGGAAATCGGGGCTTAAAGAACAGGAAGTAATCTGCCTCAGGTCAGTGGGCCAACAAATATTTAACACAAGCCATTATGTGCTAAGCATTTTACTTGAAAAAAAAAGAAAAGAAAGAAACCCTCAAACTCAGGGCTGTCAAATCAATCCTGACTCTAGACTCTGGGAATTCAGCTGAAAAATATAACACACACACACACACACACACAAATTAAAAGGATGGTTTCTGTGATGGAGAGTAAGGGAATCAGAGAAGGGCTTTTAAAACAAGAGGGATCTGAGTGGAGACCTGAATGTTCAGGGGGAGCCCCGAAAACAGCTCCAGGCAGTGGATTCCCACTCACAGCTCCCCAAGAGAGAAAAGTCTGCCTGCGGGTCCTCCCTCAGAAGGGAAATAAATGCAAAAGCAGTGGAATGCAGAGCTTACAGTCCCAGGCCAAGAGAAGGCCCAGTGGGGAGGGAGAGTCCATTCAGACTCGGGGGGGCTAAGGGACCTGGTAGGACAGAGTAGAATTGCCCCTGTGGGTACCCAAGCCTGTAAATGTTTATGAGAACAGACAGTTCCATCTTTCTCTCTCAGGGTGGCTGATGGATTCGAATTGCTGACCGATTCCATCAGGGCTCCAGGAGAGGCAGATAGGTAGAGGGTGGTAAAAAATAAGGGGGACTGCAAACTGGCTGTCAGATTTGGTGCACACACATTTGGATTTACAGTTGGATTAGATGTGGAGTAGAGAGGAATCAACACACGAGTAATAGTGGGATTGGATGTGGCAGACCGTTTGGAACTTTAAAGGAGCCCTGGTGTTGGGTGTAGTGTGTTAGGAGTTGCACTGGAAACCACAAGGACAGCAGTTCGAAACCACACGCGGCTCTTCCTTTGGGAGACAGATGAGGCTTTATACTCCTTGGAAAGCCACAGGGACAGTTCTAGTCTGTCTCGAGGAGGACTGTGAGTCAGAATTGACTCAAAGGCATAAGTTTGAACTTTAACAGATTCCTGTGTGTTACAAAACACCCCACCCCACCCCCAACCTTTTAAAATGATTCCTCAGGTTTGGGCTTCAGCAAAGAGAGAAAGGCAGCCTTGGAGAGGGGATTGCCTTGCGGGGGTTCTAAGACGCCCTCATGGAGATGCCGAGCATGGAAAAGTGGAATGAAAGATAATAGACTTTCCCCCATCAACGTTTCATAGCCCTTGTATGAGGCTAGCGTGCAAAGAGAGGGTGGACTGGAGATACAGGTGTGGGAGTCATCGTGGATTACGTCTGACAAGTGGAGACTCAAATCCAATCTAGTTTGGCCCCCGGGTGCCTGATCCTCCCATCGCACCAGGGGCCTCTTCCCAAGACCTCTGTTTCCTTCTTTGCTGGGACTATTTCCCCCCTAGAGCCCCCAAAGCCCACTTTTTCCTCTCACTGAGCTACTTTATATAAACTTCACCTTCCCTGAGCTCTTTCAGAATGAGCCCCTTGCCCCCACCCCTAACAGCCCTCTCTATCTCCCCTCCTCTGCTTTGTTTCTCAACAGTACCCATCTTCTACGCCTTGGTTCAAATCCACCCAGAGGCATTTGGGAAGACAGAGGCATCTGACAATCAGCTTCTGAAAGGTCAGAGCCAGGAAAACCCTGGAAAGCTGCTCTCTTCTGTACACCTGGGGTCATCCAGAGTTGGAATCAACTAGATGGTACAGCAGCCAGAATGTTCCATCGAGTCTCCCCTGGTCCTGGGCCAAGTCTCTCCGCCTTGCCTCTCCTTAGGTGGCATTGAGTTGGTTCCAACCCGTAATGACCCTATGCACCATGGCAGAGCAAAACACTGCCCGGTCCTGGGTTCTCCTCACCACTGTTCCTATGGTTGAGACCTCCCCTCTTACTCTCTTTTAAATCCAGGCAGGAGGGGGCGTGGACCTAGATCTTGGACAGCTTGAGGCCCCCAAACCATCTGGTGGAAATCTACAGCTCCTAAAAAGAATCTTGGGGTTTTTGCCATCGTCCTTTCTGACTGGAAAGCTTTCCAGAGTAAAACCCCTTCTTCTTTTGCCCAGCTTGTTCTCCAGTGCCTTTAGACATCACTTCCTTCAGGAAGCCTTGTGTGGTGAGCCTCTCTTCTGGAGAGGCACCTTAACAAGGAGGTACCTTTCATAGAGATCAATGCTAATCGAGTCTTTACTAGGTGCCAGGCATTTCATGTGTATCATTTCATATAATCTTCACGAGAAAGTGAGGAGGCAAGTCTCCTCTCAGAGATTAGGAAACGGGGGCACAGGAGGTGAGCTAACCCGTCTGTGAAGTCCCACTAACAGTTAAGTCCTCAAGCTGGGGTGGGAAGGAGCACCTTCCTCTTTCATGGCTTTTCCTGGTCACTGTTTCCTTATCCGTTTCCCCCCACCGGACGCTGAGCTCTGTGGGCCTGACCCTGTGTCTAGGCCCCCAGTATACAGCAGAGGCCTGGCACACACATTTATTGAGAGAGCAAGAGAATCAAGGATTGGCTCGTCACCATTCCTGCAGTACTGGGGAGGCTGTAAGCATGCAGTTTGCCTTCCTGTGTCTTGTAACCCAGGTCCCCCATTTCTCTAGCTTTCAGGGTACTGAGTGGTGTGCAGGTAGCGGTGGGTGAGATTGGCAAAACAAAGGAGCAGTTCTCGGCTCCAGGAGGCCACTACTCTCATCAGAACACCGTTGAAGACTCAATCAGAGAAGCAGCAGGGGAGCTGTGCTCGGTCAGAGCAGAGACCATGGTGTCCACACCAACAACAGCTCCTTCCCATCCCGCCCTGAGTGCTTTCCCAAGGACTTCCTGGCAGAGGAGGGGAAAAGGGTCAGCCCCATTATGATCCTTAGGAAGGGTCCCAGAGGTGGCTGCCCCTCCTAGATAACATCCTGGCATGTCCCTGGCTCAATTCTGTTCCTTATCCTGCCCCAAGCCCCCTCCCTAACCATCCCAGCTCCTCCCCCTCTGCAGCTGCCAGCTGCTACCTCAGTGCCTGGCAGGCAGGACTGAGTCACTTCCAGCTCACATTCACCTTCTGGTCAGGCCAGTTGGGCAAAGATCCCAGGCTCCTCCACCCTATAGCCCTGGGACTTGTGGGGCCCCCCCACTTCTCAAGGCTTCTGGGTCCCCCCAGAACCACCTCTTTCCTCTCTGAAGTCCCCAAGCAGAGGAGCTGCTGCTCTGTGCTCTCTGGGGCAAGAACTTGACCCTGACTGTGGATTCCTCTCGACTAGTTACATGAAAACGACAACGAGGAAGGAACATAGTCTTGGCCACCCTGGGGTGGGTCAGCTGGGATCCAGACCTTCCAGGGACCGTTGCTTTGACTACCAGAGGGGCTGAGGGACCCCAGACAGACCTGTCCCAATGCTCCAGAGGCTAGCTATTTGTCAATGAGAGTCCAGTAGGTCACAGCGAAAAGAGGGATGAAGGCCCCATATATGGTGGGTCTGGGTCTCAGAGTCAAGAGAGGAAGGAGGGGAGAAACAGACACCCACTGATCTCCTCCCATGATGCCCAGAACCTCTGCTACCAGCCCCAGCAGAACCCCTTGGATGCATGCCTCTTGCCAGGACAGTGAATGGCCAGGCCTAGCAGGAAGGGGAAGGAATGTGTGAGGGCCAAGTGCAGCGCACAAGTTTGGGGAACCCCATCCTGCTTGGCTTATTCCCCTCACCAGACACTGGGCCGTTTCACCCACTCAGGTCCTGGAGAGCTGAGAAGGGTTTGTGAAGAGAGGAGTGGGGTGGATGACGGAGCAGAGGGTGCGTCTGTTCTCTCTCCCTCCGCGGCCATCTCCCTCAGAATCTTCCTGCTCTTTCCCCTCTTGACCTTGGAACAGTGGTTCTCAACCTTCCTCATGCTGTGACCCTTGAACACAGTTCATGTTGTGGTGACCCCCCCCCCAACCATAAAAGTATTTTCGTTGCTACTTCTTAACTGTTATTGTGCTCCTGTTATCAATCTGGTGACTCCTGTGACAGGGTTGTTCGACCCCCACTCCAAGGGGTCGTGACCCACAGGTTGAGAACTGCTGCCTTCGAGGAACTCAGAACCAGTGAGGGAGGGCCTGTCTCTGCCAAGTCACTCTGGCATGACCAAAGCATTACCAGCTGCTTGATCCTGTAGCTCGATACCCCCTTCATTGCCAACATCAGGGCTTGGGGCCCTCCCCACTCCTATGTGGATGAGTCTGCCCCCGTTTGCTGCTCTCCAACTCCAGGCAGCCGGCAAAGAGCACAGGACACAGACACTTCTGCAAATATGTTTAATGCACTTAGATTACATGGAAGAGGAGCGGGCGGGGCGGAGAGGACAGCTGAGTCACCCAAAAATCCTTACAAAAGTCCCAGGCTGACGCAGCCCCCAGGACGCGCATCGCTGCTGACATTAGAAACAAATAGAAAATTTTACAAAAGTCTGCTGGTGGCAGCGTTCAGGTTCTTGTACAAAAGGGATTTTTCTACAGGGCGCCTGACGCAACCCGAGGCCAGGTGACTCACTTGGCCGGGAGGGCCTGGCAGTCAGAGAGGACAGACAACCAGATACAAAAATAGGGTCTAGGGAGTTGGCTACAGATCTGCCCCATAGGGGCAGCGGCCTTCAGGGGCCCCCTCTGCTCCACACGCAGTCTCAAGACTGCTCTAGCCTTTGTAGACTCCATTCAAGGCGTCCCCAGTCCCCACCTTGGGGCCCTTCGTCTGGAAGGGGAGAGGAGGACAGGGAGAGGCAACAGCTCCCCAGCCAGACCTGAGACCCATACCCTTGAGATGGCAGCTGGTTCTGCCAGCTTTCCACCCACACTGGACCTGGGGGTGAGGGGCACGAGTCCCCCTTACACAACAGGTGAACACGGCAGAGGTGCCTCTTTCCAGAGGCTCCAGCACCAGCACTGGGGACCTGGAGGGGCAAGTGTTGGGGGGCCTAAGAGCCAAAGGGAGATGGGAACTGCCCTACCTCTCTGCCCCACAATGAAGGAGGAGCGCCCAGAAACCTGCAGCATGTGAACCCCCTTGCACATACTTGGGGCACTGAGCCCAGTGGCACATGCTAGGCCTAGCCCGATCATCAGTGAGAGTCTGGGTCCCAACTATGGATCCTGAGACCTCTGGGAAGGAACCGCCACCCAAAGGAAAGGAGACCAGGTGGGAGATGGGCAGGCGGCCACCGTTCCCGTCCCTCAACAGTGCACCATAGGAAGGAGGTGGAGGCCTGGCCCCAGCTGGAATCTGGCTGTAGGTGAGGCTGACCAGTCCACACAGGTCCCAATCAGCTGCCTTTCACCCATGACCCAGCTGAGCTCATAAAATGCCCTCCTCCCCCTGAGAACCAGGCAGCTCATCCTGCTGTAGGAAGCCGTTGGCAGGTCCCTGGGAGAAGACTCAAGGAGAGGTAGGTCAGGGTGGCAAGAAAAGGAGGCAAACTAATGGCATCTCCCCGTCCACAAAATGTAACCATACGAGAGCTTCAGAGGCAGGGCTGGGTGGTGGGTGGGTGGACAGGAAGTGGCCTTTTAGAAAAGTTCTCCGGGCAGTAGAAGGCACAGTTGCTGCCCGCATTGCATCAGGCCAGGGGAAGCTCCTCCTCTCTGTACCCCTCCAGCGGTATCTGCCTGGGAGAGGCTGGCCCAAGCTTGTCCCTCCTGTCCTGGAGAGCCCAGGCAAGGACCTCCTGGATCTATCACCAGCGGGCCCTGTGGCCCTGAACTGCCTGTATGTGCGCAGTGGGAGAGGCCAGGGCAGTGACAGCCCTCTGCAGGGTCCCTGGCAGACAAGATGGCTGCTTGCAGGAAGGTGGGTGTGATCTTAAAGTTGCAGTATCAGGGGGCTTAGGAGCAAGAAAGGGTCTTGCTGACCCTGGGTCCGGGGTGGGAGGCAATCCAAGAGGAACCCCATTCCCAAACCAAGGGCTTTGGAAGCTCCTGCGATCTGCAGTCTTTGGGGTGAAGGACACAGAGGAGGAGTCAGGCCAAAGAATGGGGAGGAAAGATGAGAATGAAAAGGATGCAGGGTGCGTGGGAGGGGGACAGTGCGGTGCTTACAAAACCAAAGGGAGGGATCCATTGCTGCCGCTGCTTTAGGAGTCAGTCTGAGGTTGGCAGGCCCAGGAGCCTGGGAAATAGGATGGAGGTGACCAGAAAGCTGAGACCCAGGCCCTGAGCGGCAAGAGGGGGCAGTCTGTAAGGGACAAGGCCTCACGCTCTCCCAGGTGGACCTGGTTGGGTGACAAAGCCAGAAAAGGAGGCAGATGACCCTCGGGAGAAGTCCTAGTTCACGGGAGAAGTAGACCCCCTTCCTGGCCCCAGCTGCATGGGGCTCAAGGCTACAAGGGGGAGTGTGTCTCAGGACACACAGCACCCCCTGCCCCCCCCCCCGCCCCCGCGGCCCTGAGTTCACTCTGCGAAGAGGAGGCGGGCTCTTGCAGGCCGGGGCTGCCCAGTATGTGCCAGGCACCTTTTCTCCTGTGGTGCTGGTCTCTGTCCTCGGAAAGGTTAAAATTCACCTGGGAATAAAGTTCTTTTTTTTTTTTTAAACATTATATACAAAGCTTCCGGACATCTCTGCAGAGCAGTAAGACATCATCCAGTTTCTGAAAAATAAAATAAGGATGAAGAAGACCAAGCACACTGGGAGGCACTGTTCTGTGGCCAGCGGCGCCGTACTCCCATGGCTCTGGAGCTGAGTGAGGCCGAGCCACAGCCGTGCCTGGCCCGTGGACCCCTTCCTCCCGGCAGGGGCAGGTGAGGGGGTCACCTGTCTGAACCCAGGGGGCACATCGAGGGTGCAGTTTCAAATCACAAACCAGATCCTGGTGCTGCAGCAAGACCCACTCACGGGCCAGCAGGGTCGTGGCTTGGCTGGCTGCGTGGAAGCAGCCCCGGAGCGGGAGGTCGGCAGGGCCGGCGGCCTGGGTCCGGCACCCACCGGACTGCACAGTCATCCTCATACGTCTCCTTTTATTTTCGAGCCTCTCAGTTCTGCTGCTGTTGCACTGAAGTCACTGGGGAGCGGCTGGGCCCCCGAGGCCCCGTAGGGCCCCGCCCCGGCTAGTGCAGCGGGCTGTCAAACACCACATCAGGCAGGATGGAGACCTTCAGCTTCTTCTCAGGCCAGCTGTACTCTTTTGGAAGTTTGGCCTGCGGAGGGGGAGACAAGGTTAGCAGAAAGCTGCAAGAGGATAGCAGGCCGGAGGCACACGTCCGCCTCCTCGGGCAAGGCCCCTGGCCCAGACCCAGGCCTTCCTCTGCCCAGGTGTGCTGGGGGGCAAGACAAGCCGCGGGGTTGCTGGGCTTTGGTCATTCCCAACGCTCGGCCCAGTTGGGCAGCCGGGGCTAAGCTGCTGTAGTTGCTGACCCTGGCAGCCCCGCACCCTGACAATCATTAACCAGGGCTGGAGGAGGCCTGTTTTCTAACTCTTTCTTGACTCTGCTGACCTCCTCTCCTCTCACTTCCTTGGTTCTGCCTCCGGCCACAAGCATGTAAGGAATCTGCTCCCGGAGGCCCCTGGCGCTGGAGGATGGGGGCTGGAGGATGGAGGGGGAGGCTGCCTGTGCTACAGGGAAGTGGCTTGAGGTCTGGGACCCTGTGGTCCTGCCCGGGCCATGGCCTCTCTTTCTGAGGCTGCTGTGGGAAGGATCCTGGAACTTGTGGCCTTTGCCAAAGGGTCCAAAGGGAAGGGGGTCCTGGCTTAGCCCCAGAGTCAGTTCCACAATGTGGATTCTGAGGGGTGGGGGTGGGGAGGAGAGCAACTTCTAGCCTGCTCCCTTGGACTCCTTCTCAGCCAAGGCCACCAGCTTGAAGGGTCTTCCTGCCCCAGCCCAGGAATCATCGCTTTGCCTATAGCAGTGGTTCTCAACCTTCCTAATGCCTCGACCCTTTAATACAGTTCCTCATGTTGGGGTGATCCCCAAGCATAAAATTATTTTCGTTGCTACTTCATCACTGTCATTTTGCTACTGTGGTGAATTGTCATGTCAATATCTGATATGCAGGATGTATTTTCATTGTTACAAATTGAACATAATTTAAAATAATTAAAGCATACTGATTAATCACAAAACAATATGTAAGTTTATATTGTGAAATATTGATGTGTTTTCTGATGGTCTTCGGTGACCCCTGTGAAAGAGTCATTCGCCCCCCCTGTCGAGACCCACAGGTTGAGACCTGCTGGCCTATAGTGTGGGCTCTCCCACTGGCGCAGGAACTGCTGGCCTGGCCGAAGGGTGGGGTGCGGCTGCCCTACTGGGCTCCCCTGCACCATGTGGCTTGGCACACAGCTGGTGCCCCTGGGCTGGGACAGCTACTGGAGTGCAGATACAAGGTTTGTGTTTTGTGTCTCCCAGTTTCTCAGGGATGAGCAAGGAGTCATGTCCAGGCTGAAGGGGAGAGACCAGACCAGTGGTGGCTGGGCTACAAGTGGGCAGGCCTGGAACTTCCTGCTGGCTCCCTCCCTCTGACAGGGACTGGCCATGCCAGAACCCAATTGGTGAGTGAGGCAGGGTGTGGGGGACAGCTTCTGGACAGGGATGGGGGAAGAAGTCATTTTCAGTGACCTACTTTCTTGAGCTCCCCCTGGCTCTCCTGCCCGGGCTGGACCCCCCCCCCCCCCGTCCCCTCAACACCCAGGCTCAAAGCAGTGGTCTGGCACAGCGCCATCTCACGGTGACAGACCTCTCCGGAAGCGGTTCTGGGCAGCTGGCTCTGGCAGGGCTACATGGGGAGCTGGGCCTCAAGTGAGGAGCCTGGTGGGGGCTGAGGGGCTGGCACCAGGGCTGCTACAGGCTGGGTGCTGGGTGCCTGCTTGGTGAATGCATGGATGAATGACTTTATCAAGTGGCATCCCACAGGACAGAGGGGACACTAGCCTCTTAGGGCTGGCCTCAGGCTCTGGGGAGTTCCTGTTCCTTGGGAGACCAGGTCCGCCCCACCCCGCCCTGCTCTGCCTCACTCTCCCTGAGCCCCTCTCAGCCTCTTCACTGGCAGGGGCCTGTGGGTGCCAGCACCAGTTCTATTGGGCCCTGGGAGGTGAAGGAGTGTCTCTCAAACAGATCCAGACAGAAAGGGCAAGGGAAGGGTCTGTCTCTGCCTTGGGAGTGGGGTGAGGGTGGGGGTGGCATGGCGGGGGCCTTTCTAGCATGGGGGCTAGCTTGTGAGGTTCCACTAATCCACCAGGGCTTGAAAGCGACAAAGGTGCAGATCCCACTGGGGCATTGGTGAGCAGCAGGCTGGGGGAGGGGAAGGGACTTTCCAGAATGAGGTAAGTCCCTGCAAATGAGGATGCTGGGAACAAGGAAGCAAAACAAAGGGGATTATGGACTCTGTTCATGTGCCCCAGAGGGGTGGCCGGCCATGGGGGGATGGGGTGCGGCTTAAGCCCCACCTGCCTGCCACAGCCTCTGGCTGTGATCTCAGGCTGGGAAGAGGCTAGGAGGGAGGGGAAGGGTAACTGATTCCTGGGTGGCCCTAAGCAAGAGAGGAGTCCCTCGCTGCCCACCAGAACTGCCCAGTGGAATGTTCTCTGGCAGCAGACATGGGCTTTCTGTTCAGAACTTGCCAGAGAACACAGTGACGAGGGGGTGGAACTCTCGCTAGCCTGAAGTCCTGGCTGCCTCTGCAGTTAGGTTCTCAGAGGTTGGCAATTCCACTTGCTGAATGTCCTTACAGGGGCTGTGGGCTGTGGGCCGGGGCCGGGAGCTGTGGGGTGATCTGGCATCTCTGCAGCGCGAGGGGGGGGGTGTCTCCTCCCCAACTGGTCCCCTGGGGGGACCTCAGAGAGGCACCCGCTGCAGCCACCCTACCCCACCCCCACTCACGCATGCACACATGCACACGCACGCACAGACGTGCACAGGCTCCTGGAGACTGGAGCCCACTGTCAGAGAGAATCAAACAGGCTTACTTCCTCTGGAGAAGTCAAATCTTCTAAGTCCTCCAGCATTTTCTCTACAAACTCTTCAGTCAACAGAATCTGGGAAGGAGGCACAAGGCAGGCTTTTATTTTATTTTTTTTAAGACATGGGCTGCCAAGCTAGGGCTCTTTCTTCTGGGCTCAGAGGGGGTCTGAGCCCCCCGTAGTGATAAGTGGTGACGGGTCCAGGGGTAGGCACAAGGGTTGGCTTCTCCCCGCACCCGCTCCTGCCCCTGTACTTGGACTCCCCTCCTCAATATCAGAGGCCTGGGGCAGGGGGAGAAACCTGGGGGGGCGGGCGCAGGGGGCACAGGCCCTATAACGGAGCCAGAAATGAAGACGCCTAAAAGAAAAACCGGGCAGTCTCCTGGCTGGCAATCCTGCTGCTTGCTGTGTCATGGTGGAGGGGAGCAGAAAATCTGGGGGTAGAGGTGGGGCAGAGAACAGCTGCCGCCAACTCCCTCCTGGCCCCACGGGCTCCCAGGTCCTCCCCAGCCACTTAGTAGGACAAAAGGAATCTGTTTGGATTTGGGATGCCAGCCCCATCTGGAATTTGGAAATGGCCCCAAAGGTACATCCACAAATGTGTAGGCCGGTCATGTGGGAGGCCGGGGACACACCGCCCTCAGTTTACAGATGGGAAAGGGACCCTCCATTCCCACTCCCACTCCACCCGCCTCCTATCCTCACTGGCCCCACTCGGTGGCTGCTGAGTTATTCCCGGGTGCCCTGCTTCACTCCTCACCCAAGGCTGGCTCTGCCACTTGGTTTCTCTGGTCTGACTTCTCCACACTTCCCAGTGATAGCTTGGGCAGTCTGAGCCCATTATTCAGGGGTGCTGCCAGCCAGGCCCCCTCAGTCCCTGAGGGGCTTTCACAGCCAAGGGGAAGGTGCAACTGCTCTCTCTAAAGTCTAGACTCTCAGGGTCCTTTCTCCGCAGGGTCTGCTTGGCCAGGGTGCCCTGGCTTCCTCTGCGGGCCCCGGAGCACCCTGTGTGGATATAGAGACATGGACAAAGGGGAGGGCTCCTGGGAGGAAAACCCTTCCTGTGAGAAGGATGGAAATCTAGAATTTAAGAAAAAATACCCAGTAGATTTCCCCTAGTAGGTGCCCACTCTGATAAGCTCCCCTGGAAACCACAGAAGAGCTGGCATTCCAAACAGGATTGGCTCCTGGGACACAGAGACTTGGCAGAGAAAGGAGAGCAGACAAGCAGGGTCACTGGGGAACTCAGGGGATGGAAGGCTTCAGAGAAAAGGGGATGGATGGGCTGGGGCAGGGAGGGAGTGGACCACCACCACCCTGGCATTCGCATCTTCTCTCGGTCAGCCCTCCTGATGGAAGAGGGCCAAGGCCCAGAGAGGTTAGGGAACTTGCCGAATATCACGAGACAAGACCACACTGCTGTCATGCGAGGGCACCAAACCTAAGAACTGCTTTCAAATCCTGGACTCGGAGTCCCAAGTTATTTACTCACTGACGCATTTTCCCCTTAGGTCTCAGAAGCATTCCCCAGACCTCTGCTAGGCCTGGCCCTGGGTGGAGCTCTGGGAATGCAGGCAGGGAGGTAGCCTCTCCTCCATCCTTCTCTCCCCCCAGCCCCGCCCCCAACCTGTACACTTGCCACCTCTGCCTACTCCCCCAGCAAAAGTCCAGAGTTTCCAGTGATCACAGGTCTGTGTGCGCGGCATAAAAGTCACATTCATATTGTTGGCGTTTCTGGGGCTTCTTGCGATTTCTGCAAATGCTAGCACAAACACAAGCATACCTCAAACCCAGTGATGTTACAATGGCTCCAGTGGGGCGGGCGGGGCAGATTTGAGCCCACACAGACTTTGGAGGGCGGGGCTTTCTGCGGGAGGTAAACAGGTCTAACTGTCACTGTGATGGTTGCGAGTTGAGGTGAGGCAGGAGGCGAGAAGAGTCAGGCAGAGGGGGAGAGGCTAGAGGGACTACGGGCCACCCAGGGAGCTTCTCTGAGGAGCGTGTGGACGAGGGTCTGGTCCTGGTGCTGGGGGGGAGCGGGCAGCAGTGCATCCAGCAGGCTCAGGACCTTCAGTGAGGGGCTGCCTTTGCAGTCAGTTAGCGGAAGGGTGGCAAGAACCACCCCCCCCCAAAAAAAACCCACAAAGAAAAACAAAAAAAGGGGACAAATCCCAGTGGCTCTGACTTTTTACACCTCTTTGCCTCCTCAATTTTCACTTTTGGTGACTTGCTGGGTCCTGCTGGAAACTGCATTATTTTTTAAAAGATTAAAGGGGGGAAATTATACATGAGGACTGCGTGATATTAAGGATGACATTCCCTGCAAAGCAACACGACAGACTGTCATAGCTCCAGGCACCTAATTTAATTTCCTTTGGGAGCTAAACCTTAGAAGCTGGGATTGAACAAACAGGCCCTGTTCTTTGTATATTTCAGACCTGGAGCTGAGCATGCTAACAGATCCCAACAACAGGGCAGGAGACAGACAGCTCCGGAGCTCTCGTGAGGAACAGACTCACTGTTGTGATGCAGCTGTGGGAAAAGCCCTTGCTCACTCGGGAGGCCTGGTGCTCCTGGAACTCACTGGGTCCCCACGGAGTTCGCAGCCGGGCTCTGCCACAGATAGAGTCTGCTCATGGTCACGGCAGGAGTAAAGGCAGCGGCAAAAACAGCAGGCTCTGGGGCCTCCCCAGGCACCGTGAGAGCCCCCCTCCCCCAGTCATTTCACTAGGTCCTCCCCAAGACGCTGCAGGGAGGGAGGCAATCTCTCCTAGTTGCAGGTGAAGAGGAATCAAGAGATGACTCTGGACCACAGGCACAGCGGTCTGGCTGCATAGTGGGGTGGGGGCCCTTTTCCTGCTCCCAACTCCAGAAGTCTGCCTCCTCGGGACTTGACCCCTCTCTCTTCTCTGTGGGGAGGGTCAGGGGCTCACCACTGCTCTATAAAGCTGTGATCCCCACCCCAAGTAGTCACAGGCCTCCTGGCTACCTGTTCAACTAAGAGGGTCTCTGTGGGGCTGCAGTTCCAAGCCTCCCAGCCAGCCAGCTGCTTCACACCCACACTGGCCATGTGGAAAGGCCAGAGAGCCATGCTCGAGATGCCTTCCCGTGAGGGCGTTGGGCCAAATTCCCAGGCTGGTACAGATGCAGACATAAGACAACTGACCTGTGCTCTGGATAAACAGCAGTAGAAACAATAATGATTATGAGGAAGACAGGCACGC
The DNA here is from genome assembly GCF_050624435.1 of Tenrec ecaudatus. Lineage (NCBI taxonomy): Eukaryota > Metazoa > Chordata > Mammalia > Afrosoricida > Tenrecidae > Tenrec > Tenrec ecaudatus. The sequence goes on along the minus strand of NC_134545.1, from coordinate 87,287,543 downwards.
TCTCCAGGAGCCAGGTGTGATATCTTATTTTGTTATCCCAAGTAAGGTGCACACACAGCCCTTGGAGGGAGGAGACCCTTTAGTGAGAGAGACACACTTCTAACACCTGGAGACACTTGGTAAAGTGTGCAGACGCTGGGCCACAGCAGCGTGTGTGCCTGGGTGCACGGTGGTCTCTTCCTGGGTGATGGCCACCCTCCCTCTGCAGGCAGGTCACTTCCCACCCAGAGTGACCTCCTAACACAGCAGAGAACTGCTCCAAAGGGTTTCTGGAGGTGTCAGTGATGGCCTCATCATTCTCCCTAAGGGTGGCTGGTGGGTTTGAACTGCTGGCCTTGAGCTTAGCAGTCCAGAGCATTAGCCACTGTACCAACAGCTCTGTCCTGTCACGGAGGGGTCACTGAGTTGGAGAAGGGACTGAATGGCCCACAAAAACAAATAACAAGGCTCTATCCCGACCGGAATCAGACTGGTGGCCCAGACCACGGCACCCGCACTGGGTGCCCCACTGCCGCCTAACAAGGCTGTGGATCTTTGCTGACTCCAGTGGGCTCATACCACGTGCCTACGCCAGCCTGGCTGAGTGGTGGTGAGGGAGGATTGTCAGCAACCTCCCCGTTGCCCAGGCCCCGACAAGTTCCAGAAGGGAACCCGAAAAGTGATCTTCCGTCAGCACCTGCCCTGGGCAGGCCCGGCTGGGCTGCAGAGCAGGAGCCCCGCAGCTGAGATGTGACACCAATTCAAACGCCTGTGGTCAATGTCAGTCCCAGGTCTGCAAACAGAGCTGACAATGCCTGCTCCTTCCCCTTGCGATGGACAGTCCATGCTTTGTCCAGGGCCTTGTTTGCTCTGCGAGTTGACACGTTACTCTTGCTTCCCACCGAGGAGGAGGAGCTTAGCTTTGTATCCCTCCCTTTCCTTCTCTCGGGGAAGGAAGTGTGCTGTGTACAGTGGGGGTGGGGGGCATGGGGGGGTGTTGCCAAGGAGCTGCTCTGACACCCAGGTGGCAGTGGAGGCAGCAGGACGCCTGTCTGCATCCCTTCCCTCCAACATGCCAGAGAAAAACCAGAGGGCGGCTTGTCCAGCCTACAGATCCCCCAGGCTCAGGGCAGGGACCTGTGTGTAGGTACCAGCTGTGGCATGGTGGAGCCTGCCCTGCCAGGGGAGGCCTCACTCATTTCCTGCTCTCAGTGGGTGGCAGGCAGTTGGCTTTGGTGGCCAGAAACAGGTTCAGACTCCTGCTCTGGCTGGGCTGCTGGCTGCTGAGGACACAGTGGGGTGGCATCATCTCTGCACTCTGCACGCCCTCATGGGGTGCAGTCCCAGGTCAGCCTGGGTGGCACAGGTGGCCAGGTTCACCGGTGGAAGGAGAAAGGCACCAAAGCGAGCTGCCCCGGGACTGGGCCAGGAATTCCCAAGTCATCCTCCAGGCAGCATCCAGCTGGGTGGGTGGGGAAGGCGGGCCTTGTCCAGGGGCAAGTGGTGAGTCAGCGGCTGCACTGGGAGGAGAGCCCACCAGAGTAGTGGCTGGGTTTCCTCTCCCAAGGCGGAGCCTCTCATCAGGGCTGGCAGAGAATGGCTGAGGATGGGGGTGCCACCTGGGTGAGCTATCAGACACCAGGCAGCATCTTGGGCTTAAAAAAAAAAATCTATTTGGTGATGTGACCTCTGGGGCAAAGCCCGCTCCCCCTTCCGACCAGCCTTAGCTGGGAACAGATGAGTGCCTCAGCTTCAGCAGGCCAGCCAGGCTCCCGCTTGGGGACTTACAGCCCCCCCCTCCCCCCCCCCCCCCCCCCCCCCGTGTTGACAGACTTGAGGAAAGCCACTGGGGTGAGGGAATGTGGGGGAAAGACGGGCTGGGGAGGGGGCAGGGTACCAAAGAGGACCTTGGCAGGCCTCCCACCCAGGGTCTGAGAGCATTTACAGGTGGTAGAGCTGAGGGAGTCCAGGTCTCAGCCTCTGGACGGGAGCCTGGGAACCAGAGCCGGGTTCCCACTCCTGGCTCCTCGGAGGTCAGGGAGCGTCCGCTGGGCTCATCCGGTGCAGCAGCTGTCCCTGCTTTCCTGTGTGCTGTGGCCCTGACTGTCCCAGGGCTGTCAGGCAGGAGAGGGTTCAGGCCCGTCTGGGGCCTGGGGCCGCCTAACAGTGCCCCCAAAGAGGCCCAGTGTCCCTAACCTCCTGCCCTTTTCCTCCCAGCATCTCCCATGTCACTCTTCCCTCCTGTGGGGTGCCAAGGCTGTGCCTTTCCCCCAAGAGATAGCAGGGCTGGGCTGGGGCCAGAGCCAGGTGCCAAGGCTGGCGGATGGGCGGGCTCTGCAGGCTGACGCAAGAAAGTCATGGCAGCCCATCCCGGTTCAGCAGGGACCCACAGGGAAGATGGGAGCAGCTGGGGAACAGGAGTCTCCTTCTGCCCTGTGAAGGCTGGCCTCTCTGCTGAGGGGCCTGAGGGTGATTCTCAGCCCAGGGCAAAGGGTCTCACTGATGAATCTGGCTAAGAGCTATCCCCAGGCCACAGGAGGTACAGCAGCCTTTTGGGGAGATAGCCAGCCCCATGGGGAGACCTAGAGGCCCATATGTCATCACAAGCCCAGGTTCCCACAATCTAGGGAACTGTCGGTGACCGCAATGGCAAGACCCGGAGGGGAAGGCAGGCCGGCAGGCAGCTGGAGGCAGACACGCTGACTGCCTCGGGAGGAGGAGGGCCGGTGCTGGGAATCTGGCTGGTGCCGGTCGGGTCGGAGGGTTTCCCAGGGTTCCTGGAAAGGGCCTGAGAAATCCCTGGGCGAGCAAGCTAGCTAGCTAGCGAGGGTGCATGCTTGGGCAGTGGGGCCTCGGCCAGCCTTCCCGGGAGCTCTCCTTCGAGCTGGCCCCCGTGGTGGACCACACTAATGAGCCCATAGCACAGGCCTTTGATTAAGCAGCTCCCAGCACAGCAACGTTATTGAAACATGCCGAGGCCAGAGGCTCTTTCCCACCGCTCCCTGGTTCCCCGGGCAACAGCCCACAGGAGGGGACCATGTGCTGGGGAGCCAGTGGGTGGCCAGTGCTCAAGCCCAATGAGGGGCTGGGGTGGGGGTGGGGGTCAGGGGCACCCCCTTCTCCCTTCCATTGGTTTACGGTGAACTGAGGGGCAAGGCTAGCATAACTGGAGAGGCTGATCACCCCTTTCTGGGCCAGCCGCCATGTTCCTGGTCCCCCCAGCTCCTGAGAGGGGAGGGGGAGCATGGGGCTCTGGAGACAGCTTCCTGGAGCAAGGAAGTGAAAGGAAACTGCAAGTCATTCCTTCTTGAGTTTGGGAAGCCCCTCATCCCTTCATTCCCAACCTTCAGGACACATGGGAGGGGTATTCACAAAGTTCCAAAGAAAATGGATTTGCAAGAGAGTGGGGATTTTGTTGCACAGGAACTTTCTGAAACCTGTTCCTAACTGCTGGGGGCCGGGGTGAAGGGTAGTGAGGGAGGGGCCAGTAGCTGGCCTGTCAGCAGGCTGGCCTTTGTCCCCTGGGGATGGTGACCTGTGAACTGAATTGTGAACTCCCAGGGATGAGGTCACTTGCCGAGTCCCCATCTCCCGCCTCCCTACTGCTCTGCCCAGGAGCAAGGCTCCCCTCCCTTACCCACCCCCAGAGAGGCAGCAGGGGCAGCCTGGGACAGGGCTGGGGCCGGGGCAGGCCCTTTCCAGCTGTGCTGGGCTAATTTCAAATGTTACACTTCAGAGCTTTTGCTACAGTAACTACCAACACCACATGGACCGAAATCTAATGCTACCAAGTGGGACTTTTAAAATGTATTTATAACTTTATGGTTCAAAGTAATTTTGTTATGAAACAATGTAATAACAACAGTGGAAAAAGGCAGGATAATTTATGGAACATAATATCCCTAAAGCACTAGCTTCCATTTCTACCTCGGCGCAGTCTGGGCAGTGTGGTTGGTGTTCTTTGTCTGCTGTTTGTTTTAATTAAGGGTTAGTATTTTGGTGGCGGGTGGGGGTGGGGAGCCGGCCTGTCGGAGACATTCTGCTATAAGCGGACGCACAGGCATGCACACACAAAAGGCATGTCACATTATGAGCACATGCATACGCTTCTGGAAAACCGAGTTACAGCCACAAGACCTGCAAAATGCCCCTCCCCCTGTATGGCGACCCCTCCCCCCATGCCCAGAGAATAACAACAACACCAAAACAGTCTCAAGCAAAGCAAGGTCCCCTGGAGTTAGGGTCAGACTCCCTTTCTTGACCAAGTATTCTGTTCCTCCCCAACCAAGGACAGATCAAGAAGTTGGTTGTCCTGGGCAAGTGGTGGACCAGGACCAGGACCAGGCCGAGGACCCCTTAGGGGCCCCTGGGAGGGGCGCCGCTGGAAGGGCAGCCCTCTGCTTGGCAGCTGCTTGGAAGCTGTTCTCTAGCCAGAAGAGCCGATGAAGGACAAAGTGTTTGAGACAAGCCAGGGGGTTCTGCTCAGACAAGCTGGGTTTCCCCAGGAGCAGCAGGAGAGGCACAGGTATGGGGGGTGGCAGCCAGCCTGGCTGCTGAGGCCTATGCATTGAGCATGTGGCTGAGGTCAGGCCCCCAGGCCCCCAACCACAGAAAACCACCATTCGGACTCTGAGCGCCCCTCTCTCCAGAAGGTTTCCTCGCAGAGCAGTGGCTGCTGGGCCCACACTGCCAGCTCTGGGAGTAGTGCACGCCTCTACGCTGCAGAGGCCTTTCTGTGAATCTGGGCAGGGTGGCCAGAGAGCCACTTAGAGTGGCTTGGTTTATGCTGGGTACACCAAATGCCACCCACCTCCAAGCCGCATCTGCACAGGAGGCAAAGGCCCGGCAGTCTGGGGAGAGATGACTGATGCACCTGGTGGAGTGAGGGAGCGGGGAGCCGGAGTGCTCCTGGAGCTGCCTTGGCATCACCTTTCTCACCAGCACAGACAGCCCTGGGGTTCTCAGTCCAGAAAGCATACCCCTCACCCCTCGGGAAGGGGAGCTACCAAGATTTGCTGTGGATGGAGGGGCTGGGGCGGAGCCTATGGACAGCAGCAGGTAGAAAGAGGGCGAAGAGCCTCCTCACCTGTAACCAGGGTCCGTGAGCTGCGTAAGGATGCTCCTCCGTGGCAAAGGCACCTTCCACTCCCGTGGAGACAAACGTGATGGCCATGTCCCCTGTGATGCTTTTATACGTAAAGTGCCGTCCATGCAGGAGTCTGCCCCTGGGGACAGGAGACAGTCAGGGAGCGGCTGGAGCTGGACACCACCCCCGAGCAGTACAGTAGGCCTGGCCGAGGCTCTGGCCCTGGTCCCTGGGACAGGGTGCCTGGAAACCCCCCCCCCTACTCTGGCCAGCCCTGAGGGCCCACCTGCCAGATTCACACCAACCCGACAGGTTTCTTTAGCGGTCTCCAGAGAGAGCGATGCCTCCTCTCTCACGGGACTCTAAGGTCAGAGGAAAGTAGTCCCAGGGAACAGCGGAGGAAGTGGACCCCCCTCCATCAGATACTGGTGAATAGACTGAGGCTCAAGATCACGCCTAAGCAAAGGGACATGGGCACTCCTTTGCATGTGGTGTTGGGGGGTTGGCGGTCGGGGGTCGGGGTGGGGGTGTAGTCCCAAGGCCTGGGGCTGATGGTGGAGGGCCTCTGACAGCATGACCCCTGTGTCCTGGGCAGAACCTCCCACTTGCTCTGGGGTCTTTCCCCATCATCTAGCTGGTTCGCCCCAAAGCCATAAATACATTTTTTTTTAAAAGCTGAAGCCAAGTGGGGTCACCCTGAGGAAGCCACAGGAGGTTTGTGTTCATCCTCAGTCTGGAAACACACCTGAGGAAAGGGCTGGTGAAGAAACAAAGTCTGCTTTTCACTCTCAGACCGCCTCCCATTCACCCTTCACCAGCCTAATGGCCCTGAACTGGGCCAGAGGAGCAGCATGGGGAGAGACGGCAGGGGACCCTGGTGGCTGGTCCACCCTGACCACTTGCTGTCCCTGTTTTGCCAGCCAGGAGGGCTGGCCAAGGCTGCTCACGACACACACTCCTTTCCCAGGCTGCAGACATAGTGGAGATGCTCGAGACCGTGGGAAGGCCTCTTTCCCTGCCACTGTCCTCTCCAGGTCCTTAGCCTGTTGCTGCTCCCAAGACGACAGGAGGCTGGAAGGCTTGGGTGGCAGCTGCAGCCCAGCGTGGCATCCTGGGAGCCGAGAGCCGGAGTCTGGCCACAGGGCTGGGTGTCTGGCACAGTTCTCCAGAGCCGAAGGGACACAGCCAGCTTTCTGGTCCCTCATGAAGTCTGCTGGGGCCCACCATTGGGCTTGGAGTACTGGGTGCGGGCACAGGAAATGCAGTAAGGGAGAGAAAACAGTGCCCGGCCACCAGAACTCCTGCCCCAAGCACCCAGTGCTGCTGGTGACCTGCCACCTGGACGTTGGCCTGTGTGATGAATGGGGACATGAGGCTCCTCAGCCATCCTCAGGGGTTCAGGACTGAGGGAGGGGGTCAACCTCTGAATGAAGGAAGGTGGCTTAGTGCCTGCGATTCTCAGACTCCAAAAACTTTCAAATAAAGCAGTGGGGGGAAGGGAGCGGGTCTGTCAACCAAGGGGCTTCTTGACCAGTCTGTGGCCCACGGGGGGCTGTGGGAGGATTTCTTGGACAGAGGTTGGCCAGAGTCCTCCTCTCTCCTTCTCCCCAGCCCTGCTCAGCTTAGACCTGTGTGCTACCTCACCTGGGAGGTGACTTGCAGAGGCCCAGTGCCTCCTGGAGGATGCCCCATGGTGCTGGGGGAGGGGGCCAGGTGGGGAGGTTCTGTTGTATCCTCTGGAGGTGAGCTCGTGGAGGGGACGTCTGGGCTCACCTGAGGCAGAGTGGAATGAGAGCCCCTGACTCCTGGTTGAACTTCAGGTGCACACTCTCAAGTTGCCGGGTGCGGATCAGTTCATGGGGGACAATGGCCGTGGAGCTGTCACTTTCCAGGCTGTCTTTGCGGCTCCTGGGAAGCAAAGAGAGGGACAGGGACAGGTCAGCATCATAGGAAAACCGCAGGGGTGGAGCAAGCTGGGCCCCTCTCAGGCAGGGCTCTTGAATAGGGGAGACCACAGGCATGTAAGGTGGCCAGAACTTCCGCTGCCACCATCTCTGTGCCCCCAGCAGTGGCACTGCACCCACAATGCCCCCACCATGCCCACTTTATGGAACTAGGAAGGTTGAGTTATCTGCCCAGGGGGCACAGCTGGTAGGTGCAGCTGAGATCTGCCGCCAGGTAAGTCAGGCTCTGAAGTTTGTATCTTTGGCTGGCTAGCTGCAGCTTTGGGGGCTGAGGATTGTGCTTCCCTTCCAGATCCATTCCTGGGAGTACTTCTGGGGGAGGGCACACAGCTGGCTCAGAGCACCATGGGACACTGGCTCCAAGAGCCCCCTTCTGACTGTGACCTCAAACAAGTTCTGAGTAGGCACATTCCTGATAGCCAGCCAGGAGCTGCAAGGACACACCCTCCCTGGGCTCTGGCCCTGCAGGAGCCCCCGCACGGCACCAAGGGCCTCCTGACTGAGGCTGTCCCTGCTCCCACCCCAGCCTGCCCCGCTGCCACAGTAACGGACCGCAATAGATTGACTCTCAGATTTAGCAGCTGCTCCTGACAACCTCTCGACTCTGCCTTCCCTGGAACGGAGGGTCTCCCACTGATCCCGTTCAAAAGACCGGATCCTGGTTTGAGCTTGTGCAGCCCGGAACAATTCCCCAAGTGTCCATCTCCACACTGGGCAACAAGTTGTAGTTATTCAGGATTCATGAGGCAAGGAGCTACCCAAGGGGTGGGCCGCTGAGGAGTGGGCCCAAACTCCCCCCACAGCAGGATGGGCAGAGTGCTAGCGCTGGTGGCCCATGAGCGAGCACCCAACAGTCAAAGCCTCTCCCTCCGGGGAAGGGTAGAGGGTGACACTGGACAACGCCAAGGCCCAGTGGTTTACACATGCCCCCGAGGTGATGGGGTCCTTGCCACCGGCTAGTCTCCTCCTTGGTCACACCCAGAGCAAACTGCTTCTTCGCCCAGCAGTCCCTTCCTCCGGTTGCCAGGAGTTGATTCTGAAAGCACCTTTCCTTTAGTTTTGCCCTCACAAAGCCTTTCCCGAGACCTGAGAAGACTCACAATTTGCCCAAGAAAAACAAAAAAACCCCAAACTCGTTGCCATCGGGTTGGTTCCGGCTCATAGTGACCCTGGCCAAGAGGGTCATGCGATTCCAGGCTGGGAGGCCATTCCGAAGTGGCTTCCAGTCCACCTTCTGACTGGACAAAAAGCAGTTCTCCTCACACAAAGCCCCGGCTGCTCTGAGGCCTGCAAGTGGGAGTCATGGGCTTGTGACCAGCTCTTGCCTTTGCATCATGGATGCTCTGAGGAGGCAGCACCCTACCTAGCCTAGCTGTCACCTGATGGGCAAGCGTGGGACCTAAGGGTGTCCGCGGGGTCCAAACGAGAGCACTCATGCAATAAGCCCCCGGGTCTCTCACTGCGTGCTCCTAGCTGGCTCCTGGGGCAGCAGGCTATTATTAATCCCTCATTTCTGACGAGGCTACTGAGGTGACACGCAGAGTGGGTTGAAGCAGGAGAGAGGAGGTGACTTTCACAATCACTTTCCAGAGCTGTCCCTGACAACTGGTTCTGGCATTGTGGCCTGCCACCCCCACCTCCCCATCCCAAAGAACTCCCCAAGGGCGCTGGGGTCTGGCCCACCCAGGCGGGACCTCGGAGCCCATGCCACCCACTGGAGGACCCCAGGCTCTCCAGCACAGACACAAATGCCGAGGAATAGCCACTAGGGGTGGGGGGCGGGGACCAGGAAGAGCCCAACATCTCGAGCTGGAGGGAAAAATAAATTGTTGAAAGTCAGCTAAAGTCACCTTGGTAACTGTTACAGCACACTCACCCGGAACGAGGACATCAAACCCCACTGCAAACAGCTTTCAAGAAATGGAAAGGAACTTAATCATCTGAAGAATTCATGTGACAAGAGCACACATTGACACCTCCCACCAACCTTCAATCACTTGAAAACGTACTTTAATCTTTTAGGAGAGAAAAAAAGAAAAAGGCAAAATGCTAGATCTGCAGGACTGGAGCTTGGGTATTTCCGGCACGCCGCTTCACTGGAAAGCCGGCGGCTGCTCGCGCTCTCTCTCTCTCTCTCTCTCTCTCTCACACACACACACACACACACACACACACACACACACACACACACACATGAGCACACACGAGCACACACGCACACACACACACGAGCCCAGCTTTCTGCTGATTTGCTTTTTCTGGACATTGATGCAGAAGCATGAATTATTTGTGTGGGCTGGGTGAGGTATTACATCTGCAGCCAACACAGGTTTGCAGTGTTTTGCATGGTTGTCAGCTTAATCTTAGTCATAAAAAAATAAGTGGCGCGCTCACCGGTATGGCCCAATTTTTCAGCTGGGTTGTTTCCTCCCAAGTTGCTAGTAGCGGAGAGGGCAGAGCGCTGGGGGTTAGGAGGGGAATGGGTCCCAGGGAGGCAGGGCCTGCACCTGCTGGCTTGGGGTCAGGGCAAGGAAGACAAGAGTGCTCCGGGAGGCGGACCGGCTAAGGAGCAAGGGTGCCGGCGGCATGGGGGAGACCTGAGTCCCAGGCCTGCGTGACCTTGGCTAAGCTTTGGGGTGGATTTCATGACAACATTCTCCTCATCAGGCCATTATGACTAACGGAGGTGATCTCCGCGAGGCAGCCAGTAATGCCTGCGAAGGAGCAAGGGGGCCACAGACATGTGACCAACGCAGTCACCCATGGAGGATGGTCAGCTGATGCCCCCTCCCGCAAGTCAATGGCTCAGGATCGATTCGCTTGTCTTGGCTCTGGGCCCAGGATCTAATGGCAGTTCAGAGCAAAGGCAGGCCCTTGCCCCGAACGCAGGAAGGGACACTACCTGGAGATCAGATGGCCCTTGGGAGGGCTACTGACTCCTTTGAGCAGTCCCTGGTGCTCTGAGGCAGGGTGTGGGGTGGGGGAGGCTGACTGCAAACCCACAAAACCTACGAGGTCTGTTCCTCAGAGGGTGGTGCTGGCAGATCCCTCTTCCTTCTACGGAGCACATCTGCCTTCCTGCGGGTCCCTCCCTGGCCTTCAAGTTCCCAGATGTCCTTCCAGCCATCTTCCATGGCGGTTTTCCGAATCCCTGCGGCTGCTCTCCCACCTCATCCGCAGTTTCTCTTTGCCAGGCTCAGGAGTCTCAGCTTTCAGTTACGTCTCGCAGAAAGACAGGCTCTGAACTCTACCATCGATGGAAGCACATCAGGTCGCCATGCGTTGGGACCAGCTGGCCAGCATCTAGTCCTCCTTGACCAGCTCGTGTGTGGTGTCCCGAGCAGCCCAGCTCACACAGGGAGTGATTGAGACTCTTGATTTCTTTTTTGGTTGTTCTTTTTCTTTTTGCAAGCACGTTATTGTCATGATGACTCCGTCGTGGTTTCTGCTGGGTGGGAAGGGAGGACTGTGACCGACAAGGGACTGCTCGGGATACTAGATTTCTAGTGAAACCGTCGTCAAATCGTCTCATCTTTGTAAGCTTATCACACTTGCAGCCACCCTCTGTCTAGCTCCCTCACGACTTCTCCCGCGGACTACCCCAGACCTCTTCCTCCCCAGCTGATGGGTCCTGCGGATTACTTGAAGCTAAGAGGAGAACTCCACACCATCTGGCTAGGGTCCCGGGCAGGCCGGATATTTCGGAAACCTGATGCTGGCATCTATCCCATGGGCATTTCCCAACATCCACCACCTTACGGACAAAACTGAAAACTCACCACTCTGCCCAAGCTTTGATTAAACAGGGGCAGGACAGGGCTGGGGAGACAGACTGACAGATGGACAGCATCACTCTTTGGGTCCGCTCATTGCAACCAATTTTAAGTCAACACCCCCCCCCCCCCCCGCCTGTCTCATCACCAAGCCCCTCTCACTCTCCAAGATGCTCCGTGGACATTTCTGTTTTGCCCACAAGCATGTCGAGAGATTACCTCAAAATGTCTTGCTAAACCCCACCTTTAGAAAGTCTACCTTCCCTCCTCACTCCCTCGGGACCCAACCCTCTCTAAAGAGGCCGGGAGGCTACTCTGGCATGCCTGAATTCATGCTGACTCTAGGGCTCACTGCTTCCTTTAAGAAGTGTTCGCCGGCTACTCACTGAATAATCTAGTCCAGAATATTCCCTCGGGTGATACCAAGCTCACTAGTAGATGGAATGCAAGAAAGCTTTCTGCATCTTGATATGTTTGAGTGCTTCCAGTCTGCCAACACCTTGCTCATAGCCCCTCAAAGATGACTGACACCTGCTTTGTGACTGTCACCTGCCAGTTCTGGTACCCTGGGGCAGCAGCATGCCTATGGGCCAGAAGACCTGAAATCACTGCCTCAGTCCCTCTTATCAAGACCTGCCTGTGCCTTCTTGGTCTGATAATCATGCTGTACAAGATGGAAGCATGAAGGACATTGAGTCAATTCTTTCTCTTGGTGGTGGATTGACATCACTCCATTTTCCCAAACGAATGAGGTCTGGGCTTCCTTCTTCTTGCTCCAAAGAGAAGTCCCTCTCCCCCAAGAGTCCTCTTCGTTGGTGACTGTATTTTTTTTAGCCTGACTCAGTTGATAGTAAACTTCAGCTTTTCTTGACCCTGTCTCTGACATCTATGCTAGCCTAACACTGTGCTCCAGAGGGAAACGGAAAGGTTCTTAGCGTGACTGTTATTGTGGTCAGCTCCTTGAGAGCCAAAAAGAGGCGGGACATTTCCACGGACGTGTACACCCCGAGAGAAGCCTTCACATGCAGCCTGTCTGGAAGTGCTTAAACAAGAAGAAGGAGAATGGTGTTATACCAGCCCAGATGTTTTAAAAACTGGGTCAAGAAAAGCTGAGGCTTGATCGGAACTAAGTCTGGCAAAATAAATTATTGTGGTACCAGGGCTCTATCCTTTATATACCTTGCTCTTTTTCGTTTTCCTAGTAAGCCTATAAGGAGGCATGGTTCTCAATACCCCCAGCCTCTCCCCACTGAAACTCAGACCAGTTACTAGTTCAAGGTCGCACAATGAGCAAATGTGGAGCTGAGACAAAAGCCCCAGCCCCACTGGTGTTAGCCAGAGCAGACCCACACGTAGTGTCCTGGGGACCCAGCCTTCTACCTTCCACGGTCTGCCCCTCTGGGATTTCAGGTCATGATGACACACCTGCATTCCCTGAATGTCTAACAGAACTGTCTTCCTAAAAGATAGGACAGAGACTCCCGGAAGGGTACTGGATGAAGTTTTAACGCGAGAGGAGCTTCCAGAAAAGCAGGTGTGGCGAGGGCCAGGCGTACACAGTATGCTTCCTCTCAGGAGACATCCATAAGATGCTGGCATTTTGGAGGCACTGGCGAGGGCCACAGAGAAAAAGGAAAATAGGTTTCATTTGGTGTATATTAGCCTTTCCCAACATCAGCCCTTGCACCCCCTTCCCATGTAACACCTAACCCCCCTGAGAGGCTGTGGAGACGCCCCCCCTCTGGGAACTGCTATCTAGACGCGGCTCTGCACGATCTTCTGAGCTCCTGTCGTGCCCCATCTTGTTTTTCCCGAGGCTCTCTATCAACCTCCTTGCATCAGGTCCACGGATCTGTGGCAGAGTGTCCATCACTTCCTTCTCTCCCAGGTGGACACCTCCTGAGAGGCCTGCCAGATGGTGACCGACTGCTCAGCTGCTGCCCACAGCCAGAGGCCAAGGAAGCTGAAGTGTCACCAGGGCTTACTTTGGGGCCAATTTTGGTATATACATACATTTTTAACCTGAAATGTGTCATTTAAAAAAAAGTGCAGGCAACCTTATAGATGGCTCCCACAATATCACTTCTTTTATTTGAACATTCTTTAAATTTAATGAGTCAAAAAGTTGCCGAAGGCTCATTAGAGAATCAGCAGTCTTCTCACTCCCCTCTCCTCAGTCACCTCTTTCAAAGAATTCCTTCTGGCATTTTCCTCAATGTTTCTAATACTAGCTTTGGGCATTACCCGTTCACTTCCCACGATGGAAGACTGGCTTTTAGCTTTTTGCACCTCACTCTCTCACCTCCTCGGTTTCTCAAGATTTCATTGTATGCTAACCTGGTTTGGACGTGAATTTAAGTATTTACATTGCACCTACTGTTCATGTGACGGACTACCTTCCTACCCAACTTCGCCTTCACAGTAACAGTTAAAAAAATCGACTACGTGACTAGGTTTTGCAGTAATCATGCCCACCTGGCAGCAGCACATTCGGCTGTGTCTGAGGGCAATGGGGGCTGTGATGTTTTCTGCCAACCTGGCTGCACCACGATCACACAGCTGTTTGGCAGTTATGTCCCGATGCCATTTGGCAGTTATGTAATGGCCGAGGGACTGGGATCTGATGTGGTCATCATTCCTGTCTATCCCCCATCTTCCCATAATGCATGCATCCTTGGAAGCTAACCGAGTCGCTTAGTGAGGAGAGGGTGTATCACGACTATGTCGATGCCACGTACAACAGTTGCACTTCCTTATTCCTTCCTTCCTGCGTGAACTTAATAAGAATATCTCCATTGTCCATGTGTGCATCACTGAAGTTCGATCCCAACCCACCCACCTGTCAACCAGATGCTCTTAAACTTTTCCAATGCATCCACTGGCTTTGTGAATTTTATCTTCATGAAGTCCTCTCCAGAGGTTGCCTTCTATTCAACGTAGCTGCCCTTACGGGGTCACGTCTTTGTCAGCTGGCTCGCATTTCCTACAGCCCTGCTGCCTTCCTCACCACTTTGATGGAGCATGTCCTCGAGCAAACTTGAACTTCTTAGTAGCCCACCGTAATGGCCTTCTCTGGTCTGCCTCCTGCAGAGGTTTCCAGGAAGGGGACAAGAACAGCCCGACTCTCTGCACTGACAGGCAGATTTCCAAGGTACTCATTCTAGTTACGTCCTGCAGATTAGCGTGCTGGGGGCCCTCTGGCGAAGAGGCTCAGATAGGGAATCAAACAAGCCATGGATTAAATCATTACCTGGACCTTTATTCTGAACCATTCGACCCCTACTTGAGTTATCTAACCTATTTAAGCCTCGGTCTTCTCATTCTTAAGCGGCAACAATTAGCAGCTCACAGCAAAGGGCCACGATGGGCGGGTCAGCCAGCAGAAGTCTCTTAGTAGTTGTGGAATTGACTTAAATATTCCATTTATTTCTTCCCTCATACCGCCTCTCAGTGTAACACAGTTACAGTTACACTTGCCACTGCATGGGGAGTGACTTTTGATGTATCCTAAAATACCCTCGCCTTCCTTCCAAAGTCAAGGTAGGTTTGTTTATTTCTGTACTTTCCAATTTAGAGGAGGAGTCCCTGGACAGTGCGACTGGTTACACCCCCAGGTGCTCACCAGAAGGTTGGAATTCACCCAGCGGCATCTTGGAAGAAAGCCTTGGGGATCTACTTCCGACGTACACACAGGTGGACCTGACTAGGCAGGGTTACTACCGGTTGCGACTGACTCTTCCTCGCCTCTTGCTGTCTCCTTGTCTGACATTTTGGTTTTACGACAGCAGTAAAGTACGGTCCAACTGGTTTTCACAGGAATGAAGTACATCTCACAGTGAGGAGCGCTGGGGCGTGAGGTGGAGCAACCCTGCCTGTGATGGTCAAGCTTATCTGGTCGCCTTATCACAGCGGGGACCGTGAGTCTCAGTGGCTCGGCAGTTAGGCAATGAGGCAGTTGTCCTCCATCTTCACAATCGGCCTTTGGAACGTAGTCATGTTGGTCGGTAGTCGCTTACATTCCTGTCCACCCTGTGCATTCCAGATGGAAACACTTTTATCCAAGTTTCCTTTCCGCCCTGTTCTCTCCAGTCTTAAGCTTTCCGTTTTAGCTGAAGGGTCTTGGTCAACTTCTACCCTTGGTGGGATGGAAAGGAGAGCAGCCAATCACTGAGCTCCTCCTCCTCGTCGTCACTATCTCAGTCCTATGACAGCTATGACATCTGCAGTGGCCACCCAACGCGGGGCCTTCTCCTTGGGGACTGCTAGGAGCACGAGCCGGGGGATCACGGGGGACAACTACTCAGACGGCAAGTGGATCTGGCCTACGGACCCCAGATGTATCTCTGGCTTCTGCCTCTACCTGCAAAATTGTCCCCTCTGCTTTCTAATCGCTGAAAGCAGCACTGAACTTTCCAGAGACAGACCCTTTAGTAGGTCCCACTTCTGGGCAGGACTGGGACAAGGTGTGAGTGATTATTCAGGCAGAAAACCTTTCCTGTTCACTGGGCGATGGTGAAGGACTCAGAGAGGGCTTATTCGTTTATTTGGGACCACTATATCTTGATACAGAAGTTTTAAGTTCTTGTGGTAAGCATTTTTGAGGATTAAAAAAAAAATTTGTTCCTCCCTCCCCCCTTTAGAGTACCAGCCAGGGGACAGATTTAAATGATTGATTCATTTTAGTAACTGGAGGCACTTAACAATTTACAAGTAACCAGATCTTTTAAAGTGTGTCTTTTTGTCTCCAGTACAAACAGAGAGCTCCCGGAAATGACCTACTGGTTACTTTCGTCTGTAACACTGTTGCACAGGCCACAGTTACTTCTAGGTGTGCTGACATGCACCTGAGTGCACGCGTGCGCTCACACAGTAGGTGGGCCTGGTACGGAGTAGACAGTTACTCAGACCGGACTGAATCATCTGGGGTCTAGGTACCTGGAGACCTCAAGTTCCCGGGTCAAAGCTGTATATCACCTGGTCATGCTGATTGACAGACTCCCTGATGGAGTCTGTTAATAACCACAAAAGGTTATTGGGGAAACCCAACTGGTCAAATGCAATTCTTTCCATTGTGACCATCCCAAGGATGGAATGTAGTGGGACGGAGTATGGTCAGAGGAGGCAGGGCAAGTCAAACTTGCATTCTGGTTAGGCGATTCCCTCATCAACTCTAACAGACTCCTATGGGCACCAGAGACCACTGTGCACAGGCCGTGTCCTCGGACTAGTCGGTTCTAGCCAGAGCCTCCCTGGGCCCTTTTCTGAGACACTGAGTCATTTCCCCCGGTCCAGCGCTCACCTTGGAGCCGTCCTTTTCCCAGCCCTGGAGAAGTGACTCACTGCGGAAGTGCTGGGTGACACTGAAGAGCTAGGAGGGGTGATAAAAATACCAGAGTGTGCCACCTGGGGGTGGGGGCAGTGCTTGCACTGATAACATGCCATCCGCGAACCCTTTGGCCATGGTGCCATCCCTGTGGGGAAGCAGACCAGGGAATGGGGTGACGACAGGAAGGTTCCCACGCCCGATTTGCCTTTGTTCTGCCTTCAAATGTGAACTCTCCTGGCAGAGGGAGAGGAGGCCTTGAAATAGGAAGCTCTTGGCTCTCAGAGACACACTTAATATACAACAAACAAACCTGTTGTCATCAAGTTGATTCTGACTCACTGTGACCCTCTAGGCCAGAGCTGAACTTCCCCGATCTTGTTCCCAGGTCGCAAACACATCTTTAGGGAGGCGGACTGTCCCCTCTTTCTCTGGAACCACGGGCCTACTCTGAACCACTTAGCTGGGCCTCCAGGATTCCCAAACCCTCTAGGCAGCGGTTTTCAACCTGTGGGCCACCATCCTTTCACAGGGTCGTCCGATTCGTAACAGCAGCAAATTCACAGGGAGTAGCAATGAAAATAACTTTATGGTTGGGGGGGGGGTGGTGGTGTCACCACAACACAAGGAACTGTATTATGAGGTTGTGGCCTGAGGAAGGTTGAGAACCACTGCGCTATGGAAATGCACATCTGTGTGTGCCCCTCCTCACGGATGGTCCCCACATCACTGGGGGAGGGGCTGAGCACTAGGGTCAGATGCCACCACAGTTCAGTCCTAATTAGGTGGCTTTAGGATGCCGGCTGACTTTATTTTTTCTCTCTTTCTCTGCCAGGCCCCAGGTCTCTAAGTGGAGCAGTCTCTAAATGAGGTAGTTTCTAAGTGAGACGATCTCTAAGTTTCAGTCTCTAAGTGAGGCAGTCCTCGGTAGCAAGGAAGCTTGGCTCCCGAAGTGTTCCACTCTCACCAGAGCCGGCAGTGGGAAGGGAGGCGCCAGCAAGCCGAAGGAGGCTTTTCTCAACTGCTCATCTTGGGAAAAGCCAGATACAAATTTCACAGCTGGAATGCAAGGGTTGTGAAACTCTGGAAGATGCCCCAGAGAAGGCCAAGGCCTCTCCTTCCAGGAAGGCAGGGGAGGAGGGCTGGCAGACAGTGAGTGGGAGAGCGGCAGGTTATCCAGAGGGGCCTGCCTTTCTGGGAAGCAGGAAGTAAGGCCTCAGGAAAGAGAAATCCCTAGACCCTGGTGATGCTTTTGTTTCTGACCATGAAGATACCGAGGCCTTGTGTCCAAACACAATTCTAGTACAAATGAGCCAGTGATGACGCAGCTGGTTATTTCTGGGATTTGGAATCAGAGGCTTACGGCGCGTCCTCCCAGGAGTTAGAGAAGCACAGTGAGCGTCTCACACAGGAGACGCTATGAACACAAGAGACACAGTTCTGGTGTCCTTCGGGGGGGGGGTGTCTCTGTGATCACACCAGTTTTAATGGCGAAGAGACTTCCCCTAAGCACCACCCTCAGCTAGCTCTAGGCAAGTGACTGCATCTATTTCCTCATCTAGAAGACAATCCACTCCACAGCGTGGCTCTGAGGAGGAATTGCTTGCACACATGTAGAAAGAACTATTTAGAGCATTAGAGAGCAAAGAACTATTGGAAAGAGCAAGTGATTGATGCTCCCAAGTAGGCCAGAACCCAGCTGCCAGTGTCCAGTCTTGATCAGCTGTGCTGACCCTTTGGCCTACCTCTGTCCTCAGCCCGGATTCAGAGCCAAGAGGGCCCATGCATCAGAACCGCCCAGCCCGGAAGTCCTGACTCCAGGAAAAGCAGACGCATCCACAAAGTAAGGCCTATGCTTGTCCCCCACAGGGAGCGCCGTGAACACCAGAGCCAGCACATTTGGGCCGACTTCTCAGCCACAGTGCATGTGGTTGATGTGAAAGGAGGTCAGGTCCCAGAGTGGGCAGCACAGATATTACAGCCGTGCTTGCGAATCTGAATCGCGTCCATCCTCATTGATCCTGAGCAGCCAGCGTTGGAGAGACCCAAGGGGTGGTGGACGATGTTCTTGGCAAAGGAAGAAGGCCCATTTCTCAATCAATTGCTGACGCATCTGTAGCGGCGCTGACAACCTTGGAGGAGATGTCCTGACTCCTCCTGGAATAGGCCTTCTGGAGACCTGACTGGGAGGGGAGACAGCCTCTGCCCGCACGCCTAAAGAGCCCTGGACAACATATGCCACCCCTCTGCCCTGGTGAGGGTGGGGGCATCTGGGACTGTGTGTGGTAGAGGAACCCAGAGCCCTGTGGCCTTCAGTGTCTGGGGGGCAAAGCAGATGGAAGTGCTCCCAAGCCAGGAAGTGAGTCCTCTGTAAAAGCCCTTGTCTACTGCCCAGAGAGCCTGGCCGGCCATCTGGATTGGGATGGGCAATCTGCGTGAGCCTTCAAGCCTGCACGTACCTCCACCTCCTTCCTGCCAGCGCACATGGGCCCAGAGGGAGGGGCCAAACTCTGTGCAGGAGGAGGAATGTGGCCACTAGGGCAAGCTATGGAGCCACAGAGCATCTCCAGATGCTCTGAGACTTCTGCTGCCACCAGAGGGCAACTGCAAGGCAGCTGGCTGTAGAGGCCCCCTGGCCAGACCTGAAAGCCACTCTGAGGAGCGGGGTGGAGGCTTCTCTGGGCTCTTGTGAAAGAGCCCTACTCTCTTGGCTTCTGGCTGGCAGATTCACCAGGTGGGCCTTCCTGGGAAGCACCCTTTCCAGCCTAACACTTCCTGCTCCACAGTCTGCTCCTGGGAGGGAGGTCACCTCCGCTGTCAGCAGCACGGGCCTGCTCTGCAGAGCTGGGCCTCACCCCACCCCTTTCCCCGCTTGTTAAAATTCAGGGATAGGTTCTACTCTTCTGGGTTCATGATCTTCCCTCCAAGAAGCCCTCCCGAACCACTGCCAAGCATGGCAGCCCTGGCTCTTCCCTCGTGTACCCCCAGGGGCCAGACAAACCACCTTTCCCCACCAATGGCACTTACGGTCAGACTCATGCCAGCCAACTCATGCCAGCTCCCCAAAAGGAGGGGCCTGCACCCCAGATGGCCACCAGGTTGGGCTTGCCGCACATCAAGTGTGTAACAGAGACTTCTCAGGAGGATGGCTCTCCCTGACCTTGCTGGCTGAGCTGCCTCTCCCCACCCCCCCCACCCCGCCCCTGTTAGTTAGCCCAGGGCATGGCAATTTCCCCGCTGGCAGGCAGGTCTCTTGCTCGAGCTACCAGATCCTGGCCACCCCCTTGCCAGAGCAGAGGGGAGGTCAGCCAGAAGCGGATCTGATGGCTGGGCTGACCAGAGTCTCCCAACGGTTGCTGGGGCCCCTCATCAGGCTGCAGAGACCTGCAAAGGGCATCCCGTCCTGTCCTGTCCCTGGGCCCCAGGGAGGGCGGCAGGAAGAGGGGCCTCGGCGGCAGGCCTCCAGCAGGGGGCTGGCCAGACAGGGAGGCCCCCGGGTTGCGGCTATCAGCCGGAGACCAGGCCCCAGGAAGGAAGGAAGGCCACTCTGGCCGAGGCCGAGATAAGGATGGGAACTGTGCTCAGCACAATGGGCTCCCACAAGGCTGGGAGGCCCCCAGTCCGATCTTTCCCCGACCTGGCCTCTCGTCTGTTCACACAGCTCACGTAAATGCTCACCGACGTTTCCGTCCTGTTCCTCTGAAGCCCCATGTGGCGACCCTCAGACCGCCCTGCCCAGTCCACACCGCCCCCAACCTCTGAGACCCCAGCCCAACTGGCCAGGGTGCGGGCATTGTTCTCTCTCGTGCCAGCCACAGGGCCAGGCCCTTCCGGACAAAAGTGGCTCCTTGTCCCAGTCTGGGGGGTGAAAAGCCCCTCCATGGAGCCCTGGCTGTTGCTGTCCATGGAGGAGGGACTTACGGCGCCCGGTCGTGGCTGAGGCCGTTCTGTCGCTGAGGGTTGATTGGCGGAAGAATGGGTTTGCTGTTGATCTCCAGCCCTCTCCGCAGAGTCTCCCGGATCTGCTCCGTGTCTGCAATAACACAGCCACGCTGTCTGTCAGGATCCCAGGATGCCCCCACCCTGCCCTTGAACCCAGCTCTGCAGATTTACTGGGGCAGGGCCCCCGGGCTGGCTGGTCTGGAGCCTGCTCTAGGTGTCCAGATGTTGAGTCTGAATCAGTGCAGACCAGGAGGAGGCAAGGCTAGGCAGGCACCGAGCTCTCCAGGGTGCCATTGTGGTCTGAAGAACGCCCTTCTTGTACAAGATTAGGGGTGGCCTCTGGACTTCAGAGAGCACCCCTCACAACAGGCTCAGCTCTGTTGTCCTCTCCCTTCCAGCCATGCAGGCCCCAGGGTCGTCTTAAAGAAGCTCCAGTGAGTGAATGCCTGGCCAGGACTGTCGTCACTGCCCGATATCCCCGAGGGGGTCTATCCCCTGGAACGAATATGCTGCGGGCGGCAGCTGCTCTGCCGTGAATGGGCAGGGGCCTTACACAAGTGTCTGGGTTCTGGGACACCCTGTGGTCTCTGGCCCCCTCACCCTCCTTGGACCTGGCTCAATGGTGCGCGGAGCTTTGTTGGGCATGGGGGGTCAAGCTTAGAGTCTGATCCCTAGGGAGAGATTTTTAATCTAAGATTTGCCTCTGCAAATTGCACATCACACCCAAAACAGCCAATGGATATCCGCTGTGCCCGGGGTGGGCTTTGAGTGGGTGCGGGAGCTGTTTATCAACTTCCTCAACTTGTGACAGTGGCCCGGATTCCGAGACGTGGAGGGCTTCCTGACGATTCTCTTGTTAAAAGCAATGGGGTGCTTCTAATAAGAGCAAAACCCCCCTTCTCTGCACCTCCCAAAGTCTTTGGCACACACTGGGACCAACAAGAAAGTCGGGAAGGAAGCGGTCAAAGGTTGGCACCAGAGAAACCCTTTTACAAGTTGTATTACATATGTGAGTATTCCCTTCGGGGCTGCAGACATCTTAATCTTGGGGGAAACGTCAGGAAAGAAGGAATCGTTAAGAAAGAGTAGAAGACTCTGTGAACCCACGTGCATGTAAGTGCTTGGCTGTCCTTTAGTGTGAGCCGGGGCTGCCGTTTGCTGAAAAACCAAACCGTTTCTGTGGCCAAGACCAGTATGGAGAGCTTCCTGCAGGACAGTTACGGCCTCCTTCCCTACGGCCCACTGTGACCACAGCGGTGCCAGTGTGCCCTGCCCGGAACCCCTACCTCGGGGCGGTGGGGCAGGGGATGTGCCAGCTGGCCTCACACCCCACCTCCCAGGGTCACAGCAGCCCTTGGATGTGACAGGGGTTCCGGCTACAGGGGGATGCGGTGTCAATTCCCTGAGTGGGTGACCAATGCTTGTTTTCTTGGATCTGGGTGGACGGTGGCCCTTTCCTGTAACTGTTCTATGGCTTCCACTCACCTCTGTGACCTCAGATTGCAAGGGGCAAGCCTGAAACACAATGGTCGCTGCGGTGAAAAATATGCAGGAAACACAACTAGAGCCGGGCCAATTGGGCTCCCTCGACCCCGCCCAGCTGGAAGATTATTTCACTTGCTGGCTGTAACTCAGACCAGGAAATGAACTCTTGCCGGGGCTGTTTCTGTGAGAGACCCACACGAGAGAACGTGTACACCAGGCCCTGGGGACGTGAGCACGGCAGGCTGGCCTATGGTGCCCACCTTTGCCCGAGAGCCGCCGAGGCTGTGTGCCGATGCAGATGCTCCGGCTGTCCTCGTCGTCCTCGGGCGGCCGGCTCAGGTCATCCCAGGCACACTTGGCACTGACCCCGCTCAGATTGGAGCCGTCCGTCTCAATGCCCTTGTCCACTCTCTCCTGCTTGAAAAGAATCAAAGGGCCAGAGCTCTTTCAGCTCACTGGGGGCCCAAGACCACACTGCCCGCCTCAGCCACCACCCCATCCAGGACTCATTGAAACATCCTTGGTGCCAATCAGGGAAAGGCGTGGAAGAGCTCAGGTTCCTGAGCACAACGCTCTCTAGACTCCATTGGGAGATGTGGGGGAAGAGGAACTTCAGGAAACTGCTTCCCCTCTCATGGGCCTGCCCTTCCTCACCCCAGTCGCCTTCACAGGACTCATGGAGCCCAGCCTAGGGCCACCCTGGGCAAGACGCCTTGTCTTGTATAGCAGCAGGCCCCGCCTCAGACCAGGTCTCCACACCACACTGACAGTTCCCTCTTTTAACAGTAGAGGGCGTGGCCACACAGTGGAGCACCGCCAGACAAAAGAGGGAGGGCTGGCTTGCCCCAGCTGCCCCAGCTTGCTGCTTGGGCACAGGGTTCTGGATGGCCTTTCCTGTTTCTTAGACTGCGGCGTGGGCCTGGAGAGCAGCACCCATCCACAGACCCCCGCCAGAGCCTCTCCCCCGCCACCCTACCCTGTGCAGGCCCTGGTATGGGAGAGGCCAACCAGAGCTCTCCAAATGGCCTCAAGGAAGAGCTGTACTCAAAACCTACCTCAGCTTTTCTGGCAAAAGAGAGTTCTGTGCTGCTGGGCCCTGGACTAAAGTTCATTGGAGAGGAGAGGCTAAGGCTACCTTGCTGTAAACAGCACCATGCTACAGGCAGACATTCTCTGCCTGTCTGGCCCTCTCCACTGCGCTACAGGCACCAAGTGGGCCTGCCAGTTGGCCAGGGAGCCTAACTGGGGAAGTACAATATAGCCTAACCCTACTACTGGAGACTCATCAGCAGATGCCCACCTTTGCTGTCCCCTTCCCATAAAACCCAACCTTCTCCTTTCCAGGGTTACTGTCAGCTTGGAGATGAGGAGAGGCTGGAGGTGAGGACGCAGCTCTCAGTCTCTACACGGAGAGCAAGTGGGTCCTGGCCAGATCGGGGTTCAGCCTGCACTTTTCCCTCTCCGCTAGCTGCCTTGAGGCCTCTCGCCTAAGGAAAAGAGCTGAGGACACTGCTGGTTCAATGAGTCCAGCCTGTTTATTTCTTAAGTAAAAAGTAAAGGCCAAGACCCAGAGAAGGGAGGCGATGGTTTCAGACACGGAGCTTGTTAATGGCAGAGCCTGGCCCGAAGGCGCACGAGCCAGCCCTAAAATGAAGGGCTGGCAGGCAACCCCGGGAGGCCTGAGTGGGCACTGAGGAGTGGACACTGGTGCACAGAGCCAGGAAAGCTAGCTGTGCTTCCTCTCCCGAGCCCCTCTGCTTGTTTGCCAGATCCCTAGGCACTCTGGGTAGTGCAGCCTAGGGAGGCGAGAGAGCTGTTCTTGGCATGCAGAGAAAGGATGGTTTGCTCACCCGTCTACTTCTAAAGACCAGGTTCTTTCTCAGGACTTGGCACTTAGGACAGAGGCTGAGCACCAGCTCCCAGTGTCCCACGCTGGGTCCCAGAGTGGCTGCAGAACAAGGGCTTAGGGACACACCGCCTTTGTGGGCTCCCGGTTCTTGCACAAGCAGAAGGGACAAGGAAGCCGAGTTTACACTCAGGAGAGCAGAGGCTCCCGGAAGCACTCGGTAAAGGTCAGTGTGGACGGCAACAGGGGAAAGGAGGATCACTCTGGCCCATGAGCTGGCAGGTGCGCGGGAAAGAAGCTGGGCACTGCTGGCTACGAGTTTGCCTGCCCCCGTGCCCCTGCTCGAGAATACACCACCCTGGCTGAGGTCTGTGGCTGGCCAGATTTTTCAAAGCCGCACGAAAAGTTCACAGTCAGCAACGTCCTGGGGGGCCTAGGAGAAGGCCAACCAGATGCCAAGTTCAACCAGGTGCGGTCTATGTGGTTTACGAAAGTTACCTGCAGGCAAAAGTGGTGCTAAAAAACCCCCAACGACCCTGGAGCTCTGCCCTGATGGGCTACAGTGTGGGGGTGGCTGCAGGCCCTTGTGCAGAAAGACCCCGCCCCCCTATACAAGGTCTGACTGCCTGGGATGGAAGTGTGTCTACAGGGGGGATGGAGTCATTACACTGGCTGGTGCTCACTCTTGGGACTGGGTGGTGGGGTCGCTGTCCTTAGTCCAGGACAGGGGGGTGTGCTCCCTAGAAAAAAATCTGGGCTCTGTTAAGGAGAGGGGCTGGGAAGTGGACACTGGGCAGCCAGTGGCCATGACCCATCAGTTGCCGATGAGTAATTTTGTAAAAGCCTGGTTTATTGGTGTATCGTGTGCCCACGGACTCAAATGCACCACCATCCGGTCAATCCCGACTCAAAGCCACCCTACTGGGCAGGGGATCAGGGCCCCAAAGCATTTCCATGAACAGAGAGCCTCATTTTTTTATCGATCGGGTGGGTGAAGGGCTTGAACTGCTGACCTTGTGGTTGGCAGCCCAATGTGTAACCCACCCCGCCACCAGGGCTCCATAAATGAAACATGGAGGGGCTTCAAAAAGCTGGTGGGAATGTTTCCATGATCTGTCTTTTCATTCCCTTTTCCCAGGAACTCTGGGAAGCCCCCTCATACCATAATATTCAATCCCTTCCCTGTAAAAATTAAGGTGTCTCAGACAAGCTTTCCTGGTCGGAGAGCTTGGCAGGATTCAGGGGGCAGCTTCCAAGTCACGCTCCCCCTCTGCACCCTCACAGACCAGGCTTCTTCGCTTTCCGGGGTGAGGACCAGTGTTATGTGGAAGAGGCCTAGGGAAGGTGCTAGAAGGGTTCTCCTCACTCAAGACATACTTGCAGGTGTGGATCGATCTCAAATATGGTCTCTCCCCTCCGCATGTCAGTTATCAGCCAGGGGCCGCCAGCGCTGTGGACAAGGAAAGGCAATAATAGATGTGACCGTTGGGGTTGAGCCTGCAGTTGGCCTGGTTTGCTGCCCCAGCCCAGAAACCCAGGGGAACATAGCGAGTGGTGAGGGACCGGGAAGCCCTGATGTGCAAAACGAGTGCCTATCACAGCAAGGACGGGGAGAGGGGCCGCGGGAGCAGGGGGTACTCACACAGGCACCGTCCGCAGCAGCTCCAGGATGCCTTGCCCATTCCACTGCTGGGCCGCGTGGAGCTCCTCGGTGCAGACACCAACAATCTGAGGTTCGGGGGACCAGATGCTTTCTTTGTTAATGGCAACCCCTCCTGCCCTCCTGGCAGGTTGGCAACCCGTTCTGTCTGGATCTGTACTGAGGGGCTAGTGTGCCCGTGTGTCCAAACCTGAAGACTCTCTCAGGAAGGAGCAGCTGCCTGGTTAGGAGATGGCGTGGGGGTGAGGGGGTACTGGTGGACCACTGCAGACTTGACTTTGCCCTGCTGTGGGTGACAGGGGTTTGGCTGGCCCAGGAGAAAAACCAGGAGCTAGGAAACTCAGGCTGGGTCCCTAGGCCATCTCTCTGGGAGTCTCATCTAGGACCACAGGGAGTAGACACCACCTGGGAGCCAGGGCAGAGGGTCTCCACAGCTTGGAGAACTCACCATTACTTATCAGATGCTGAGCCTTTGTGTCAATCTTCCCAGACCCCCAAAACCCCTGCATCCGGATGCCTGCAGGATCAGGAACAAGCATCCGCCTACCACCTCTAGTTGGCTTCCTGCTGGGAGGCTGTGAGCTCCACAAATAGTCTCTCCCCTTGACCTCCAACTACTGCCATCCTCTGCCACCCCAATTGTCCTCGCCCCCTTTCTACCACTGCAGTACTTTAAATCAGACCACCTGGGCCTACCTCACAGGCCACTAGGGTTGAGAGTAAGAGACCAGAGAAAATTGCCTGCTCTACCCTTCCTCCTCCCCAAGGCTTCTAGTTGGGCCAGAATGTTCCCCACAGGAAAGGCTTCCAGCAGCCGGCGCACACTCATCTCACCTGGAGAAAGGTGACAATCCCGAAGGGCGTCTGCACTGGCTGCATCTGCGGGTCTTCCGTCAGCAGCATGTGCTGGATTCTTGACTCGCTGCTGTCCAAGGGGCTGTGCCAAGACACGTGGTCCCCACTGCAGAAGGTATTCTCTGCGGGAGAGGCAGGAGGGCGCTCACGCTGAGGAGCGAGCCTTCATCCCAGTCTTCCCCAGGGCAGCCCTGGGGAAGGGGGGCACAGTGGCAGGAGGGGGGGTGGTGTGCCACGGGACCAAATGTCTTCCTGCTCGCCACTTGGGTTAGTTCCCAGTGCAAATAGGACAGACTGCTAATGTGGACACTCTTCCTAGGCCAGGAAATCCAAAGACCCTGAGAGACACTGGTCCTTTGCTGTGGGGCTGCTGGTCAGAAGGCCCTTCACCTTGAGAGGGCAGACCAGGATTTCGGGGCTGCTGCAGGAGTCTTTGGGAGGGAACACCCACCCTTCCAAAGCCACCCCCGGTTCCCAACACAGACCGGGGGTCTTCTGGGAGACAGCGGAGACTTTGAGTGGTGGTCTGGACAGTCCCTGGTGGCAGACAGCTCAGAGGGGCGGCTGTCCCCACGAGAACACAGGCACCAGGCCAGGTGCCTGAGAAACACGCGCCTCTACGGCCAGCCCCAGCTCAGCTCTGCACACAGCCCAAGCCGCCACCACAAAACCCTGCTCCAGGTAGTAGCACAAAACCCACTGCCCGAGAGTCGGTTCTGACTCTAGCGACTGTAGGGCAGAGGGACTGCCTCAGAGGGATTCTGCGGCTAGAAATCTTTATGGGAGCAGACTCGCCCTTCTCCCATGCAGTGCCTGGAGGACTTGAAGCACGGACCTTACGCTTAGTAGGCCAGTGCTTAACCCGGAGGGGAGGGCACCACCTCGTATGACACACGGGGAAAAGTCAAGTGGTATGACATGTCCCATCACCCATGACTCTTTGGTATTCTTCCAAAGGTGCTCTGCACCTGAAAGCCTATCGTATCTACAGGTTCCTTTCCCTTCCCTGCCCGACACAAATGGCAGAATCCCTGGTGCCACAGTGGGTTAGGTTGTGGTCGGCTAACTGCAAGGTCAGCGGTTCAAACCCACCAGCTGCTCCTCCGCGGAATGAGGGGCTGCCTGGTCCCGTAAAGATTCACAGCCTCAGAAAGCCTGCAGAGGGTTGCTAAGGACTGACTGGACAGTAGAGGCCGTAGTTTCCGGCACCCACATGGCGGCACAGTATGTTCCACGGTTTTCTGGGTGGTGGGTCCTGGAGGTGATCTACCCGGAGTGGGATCGTTCACTGTGGGTTGTCATTCACGAGCCAAGGTCCCTCCCCTCTCTGCTCCTCCCCTGTCCCATAAGCTTGGCATCGACCTGAGGGCAGGCAGGAATCAGGAGAAAGAGCCAGCATTGCTCTCGCTTGCCTTGTTTTGGGTGCTAACTCCCTCACAGGTCGGAGTCCTATGACACACAGCCACCTTGTCCACCCAAGAGACAGGTTCAGGGTTTGGTTCTCCGCCTCCAATGTCTTACTGGGCCCATGTCATGGATTGAGTTGTTTCCCTCTACCCCCACCCCGAATCTACGTCAGGTTGGCTGGGCCATGAACTCAGCAGCTTGTCGGTTAAGCCACCATTGTATTTTGGCAGTTATGTGTGTAGTGAAGTCATCTCTCCCAGGGTGTGATCTGATGTGGTCAGTCAATCCGATCAGGGCGCGACATAACACCCGTACTCAGATGACGTCCCTGCTTCTGAGATGCAGGGGGTTCCCCTGGGGCGTGTGGCCTGCATCATCTTCTACCTTACATGACCGAGAGGAGAGCGACAAGGGAAGGGCCTGACCATCACCAGGAGTGGAGCGTGTCATTTGAATCTGGGGCCCTGTGTTGAGAACGTCCCAGACCCAGGGTAAAAGTGATACCAAGACACACACAGCTCTCCGAGGAACACGGGCACAGCGATGCTGAAAGGAGACGGGCACTTTCCTCTGGGGCCGATGCTCTGAGTTCAAATTTCCAGCTTCCTAAACTGTGAGAGAACGAATGCATTGCTGTTTGTTAAGCCACCCACGTGTGGTGTGTCTGTGACAGCAGCACTAGGTAACCAAGACAACCCACTTTCCCAGATTTCTTCTTCTACAGAAGTGTGTCTGCGTGCAGTTTACATGCCTTTAGAAGAAGCAAACAGCCCAGCAAGCAAAAAGATTCAACTAGTAACTTAAAAAACTTCCCACACAAAGAAAAGTCTGGGCCCAGATTACTTCGCTGCTCAATTCTACTGAACAGTTACAGAAGAATTAATGAAGGATTATTAGCAATTCTTACAGATTTTCAAAAACACAGAAATTATTCTCTGGAATTCTTCTTTCTTGGTGGTGCTTCTCTCTCTGTTCACCTGTTGGAAGATGCAAGGATGCAGGCCACACCCTAGAACTTCCCTTACATCAGCTCCCACAGACTCATACCCCACCCCCCCAGGCAAAGACAACACAAGACGACTCTGGACCAATACCCTACATGTGGGTAGCATATCAACACAAGACTCCTCCACAGAATGCTACCCAATCAAATCCAGCAACGTCTAGAAGCAGCTATCCATGCATCACGACAAAGTGAGGCTGATGGAAGGAATGAGAACTTGGTTTAAGAAATTCCAGCAGTGGAGTACACCTGGCCACTAAAATTAAGGCGAAGACCAAAAGCATGTGACCAAAGCTAACATCCCTCGCAGAAGAATTCACTTCAGAGGACAGCACTGAAGCTACAGCTGAAGGAGAGGGACATGTCTGATTGACAAACGGGAGTAAATGAAGGGAGAGGAAGAGAGAGTGGAGCACATCCTGGCCCACCAAGCCCTGAGGACGATATTACCGCTCAGAGCAGCCAAAGCACAGAGAGAACCATAGGGCCTGCCCCACTACGAGACACGATGTCCCTCACTGACCTGTGGCATTACGGGGGACAACACTGGAGACACAGTGTGGGAAATGCACCCGATCTGACCCCACAGAACAGGGTGCAACAGAACAGCAAGGGGAACAAAGTAACAAAGTCCCCAGGGAATACCAAAGATTAGACTGTGGGGCCAGGGTATGGCACCCTATCAAACTTGACTGAAAAACACTACTAAAGGTCAACAAACAGACCTTGAACTATTTACGGGCTTTCCTTTTTGTTGTTTTGTTTTCTTTTGTTGCTCTGTCTTGTTTTTTGTGCATATTATTATCTCTGCAGGTCTATCTAGATAAGATAAGCGGGATAAACAAGCTGGAGTAGAAAATAACAGGACTGATAGCTTTGGGGGGGACATGGGAGAGGGGGAAACGGGGAAAGGAAGCGGGTGTTAACAAACCCAGGGACAAGAGAAGAACAAGTGATCCAAAATTGATGGCGAGGAGGATGTAGGAGGTCTGGTTGGGCTTGATCAAGGGCAATGTAACCAAGAGGAATTACTGAAACCCAAATGAGCTGCTCATGATAGTGAGACAAGAGGAATAGAGGAAAGAACTAGGAGGCAAAGGGAATTTATAGAGGTCTAAAAATAGGCATTCCCATATGTAAATATATTTATATATGATGATGGGGAAATAGATCTATGTGCATATATTCATAGGTCTAGCATTAAGGTATCAGATGAACAGTGGGCCTCTACTCAAGTACTCCCTCAATGCAAAAACACTTTGTTCTATTAAAATGGCATTCCATGATACTCACCTTCCTGACACGATTGCCAAAGACAAAGTGGGTGAAGACAAAGTGGGTACATAAACAAATGTGGTGAAGAAAGCTGATGGTGCCTGGTTATCAAAAGATATAGCATCTGGGGTCTTAAAGGCTTGACGATAAACAAGCCGCCATCTAGCTGAGAAGCAACAAAACCCACATGGAAGAAGCACACCAGCCTGTGTGGTCATAAGGTGTCGATAGGATCAGGTATCAGGCATCAAAGAACAAAAAATCATATCATTATGAATGAGGGGAAGTGCAAAGTGGAGACCCAAAGCCCATCTGTAGACAACTGGACTTCCTCTTACAGAAGGGTTGTGGGGAGGTGATGAGCCAGTCAGGGTGCAGTATAGCACCAATGAAACATACAACTTTCCTCTAGTTCTTTAATGTTTCCTCCCCACCACTACCATGATCCCAATTCTACTTTACAAATCCAGCTAGACCAAAGCATGTACACTGGTACAGATAAAAACTGTAAATACAGGGAATCCAGGACAGATAAACCCCTCAGGACCAATAATGAGAGTAGCCATAACAGGAGGGTAAGGGGAAGGTCGGGGAGAAAGGGGGAACTATTCACAATAATCTACATATAACCCCCTCCCTGGGTGGGGCAAACAACAGAAAAGTGGGTGAAGGGAGACATCAGACAGTGCAAACATTAAAAAAATAATAATATTTTATACATTAACAAGGGTTGTGAGGGAGGGAGGGGAAAAATGAGGAGCTGATACCAAGGGCTCAAGTAGAAAGCAAATGTTTTGAGAATGATGATGGAAACAAATGTACAAATGTGCTTGACACAATGGATGGGTGGATGGATTGTGATAAGAGTTATACGAGGCACCAATAAAATGATTAAAAAAGAAAGAAAAAAAAGCTAACACCCGTTCATGACCAAAACACTCAGCAAAATGTAATATGACAGGAATTTTCTCAACCCGATCAAGGGCATTTATGATCTAAGATCATACTTGATGATGTAATACTGTACCATATTCTCTTACTCGAAGATGAGGAGCCCTGGTGGTGTAGTGATTATGCATGGAGCTGCGATCCACATGATCGGCAGTTCGAAACCACCAGCCTCTCTGCAGGGGAAAGACTGGGCTTCTACTCCTGTAAACAGTTACCATCTCAGGCCCCCACAGGGCCTCGTCAGGAGTCAGCATTGACTCGTGGCTGTGAGCAGATGGAAGCAAGACAATGCTCCCCCACTTCTATTCAAGACTGTACTGAAGTTTCCAGCAGAAGCAATGAGGCAAGAAAAAGACAAAAGGTATTCAAATAGGAAAGGCCGAGGTACAACAATTTATATTCACAGGTGACATGATGAAAAGTCCTGAAGAATCTACTAAAAAAAAAAATTAGAACACATGAGTTGGCCAAGATTGCAAGACCAGTGTATACAAATCAACTGACAACGAGCAATCTGAAAATGAAATTAAGAAAAAGCTGTCCCATTCGTAACAGCATCACAAAGAACACAATACATTTATATGTAAATGAACAAACTTAATGAAGGAGGAGCAAGAACTGTCCACTAAAAATGACAAAATCCTGCTACAAAAACTGAAGCTAGACATCAAAGGAAAGAGATTCCACATTCATAAACTGAAAGACAACTTGATTAGCATGACACCACTACCCAAATCTATAGATTAACGGCAATCCCTATGACAGTCCTAAGGACATTCTTGGGGGGTGGGGGGGTGCAGAAATAGAAAACCATCTTAACATTCACATGGAATTTGAAGGTATCCTAAATAGTCAAAGCAATCTTGAAAAAGAGCAATAAAGTTGTAGCACTCATACTTGCCAGTGTTAGAACTTGATATGAAGTCCCAGTAATGGAGATCGTGGGTACTGGCAGAAGGAACGATAGGCGGATGGAAAAGAACTGCGAGTCTAAAACTACGTCTTCACATTTAATGACCAGTTGACTTTCAACAAGGATGCCAATGCAGGTCGGTAGGGGAAAGGTAGTCTTTTCAGCACCTGGTGCCCAAACAACTGCATTATCCACGTGCTAAAGAATGACGGTGGACCCCTTCCTATACCACATACCAAAAAAATCACAACGCATCAGAGACCTACTGGTAATGGTTAAAAAATATATAACTCTTAAGAATGTAAATCTTTGTAACCTTGGATGAAGCAATGGGTTCTTTGAGATGACAGAAAAAATACATGTGACAAAGGCTAATAGAAGAAGCTCATTAAAATTAAAAACCTTTGTGTTGAAAACATACTATTAAGTACAATATATGGTGTGTGTGTGTGTGTGTATAGAGATAAATGGATAGAAAGTGAGAGAGACTACTGAATGGGGGAGAATATTTTCAGATCATATATCTGATAAATATTCAAAATGTGTTTGTATCTAGCATATAGAACACGTATAACACAATAATAAACAAATAATCCAATTTTTAAATGGGCAAAGGTTCTGAACAGCCATGAATTCACAGTGGTTCTCAACCTGTCAAACGACCCTTTCACAGGGGTTACTCGATTCATCACAGTAGCAAAATGACAGTTATGAAGTAGCCACGAAAATAATGTTATGGTTGGGGGGCCACCACAACATGAGGAACTGTATTCAAGGGTGGCGGCCTGAGGAAGGTGGAGCACCGCTGCTCTAGAAGAGACACAAATGGCCAACATGCGCGTGAACAGGTCTTCAGCGTGATTTGCTCTTAGGGAGCTGACAATCAAAGCCAGCGTGACTTCACACCCACGAGGATGGCTAACACGACACCAAACCAAAGAATACAAAACACAGACAGTAACGAGCGCTGGAGCGGATGCGGAGAAATTGGAGCCCCACACTCTGGTGGAACGAGAAAACCATGTACCTGGTTTGGGAAACAGTTTGGCAATTCTTTGAAAATGCAGACCCGGAGCCACCATCCGACCCCACAATTCGTATTCCCCAGCGGGAAACACGTGCTCACACAAAGGCCTGTACACAAATGTTCGCAGCAGCATTGTTCAGAACAGGTGAGAGCTGCAAAGAACCCAAATGTCCGTCAACTGATGATGACACACAAAGTGGCCCAGCCACACAATGGAATATTATTTGGCAATAAAAAGGCATGCTATGCTGGTAACTCAGAAAAATGTGCTGAGAAATAAAAGGAGCCAGTCACAGGGAGATCTGGTGTGATCCCATTTACATAGGAGGTCCAGAATCGGCGCTCTATGGAGACAGACTGTGGAAGAGCGGTGGCCGAGCACTGCAAGTGGGGAATGGCTGATAGGAGGTTTCTATTTTCAGGGTGAACCAAACATCCTAGGGTTCACTGTAGTGATGGTTTCCCAACCACGAACGTAATAAAAGCCATTGAGATGGACGCTTTGAATAGGCGAACTGTATGGTCAAGTAGGGTACCCACCCAGTCACGGCCCGGGATCCCTTGCTGCCATCAGGGTCTGTGCAGCTGGATGGAGTCGGTCTGCATCCCAGCAACCCATGTCCATGGCAACATGGTCCATGTCCCTGGTCTTGCCACTTCCTCACGATCGCTCCCAGGCTTGCTGAGCCCTCTGCTGCAGCCCCTTAGAAATCTAACTCCGGATGTTCGTGCTTTTCATAAACCGCCAGTACCGTATCTACCAATATGTGTCTTCTCAATAGTTACTCCCGTTTCCTACCTTAACACGAAGGGCCTTTCCAGGGACACTTCCCACCACGACACCAGCTAGAACCAGTGCAGCTTATCACAGGACGTCAGAGCGCAGTTTCGGGTTTCAGGAGCCCAATCAAATGGAGACAAAATGGGCAAGACTGCTAGAAGCCAAGAGGGAAGAGAGCCCCTACTGCCCACGTTGTTCATGGTACTGACTTATTCCTGCCTAAAATCCTCGGCTCGTTTTGGCAAACCGTAGCCAGTTTTGGAGCCTTGGAAGACCCAAGTCCAATTTGCCTCTGCCCCAACCTGGTTATGATCCGGGGCAACTCGCCTATCCAAAATTTCCTTGTCTCTACGGCAACAATAGCAAGCCTAATCCCTGCGCTTTATGGGTTGGGTGTCATTCCTGGGCTGGGATACAGTATGGAGATTCCCAAGCAGGCCCTAGTCACTTCAAGCGGGGACACACAGCCTGTAGCTAACAGCAAGTGCCCAGTAGGTGGCACTATTGCTCCTGGTTAGAAGACAGCAGGGCCAGGTCCTAGGAACTGCTCAAGTTTATCAAAACCCTAGGCGGCAGCTAGGTACCCAAACCTGACAGGGACTGGAGGCCTGGCCCGTTTATACATAAGGGCTGGCACGGATTTAAAATAGTGTGCAAACCCAAGCGTCTAAATGAAGTAGGAATGACCAACACACACTTAAAACTAAAACATCGAAATAAAAAAATCAAACCCACGGCCCTGCAGTAGATTCCAGCTCATAGCAGTACTGCAGGACAGGATGGGGACGAACTGCTGTCTCGCGTTCCGGAGGCCTCACTCCTGAAGAGCAGTCGATGAAGAGTCCTAACTAGCCCTCCAGGTCTCCCAAAGGCACTTACACACACACACACACACACACACACACACACACACACACACACACCCCAACTCACAGCCACTGCGTCCACGCTTAGAGGACTGGGTAGAACTGCCCGCTGCGGCTTTTCCAGATGGTAACTTGCCACCCGAGGAGAAAGCCTCCTTCTTTCTCCTGAAGGGCAGGCAGCAGTGGTTTTGAACTGCAGATCTTGAGGTCAGCAGCCCAAGGCATCACCATGACACCCCCAGGGCTCCTTAAAAGTCACTCCAGAGTAGGCTTCACTGGGGAAGGGGTTCTTAATCGAAGCAGCTGGGAGTGGGACACTAATGAAAGAAAGAGGAGGCAGGCCAAGTCACCACCCTAGGAGCAGCATGGGTGTGATCAAGGCTTGGCACACAGCACTACCGCCTTTAGAGGGGGAGGGGAGGAGAAAGCAGAGCTAGCCATACAGAGCCTTAAAGCACAAACAGAATCTTCCAGGAGGGGCAGAGCCTTCTCCAGACCTGCTAGGTTGGGGTACCAGACTTACTAGCTTGACGGTGGCCAAAACCGCCCCCCCCAAAAAAACAGTCTCTCTCTCTTTTTTTTTTTTTTTTTAACAATGAAAGGGCCTTGGTCACAGTTTTCAAGCCCAGGACAAAGCCACAAAGAGGCCATTCTTGTGTGAGGACTGGTCTTTAGGCCCTGGAAGCTCGGCCCATTCTGTGAGGAGCTTCAGTCGGTCCCCACTCTCAGGCTCTCAGTCTGCCCTCGCAGAAAGGGTTTTCAAATGCTAATAGCCCCGGGTGGGGGGCCGGCTGTTCTGTCCAGTGGTTAGGGAAGCCTGCATTCCTGCTGCTCTGAGCCTGCTCACTCTCTCTTTGCTCTTCTCCCTGCAGCGTCCTTACCAAGACATTAGATGGAAAAATCCCTTCTGCACCCTGTGTTCAGACAGGCTGGTGTGCTTCTTCCACGTGGGCTTTGATGCTTGGGAGCCTCATGCTGGGACCTTGCGGCCCATTGCTTATAACACTTCTGGTTAGAATAAAGGAGTGACTGGAAGTACAGGTAACGGTCTCTCTGAATTTTGTTTGTGCACCGTCCTAGAGATTAACCAACCTACAGCACTGGAAGTTGCAAGTCCACCTGTGGGAGAGTGTTTGAAAGAAGAAAGACAGAGTTCAAGCTTGTGGCCTAGACTGGGGGAAGATAGATAGATAGATAGATGAGAGAGAGAGAGAGAGAGAGAGAGAGAGAGAGAGAGAGAGAGAGAGAGAGAGAGAGAGAGAGAGCAGCTGGTCTGAAGTGCAGGGAGTGTGGTACACACTTCTGAGCCCACCGCTGCTTCCCAGGGACATGGCCTCAGGCCTCAGGTGGCCAGGGATGCTTGGGCCAGCCTCAGAATGGGCAGGGCAGAGGTCTGCTCTAATTCTGAGTTGCTAGGACCTGAGAGAGAGGTTCTTTCATGGCAGTGGCTGGCGATGAGGCACAGAAATGTGGGAGAGCCAGGGCGGGATCCATTTCACATGAGAATTGGGTTCATGCCGACCTCTACCCCACGGTGAGAGATAAAGGTGGGTATGTCCACCTTGGCTCCTTTTATGTCCTGTTGTCCTCACAGTCCCCAAGCACCATGAGGGACTTCCCTGGGCTAGCCAGAGTCCTCCGCTCTGAACTGATGCAGAAAGCAGCCTGCCTGGCAAATTCACGGGGCGCTCTGGTCCTACCCCTTTCACTTGCTGGAGCACGGTTTCCCTTAGGTCTCTGTACATTCCATGATAAACAACCCCCCCCCGAAAAGACTCCGCCACCATTGGGGATGTGGGGGGGCTAGATGGGGGACAAATCCTCAGAATGACCACTGCCACGTCCCAAACAGCCAACCTGAGTAGTGTTTTCAAGTCAGACTGTCCCCGATGGACGGTGGACAACGTAACCA
Source organism: Tenrec ecaudatus (assembly GCF_050624435.1). Lineage (NCBI taxonomy): Eukaryota > Metazoa > Chordata > Mammalia > Afrosoricida > Tenrecidae > Tenrec > Tenrec ecaudatus. The sequence goes on along the minus strand of NC_134545.1, from coordinate 87,251,495 downwards.
ATTAGCAAATTGGAGAAGGGGAATAGGTTGCAGAAGAATATAGTGATTGTTTGCAAGTCAGTGCTGCCTCCGCTAAGGCCACCCCACAAGCACATCGCTGCCGTGTTCTTCTTTCCGACTCTGCTGGGGAAGGACTGTCCCTACTCAGTGTGACAGTGCGTGACAGTGACTTCCTAGACAGTGGCTCAAAAAGCAACCCCCCCACCAGGTCACCTCGGCAGGACACCTGTCTTGGGGCAAGTGGCTGAGGGTCTCTTTCAGAGCCCAGAAGGGCTGGCTTCCTATGAGCTGAAGCTTAAGTCAGATGCTCTAAGGTGACCACAAGCTTCCCTGTGAGAGCTGGGTTGGAGGGGCGGGAACATGAGCAGGGGCCCAGGGCAGTGGCGACCCTGGTCTGTAGAACAAATGACAGAGGCACGGCTCTCTCAGTCTCTCCAGAGACAGCATCCCTCTTATCTTCGTGGGGTTCACAGGTCACTCCGAAAGCCAGAGCCCCAAGGATAGCTATACATGTGAAGACCCAGGAGAACTTTACAGTTTGTCGTCCCTAAAAACCCAAGCGGCGCGAGTACTGGGCAGGAGAGGTGGTCAGTTGGCTTGTCGCCCTGTCCAGGATAACTCCGCACCCCTGGCCTTCCCTCCTTCCAGGGAAGGGGCCAGCTGCCCTACTGCAGTCACTAACTGCTGTTGGAGCCGGGTCCACAGAGCCTTCCCTCGAGACTGGAGGAAGGCCCACCGCGCTGGAATATATTCATGGGGTGGACAGCTCCCCATGTGCCCAGGCAGCCTTCTGCCCTGCCCCGAGAGGAGGAAGGGGCCGAGACCCCTGTTGAAGCAGTGGAGGGGCAAGTTTTAAAGTCCATCCTGTTGGCCTGTGCCCAGCCCAGACCTACCCACAAGGCCTGCCCACAGCCCCCACTGGCCCCTCACTGAATCCCGTCCTGATTTTAAAGGCCAGGGCGCTGCTTCTTGTGATGTCACGCTGGGGGAGGGGACGGACACATGTGTCCAGTCTGACTTTTGGTGTCATTCCAGAAACATAGCAAGAGCCTACGCAGCCTCAGATGGTCACAGGGTGTAGAGCAGCCAATGTCTGGAGCCCTCAGGTCCAGGAGATACTGCCCTCATTGTAAGGCAGGGCCCCCCCACCCCAGGCAGACGCTATCGCCCTTGCCAACAACTACCACACAAAGGATGATCCATGCTCAGGCTGCGACTCTCCTCCGGGGGCCCATGGGGGCCAACTAAAGCGCCGAGCTGGGGAGCACTCCAGGAGGAGCCTGCACATCCTCACCAGCCAAAGGGGGGGTTCAGTCTGGAGCCTGAAGCAGAGTGGGTGGGGCAGGGCCCACCCTGGGGACCTTGAACAGCAGCGGAAAGTTCACACCGACCCCTAGCGACAGGGTTTCTGAGACAAAAAAATCTGTGTGCGCGCGCGCGCGCGTGCGCACGCCTCTTTCTTTCTCCAGAGGAGCCGCTGATGCTGCTGATGCTGCTCTTGCGGTGAATAGCCCACGGCTTAGCCACGAGAGTGCCTTAGGGGCAACAAATAAATACAGTCTCTGCCTGCCTCTTCAGCGCTCAGTCCTGCACGGAGAGGGAGGCGGTGGCATGCTGGGAACTTTGAGCCCACCGGGTATGAGCGAGTCAAGCTGGGCACCCCTGGCCCTCTCAGCACACGTGCACAGCAGACACACATGCCTGTGGAGAAGGATGTGCCAGCAGCAGGGCTGTACTGCGCAGCTCCTCCAGAGGCGGCCCGGCCCGGGCAGAAGGCTTGCTTTTAAAAAGTAAGCGAACACACAATTGATGCGTGTATGGATTGGGATAAGAGCTGTATGAGCCCCTAATAAAACGTTTAAAAAATAAAAAGTAAGCGAACGCCACCAGACTCGGGCTGCGGGGAGGCCCGTGGCTGGCTCTCGGTGCTGGGTGGTGAAGGAGCTCACACATCTGTCCGCAGCTGGGTGGGCAGTGTGCATGGTGGCTGGTGGGGGGGGAAGCAAGATTAGCCACCCCCCCTTCCCACCCCCCAGTTTTGGAGTTCCTAGAGCAGTTCCCTTGAAAAGTTCGTGCGTGTGTTTGGTCAGAGACCTTCCTGCACCCTGTTCTGACAGTCACTAGGCACCCTGAGTGCTGGGCCACGTGATGACATGAGGGGGCAGAGCAGGTGTCCACGCCTTTCAAGGAGGGTCCTTGGAGGATTCACCCGAATAAAAGGCATCACAGAGGATTCGGAAACCTGCTACAGGTGCCACGGAGACTCAACACTGTTTCCTTCTGCGCCTTCTCCAAACCCTGGGTCCTCTGGCTTCCTTCCTCGCCCCTCAAAGGCAGCGAGGGAAGTGTCAGGAAAACCCCTTTCCTAAGCAGAGCTCAGCCCACCAGCCTTCTTCTGGTGACAGCAGAGGAGGTAGGAGGTCCTCAGCCCAAAGTGCACCTCTGGGGGCTGTGGACGTTTCAGCGCCAGCTCCCTGATCCACGATGGCGCAGCGCCCTCCGAGGCCCACGGCACACTCAGGACGCTCTGACAGGGAGGCAAGGCCAGCCAGCTGTCTCGCCAAGGTCCGAGGGAGCACCCAGGCACATCCAGTCCTGCCCGTCCCATGTACTCACCCGCCGCGTGCCGCCTGTAAAGAAGACAGGCCCCTGCTCCCCACTGCCAGAGCGCGTACAGGGTTGGTCCAGTCAGGGCTGGCACCTCTCTCTGGAAGCAGTGCCTTCTGTTTACTCGCCCATCCGTCTGGGACGGAAAAACCTGTCCAAACCCAACTCACCGACTTTAGGGTGGTTTGGACGCCTAGGGACCCCAGCAGGCCGAGTTGGGCCACCCCCATCGGGTTTCTGAAGTTGCAAATCTTTATGGAAGCAGACAGCCTTATCTCCCTCCTGCTGTGTTCTAACCACCAACCTTTTGGTCCGAGCACAGTGCCTAACCCACAGCCCCAAGCTTTAAGCTCTGGTGGTGTCGTGGTTATGTGCTGGGCTGTTAACCCAAAAGTCGGCAGTTCAAAACCACCAGTGGCTCTGAGGGGGAAAGACGAGGCTTTTTACTCCTGTAAAGAGTTAGTTTCGGAAACTCGAGAGGCAGTTCTACTCTGCCCTGTAGGGGTTGCTGTGAGTCGGAATTGACTCCTATCAAGACTTACGGTCTCAGAAGCCCTCCGGAAGAGTTCTCCCTTGGCCTGTGGATTGCTAGGAGTTGGAAGTGAGCCAACAGTGGGGTTCAAAGAAGGGGAACACAGGGAAAAAGAAAAACTGGGGAGGGGGCCTGAGACTGGTGGTTGAGGAGGACTTGGATTGTATCTGTGAATCTGGAGCCTCCAAGTAGGGCTGTTGGGGAAGTGTTGGACTGCTGTAGAACCACAAGGTCAGGGGATCGAGCCCACCAGGGCTCCTGTAAAGATGTACAGTCTTGGAAATCCCAGAGGGTCACTCTGAATCAGAGTACTTGATGGCAGTGGGTTTGGGACACTTAAAACTTAGAAAGAAGACCCTTTCCCTTAGAGCTCTGGTTTGCAGTGGGGATCCCTGCAGCAGCTCTCACCAGAGAACATGGGGGTGAGATCTGAGTGAATCTGGGGTCATTGCCGGGTCACCACCAAACTTGACCAGCCGTCCTTTCAACAGCTTAGCTTTCCATTATTATTATTAGTTATCATTATCAGCTTTCCTTTCTTGAACCATCACTCTGGCATCTCCAAATTAGCCCGAGACCCACGAGGCAGGCCACTTCCCACAAACTTCACACTTGTGTTGCTTTATTTTCCTTTTCTCCTGCTATGATGCCCCCTGGCCTCACAACGGCCCCTTCCTGCCTCTGAGAGTTTTTATTAGGACTCCTAGCTCCATTTCCTTCAGAGCCGCACATGGATTCTTAGCGGCACTTTCAGCTTTCTTGCTGGGCCCTGAAAACATCAACAACAACAAAAACTAAGATCAAGATGGTAAACACATCTATAGACATGACCAGGCAAAATCCAGGGGAGGACAGCCACACACGCCTACAAAAGCACCCTGAACAACAGCGAGGCTGATGGTGCACTTTTGCTTGGGAGCAAAGCTCATCTGTACCTGGGAGCATCCGAAGCAGGGCTTTCCCATAGCCCTTCTTTTGCTTAAATCCCAAGGGGTAGAGGTGCTGCCCCTTGGCAGACTGGTCCCACAGAAATCTGGGAGCCTGGAGGGACACACTGTTCTAGAAGGAATCTGTTCCCCTTGTTTGCTTGGGGAGTGTATCGAGTTTTGTTCTTGGCATCTCCGTCTTCCCTTCAGGGAAGAGAACCGTGTTGATAGCATGCACTCTGGCCCCTTCAACAAGAAGAATCTGTGTCCGCATCGGACAGAAAGCATTGGTTTCCCATCAGTAGGAGGTGAGAACCTTCTGGAACCAGGAAAGGAGTTGAGTGGATGGAAACAGAAATCCTTATCTCAAGCACTAGCCTCAGTGCAAAACCAGCCAGCCTTCCCTGGTCCAGACTCGGGCACGACCATCTCCACGAGTGGCAGACGTGGGTTGGTGGCTCAGGGTTTTCACACCAAAGCTCTCGTGAAGAAATGACTGCTGACTGAGTCACTAGACAAACTGGATTAACCGACCAAACTGAACCCTTCCTCCCAGCCAACTTCCACATCAAAACAGTCTGAGGAGAAAGGAAAGATCAAGGTACGAAGGTGCCCTGACCAAGTGGAGAATCACGTTTCCGAAGATTTCTTTCTTTCTTAATCCAGTCATGTCTGGCTGGCCCACCATCCTGCCAGGCAGTTGTGTACTGCAACCCCTGAAAAGCAGCACACTGCAAAACAACTTTGCTTTAAACACAAACCAAAACAAAAAGAGCTCATTAATAAGGAGAATTTCAAACAGGTATCAAAATAGAGAAAAATAATGATTGATGACTTATAACAGGTGATGACTTCAACAGTTATTGACTTTTAGACAATCTTGATTCATTAATAAACCACCCGCCATTTTTCAACCCTAGCTCCACAAATTCTTCTGAAGCAAATTTCACACATCATATCATTTCGTCTACAAATATTTCAATATGGACTTCTAGATGAGGAGTCTTTTAAAAAGACATAACCATGATTATTGACACTACACCTAAAAAATAGATGTTTCCTAATATTTTTTAAAAATCCAAGTAAGTATCAAATTGCACTTTCCATCATTGTCTTTTCATAGCTGTCTTCACATAGTAAGCCAGGTGGACCTTGGATTTAGCAGGCTTATCTCTTAAGTATTTGCTGAAGAAACCAGGTGGTTGGTCCAGTAAATTTGGTCCAGTCTGAACTGTGCCGACTGCAGTCACCACCGCCACCCCCATTCCCAGGGTCATTTAACCAACCGGTTCCTCTGCCCCTTGGTATTTCTGCAAACATGTCACAGGTAAGAACTAGAAGTGAGGTTAGCAGCCATTGATAGTAACTGCTTAGATTCTCAATATGTTATTAGAAACCTGTAGAAACAGAGATCGTATCATTTGCCAGGTATGCAGAGCAAGGTGAGTAGAATGCATGCTTCTTTCCCTGGGGTTGCCAGTTTCCAGAATTCCAAACTGGGTCCCAACATCTTCTGAAGATGATCAGTTAAGGATTGTTTTTATCTTTTACTTTATTTTTTGAAAGATCATTTTATTGGGGGATCTTACAGCTCTTAAACAATCCACACATCAATTGTATCACGTGTATTTGTACACAGGTTGCCATCATGATTTTCTAAACATTTACTTTCTCTTTGAGCCTTTAGTGTCGGCTCCTCTTTACCTCCTTCCCCCCACACTCCCATCCTCGTGACCCCTTGATAAATGATTTTTGTTTTCATGTTTATCTTTTAAAATATTATTACAAATGCACTTATGGCAGCATGTTTGATGTGCTTCAGTTAGTATTGTTACTGGTACCTGCCCCAGCTTTGGGCAGTGAGGAGAGTCTCTACAACAGACTCCTGTGTCTGTTACCCAGGACCCTCCCACCTGTGCATGTGTCCTTGGTTCCCACATGTATTTCCTGCCTCAGCCCTGAGATAAGCCATTCCTCGTGATTTGATTTCTTTTCAAGGGAAATGACACAAAACTAGGAGATGTATCAATTAAGCAGTTGTTGTTATTCATATTTGAAAGATTCTATCACTGGAAAACACCGCCACTGTTTACAAGAACATGAATGATGGCGGAGGGCTCCAGTGAGAAACTGGGGGATGCGGAATCCCTGCGCCGGGCAGAGCAGCAGTTCATTTCCTCTAGAAGCCAGAACCTTAATTCTCAGCTCAGGAAACGAGCTCTCTTCCCGCCGTGGCTTACATCAAGACTCAGGCAGCAATATTTATGGGTGCTCTCGGGGATCAGTCCTAGAGGGGCCTGGGCTGGGGCAGGTCTGGAGGAGCCTGGACCCAGAGGTGGAAGGAGGCATGGCTGTTTGCAGGAAGCCAGGCTGAAGCTTGCTGGGTGCTTGAAGGATACTGGATCGGAACAAGCACCTCTGAGTTCTGTGGTCTTGGCTCTGAGACCGCCAACCCACACAGCGCACACAATTCCCTTCTTGAAGTGACTTCAGAGATGGCAAGCCTACCGAGGCCCAAGGCTGTCTGTGTTAGAAAATGCTGCCACATCCCAAGGAGCAGTTTCTACCCTGGGTCACAACAACAAAAGTCAAACACCTCTTCCATATGTCAAGAACCTATATGGGTTTAAACACTTATTGTGGGTCAAATTTCTTGTCCATATCATATCCCCAAATCTTTTCCTATCTTGGAGATACTACGTTTTGACCCCAGGGTCCACAAAGCCAAACTCGGATTTGAACGTAGGCGACTTGTCTTTGTTCCCACTCTCATCCACGCTGCTGCCCAGCCCTCCGCTGAGCCTTTTCAAGCTAGCTGCAGAGATGTGGGTCTGTCTACCAGGCTATCACGCTAGGCTGCTCCGCTCTACCACTGCCCCTGCAGGGAGCAGCCTGAAATGCAGGTGCTAGAGACAACGAGGCCAGATTGTACTGCAAGAGCTAACCATGAAGACGCCACTGGGAAGAGTCCTGAAGAAGCTTGAAGTAGACACAACCAACATGGCTATATCTAAGAGTCTGGTTATCAATGAGTGTCTCCTCCGGTTGTCTGAATGGGCTAATGTGTGTGTATAAAACTCTGAGAAGGGGAGTCAAGAGGGTGTGCAGGTAGAACCAGCTGCCCAGCGCTCCTGCTGCTAGACCAGCAAATTAAGAGGCACGGGAAGCAAGCTCGAGGAGAAAGTAATGGGACCGATGGTTCTGGAGGGTCTTGGGGGAATGATGAGGTGTGGGGAGGGAGTGGTGAGCAAATAAAACCAGAAACAGGAACAACTAGGGAATTAAAATCAACGATGAGGAGGATGTAGAGATCCTGGGGGTGTTGGAGCAATAGCAATCTAGCTGAGGGGAATTACTAAGAGTCAGAAGAAGGGTGAGCGGGATGGTGGGGCAGGAGGAAGGTAAAAGGAAACAGAAAAGATCTAGGAAGCAAAACTATGGATAGAGGTATAAACATAGGTTTGCACTTATGTAAATATATTAATTCATAAAAATAGAGGTATTCACCTATGTACATATGGCAATACACTGAGAAAGTGGATGGACTTTGGGCCTCAACACAAAAACACTTTGTTCTAAAAACCTGGCATTCTGTGATGCTCACCCTCCCAGCACGATCACTGTAGACAAATGGGTGCATAAGCAAATGTAGTGAAGAAAGCAGATGGTGCTCAGCTACCAAAAGATATAAGGTCTAGGGTTTTAAAAGCTTGAAGTTAAACAAGCGGAAATCTAGCAGAGAAGCAACAAGCCCCAATGTAAGAAGGACACCAGCCTGTGCAATCATGAGGTGTTGACAGGATCTGGTAACAGGCATCAGAAGACTCAAAACAAACAAACAATAACCATATTGTTGAGAGTGAGGAGAGTCAGAGCAGAGACCCAAAACCCATCTGTAGACAATGGGGCATCCCCATACAGAAGGGTCACAAGGAAGGGACGAGTCAACCAGGGTGCAGTATAGCACCGATGAAACATACAATATTCCTTTGGTTCCTTGAGGCTTCCTCAATCCGCACTATCATGATCTCAGTCATGAGCATGACCCCACACCTTTCACAGCGGGCTAGAACAGAGCATGTATATCAGTACAGATAAGAGCTCAGGACACACAGAATCCAGGAACAGGAGTGGAAGTAGCCATGCGATATCAGGAGGGTAGGAGGAAGGTGGGAAGAGGAGAGGAGGAAGGGGGAACTGATCACAATGATGGACACATAACCACACACACCCCACCCAGGAGGACAAACAGAAAGCAAGGGGGTAGGGAGACAGGAGTCAGTGTAAGACACAATAGTAATAATAATTTATAATTTATCAAGGGGTCACGAGGGTGGGAGAGAGGGATAAACGAGGAGCTGATACCAAGGGCTCGAATAGCAAGTAAGTGTTTAGAAAATAACGATGGCAAGATGTGTACACATATGCTTGATACAATCGATGTACGGATTGTTATAAGAGTTGTAAGAGCCTGGGGGGTAAGGAAGTGGTGTTAACAAACCCAGGGACAAGGGAAAAACATGGGACCCCAAATGGTAGAGAAGGGGGAGTGGCAGACCTGGTGGGAAATGATCAAGGGTAAGGTTACTTAGAGAAGAGGTATACTCTAGCCCAGGTGGCGATGAAGCATGGTAGTAGGGCAGGAGGAAAGTCAAGGGAGATGGAAGAAAGAGCTAGGAGTCAAAGGGCATTCATGGAGGTCTAGACAAAGACATGTACATGCAAATATATATAGGAGGATGGGGAAGTAGATCGATGTGTCTATATTTATAGGTCAAGTATTAAGGTGGCGGAAGGACCTTGGGCCTCTACTCAAACACTCCCTCAATGCATGAATACCTTCTTTTATTAAATTGGAACTCTATGATGCTCACTCTCCCGACACAACGGCTGGAGCCAAAGTGGGTGAACAAATAAATGTGGTGAAGAAAGCTGATGGTGCCCGGCTATCAAAAGAGATAGTGACTGGGGTCTTAAAGGCTTGAAGATAAACAAGCGGCCATCTAGCTCAGAAGCAACAAAGTCCACATGGAAGAACACACCAGCCTGTGTGATCGAGTGGTCCCAAAGGGATCAGTTACCAGGCATCAAAGAACAAAAAATCATATCATTGACGGCACACCTCCATGATAGGATCGCTGAAGACAAATGGGTACATAAGCAAATGTGGTGAAGAAAGCTGATGGTGCCCGGCTATCAAAAGAGATAGTGTCTGGGGTCTTAAAGGCTTGAAGGTGAACAAGCGGCCATCAAGCTCAGAAGCAAAAAAGCCCACATGGAAGAAGTACACCGGCCAGTGCGATCACGAGGTTCCCAAGGGACCAGGTATAAGGCATCATGCAAAAAAAAAAGATATAAGTGTGTGTATGTGTATATATGTGTATATGTATATATGTATATATATATCATATTAAATGAAGGGGGACGTGCAGAGTGGAGACCCAAGGCCCAAGTGTCGGCCAATGGAGATCCCCTCATAGAGGGGTTTAGGAGAGGAGATGGGTTAATTAGGGTGTGAGGTAGTATCGATGAAGAACACAGCTTTCCCCCAGATCCTGGATGCTTCCTCCCCCCAACTACCATGATCCGAATTCTACCTTGCAGGGCTGGATAGGACAGAGGCTGTACACTGGTACATATGAGGGTTGGAGGTACAGGGAATCCAGGGCGGATGATACCTTCAGGACCAAGGGTGTGAGGGACGATGCTGGGAGAGTGGAGGGTGAGTGGGTTGGAAAGGGGGAACTGATTACAAGGAGCCACATGTGACCTCTTCCCTGGGAGAGGGACAGCAGAGAAGGGGGGAAGGGAGACTCCGGATAGGGCAAGATATGACAAAATAACGATGTATAAATTACCAAGGGCACATGAGGGAGGGGGGAATGGGGAGGGAGGGGGGGAAAAAAAGAGGACCTGATGCAAGGGGCTTAAGTGGAGAGCAAATGCCTTGAGAATGATTGGGGCAGGGAATGTATGAATGTGCTTTATACAATTGATGTATGTATATGTATGGATTGTGGTAGGAGTTGTTTGAGTCCCTAATAAAATGTAAAAGAAGAAAAGAGAAAAAAATGATTAGGGCAAAGACTGTACAGAGGTGCTTTATACAATTGATGTATGTATATGTATGAACTGTGAAAAGAATTGTATGAGCCCCAATAAATTGTTAAAATAAATTAAAAAAAAAAGAGTTGTAAGAGCCGCCAATAAAATGATCTTTTAATTAAAACCACAACAACAAAAACTCCCCGGGGAGATCGAGGGGAGGAAGGCAAAGCTTCCTCCTCCTATAGAGAGTTACACACAGCCTCAGAAACCCAGAGGGGCAGCCCTACCCTGCCTTTACACTGGCATTATGAGTTGGAATCGACTCGGTGGCAGTGAGTTTCGCTTGGTTTTGGGGGGCCAGAGATGCGAGAATACATCTGCAGGTGAGTTATCCTAACTTAATGTCTGAATCAAATAGCCTCTTTTTACGAAGAAGCTCAGAGCATTTTCTGCAGATCCATGGAAGTTAATGGAATTTGCTTTAAATCTGGCATCCGCTCAGTGGGAGATGCATGAGATGCTAGTTCTTAACAGGGCTACCCAAGTCTCTGTTCCTCCCACCAAATGCTTGGGTGGGCACATGCAAATACCACATGGGTTAACTTTAATAAAGGGGCTCCGTCCATTTTTGTTTTCACCCCACCTGGCAAGAAAGGAGGCACCATCTCTGAGGCCACAGAGAAGAGAGACCCCAGGGGCCCTGGAAGAGTGAGTTCAAGATCTCTGGCTGAAGTTGCGGAGGCTGCCGAGGCACTGCCCTGAGACTATGGAATTGTGGGTCAGAGTGACTGGTGGGCTGGCGTCCTGGCCCAGGAGGCAAAGGCCAAGGGATCGTGTGGGTGACACAGAGGATCATCCGAGAGAGACCTGAGAACCACAGGGCCGAGAGGCTGAGAACCAGACAAAGAGAGACTTGGTGGCCAGATGAGGAGACCAAGGACCGTATCCTTACTGTTGGTTGATCCTGACTTCCGCTAACCTGTTGATTTCCCTAAGAACCCTCCCTAATTGTGAGTGTGGTCTGTGAGTTCTGTGTGGCATTACAATTACTGGAAGTCTGCATAGGTGGTAAGTGGCATGGAGCAACAGCTGGGGTCAGAATAGGCAAAGGAGGAAAGAGGCGATTCATTTCACAGGACCTCTGGAATCTCAGACTTGGAGAAGGGATTGTGTCCCCTGAAAAGCAGGTGTTAATTTGGCTAGGCCTTGGTCCCAGTGTTGAAATATCCTCCATTCTGATGTGCTGTAAATCTAAACCCCTGCCTGTGGTTTCCTTGTTGGGGTGCTGAGAGGTGGGCAGTTGGAATCCGCTGGCTGTGGGCGTAGTCTGCATCAATAAAGATCCAGAGGCTCAGAAACCCGAGGGAGCTGCTCTATCTATTCTATCTCACAAGGCTGCTGGGAGTCAGTGTCCTCAAAGGCAGCGGGCTGGGTTACGTTACAGATGAAGTTAGGCGTGTTACAGGAATGGGGCAGGACTGTGGTGGGATGCAGCTCCCTAACTTACACCACCATCCTTACTAGATCACAGCCCTGAGCTTCCCTGGGGGGTGGCCTGTAGTACTTTTTCTCTTACTGGAGATGAGAGAGACTCCAGCTGAGAGGGAGGGTCCCCAATGAGGGCCCCTGCTGGGGGAATTTCCTCCAAAGTTAAACCCAGTTAACTCACTGCCATTGGGTGGATTCTGACTCAGCGCAACCCTATGGAACAGAACAGAACTGCCCCTGTGAGCTTCCCAGCATGTAATCACTCTTTACAGGAGTAGAAAGCCTCTTCTTACTCCCAAGGGAAAACTTCCTCGACCCAGGGAAAGATGGGTGCTACCACACCTGGGGACTGCCAAGGAACGCTGGGCTCACGGATGTTGAAGGAGACACAGTGGTCACGCACTTCACTGCGAATGCAAGGTCAGCGGTTTGAAACCACCAGCTGCCCCGAGAGAGAGAGAGAGAGAGAGAGAGAGAGAGAACACTTCTGCTTGTTCAAGCCGGCCCACTTGTATTTCTGTGACCTCAGCAACAAGTCACGAAGCAGTTGCCTCTCAATCGTCAGTGGGCCATGCTCTCTAAGCTCCACTCACTCAGGCCATCGAGTTGATTCCAACCCACAGTGAGCCTGTAAGGGGAACAGCCCCGTGAGTTTCCGAGACTCTAAAACTCTATGAGAGTAAGAAAGCCTCGTTTTTCTTCTGAGGAGCAGCTGGTGGTTTCAAACTGTTGACCTTGTGTTTAGCAGCCCAACTTAGAACCCGCTACTACAAGGGTTCTGCTCTTTCAGTCAGGGGTTGGCAAGTTTTGTCTGTGAAGCATCCAATATCAAATACGTTAGACTTTGAGGGCCACAGAGTGTGTGTCAGCTAATCAATTCTGTGGATGTTCCACCAAAGAAGCCACAGAAAAAGGTAAGCAAATGAGCATAGCTATGTTCCAACAATGTTTAATTTACCCAAACTGGAACCATTTATCCAGCTGGAACCATATTTTGCCGATCCCTGCTCTTAGGGTTTAAATCTTCCCCTATTTTGGTGGGCCTGGCAGATCTGGAGGCGGGCTAGAGTGAAATATACATGCACATCACTTAAACTTCCAGGCACAGGCCCACTTCTGTTTTTCTTCGGTGGAGCACAAGGCCAACCTTTCAATTGCTCATCTAGAATCTTGGGAAAGTGCAGGGAAGTCAGGGATTTGTTGTGACTTATAGCTGGTCTGCATTATAAACAGATAAAAGAGCAAACATTTTACAGATCCATAGCAACTAGGAAAGAGAGTAAATCAGGCCAAGAAAAAGAAAACACCAGGAAAATCAAAGAGTATGAGGAAGGAAAATTATTTTACTATAAACAGGCAGCTCCATTTGGCTTCGGATAGCCGGCTGGGGCAATAGGCTGCTTATCCAAACCAGGCAGCAAAAGAATTCAACAGCTCTCATTGGTCATGACAGAGCACCTCCTTTCAGCAGAATGGACAGTACTTGCGGCAAAGACATTGGGGACACTAGGGACCTCCAGAGAATAGAAAGGCAGGTAGGCAGTTTATGTGGAAAAGCTGACCTGCAGCCTAGCCATGTCTCACCTGGGTGCCATACTCGATCTTTCTGACTCCCTCCGCTTACCTGCAGAGCACAGAAGAGGAGCAAAGCTTGGCTGGTCTCCTGGACCTGGCAGGGGAACCCTGTACCCTCCCCCAGAGTCTCTTGTTGAGCCCAGCTAGGCAGAGCCTGCTGACACCCGAGAGCAGTGGGGTCACTTCGTAGACAAGGGAGTCTGGGGCTGCCTGGCTGGGGACAGGATTCCACTAGGCTCGAGGTTCCGAGTGCTAGGATGGCAGGATGGCAGAGGTGAGAGAAATCCAGGCCAGTGGAGGCTGTGCTACCTTGATGGCATGTCTAAGCACTGACTGCTAACCACAAGGTCAGTGGTTCAAACCCGCACGCCTTCCACGGAGGCTAATGAGGCTGTCTATGCCGAAGAGTTTCTTATCGTCTCAAAAAGACAAAGGGGAAGTTCTGTCCTATCCTTCAGGATCACTATGAGTTGGGCTCAACTGTGGCAATGAGTCTGGAGAGATGACTGTACCCCACATGCTGCCACAGCCCCAGCCCCTCCGGGCAAAGACCCTCTCAAAATGCAGGTGGGCAGTCTCAGAGACCTCAAACTCATCAGAACTCTTTTTTTTTTTTAATGGAAGAAAAAGATGGGCTTTCACTCCCAGAACTGGGCATCTCACTTTCCTCCTCGAGATGCTTCCAGAGCTTTCTATTGCCCGTCAAGAGTCGAATCCGGATTCTTTGTCGGCAGGCCGAGCATGTTCGGAGCCCTTGGCAGCACCAGCCTTTCCAGCACCTTCTCCTCCCTCCAACTCCATCAGTCTGCTCTCATTTCCTCACCGGTGGGAAGCGCTCCGCCTGCTCCAGGGCCGGCCCATGGGGCTCCCTCTGCCAGAAACCTTCTCCTCACTGTCTGCAGTCTGTCCTTTCCTCATTCTCTGATCCGAACCGGGTCCCCCACCTGCTTCTTCCGGAACGTCCTGGTCTTTCCCGTTCAGAGATCTTCTGGAATCAAATCTTTATTTGCCTGGGTCTTCGGGATCTGTCTCCATGACTTCAGGGCAGGGAGCCTGCCTGTCTGTCTGTCCAACGCCGTTTACTCAGCTGCCCACGGGGTCCCATGGGAATACAGCACCTTCCTCAAGCCTGTTCTTGTCATCTACAAGGAGACCCTGGAGCCTGGGCAGCAACAGCGTGCTGACCGTGCAAGCCAGGGCCGGGGCGGGTGGTCCTGCCCAGCCCAGCCCAGCACTTCTCTCAGCCCCAGTCTTCATCTGAAAAATCAATACCTTCTTCGCTGGGCGGGCTGGCCAAAGGGAGCAAAGTGACTCCGATAGCTTCATACACCATTGCTACTGTTTTATCATCTTTAATGATCGAAAAGTACACTTTGAAAACATGGCCTCCATTTAAAAAAAAACACACAAAACTCTCCACCACATGTGAAATTTTCCCTTTGGGCACCATAGGAGGAGGCAAAAACTCTAGAAGTCTGAATAAAGCATCGAGATTCCACTTTGCAAACGGGACCTGCTGTCAATACTGGAAGGGTCTCTCTTTCAGGGACCGGAAGCATGACAGCTAGATCTCAATGGTCCCGGTAAGGATGGCCCAGTTTTTTTGAACCTCGAAGGCAGAGCATTGAATGTGCACAAGCCAGTCTTTCTCAACACGAAACTCACTGCCACTGGGGTCCCCACCCATAGGGACCCATAGGACAGGACAGAACTGCCTTTTTGGGTTTCTGAGACTTCAGCTCTTGACAGGAGTAGACAGCCTCCTCGCTGCCGTGGAGTGGCTGTTGGGCTCGACCTGACCTTGGTTAGCAGCTCAGTGAGTCTGTGCCTGACGACTAAACAAAAGGTTGTTGGTTTGAACCCAGCCCGCAGCGTTCGCAATAAAGTCCTCGTGGTCTAGTTCTATAATGCCGACAGCCAAGAGAAAAACTTCCCGGGCACTTCTATTCTGTAACACAAGGGGTGTCCAGGAGGTGGGTCAACTCAGTGGCAACGGGTTTGGCTTTTTGTGTTTCGAAGGCCAAACCCAGAAAGAGCGCCGGTTGATAAGGACTGAGAATAATTACTTTGTTGCTATAAAAATATTTCTGTACAACTAGCTTTCTTCTTTTTAAAAAATCATTTTATTGGGGGCTGTTAAGAGTTATTTTTTTAAGAGTTCTTATAACAATCTATACATCTATGTGTCAAGCACATTTGTACATATGTTGCCATCATCCTTTTTAAAACATTTTCTTTCTACTTGGTATCAGCTCCTCATTTTTTACCTCCCTCCCTTCCCCTCCCGCCCTCATGAACCCTTGATAAATTATAAATTATTATTATTTTACAATTATTCTAGTTACTGGATGGCCACACAGTATTATTATCATGACAGATTCGTTTATCTAATTAACACATGCTTGAAAAACCCAAACCTTTGGCAACGGCTCTTAGCATGGAAAATGCTTAGTTCTCTTTATTTAGCCATCCTACCGCTAGGCCTTCATCCCACAGAAATACTTAGGCAGGTGGGCAGAAGTTATTAGTCTAGAAGGGTGATCAACGCAGGAGACGGGTGGTAGGTAAAACTGGAACAGGCTCAAATGCCAACACGAGGAAACTGGTCAAATAAAGTGCAGACACTTGAGACGAGGACCAAGTGCATAGTGAGAAGGAAAGTCCGACCGGAAGGGTCTCCAAAAGATCAAGAGTTGGAAAAGCAAACTAAGCCCCAGTAAGAACCACTTGGACTACCCTTCTGAAATCCTACCAATGATCTGCCGGAAGGAAAATCTGGAATGGAAGCACCAGAGCTGTCCCACAGGGGAATGAATGATGAAGGGTTTTCACGCTCTGGGTCCTCGGGTGCCGTTTTAAGAGTCGACACGCATTCCCTTTACCAATAGGGAAGAACATATAAAAATAAATACACAAAGATCTCTGCGGGCATTAGTCCATGAAGGCCAAGGGGCGCCATCCACCACAACTCTGTCGGAGCTCAGGAGAGGTCCCTGCTCCCATGGTGCCCACGTGGCACCCAACTTGGGCCCAAACCACGAACAGAGCTGACTCTGCATGTCTCGGGGTTGCCGCCAGGCCGCAGCAGTGAGGGTACCGGAGGGGCTGGGGGGTGGGGGATGCTTCTCCTCAAACTCAAGTGAAACAGCCGGGGCGTGTGTGGTGAAGACCTCCCAGCGACAGAACAGAGGGCAAGCTGCCTCCCAGCAGAATTCTAAAGGGCCACTGGGCCGGGGAGTGGTCTCCTAGTGAAACCCAGAGTGTGGGGGCGGGGGGCAGTCCCTGGCAATCTGAGGAGGGAGACCAAACTGAAGATAAAACTCAAAGAGGAAAGGGGAGTCTGAGCCCTCTGGGTTTCTCTTCCGGAAACTGGCTGCAAAGTATGAAGAAAGAAGGTCAAGTCTCCACTGGTACCGTTAGTCACCAATTCACTGCAGAACTTTTCAAATGCTTCGAGCCGAGGCGGGCTTGGGCACCATCGCTGCCGCAGGTGGAGGGAGGAGGGCCGCCCCGTCTCATGACCGGAGTGTTCTCTTCCCACACGGTACTTTTGTCCTGGCGCTGTGTTCCCTGATCCCGGCAGGCCTGCACCCTCTTGGGTAGGTGTGGCACATCACGCTGAGCCCACCTAAAGGCCAGTCCCCTCAAAACCAACAGAACCCACGCTATGTTCCTCCGCCTTTTCATGGTCACGACGTTCAGGGATCGAGGGCCCGGGCTTGGCCCCAGGAGGTGATGGCTGACCGGTCAGCCAGTACGGCTGTCTCACTTTCCTGGTACAGGTCTGGCCAGGGACACAGCAGGGGAGCCAGTGAGGGGAGCTTGGGGCTGGGGTGGTGTCCAGACTGGTCTTCAAAACAGACATGAGACAGAAGAGTCTCTACCATGACCAGGCGAACTCTGTCGGGTGTAATTCCTGGATTCTAGGGACTAACTACGACAGCAGTTGAAGAAGGCAAACGAGGCAGAGCTTAATGTTAAGAACTCAGGTCCCTAACACCATCACTGAGCGAATAACAGCTAAGCCTGGTTTGTCCCACCTCCAGATGACTTGCTCCGTAAGCCAAGTGCCCTTCTTGTGTACGTCATGGCAACTGAGATACAAGAAGACGAAGCAATGCTCTCTAACAGGCAACGGCATGCCACTTAACTGAGGTACTGGATGACCCCACCGCTCAGAGCTGCAAACGAAAATCCCGGCGTTCCATCTGACCTGCCACCACCAACGGGGTGGCCGCATGATCCACACAGAATTACTCAGCGTCCTCTACAGATGCTGGAAGAAAAGAGCTTTGACCTGCCGAGTATCCCAGGGGCTTCAAAGAGACTGGGAAAATGGAATTAAAAAGACAATGCCATTGTTCTGTGAACTGTTTGGGACCCCCTCGTACAAACAGAGACCAACGCAAAACTAGGAAGGGTGATGTTCCTCGTTCTTGGCATGTGGGGAGCAAGGCCAACACAGAGGGAGCGAGACCCCTGAGGGCTGAGAACACAGAGATCAAGCCACGCCCGGACCCTTGGGCATCCCAGTCACCTAAGCCAACGGTGCCCATGCTTCGTTTGAGATGGGCTTTCTCTCTCGTTCTCTTTATCTGCAACGTGGAGAGCCCCAGCTAAGATACTAACTAATGGCCTTCAGTGAATCCATAACAGAAGTTCTGAAATGAGGTGGTTTTAATAAACAAAGAGTTGTTTTCTCGGTTTAGGGGGCTAGGAGTCCCGATTCAAGGTGCAGGCTCTAAGGGAAGGTTTTCTCTTTCGATTGCTTCTGGAGGAAGGTCCTTGTTTGCTTCTGAGCTTCTGCTCCTGGCACCTCTCTCCATCTCTGGTTCTCTCTCTCATCTCTCTGCTTTCCTGTCTCATCAACGTAACAGAAGCACTCATTCCCAAACGGGATCCTAACTAGGGGCGTAGAGGCTGGGACTTGCAGCACATTTTGAGGGGGACCTCATTTAACCCACATTGTGAAGCCTTCGCCTTCTCTGACTCTTCCATTCTCCCAGGCTGCTCATTTCCACCTCCTTTTCTCAGCTTCCCACCTCTGAGCCACCCACAGAAGGGCCAGTAGGGCGTAATTACGGGCTGCCTGAGTGGTTCTTGGCAGCACACTTCAGAGACAGCCTCCCGGAGCCCCCCGGAACCTGGCTGGGTGTGGGCACTCCCACTCCACACTCACCAAGCCCTGCTGTTCACCTTCCCTTGCCTACCAGGGCACTACACTGGGGATGCTATTTCAATCTGGAAAAGCAGGTCCAGTAGTCCATACACTTGATTATACTGCTCGACAGGGCCTCACATGAACCTGGGGGGTGGGGTGGAGTACTCCGCGGAAAGTCAGTGGGTCCAAGGAGGACGCCAAGCATGAAGCCAGTTCATCCAACAGAATCACTGTGCCACTTACTCATGTCTGGTCTACCCACGGACACATCAAATACACAATGCACGGTGTGCATGCCTACCCGGGGAGGGGGCTTCCAAACATTCCACTATCCTTTCACTCCATTTCCCACTCATACACAGCCCTTGTAGACAGAGAGTGGTGTCGAGGGTGGCAACTGAGGGTGTCCTGCTCTGAGAAAACCTGAGAGGCCTAAACCCAACCCCATAAAACAGTTACAGGAAGGGGCAATTCTGCACACTGTGAGAGCATCTTCGCTGTGCATCTTTGGACTGCATTACTCTACTGCATTAGAAGAGAGTCTGAAAAAACACGAGTCTCATTTGCCAAGACTTTATGGGCACTGTCAGCTGCACAAATCAAGGAGCTGTCTTTGAACTGCATGGGGCTTGGGGCGGTACACTGTGAAGTACAAAACCAGGCGATTTCATGGGTGTCACTATGTTGATTCTCTGCACGGGAGCAAGAGACTGGCGCCAACTACGATCAGGTCAGCTGAGGCAGGAACAAGCAAGGCACTTCCCAGCGGGGTTCCGATGTGAAACGGGCTCTTACTGCTACTACAACTAGGGTCCATGGTACCCCCTCTCCAGCCAGATAAATGCTTTAGGATGGAAAAATAGCAACAATCGCAAGTGATACTTACACAGGGGAGCTACGCAAAGTTCATAGGAAATTCCAGTATATATATTTTCGCCCATTATTTTTTAATTCTGAACTTTTTGAAGTCCCCCACCCCGTACATACCACTTGCTAGGTATCAGGTAAGGCGTTCCGGTGGGACAATGATTAAATGCTCAGCTACCAGCTGAGAGGTTGGCATTGCGAATCCACTAACCACCCTCTGAGAAACAGCTTAGCAAACTGTTCCCGTAGACACTGGGATCTGGCAAAGGCTATGGAGCCATTCTGATCTGTCCCCCAGGGTCTCTTTCAGGTGGAACCGGCTCAACAGCACGTATCACCACCACTACCAGTCACACTTAGAGTGCGTTCCAGCCACGAACGCATCCCACCTGCTCAACAGCACCCTACTTAGTGACTCGGATTCTCCCTGCGTTTGGAAAGGAGCAAGTGCATGTGCAGCGCGGTCACACAGAGGAAAGCCAGGGGCAGGGACAGTCTGTGACCAGGGGCCATCCTCTTTTTTTCTTTTTAAAAAAATGGCTTTTATTATTATTATTTATCATTTTATTGGGAGCTCTTACAGAGATCGTAACATTCCGTAATTTAGTCACATCAAACAGTTATAGATATATATATGTATATGCATATATATACATATATATTGCCATATCTTTATACCATCTAATATATCCATTCACCTACAATGCTGTTATTCGCTCCCCTCAAGTGCGGCTATACAGTCATCGTTGTTGTCAGTCCCAATCCCCCCTCCCTCTCTTCCCCTAGCCTCAGGAAAGCGTTACTCCCACTACTACTTTTTCTGGGAGGGGGGTGGTGTTACCTATGTTCGCATTCATGCATCAAATGGTCTTAATGACCATACGAAACAGGGGCCACCCTCTAAACCGTGCTCATCTCTCTGCTGATACAACCCAGCGCCTAATTCACAGGGCTTCCTGCGCCTTGAATGAGCACTCAGAGCGGAGCCCGGCACATAGAATGTCCTCACTAAATGCTAGCTTTGACCCTTGTCACCAAAGGAGCCCTGGTGGCATACTGGCTTAGGCGGTTAGTTAGGCAAGGTCAGCAGTTCAAACGCACCCCTCCAGGGGAGAAAGGTGAGGCTGTCTACTATGTAGAGGGACAGTCTCGGAAACACAAGGGCAGTTCGCTGCTGTCCTATAGGGTTGCAATGAGTCGGAACCCACTTGGAGGCAGTATGTGTGGCTTGTTTGGTTGTTGTTGTTTATCTCCACTATGCAGGCTCACAGCCATGATCACCTATCTTTCATCTGTTCACATGATCTGTTTCTTATTTCATTAATTGACTACTATTCCCTGCCATGTTTCAAAAATCATCTGGGGTAGCTTTGTTCTCCCTACTATTTACGTGGTGCGGTTGTGCTACACTGTAGCAGCTAGCTCCAGGAAGATCTGGGAGACAGGGATGCAGTCACCCTGCCCCAGATCTGACATGCCTACAGTGGTCACACAAGAATCCTGGGAAGAGGGGCCATGGGGCCAGGGCTGCGAGGCACACACCAGTCCACGCACTCTCAGCAAACAGCCACAGCTTTGACTTTGGGAAATGTTCAATCCTAAGGAAGAACCCCAAAGGAATAAGATAAGGAACACTCACAGAGGCACCTGGACTCACCAGCTGCCAACATGCCGCCATATTGCTTTCTCAGTCTCGCTTGCTCTGCATATGGAAATGCCCCCGCCCTGCCCTGCATCACTGTGACATGAAGTATCATGTCAGTGTATCCTTGAATATTCCAGCCTGGACCTCCTGAGGACAAGCATATGACCTTATGTAAGCACAATACCATCATCACACCCAGCACGTCCCTGCCTGGAGCAGTGAACTCCTGCCCACCAGCTGGGAGGTTGGTGGTTTGAACCCCCCCACCCCCCGCACAAGACACCTTCAAAGACAGGCCTGGCCCCCTGCTTCTGAAAGGTCACAGCTTGGAAAACTCGATGCAGCAGTTCCACTCTGCACACAGGGGTCAGTATGAGTCGGAATCTACTAGAAGGCAGCTAACAACAAAACACGACATACCTCGCTGCCATCCAGTGGATTCTGGCACTCCGAAACAACCATGTGACACAGCAGAACTGCTCCGAAGGGTTTCCCAAAGCTAGGCATCTTTATGGAAGCAGCTACCACAGCTTTCTCCTGAGGACTAGCTGGTGGGCCTCGGGATTGGCAAGCGAGTGCTTTAACCTTTGTGCCACCAGGCCTCCTGGCAACAAACCTAGAACCAAACCAAACTCACTGCCATTGATTCTGACTCACCGCGGCCCCATGGGACAGGGAGTCGGAAGTCCGGTCTTTCTCCCGAGGAGTGGCTAGTAGTTTCAAACTGCTGACTTTGCAGCTAGCACCCCAACACGCCACCAGGGCGCCTTGTAACACAAAAAGGAGGTGCATGGTGATCTGTGTCTTTATTGGTGTTGCACAATCAGTCGTTTGGTTAAGTTGGTACCCACCCAACGTTAGCCAATGTAAATTGCTGGGGTTTTTTTGTTTGTTTGTAATGAAGAACTTTATGAAGGGGTTCTTGGAGTCCTTGTTTCCCACCAACTTTGTGTCCAATGCTGCTAGCGCCCGCTAGTAATCTTCACCTGAATCAATAACTACATTAGTCATGATGTGGTCACCCGTGATGTTTACTGCCCGTGAAAACAAACTCTTGCAAACAGAATCCTCTTTTCTCACTGACTTGCATTATCATTTCACAACCATTCCAGAATTAATTTTAGGAATTATTTGCTTGGCTCCCACCTGGCGGTGGTGCATAGCCTGTGTTACATATCTCCTTCTTGTCCACCCGAGCAGGGGCATTAAGAGGAGCCAACACATGGGAGCCCTGGAGTCAGCAGTGGGACAGGGAGCTCCCAGTCTACGAAAGCAAGAGATGCTTTTCTTTAAAGTCTGGAGAGCCTCCTTTCCTCTATTAGATCAAATTCCATGTCAAGAAAACGCTATCTTCCCAATGGTCGGTCTGCAATGGGTGGCTTCTGACGTCCCCAGCAGGGGGAGAGGAGTAGCCCCCAGCACAATTAAAACACATCTAAAGTTTCCAGAGTACGCTAGCTTTCCATTCAGCAATTTATATACATTTTCTTTTGTGACAGGAGCGGCAGAATCCTCAATGTATCCGCACTCTTCCCACTTCCTCCCTGGGTTCCCCGTTTCCATCCGCCCATCCTTTCTGGTCCTCCCTGCCTTCTGAACTCTGGAGACAGATGCTGCCCTTTGGGTCGAGTCTGGTTGATTGTTTGAAGGAGCATGCTCCTCATGGGGGTTACTATTCACTTTACAGGGCTGAGAGGTGAGCTCTTGAGTGGCTTGCATTCCAGGTGTCAGACTGTCTGGTCTTTTGTGATTTGGAAGCTTGTTCTACGCTTCTCACCCATTCTGCCCAGGACCTTCCTTGTGCTCAGTCAGCGCAGTCAGAAGCAGCAGCCTGGCACAGCCATTCCGTTCTTCTGGTCTCAGCCTAGTGACCAGAATTGTTTCCCTGAGTCCTTGCTTTCCTTTCCTCTTGTGGTGGGCAGAAAGAGATAAATAGTTGTGCCTTACATCCTGCTTGTGTAAGCTTTTTAAAAATCATTTTATTGGGGGCTCGCTTGTGTAAGCTTTTAAGACCAGTTGCTACTCACTAAAGTAGGATTTAGAACACTGCTTTTATTGTCTAAAGCAAAAATTTAAAAACCACTGTTAGGGAGTAAATTCTGATTCTTCATGACCCTGTATTATAACACTGTAGCTCTGTACAAGAACAGCCAGCCTCACTTTCTGCCGGAGGAGTGGCTGGTGGGTCTGCAGGCCAACATGCTGTGCCACCAGCTGTTACGCCAACTGGCCCAGATGTCCCTGCGACTATGACCCTCAGCTCTCAAGCTCAATGATTCAGACCCTCAAGGTGTTTGGCTCTGGCTAAGAAGTTTGCATAACTTTGCCCCCTGTGTGCTCTATTATATGCCTGGATATAGTTACAACACCTACAAACTTGTATGTTGAAATGTCCTCTCCCAAACCTATCTATGCTCAAAGGTGTACTCCCATGTGACCTCCACACCTGATCGATTTTCATATCTACCTAGATATCCACTTCAAATTACTGTTCGTTCTTTTTTTTTTAAAACAATTTATTAGGGGCTCATACAACTCTTAACACAGTCCATACATATACATACATCAACTGTATAAAGCACATCTGTACATTCTTTGCCCTAATCATTTTCTCTTTTTTTCTCCTCTTTTCTTTTTTTACATTTTATTAGGGACTCATACAACTCTTATCACAATCCATACATATACATACATCAATTGTATAAAGCACATCCATACATTCCCTGCCCCAATCATTCTCAAAGCATTTGCTCTCCACTTAAGCCCTTTGCATCAGGTCCTCTTTTTTTTTTCCCTCCCTCCCCACTCCCCCCTCCCTCATGTGTCCTTGGTAATTTATACATCGTTATTTTGTCATATCTTGCCCTATCCGGAGTCTCCCTTCTCCCCCTTCCCTGCCGTCCATCTCCCAGGAAGGAGGTTACATGTGGATCCTTGTAATCAGGTCCCCCTTTCCAACCCACTCACCCTCCACTCTCCCAGCATAGCCTCTCACACCCTTGGTCCTGAAGGTATCATTCACCCTAGATTCCCTGTGCCTCCAGCCCTCATATGTACCAGTGTACAGCCTCTGCCCTATCCAGCCCTGCAAGGTAGAATTCGGAAGATGGTAATTGGGGAGAGGAAGCATCCAGGATCTGGGGGAAAGCTGTGTTCTTCATCGGTACTACCTCGCACCCTAATTGACCCATCTCCTCTCCTGAACCCCTCTGTGAGGGGATCTCCATAGGCCGACACTTGGGCCTTGGGTCTCCACTCTGTACTTCCCCCTTCATTTAATATGGTATATATACATATACATATATGTACACATATATACATATACATACACACACATATATACATATACACACACACACATATATATACATATACACACATATCTTTTTTTTTTTTTTTGCATGATGCCTTATACCTGGTCCCTTTGGCACCTCATGATCACACTGGCCGGTGTGCTTCTTCCATGTGGGCTTTTTTGCTTCTGAGCTAGATGGCCGCTTGTTCACCTTCAAGCCTTTAAGACCCCAGACACTATCTCTTTCGATAGCCGGGCACCATCAGCTTTCTTCACCACATTTGCTTATGCACCCATTTGTCTTCAGCGATCCTATCATGGAGGTGTGCAGTCAATGATATGATTTTTTTGTTCTTTGATGCCTGATAACTGATTCCTTCGGGACCACTCGATCACACAGGCTGGTATGTTCTTCCATGTGGACTTTGTTGCTTCTGAGCTAGATGGCCGCTTGTTTATCTTCAAGCCTTTAAGACCCCAGTTACTATCTCTTTTGATAGCCGGGCACCATCAGCTTTCTTCACCACATTTACTTGTTCACCCACTTTGGCTCCAGCCGTTGTGTCGGGAGAGTGAGCATCATAGAGTTCCAATTTAATAAAAGAAAGTATTCATGCATTGAGGGAGTGTTTGAGTAGAGGCCCAAGGTCCTTCCGCCACCTTAATGCTTAACCTATAAATATAGACACATCGATCTATTTCCCCATCCTCCTATATATATTTGCATGTACATGTCTTTGTCTAGACCTCCATGAATGCCCTTTGACTCCTAGCTCTTTCCTCCATCTCCCTTGACTTTCCTCCTGCCCTACTACCATGCTCCGTCACCACCTGGGCTAGAGTATACCTCTTCTCTACGCAACCTTACCCTTGATCATTCCCCACCAGGCCTGCCATTCCCCCCTCTCTACCATTTGGGGTCCCATGTTGTTCACTTGTCCTTGGTTTGTTAACCCCACTTCCTTACCCTCCCCTACCCCCCCACCCAAAGTCCCCCCGGAACTGTCGGTCCCGTTGTTTTTCCTCCAGATAGTTCATCCAGCCTGTCCTATTCAGACAGCCCTGTGGAGACACTAACATGCACGAAAACAAGACAGAGGAAAACAAAGCAACAGTATACAACCAGACAGCAAAACAACAAAAACAAACCACTGTCAAAGAACAGAACAAAACAGTTCACAAGAGAAAAGCTTGTAGTTAGTTCAGGGATCGTTTGCTGGCCCTTAGGAGCGTTTTCCAGTCCAGTCTGTTGGGGCACCACGCCCTGGCCCCAAAGTCCACTTTCAGCATTCCCTGGGGACCTTGCCACTCCATTCCCTTGCTGTTCCGCTGCACTCCCCCAGTGATTTGCCTCGGTGTGGTGGGATCAGTCAGGTGCAATTCCCACACTGTGTCTCCGGTGCTGTCCCCTGTATCGCCCTTAGTCACTGAGTGGCATCATTTCTCATAGTGGGGCCAGCCATGTTGTTCTCTCTGTGGACTGGCTGCTCTACTCAGGAACATTCTCCTCACAGCCTGGTGGGCCAGGCTGTGTTCCAGTGTCTCCTCCTGCCCCTTCATCTGCTCCCGTGTGCTCTGATCAGATATGTCCATCTCCCAGAGCTGCAGTCAATGTAGTCCTTTGGAACAAATTCTTTTCGGGGGAGGGGCAGGATTACTGTTCGTTCTTGCTGTTATTGCAGGATCGCTGCAATGGTACTTACAGTTGCTGCCTTTTCCTCTAGCCCACCTTCCAGCGACTTCCTTGCCTTGGTTATGTCGTGCTGACCGCCCCTCTTTTCCTTCGCCCAAGTTAACACATGCCCATCTAGCTAGGAGTTTCCCTCCCGTCCCTGGTACCCACACATGATTTGAAAAGATTCTGCAAACCATGGTGGGACAGTCCCCACCCACATGAGCCAGCTGTTTCCGATAACCTAATTCCTCCGTCCTTGTAACGTCAACAGTCCTTTAGGGCCTAGACGCCACCTCCAGATTAGCGTTCCTTGGGAAGCTAAAGAAAAAGCAGATGTGTCAGGCCCATCTCTGAACAACTGAGTCATGAAAGGGTTTGGGAATTCCTGCAGGGAGCGGACCACTGCGGCTTCTAGGAAAACTGGTTGATTGCTGAGAGGAGTGCTTCCCACCTGAGTTACTGTGCACCTTGCACGACTGTCACTTGTTTAGCTGAAAATTGAGCCATGACAGTGAGTTCGGTACCGGGGCTGAAAGTCACCCTCAATTCTTAAATCATGCCTTCATCAAGATTAACGTGTGTTTGCAGCTCCTGAAACAGGGCTGGGACACTGGAGGCCAAGGGGGAAGGACCATGTGAATGATGGGACTGTGGAAAACCAGGGAAAGGGCAAGGCAGCCCCATGCTGAGTTGTTCCTTTGCTCCCTGGGAATCCGATGTGTGGCCGGAGACTGCATTACAGAGGCACGGCATCAGAACAGAGGCAGGGACACCTACCCTGCCATTGGAAGTCACAGTGGCAAAGCCTTCTGTAAGCAGAGAGCTCTCCACCCAGGAAAGACCAGTCCTTGGGAACACTCGTTTCATAGACCTCAAAACGAGTCTTCAGGTTCCTAAAGCCAAGCAGGCTCATGTCAAAAGGATCAGCACAGCAGTCAATGCCTGGGGCTCTTACCTGACTGGAACACATATCTGGCCAAGCCCTGCATTAACTCTGCTGGCCACGTTGGTGGGGCAGACTCCCCGGTTTCCCTCTTCAGACGAAACGTCAACTCAAAGCCAAAGCCACTAGGTCCGTCTGTGCCTGTAAACCTGGAAGGAATAGAAAGCAAATGTTTTTAGTTCACCTACTTAAAACGCCAGTTTGAGGAGATCTAATTACAGTGAAACACGCACACATACTCTTCCTTTTGTGTGTGTGCGCGCATGTGTGTGGTGGTCTCAGCATCAAACACTAGTCAGAGAATCTTCCAGAGTGTGAACCTTATAGGGAGGAAGGGCCTCTAAAGCCTGGCAGAAACCAGATCTCTGGCTTGGCCCTCTTGCCAGCGATGGGTACATGGGCACGACCTTGGCCTGGCCAACTCAAAGTTCTGGTACTTTTAATTTTGAGTGGGCATTCCTTTCTGTGTGACAGCCATTCCACTATTGGGACTTTCCCTGTCCACACACGGTATTCCTTCGAGCTGTTAATAAGTAAGGCCCCACTTGGCTTGTTCGGGACTCATGGCCTTTCACATAGATGTCCTATGAGCCATCCGTAATGCCGTATGCTCTGTGAGAACGAGACCCTCTCCCAACCACCAGCATCCAGCTCTGGACCCTGTCCCAGAAGGACAAAGCCTCTGGCTGAGCGGGCTGTTGGCCTCCAACCCCAGGGTTTGTGGTCCGGTTCCTATGTAGATCCAACAGGTACCAGTGGGCTCATATTCCGCCTGAAACCTGGCAATCCACACCTGGTCATCCACCAACACTTGTTCTTCCTGACACCCGGGCCACTCTGTGTGCACACACTTCCGTCACTGGAGCCTGGGAAAGCATGGCTTGCTCTCCTCTCCTTTCTGCTCCCAGGTGGCCCACAATGCCCAGGATTACCGCCTCTGTGGCCACAACTCAACGTGTGACAATGAGACAAGGAGGAAGGCCAGCTGCTGTCTGCAGAACACACTCCAAAGCCCCACGGCTCCATGCCCATCCAAAGTGGACTTCCACCAGAACAGGCAACGATGTGGATTAGGGAGCCAGGGCCTGGTGGGCGAGGTGCCAGGTTTCTGTAGGTGAGAGACATGCCAGGGAGGAGTGCATGAGGTTTGTCAGCACAGGAAGGGTTAAACTAAGTTCATGATACAATTTCTAGTAATTATATCTTGTACAAACATGAGCCACCATGAGCACACACATGTAAACACCTCAGCAGACAAGTGCAAACCATAAGCTAAGCTGACAGCCAACGCCTCCTCACTGGCCAAGCTCCCCAAACGGGGTCAGAGGGCGAGGGCAGCAGACTTCTGAAGGGATGCTGATATAGATAGATGCCAGGCGGCCTCGTTCCTTCATCACCACCACCTCAAGAAGCCAGGCTGAAAGACGAGGTGGGACGAGATCCCAATGTCTCAGAAGCTCTGTGGGCAGCCCTCATTGGGCCTACGGGCCTTGACATGCCCATGAGTTAAAAGGGCAGGTCGGGCTCGCCTGCATCTGCTGCAGAGGGTGGTTACCTCTGTTAAGCCCACAACCCACTGCCATCAATCAATACCGACCCATAGAGACCCCCTGTGGGTTTCCGAAACGGTAACTGTTTACGGGAGGAGAAAGCCCAGTCTCCCAAGATGCTGCTGGTAGTTTTGAACGGCTGACCATGTGGACCAGAGCCCAATGCGTAACTACTGCACCACCAGTGCTCCGTCTGAGAAACCCATACAGTTCTTTAAAGGACTCCAAAGACATCCTTTAAAACGGTCATACCCAGTTACTTTTAAAGGAGGTCTCGTGCATTGTATTTTTCCCAAGGTTCCTAGTATGATAGGAGGCAGAATCTACTTTGAAAGTAAACACCTGAAATTCTGAAGCCCAAGTTAGGAGACAACGCACACACAGTGGGAGGCGATGCCAGCGGTGTTTTTTCCTTGCGGAAGATGGAGGTGAGGGGCAGAGCCGAGGCTGGAAGGAGGGCTGCCTCATCGGGGCTGTGGGCCTGAGGGGTGGGAAAACCTGGCGGGAAATGCAAGCTGGACTCTTGAGGGGAAAAATCCATGCAAAAGGAGATGGGTCCCCGGGGCAAAGGGAAGATTTCAAGCAGCCACCAACCAAGAGGCAGCTTTGTGCCGTGTATCAGACCACTGCTCCAGGGCTTTCATCTTGGGCCAATAAAAATACATGATTAATCGCAAAACCTTGAGAAGCAGACTCAAGGAAGCACGCTCCTCTTGGACGGCTCAGATAAGAAGACTCAGCTGCAGAGGGAGAAACACGCACCCAACCAGCTCGGCCTTTCTAAGGAGAGGGTCACGCTCACGCACGCACATGTCCACCATCTGCCTCTACCCGCTTTCCGGGCAGCTCTGTGGTGGGCCAGGCCAGCCCTCCCTTGGTTGGGTGGGACGCCCAAGCCAGACCAGATGGTCTCTGCCTGCATTTGATTACCACCCACCAGGCTAGCTGGGCGCAAGCCTGAAGCAGAATTTGGAATGGCCCAGCCTCCATCATAAACACACAACCTGAAGATGGTCAGAAAGGCCCTTGTTCAAAGCAGGCTGCCCAGGCCATGGCCCCGAGAAAACGCCCTTCCCTCTTCAAAGGCGCCCGAAGGGGCCTCACTTGGGCTGCATTCCCTCACGCTTCGGAGCAAAGAAGACCCTCCCAGGGAGCAGCTGTCCCTCGCATCTTCCAGGGGGGGAGAGTATGAGAGGAAGCGGGTATCCGTGCTGCAGAAGGTGGAGTCTGGATCAGAGCACAGAGGTGCGAAAATATGGGGTGATGGAAAGGGGACCAATGGGATGTCTTCCTCCAGAGACTTGGAAAGAACACATGAGCCACTCAAGCCCACCTGGCATGCTCGGGGGAGGCGGGGAGGGGGTGTTTCTGACTGTGGCTCAGCATCATTGCAGAGGACTCGATGAGATCGCTTCTCAAGACTCTTTCTGGGTCTGTTCAGTTCAAGAATCTCCGTCTTGCTCAATGGCTTTGTCCCAGTGGTCTGGTGAGCCTCTGTGACAGATGACTGCCCTAGCATCACCAGGAACATCAAACCTGCCAAGAAGGCAAAACACGCGCCTTCAATTCACACACAGCTGCCTGACTGTGGGAACCAAAGCACGTGACCAAGAGGGCACCAGCCTCCCAGGGGCCCAAAGGATCACTAACTCTAAGCAAGAGATGAAGAGGAACCTGGATAGGCTTTCTGGAGAAACCACCGGAGGTGGGAAACAAAGCTGACCTCAAAGTTGGCATCTCGTGCTGAGCATCAACAGCCACTGGGGAAATGCAAACCGCAGTGAGACGCTGGTTAAATAAAGACAGACAATAACAAGTGTATATGAGGATGTGGAGAAATTGGAACTCTGATACATTGCTGCTGGAATTGTAAAATGGTGGAGCCACTTTGGAAATTAGTTTGGCATTTCCTCAAAATGTTAAACGTGGAGTTACCCTCTCACCCAATTATTCCTCTCCTAGGTATGCGCCAAGAGAAGTGAAAACACATGTTCACACAAAGACTTGTATACAAATGTTCATAGTAGCATTATTCATAGTAGCCTACAGTGGAAACAACCCAAATGTCCATCATGGACTAAAAGGATAGACACTGCAAGCAGTGTATCACTTGTGCTAATTTTTTTTTTTTTACTTTTGCTAAATTAAAGAAGCCAGTCACCAAAGACCACTTATGGCATGGCTTCATTTAAACCATATGAAATATAATCCCGATCTACAATATAAAGTACATTTATATATATGAAAACATCCATTATAGGAAAAACTATCGAGACAGGAGTAGATTATACAGTTGCCCAAGGCTGGGAGAGCTGGGGTGGGGTTAAGAGAGTGACTTCTAGTGGGGTACACGGTTTCTTTATGGGGTGATGAGGAAGTTGTAAAATTAGATTGTGGTGATATTTTCACAGTCCTGTCAATATACCAACTCCCACAGAGTTGTATACTTTAAATGGGTAGAATGGTAGGTGGCTCCTGTCTCAATAAAGCTTTTTATTTTTTTTTAATTATAGAACAAAATGAAAAGACCTAACAGAAAAACATCCACAAAGGGGAAGAAAGGGGAAACTGATCACAATGATCAATGTATAACACCCCCCACCCCACCCAACCAGGGTGGCAAACAACAGAAACATGGGTGAAGGGAGACAGCGGATAGTATAAGCTATGAAAATAATAATAATTTATAATTTATCAAGGGTTTATGAGGGTGGGAGGGTGGGGGGGATAAAAAATAAGGAGCTGATACCAAGCAAGGGGCTGAAGTGGAAAGAAAATGTTTTTACAAGGATGATGGCAACATATGTACAAATGTGCTTGATATACTGGGTATTTGGGTTGTTGTAAGAGCTGTAAGAGTCCCCAATAAAATGATTAAAAAAAACTTTAATAAAAATTTTTCACAATTTGGTGGAGGAGGGGAGAAATGTAAAAAGCACCTATATTTTGAGCACCATATTTTGATCAGGGGTTCTCAGGCTAAAACAAGGAGAATAGTGAACGAATCTGAGGCCCTAGTTGGCAGGCGTGGAGCAGCCCTGGTGGTGTAGTGGTTGGTCACTGGGTTGCTGACCACAAGGCCAGCAATTCAAACCCCCAGGCGCCCTAGGGGAAAAGACGGGCTTTCTACTCATCCCAGAAACTCACACGGGCAGCCCCCCTGTCCTATAGGGTGGCTCTGAGTCGGCATCGACTCGATGGCCACGAGAGCTGAGTTGAGAATTCGTAGGCTTGCTTTCTGCAGTGGGACAGATTAGGAATTCTGAAAGTACTTGCTGCGTAAGTCAATTGTGGATAATGGGAGCTGGATGTCTCTCATTCCAGAGAAGTTGAAAATGGGTAAACATGGATCAGA
Organism: Tenrec ecaudatus; assembly: GCF_050624435.1. NCBI lineage: Eukaryota > Metazoa > Chordata > Mammalia > Afrosoricida > Tenrecidae > Tenrec > Tenrec ecaudatus. Next base: position 87,219,828 of record NC_134545.1, on the reverse strand, counting down.
GATATAAATATATATGTTTAAAAAACTTGAATAAACATCATATTCTTGTTATTTAACAGGGGATAAAAAAGAAATACAGATGTCCTGGTGTGCATATTTTCTAGTGCTTTCCAATCAGCAATGATACCACTTATCACCATTCTCCATAAAAAGAACCCAGAGCCCCCAGATAAATGGGTGATCCCAGGGTTGGGAAAGTACAAATGGAGCCTGGAACATACTGTGCAAGGAAGCATTCCAGAAATGGTGGGAACATGTCAAAAAGGAGTCCAAGTGAGACTGAAGGGGCTCCCACTGACCAAATATATCTGGGATAATCTGAGCAGCAACATAAATCTTAACAAATCATAATTAAATCATCAATGGATGTTGAATTTAGTGCATAAAAAATCTGATGAGAAACAAGACATTAACATGGTCTCAAAATGCCTCCCTACAAGACATTTATTCATTACAAACAGAAAGGTGGTGATCTTACGGTAGAGAAGCCTGGCAGACACCACTAACAAAGTGATCAAAGTGAACACACAGTAATGAGACAATTCAACGTCAAGTGGCTCCTGTGACATTCCGACTCAGCCTGATTCTAACCACGGGGCCGCATCAGGTAATGTAAACGGAAGAGCGTTCTGTAAACTAACTGGCTAGGACTCTTCGAAAGATGAAGAAACACAGAAGGAGACTACAGAACCATTTGAGGAGTTCGAGAGAGACAATGTCGTGCAATGCGTGGTCGAGTCAGCCATATTCCCACCGGGTCAGTGGGTTAGAGAACAGCGCTGCCTCGTGTTAACGTCCTGATACTTTACACTTACACTCTGGGATGTAAGAAAACGTCCTTGCTTGTTAGGAAATGAACTTCAAAGTATTTAGAGGTAAAAGGGCAGCAGGCTGGCAATTTAACCCCAAAGGGTTTTAAAATATATATACCAAGGGGTTTTAAAATGTTCATGGAAAAAATTCTTTTTTTTTTTTTGCTTGAAATAGTTTATTGGAAAAAATTCTATAATGTTTTCATTCCATTTTCTCACAAACTTTTTGAAGCCCGCTCATATACATTGTACCACTGAGTCGATTCTGACTCACGGTGACCCTGAAGGTCAGAGTGGAGCTCTCCTATCAGGTTTCTGAGACTAAAGTGTTTATGGAAGCAGACTGCTCCATCCTTCCTGAGGAGCTTCTCCACTCCTCTCACCCTACACACACACACACACACACACACACACACGCACACACACGCACGCACACACACACACACACACGCACACGCACACACAGACTCGAGGGCAGTACGATAGGATACTGGGAGAGTTCCACTCCAGACATGCAGGAGTTCACTCCAAACCAAATGTGTCTAAACATGTGAGGGTGACCAGTGGATGGTTGGAGACAAGTTCTCTCAGTGATACACTTGTCTTAGTCTCGGCAGGGTGCTCAAAAGAAGAGGATACGTTTTGTGCTACGGAGAAAAAGGATTTGGGGGTCAGGACTAATACCAAATTTTTAACAAAACTCAAGGACATCTTCCCAAATTACTCAAGCTTTGCAAAAAGTTTACAGAATACAGCCCATATAAAACAACAGTTTATATTATTTTATTCTTTGAGGAGAAAAAAAATTATTTAGAATATGCGGCAAAGGGAGGAGAGAGAAGGGGAAACAGACTGACGAGCCATCTGACCGAATCCCAAAACAACAGGTTTTAGATAAATCAAGCATTTTAAAGAAAGTCAAGAAGATCTCAAAGATGAGCCCAGGAAGGAAGACCAGGAAGCAGGAAGGATCCCAAACGGAGACCAACGTCCAGGAAGGAGTGGACGAAGACCACAGGCTTACGTAGGGCGTGGCAGCGACTGCAATGGGCTCTCACGTGGCCTGGCATGTCCCATGGTAGGCGGACTGCTTGGCCTCAGCGAGCTGTTGCTCTTAGTCTTTGGGCACCAAAAATGTAGAGTGGAGAAGAGCTAGCTCAGAGAGCTGATCTTTCCATCCGTCTTTCAAGCAAGATTGTAACTAACAAAGACAGTTTTATGGAATAAATCGTACCCAGGGTGAATGTGCTACGTACCAATATGACCCAGAGATCAAGTCCAATCACAGTCCTGCAAGGGTCTGCTGGGCCAGTTACATTCCCAGAAGATTACGGCCACTGATTCGGGGGATTCTCAAGGGGATCCTCCTGAAGGACTTTCTCAAAAAACAACCTCGGGGGCTTCTTGTCAAGAAGTTTTAAGAAAAGTGAAAACTGCATTGGTGAAAAAAAAAACAGGCCAGAAGAGTTGTGCTAAGAATTTTCTCCCATCCTAACAACGCACCTGCTCCTTTGTCAAGGTCAGCGTGGGCTGTCCTGCAAGAATTTCTTTGAGAACCTTACCCCACCCACCCTATGGTCTTGATTTTGTTCTTTTTTTAAAAATGCTTTTATTGGGGGCTCTTACATCTCTTATCACAATCCATACATTCATCCAGTGTCCAGCACATTTGCATATATGCCGCCATCATCATTTTCAAAATATTCTCTTCCCACTTGAGCCCCTGATATCCACTGCCCATTTCTTCCCCCTCCCTCTCTTGATTTTGTTCTTCTAGACTTCTCTTTGTTCCCTAAACTTCAAGAACACTGAAAAGAAACACAATTTGAGTCCCTTAAGAATGCCAACAGCCGCCATCTTGCTGTGGTGTCATTAGACGAGCGCGGGATTCTTCAGGGAAGAGTTAGAGAGACGGAAACACTGCTTTCAGAAGTGTACAGACATGGACACAAGCTAAATTTCCAATTCAGCCACATACACACAATGGAGTACTACGCACCCCTAAAAAGAGTGATGAACACATGAAGCACATTGTCTCGTGGGAAGAGTTGGAGGAAATTAGGCTAAGCAAAGTTAGCCAAGCACAAAAGGACAAGTACATGATGAGTCCACTGATGTAGGGTCTAATCAACACAGTGGGAACAAAAGAAAAACTATGTAACGCTAAATGTGCGGGTTGAGGGAAAGGCACACAGGCAGAGGACAGACCAAGTCCAACAATGAATACAGCATACCAACATACAGAAGGGGAAAGCAGGGAGGGAGGAGGAGATGAAGGTATTGGGGGGTGGGGGGACAGAACAGGGCACTAATCCACCACGGGAAGGGTATTGGTTATGTCTCCATAGGAAAGGGAGAGAGGGACCAGACATCAATCTGGTGCGCCAAGCCTTGAGGGCAACACACCGGCCTGAAGCAGCAACTAACAGAGAGGTCTGCGGGGCTGACCCCATCCCAGCTCCGTCAACCCCCTCCCCAGAAGCATGCCCTACAGAGGACAGCACTGAAGATACACCCTGGGAGTGTGGCAGGTCTGCCCAGACCACACAGGGGCAAACAAGAAAGAAAGAAAAGAAAGAAAGAAAGAAAAAGAGTGGACAACATCCTGGCTCACCAAGCTTCGAAGACAACATTCCCACTCAGAACAGCCAATGTAGAGAGGGCCATAGGGTAGACCTAACCACAAGATACCATGTCCCCTTACAGACTCATAGTGCTATGGGGTGGGGGGGCAGCACCGGGGAGACAGCGTGGGAATTATACCCGGTCTGATCCCTTCCCCCACCCGAGTATGTAACACAGAGGAACTAAACAGAACAGCAAGGGAAGCAAAGCAACAAAGTGCCTGAAGAATCCCTAAAATAGTCTTTGGACTGCGCGCGCGAGGGGGGGGGGAGGCAGGGTTTGGCATTTCATCAGACCTGATCGGAAAACATTCATAAGGGTCAACACACAGACCTAGAATTATTTATAGGCGATTTTTAGTTATATTTTGTTTTTTCTTATCTCTTTTTTTCCATCTATCTTATGTCTATCTACATAAGATAGGCAAGATAAACAATCCCAAGGAGAAAACAATGGGACCAAGGGTTCCAGGAGAACCAGAGAAAGGGGGAAGTGGGGAAAAGGGAAGAGGGAGCCAATAAACCTAGGGACAGGGAACAACAAATGATCTAAAATCAACGGTGAGGAAGGTGTTGAGTAGCTGGTGGGGGTTAATCAATGTAGCTGAGAGGAAATATGGAGAGCCAAGAAAGGTCAAACATGGTAGTGGGACAAAGTAAAAGGAACTAGAAGAAAGAACTAGGAGACCAAGACATTTATGGCGGTTAAGTATAGGTATGTACATATGTAAATATATTAATATATAACAATAGGTATATAAGTAGTCTGTGTATGCATGTTTATGTGTCAAGTATTAAGGTAGCAGATAGACACTGGGCCTCTACTCAAGTCCCCCCTCAACACAAGAACATTTTGTGCTAATAACCCAGCATGCTGTAATGCTTGCCTTCCCGACACGATCACTGGAAAAAAAAAAAGGGTACATAAGCTATTGTGGCAAAGAAAGCTGATGGTGCCCAGCTATTACAAGATAAAGCGTCTGGAATCTTACAGTCTTGAAGTTAAACAAGCAGCCATCGAGCAGGGAAGCAACAAAGCACACATGGAAGAAGCACACCAACCTGTGTGATCACGAGGTGTTGACAGGATCAGCTGGCAGGCATCAGAAGACCCAAAACAAAACCAACAACCATTTTGATGTGAGCGAGGGGGCTCGGAGTGGAGACTCAAAGCCTATCTGTAGACAACTGGACATCCCCTCACAGAAAGGTCACAGGAAGGGACGAGCCAGCCAGGGTGCAACTGACAGAACACACAACATTCTTCTAGTGCTTTAATGTTTTCCCCATTTCTTCCGACCACTATCATGACCCCAGTTCTACCTTACAAATCCTGCTAGCTGAAGCATGTACACTGGTACAGATAAGTGCTCTCAACACATGGAATCCAGGACAGATAAACCCCTCAGGAACAATAATGGTAGTAATGATACCAAGAGGGTAGGGGGAAGGGAGAGGGAGAAGGGGGAGAGAGGGAGAACCAATCACAATGACTGATGTATACCTACCTCCCAAGAGGACAAACAACAGAAATGTAGGTGAAGGGAGATAGCGGACAGTGTAAGATATGAAAATAAAAATAATTTATAATATATCAAGGGTTCACAAGGGGGGAGGGGGAAGGGAGGGAAAAAGAAAGAGGAGCTGATATCAAGGGCTCAAGTAGAAAGAAAATGTTTTGAAAATGATGATGGCAACATATGTACAAATGTGCCTGACACAAATTGATGTATGGATTAAGAACTGTAAGAGCAAAACAAAAAACAAAAAAAAAAACTCTAAGAGCGCCTAATAAAATTTTAAATAAATAAATATTATTTTTTAAAAGTGTATAGACCTACGTGGAGGTTATGTTGAGAAACAAAAGGTTTCTATGATTTGACAGCAATAGTTTTTTATTTAGCCTCATCTGTATATATGTGTATAAATGTAAATACAACTGTATAATGCATGTGTGCATGTGAGCATTTAGAAAAAAGAGGAAAAAGCAAATTTGGCAAAATGTTAACATTTGAAGAATAAACGATGGATAAGTGGGAATTTTGGGGGGGATTTTTTTGTACTATTCTTGAGACTTTTAAGTATAAAGGTATTTTTAAATAATAAAATGTTGCATATTTTCCTGATTACAATCTCTAAATAGCTTATTTCATGAAAAAAAATTCCTTTCTATGGTCTACTGAGCTGTAGCAGAGCTCACTATTGCTACATAACACGGACCTCAACATTACTGTTTTATTTACCCATAATTCTCTGGGCTGTGTTCAGCTGAGCGGGTCTGCTGGTCTTGTTTAGGAACAGTGTTTTTTTTAATCGCTTTATTAGGGACTTATACAACTTTTATCACAGTCCATATATACATCAATTGTGTAAAGCACATCTGTACCTTCATTGCCCTCATCATTCTCAAAACATTTGCTCTCCACTTAATCCCCTGGCATCAGCTCCTCATTTTTCCCCTCCCTCCCCACTCCCGCCTCCCTCGTGAACCCTTGATAATTTATACATTATTATTTTGTCATATCTTGCCAGGAACATTTCAATGACTGCAACTGGCTAACAGACCAACGCTGGTTGTTCCAGTCAGAAACTGGTACATGGCAGCCTGTGGCCGGCCTTCGTTTGCAGGGCTCCCGAGTTGGGACAGTTTTTACGTGATTAGAGTTGTGAAAAGAGAGAAAAAAGGATGACGAACCTAGAACAAAACCGTCTGTGAGCTGCAAGCCTGCGACACTTACTATCTAGCTCGCTATGAAGAGAATTCATCCACTCCTAGTCTAGGCAACCCCAGCTACAGGTTACCACAGGTGTCTTCACGCAGCAGCGCTTCTCAACCTGTGGGTCGTGACCCATTTGGGGGCCGAACAACCCTTTCACAGGGGTTGCCTCAGACCACCGGATGGGCTAAGGAACCGAGACACCGCTCCTCAGACCATCGATGGGCTTAGGAACCGAGGCCCGGCTCCTCTATCCGTCTCCAGGCAGGTCCGCCCACATGCAGATGTGCTGATCTGGTGAGAAAGAGCTATCTATCTCAACCTTCACACTGACGTTGGCTTTTTACGCACACTGTTGCAAAATGTAGCAATGTAGTTTACTGTTATATTAAGACTGTCACCCATGCTGCACCATGCTTCAAGACAAAATTTCATTTATTTGTCATCAGAAATAAATATTGCACAACATATAATTACACATTGTTGTTGTGATGAATCACTATGCTTTAATGATGTTCAATTCGTAACAATGAAAATATATCCTGCCTATCAGATGTTTACACGACAATTCATAACAGTAGCGAGATGACAGGAAAACAATGTTATGGTTGGGGTCACCACCACATGAGGAACTGTATGAAAGGGTCGCAGCCTGAGGAAGGGTAGGAACCACTGCGCTAGCGGGTTCCGGGCAGCAGCAACTTGAAATGGACCGCCAGTGAATAGAAATTTATCTAACGGGGTCACTTTAGCTCAAGCGTCACCAGCCACAGCCAGCCAGAGCCTAGCCTAGAGTGAGCGGAGGAGGAAACTACGCAGGGTGTGGAGTCAGGAAGGCAAGACCCCTTGGAGCCACAGAATCCTTACTCGTCCATAATCTGGTCTGCACTGAGGGTTAAAGGTTCCTTTGTTTGCTTGGTTCTGTTTTTTGCATCCCACTTAATCAGCCCATGACTAATCACACATAGTTCTACCTTCTAACATTCTGTTCCCTCTGGCAGAAAAACGCCTTTCCTCATTCTGCAGGAATGACTACAGCCTTCTGAGCCGTTGCCTCAGAGAGGCATCCCCTGGCCGCCTAGACTGCGAGGGTCTGAGGGGGTCCCCACCACGACACACCCAGTATACCACGCTGGGCTCCATCATAGCCTTCATCACAACGTCTAGTTGCTCTTACGTAAGCAGTACTGTTTGTTCTGTCTCTCGCACGTGCCTGGAGGCCTGGTGCTCAACAGACCCTCAATAAAGGCTTCATTAAATAACTTACTAGCAGTAGTCCTTTTATCTCAAGATCTGGCCTGAAGCCACAGGAAGTGGCCCTGCTGGCTTTCACTTCTCTCTGATGCCGCTTTTACTTCTCTCTGATGCCCGGCAGAAGTGACCTGGCAACACTACAGCAAACATGCCCTACCCAGACCCAGCACAAATGTCACCACCCACCTATGTATTAAAAGTTGTGTTTGATGACTATAGGCCCACAGCTCATGATGTGGAACTGAAAGGTGAATTCGCTTGGCACTGTGTAATTCACACCCATCTGGGCTCTAAGACAGAGGAGCCCAGGTGGCACAGTGGGCTACAAGTTGGGCTGCTAACCACAAGGTCAGCAGCTCAAAACCACCAACTGCTCTTCAGGAGAAAGATGAGGCTCTCCCATATAGAGTTTTGTTTTTGGGGGAAAAAAGTTAACATCTTGGAAACCCACAGAAGTAGTTCTACGCTGTCCTTAGAGGGTTGCTATGAGTCTGAATCGGCTTGATGACAGTGAGGTTGGTTGGTTGGTTGGTTGGTTGGTTGGTTGGTTGGTTGGTTGGTTGGTTGGCTGGTTGGTTGGCTGGTTGGTTGGTTGGTTGGTTGGTTGGAACTTAAGGCTAAAGGAGTTGGCTTCGGGGGAAGGATGGGGTGTGATGGCTAATCTAAATGTCCAGGGTTCTCTTACTTCTCAAAAACCCCACCCAACCACCAACTACCAGAACACAGGAAGCAAGTGCTAGCCGGAGCCCTTCTTCTCATCCACAACCTGGGGACCCACCTGCTGAAAAAAGACTTCATCCAAGTCCCAGGGCACTAGAGTTCCTCCCTCAAGCAGGAACTGCTGAAGTTCCATGTCCTAAGAAGTCTTCAATTCCAGATAAACCGGGGCAGTTAGTCACCACTGGAACCTTAAGTATCACTATCTAACCCATGCAAAGTAAGACGTTGCCGTGTTTTAAAAATGCCAGTAGGCACCAAGAGCCACCAAAATGTTAAGCGAGCCGAAGGAGGCAGTCGTGGGAGCCAAAATGGCTATACTCGGTCCTGGTTCTGCTACTTTCTAACTATGTGCCCTTGGGAAATCATTTTGCTTCTCCATACCTCTGTTTCTTGATCAGTGATGATGGGGCTCTAAAGAATCACCGCATCGCTACTTAGAACCGTGCCAAGAACATCATAGGTGCTAAACACTAAGAAAAGAAGCCTGCATTTGAAAGAAGCCTTTCGTATGAAGCAGTGATACCTATAAAAGAAACATTTTCACACTAATAATCGCAATGTCTATAAGCAGGCGACGTTACCTAAGCTCTGACACATCGTGTGGTCACTGCAAAGAGGATTCAGAAAACTGGAAGACTCATCTGAGACCTGAGGCACAGGGCTCTCCCCCTCTAACCAGGGAGGAGGAATCGGAAGTTTACTGCAGGATCCACTCGAAATCCTCTCCTGTTTCCCATACTCCTAGCATATAAAAAAGTACCATAAGTAACTCTTAAAAATGGAAACAGCAACATGAACCACAAGTTAATATAAAGTATGATGCCAAATAGTTGTGCATATCCACAATGTAAAAACCTGAGACAAAGGAAGCAACCATAAATAAAATTGTGATAGTGTTGATCATCGTGCAGTTTTTTAGAAACATCTTTGTATTTTGCAATTTTTCTGCCATTCATAAAGTCTCTGGTCTAGACCGTAAACCCGATGAGAACAGGACTGTATCTTGTTCACGACTGTAACAGAGTGATCCAGCCTCATAGGCTTTCCAAAGACTCCATGGCAACCTGCTTCTAATGATGCACCATGGATACGTGAGGAGAGGCCTGCACTCAGAGGCCCCTTCGCTGGGCACGGCCTGCACATTTCCACTGGCCTCTGAAGCACGGAATGCTGAGCCTACTAGCGTGGCTGCAGACCTGTGAAGCTAGTACCTTGCTGTCGGGTCTGGGGACTACGGCTCAATGATAAGTGTAATGAGGTCAGGAGGAAAGGAAGAAGGGACCACGTGCTCCAGGGAACGAGGGCAAAGGGTGCCATTCCAGAACCAGGAGTGCCATCAATTCATTCCTTACAGAAGTTCCTGTTTCCCTTCCATTCTCCTGTCCCCTTCCTGAGAGACTGGTCCCAGCCTAGGTGAAGACCAAGCATTCTGCCTGGGGCTGGTGCTCCCCCTGCAACTAGTTCTTCTTGGAAATTAGGCTTAGTGGGTGTTTTATTGGTTGGATAATCTTTTCCAGCAAGAAAGGAGGAGCCTCTAGGTTGTGTCCTCAGACCTGTCCCTTCAGTGGACTCCTTCTAACAGCATGCCCGAATCCCTTATGCGTGACCAATAGGCACAGAGCCAAGCCTAATCTCAGCCCTAGCGCAACCCAGATATTACAGATAGACTAGCCCTGCAATCCTCCGTGTACTTGGAGGTTCTTCACAGGAGGTTACCAACCCCCTTTCCACCTTTTCTCTGCCCCCCAGGGCAATGCTAAGCAAATCCAAGGAAGGACTATTCACCAAATTCCCAGCACATACTTGGAATGCCAGCTGTCTTTACTATTTGCAGCAAGATTCTCACAAGAAAGTCGATCTGCCCCAAGGCCCTTCATGCTGCCTCAAGTCCCAGGAGACCCTGGAATTAGCAACACCAGAGGATAAAGAGCTACTGGGCAAAGGGAATGGGGGGGGGGGCGGCACTAGAAGCCATTTCCTGAAGGAAGGCAGAATGGGGGCATGTATCCTGACATGATCACTGTTCCCTAGATTTCTAGTCAAGCAAAGATCTTGTCTCTTTGTGAAAGTGCTACTTTCTGCAGTGCTTAGGCTCTGCCATCTCCTCACCACATAGTCTCCCCAAGTGACCTCAGGAAATGACTTCAGCCATCATACTGCGCAGGGCTCTTAAATCTGTGCCTGAGCAGAGGCCCAGACCTAGCCATTTCTAAACAGCCAACCCAACCCCTGCCATCCAGTGATTCTGACTCATAGCAACCTTACCAAGAGTTTCCAAGCCTGTAGATCTTTCTCCTAAGGAGTGGTTAGTGGGTTTGAACTAGTGATCTTGTGGTTAGCAGGCCAATGCTTACTCAACAGTGCCATCAGGCGCCTCAGTAGTTCGCTTTAAAAACCTAGTTGACTAAGCACTGCCAAATTGCCACACTGAGGCTAAAGAAATGTTTGCAAATAAAACAGAATCTGGAAAAAGAGGCAACATTTGAGAACTCTGGGCGGGTAGGAGCAAGGAGATACTGTCCGCCCACGGTCACGGGCTACGAGGAACACGGGCGGAGCGCTGAGCACCAGCCAGCAGTAACTGAAGCTGGACAGTGAGGAAGGCGTTAGTCAGAGATTTTTTTGCTGGAGACCTTTTGGAAATCCCAAAGTGAACTCAGGATGGAAACTGCAGAAAAATGTATCACTCCAGATCCGAAAGGATGCTGGAGAGGAGTCCAGGAAATGGACCAGATCTAAGTGTGGAGGCAGGCCGACCAGATGCAAAACCCAGGACCTGACCCTTGGAGAAGCTGACCTCCATGTGCCCCCGCTTCCTCACCTGTAAAATGGGGATGAGAAGAGTTTATCTCACAGGATAGCTGGGAGGCTCTTCATGAAAAGGCAGAGTATCCGGGATGCAGGAAGCATCCCTGGACACTGATGGACATTAATGTTACATGGACATTAGTATTAAATCTTCTTTTTCTGAGTGTCCTCTAGAACAGTCCCTGGTCATTATTTCTCCTTTAAAACATCAAAAGATGCTTTAATTTCCCGTCTCTTAAGAAACACCACCCCCCCCCCAAAGTCTTTCCGTTTTTCCCAATCTCCTGACCTTGGGTCCCTCCTGGAGCCCACCCCCTCACCCCCACGAAGCCTGAGCTTCTTTCTGAGCTCTACCAAAATTTGAGTAACAATGTAAGTCCATAATTTTTTTTTTACTAAATTGCTAGTCACAAAAATGAGTCAAGCAATGCTTTTCTTTTGAATAATTCATAATTACCAGCATTTCATTTTTGTAATCCTTTTGAAATCTGTGGTCATATGCTCACGTAAGGTTTTTGTCTTTGTTTTAACTTTCAGTTATATTAAGACAATTTTGTATAGTCTTCCCCAAAAGGACGGGAGGGAGAAAGAGAGCTGCCATCAGTGGACACTCTGGAGCAGCAACAGCCGCCAGGAGCTCTCGGCCAAGGAAGAGGTCTAGCACTTGGCTGTTGACAGTTCCCACTCTTGGCACCGACTTAGAGGACCACCTGTAGGCCAAAGTCTTTAAAAATAAATGATATCCATTCACAACAAATAAACAGAAGAAGAAATAAACACATGGCAGCCTAGGTCAATGTCAGCAAGATCACAGATTTGGGGATAAGGTGTCCTCTGCACACAGGTGTGCAGCTTAGGGCTTCTCGCGGCCCCAAGGGCTGGAGCATTCTTCTCCAGAGCGCTCTGTCCACTCATCATCCTCCAGGTCCTCTGGGAAGCCAGTCAACACAGGAGAGCAGAAGACTGAAACACTTAAGACATGGTCATGGAAACACCTTTTGTGTGCTCTGTACACAGGCACATCGTGTCACACCTGAGCAAACGCTGGCGCTGTTCTCGGGTGCTGTCAGTCAGTTCAGACTCATGCCGACCCAATGTGCAACAGAAAAACAAACGCTGCTTGGTCCTGTGCTATCTTCACAATTATTGCCAGACTTGAGCCCAGTGTTGTTGCGGCCACGGTACTGCTCCATTTCACGAAGGTCTTCCTCTTTTACACTGGCCCGCTATTTTACCAAGCATGAGGTCCTTCATCAAGGATTGGTTCTCCCTGGTAACACGCCCAAAGGATGTGAGATGAAGGTTCACTGTCCTCACTTCTAAGGAGCATGCTGGCTGTATTTATCCAAGGCAGATTTGTTCCTTCTTCTGCCAGTCTCTGGTGTACTCATTATTCTTCACCACACCATAACTCAAAGGCGTCTGTGCTTCACTCTTCATTATTTATGGTCCAGCTTTCACATGTATATGAGGTGACTCATTGGCTTGGGTCAGGAGCACATTAGCAAAGTGACATCTGTGCTTTTTAACCCTTTAAAGAGGTCTTGTGCAGACTTGTCCAATGCAATACGTCATTTGATTTCTTGACTGCTGCTTCCATGGGTACAGATTTCAAGTAAAATGAAACCAACGACAACGTCAGTAGTTTCTCCATTTATCGTGATGTTTCTTTTTGGTCCAGTTGTGGGAACTGTTGTTTTATGGTGAGGTGTAACCCATCCTGAAGGCTGAAATCTTTGATCTTCTCAGTAATTGCTTCAAGTCCTCTTCACTTTCAGCTAGCAAGGTTGCACCCTTTGTTTATTGTAGTTCAATGGTCTTCCTTCAGTCCTGATGCCTAGTTCTTCTTCAGGTAACTTAGTTTCTTGGATGATTTGCTCAGTTTTCAGATTGAATAAGTACGATGAAAGGGTGCAACTGTGAAACATACTGGTTCTGATTTCAAACCACACCGTATCCAGGTTCCCCATAAGCACAATAAAGTGTTCTGGAATGCCCATTCCTCACACTGTGATCCATAATGTGTTATGTTCCATGGTCAAAGGCTTTTGCATGGCCAATAAAAAGCAGGTAAACATCTATCTGATATTCTCTGCTTTCAGGCAAGCTCCATCTAAAACCAGCAATAATACTTCTTGTTCCACACTCTCTTCTGAATCTGGCTTGAATTTCTGGCAGCTTCCTGTCAATGGATTGTTGTTACTTTGGCTATACTGTTTTTGATTTATCTTTAGCAAAATTTTACTTGCAGTGATATTGATGATAATGTTGGATAGTTTCAGTATGCTGCTGGATCACGTTTCTTTGGAATGGGCATGCATATGGGTCTCTTCTAGTCTGTCGGCTTTCTTGACATAGATGATCACTTCCGGCAGTACATGTATTTCTTGAAACATTTCAATTGGCGTTCCATCGATTCCTGGGGCCTGTTTCTCACCAGTGCCTTCAGTGCAATTTGTACTTCTCCCTGTAAGACTATCAGTCCTTGATCATATGCTAGCTCCTGAAATGGCTAGATGTCTAGGAATTCTGTCTGGCAGTGCCCGTGTAAACCTTCCATCTTCTTTCTATGCTGCCTGCTTGGTTCAACATTTTGTCCACAGAATTCCTCAATATTACTACTTGAAGTTGATTTTTTTCCCCTTGAGCTCTTTCAGCCTGATAAATGCTAAATATGCTCTTTTTTGGTTTTCTAATTCTAGATCTTTGAACATCTCATTATAATCTACGGTCCTTTGCCTTCTCAAACTGCCCCTTGAAATCTTCTGTTTAGCTCTTTCACATCATCCTTTCTTCCTTTTGCTTTGGCTCTTCTACATTCAAAAAGCAAGCTCAGTCTCTTCACAGCCATTCTGGTCTTGTCTATTTTTTCATGACCTTTTTACTTTCTTCATATGTAACATCCTTGCTGTCACCTCTCAGCTCATCTGATTTTCAGTCACTAGTGTTCAATGTATCCAATCTATTTTTTTTTAAAAATACTTTTATTGGGGGCTCTTACATCTCATCACAATCCATACACCCATCATCAAGCACATTTGCCACCATCATAATTTTCAGAGCATTTTCTCCCCATTTGAGCCCCATTTCTTCCTTCTCCCTCATGACCACTTGATAAGTTATAGATGACTTTTTCCATATCTTGCACAGTCCTCCATCGCCCCTCACCTACTTTTCCGTTATTCATTACCCTGGGAGGGGGTGGAATCTATTTGTGAGCTAGTCTCTAGGCCCAGGTGGGATATAATCAAGGTATTTCATACTTTGGCTCCCATGCACCTATTTCAATTTTCTTCAGCTTCAGCTTGAACTTGCATAGCAGCAATTCATGGTCTCCTCCAGTCAGCCCTTGGTCTTGTTCTAACTGAGGATACTGAGCTTCTCTAGCATCTCTTTCCACAGCTGTAGTGATTTTTAGTCTGTGTAGTCTATGTTGCAAGGGCTAAGTGATAGTTGCCATTTATGCTGTTGAAAAAGGATATTTGCAACAAATCAGTTGTTGGTTTCTCAGGCACTCTCCCTCATAATTTCTATCACCAAGGCCATATTTTCCAATGATCCTTCTTCATTTTGTTAATTTTTGCATTCTGATCACCAGTTATGAATGCACCAGTAATTAATAATTATTCATTATTAAGGACTTCATGTTTGATCTGTTTCAGATGTAGAAGTTGAATTCCCTCATCTTGCTCATTATTGGTTAGTGAGTAAATCCAAATAATAGTCACATTAATATTGTAGGCATATGGATATTATCCTACCACTGACATTGTTACTTCAGGATGTGTTAAGTCTGAGTTGACTAGAGTAACAAATTCATAGACACGCATATGTGCATCAGAAAGAGCTTTATATACAAGAGCAACTAGATATTGAGAAAACATCCCCCAGCGCAGATCAAGTCCATAAGTCTGATATTAGCCTATCTGTTTGATACCAATCTATAACGTACTCTTCAGACTCAGGAAACACATGCAATTACACCGAATGCAGGAAGATCACAGGCCAGTGGGTGGAAAGTCTTGTGGATCCAGTGGTGTCAGAAGCATCTCAGCGTTGGTGTGGGTCTTCAGGTGACTCCTCCAGCGCCAAGGCTCTGGCTGCCATCAGCTTAGCGCCGTACGGCTTGTCCAGAGGAAGACAAAACAGAGTCTGTGTCTATCTGGCCTCCAGTAAGCTATTTATCTCCATGGAACATCCAAATGAGGTCATCAAGGTGTGACCTGATTGACAGGCTAGACTCCACCCCTCCATGAGATGACACCAGATTATGTAACTACCACAGGATAGAGCTTTTTTTTCTTCTTTCAATAGCTTTATTACATTGATATAAATACAGAGAAAAGGATCTCAGTGAACTGTAATATCTTCTCTTCACAGAGTTCACATACCACTCACTCACTCACTCTGCGGAAATAACATTTTCAGTGAGTACAATGTTTTGCTGGCTTTTCAATTGTCAGGATAGGTCTTATTCTTTTTGACAATGAATGTGATGTGATTTCTCTTCAATTTATTATTCATGGCACAGATCGTATGATTATTTGACCCAGAACGGAGGATGCATCTTCAAGTGTTCCATTGAATGATTTTTACTTTGTTTTCCTGATTTGTACTTCATGTGTTTTATGTTTCGCTTTTAATGGATGTTTGTGGTTGCTTCTTCTCATTTTAAGCAAATGAAAGACCTGCAAGTTGTACTCTGTTCTCAACGCAGAGAAGGCAGCTCTGCCCCAGTCACAGTCTGGGGGCCTTTCAACCCGGGGGACGTCTCCTCTGGCATCCTGGCAGACAGCAATCCATTGATATTCATAAGGTGGTTTTCACTGGACCATTTTTTTAAGCAGGTCCTTCGCCCCAGTCTTAGTCTGGAAGCTTCCCTGAAACCTGCCTTGATGGATGACCTTGACAGCTATTTGAAATACTGGTGGCGTAGCGCTCAGCACTATCACAGCAATACACGGGCCACCGCGGTGTGACGAACTGACAATGAACAGTAGATACTAAATGTCAGTAACACTTCCATTGCCATCTACAGACATAAATGGGCCAACACAGTCGATGAGAAGCAAGATAAGATCGTATTAAAACACAGTGAGCCATGCAGAACAGATTCAAATGTCCTCCTGGTCTTTTCTTTGATCCACTTTGGCTGCCCTTCCCTTTCTGGGGAGATAGAGCCATCCCTCTTGCTCCCCTGCCTTCAGACGAGTGTCAAGATCCCACAGTACCGGAGAGGCTTCTGAAACTCTACTCCTCTTTCTTCAGTCAGTATACACATCATTCAGACTGGGACACTTCACCTTCCTTCAAGCCGCCCAACCCTAGCCTGCTCCACTATCTTCTCAAGCCCCAAACAGACTGGCCTTCTGTGTGTGGCCCCTCGAGATCACTCCTGCCTCAGGGCCTTGGTGCAAGTTGTTCTCCCGGCCTGGGATCTTCCTATGGTTGACTGACCAGCCTTCTAGCATGCACTACTCCACAGAGCACAGACTGCAGAGGACAATAGGAATGTGCGCCCAGGCTTGTGCAGGATGGCAGCGATGGTGATCCCATGATCATTTCAGCCTCAGCTCACATGCCCTATCTTCAAGGAGGCCATCACCAATTACCTGCTAAACTAGCAACGGTCCTCAACCTGGAGGTTGAAGGCCCTTTCACAGGAGTAGCCAGATTCGTAACAGTAGCAAAGTGATAGTTATGAAGTAGCAACGAAAACAATTGTATGGTTTTGGGGGGGGGGTGTCACCACCACATGAGAAACTGTAGTCCAGGGTCACAGCATGAGGAAGGCTGAGGACCACTGTGCTAAAGGCGCCACCATCGGCACTTCCTTCAACCTCTACACCACCCAGGGATTCGATGCCCAGCACTTTGCATGACTTTTTTGGGTTACATAGCTTTACAGAAATATAGTTCACATGCCACATAACTCATTTAAGAGTATACAGTCCAATTGTTTTTAGTATATTTCCAATTGTGCAACTAACATTATAGTCCATTTGAAGACATTTTGTACATTCTAGCAATTATGGCTGCTCCGTACTCACTTGTTCCCACCTCAGCACCATAAAGCAAGACGTAGCCAGGTTCACCAAAATCAAATCCCTCTGTCCAGAGGAAAGCACCGAGCCCTCTGGAAAGGCCCTTGGTGTGGGCTCCCTCTTATGGGAATAAGAGTCCAAATAGAACATCACCACAAAAAGCTCACAGCCAGAGCATCCATCCGGACTCAAAGGGGTCCGATGGACAGGGGAGAACTAACTGTAAGCCTCTATGAGAGAAAGCCTTTTCCCCGCCGGGTCAGCAGCCCAACAGAACGCACCAGGTCACCTGGGGCCCCTGCAAACTGAACGAGTGGACTGGCCTCCGTGAGCTCATGCTCTCACTGCGTTGGGCTGGGGGAATCCACTGCCTCTGGTCAACAGCCAGAGAAGCCCCTACACCGAGCCAGTTTCCGGCTTGTTTGTGCATTCGGCAATTGTTTGCTGGGGCACTGGGGAATCGTCAATGAATAAAATGGGACATAAAATTCCAGCCCTAAAGGATCCCACCTTCTAGTGGAGGGGACTAATAGTAAGCTAAATAAGTAATAGATTCAGACAGTGATTAACCGAAACCCACTGCTGTCAAGTTGCTTTCCATTCAGTGACCCTGTAGATCAGAGTTTCCAAGTGCAGACTCTAAGGAATTCTGGTGGCCCAGTGGTTCCAGATTGGGCTGCTAAGGTCAAGGTCAGCAGTTTGAAACCGCCAACCACTCCATGGGAGGAAGACAAGTCTTTCCACTGCCTTCAAGAGTTACGGTCCCAGAAACCCACAGAGGCAGTTCTACCTCGCCCTACAGGATTGCTGGGAGCCAGACTGGACAGCAGCGAGTCTGGTGTTGGAATCTTGATAGAAGCAGACTGCCACCTCTTTCTGTGATGGAGAAGCGGGTGGGTTCAAACTGCTGACCGTGAGGTTAACGGCTCTGTGCTTTAACCATGTCAAGGGTTAGGCAGGAAAGGGTTACCGGTTAAAATCCGGAGTTCAAGGGAGGCCCCGTGAGTTGGGAACATTTGGGGGCAGATGAAGGAAGTCAGGCCTGGGCTATCAAATGGCAGCAGGATGGACATTTGGAGGTGAAATAGATGTAAGTCGAGGACACAGGGTCTTCAGCTTTTATCTGAGTGAGCCAAGAAGCCACTGGATGGTTCTGATCAGACACAAATGTGATGGGGTAGGAGGTGCTGTGGATCAGGCTCCTGCCCACCGAGCTAGCACCGAACCAAGGGATTTCCCCATGGGTAATAGGAATGCCAAGCTGCCTGCCCAGCTTCCCACCTTGCTTCTGGGCCTTTTCTCTGTGATGGGAATGGAAAACTGCCTGGCTGGCTCCAAAGAGTGGGAATTCAGCATGGCTGCAACCTGATCCACCAGGAAAGCCCGAGCAGGAAGAGGAGGGGGTTAGGGCAAGCCATGGTGTCGCCTGTCGGTTTCTAGGGCATATTTCCCTCTAACCAACCAAGCCTTTCAGAAGCATTTAAGAGTCAAATCCATCACAGACAGAAAGCACAGCCAACTAGCTCAACCCCCTTGGGACCCATTCTCCACCAGCTACCCTCACCCACAGCCCTGGGCTGAAGTCAGAGTAAAGGAAAGTGGCGGGTGGAAGCCCTGGGTAAACAAGAGCATCTCCTTGATTGGCCTCTGTGGCCAATTATCAGGGACCCATGAATCACGTGAGCAGGGACCGGAAGGGAAAAGATCCTGGAGGAACATGATCTTGGTGAGCGTGCTGGAGGGCCGGGGCTCTACAACAGTGGCCACACCCCCCTGAGAGGCCGCTCTCAACCCACTGTCTTAGTTCTTACTTCTTACTGACAAATGAGCAATTAGCCGGGCCTCATGATCTTGCCATGCTTCTGAATTCCAGGACTCTACTTGTAAAGAATCCTTCACTAGACTCAAGGCACAGATTGCAGAAGAATAGGCAAGGAGACTACAGGGGCGATGACCTAAGACGCTGATGCTGGATCAGGCCCACGTCTCCACAGTGTTTACCAGTTTAAGGACCAGTTTAAGATCAATGACTGAAAGGTCCGCAAGGACCAGGAGCTGGCTGATGCTAGTCATGACTTGGTGCCCAGACTGTGTTCAAAAAGACTAACTGTGCAATAAATGGATGTCTGGTCTTCGACTGAAGAGAAGCCACTGGTCAATCTGGCAGGGCACTCAAACACTCCCTCAATGCATGAATACTTTCTTCTATTAAATTGGCATTCTATGATGCCCACCCTCCCGACACAACTGCTGAAGCCAAAGTGGGTGAACAAGTAAATGTGGCGAAGGAAGCTGATGGTGCCTGGCTATCAAAAGGTATAGAGTCTGGGGTCTTAAAGGCTTGAAGATAAACAAGCGGCCATCTAGCTCAGAAGCAACAAAGCCCACATGGAAGAACACACCAGCCTGTGTGATCATGTGGTCCCGAAGGGATCAGTTATCAGGCATCATCAGAACAAAAAATCATTTCATTGGGTGCACACCTCCATGATACGATCGCCGAGGACAAATGGGTGCATAAGCAAATGTGGTGAAGAAAGCTGATGGTACCCAGCTATCAAAAGAGATAGTGTCTGGGGTCTTAAAGGCTTGAAGGTAAATAAGCGGCCATCTAGCTCAGAAGCAACAAAGCCCACAGGGAAGAAGCACACCAACCTGTACGATCACGAGATGCCAAAGGGATCAGGTATAAGGCATCATCAAAAAAAAATCTTGCCATAGTGAATGAAGGGGGAAGTGCAGAGTGGAGACCCAAAGCCCATTTGTCGGCCACTGGAGATCTCCTCACAGAAGGGTCTAGGGGAGGAGATGAGTCAGTCAGGGTGCGATGTAGCACCGATGAAGAATACAGCTTTCCCCCAGATCCTGGATGCTTCCTCCCCCCAAACTACCATGATCCGAATTCTACCTTGCAAGACTGGATAAAGCAGAGGTTGTACACTGGTGCATATAGGAGCTGGAGGCACAGGGAATCCAGGGTGGATGATGCCTTCAGGACCAGGAGTGTGAGGGGCGATACTAGGAGAGTAGAGGGTGAGTGGGTTGGAAAGGGGGAACCAATTACAAGGATCTACATGTAACCTCCTCCCTAGGGGACAGACAACAGAAAAGGGGGTGAAGGGAGAAGCCAGATAGGGCAAGATATGACAAAATAATAATCTATAAATTATCAAGGGCTTCTGAGGGAGGGGGGAGCGGGGAGGGAGGGGGAAAAAAAGAGGAACTGATGCAAAGGGCTTAAGTGGAGAGCAAATGCTTTGAAAATGATTAGGGCAAAGAATGTACAGATGTGCTTTATACAATTGATGTATGTATATGTATGGATTGTGCTAAGAGTTGTATGAGCCCCTAATAAAGTGTTTAAAAAATAAATAAATAAAAATTAAAAAGACTTTAAGTGCAAAAAAAAAAAAAAAAGCTGGCAGGGAACCCAGTGTAGCACCCCACCACCTGGTAGAACCAGTACCAGAAGGGTTAGCAGGCCGCAGTTTCTCCTGGATCCACCAATCAGATCCTGCTGAAGCACGTCAGCATTATCACATTATTTGATTTCCTATGTAAAACAGACCTCACAAAGTCGTAGATGATAACCCAACTATTCCAGACAGCGACCTGGAAAGGATCGTGCCTGTCCCTTGGCATCATGGACCCAGAGAACAGGAGCCTGGACATTCTGCAAACCCAGTCTCTGTCCTGTGTATCGCATACCCAGAAGACGCTCAGTGTTAGTTCCCATGTGACACTGAACATCAACTCTTGACCCTTCTGAGGGGGAAAACAATCATACACCCTCCCAGCACTACCTCCACCGTGACAGTAAAGGCAGGGTTTCTGTTTAAAGGATTCAGGTTTTAACTGAGAGATGAACAACCAACACAAAGGAGCAGTCAATATGAATATGTCCACTGCTCTAGAAGCATCTTTTTCACGTGTGAGAAGTCAAGTAGGAAGAAGATGGGTATCATCAGTGCAGCGTGGCTATGGACGGGAGCCTTCTTCTCAAGCAAACGTTGTGTCTTCAGAGTCATGAAACCCTAACAGCAGGTGGCAGGCTGAAGTGGAAAACTGGTGCCGGATACAGAACATGCCGTGGGAGAAGTCGAGTCCCAGATCGTGAGACTACTCCGACAGGCTGAGGCAGCCCTGCACACACTATGGATGACTGACACAGGAGCCGCCATGGCCCACCTCTGCTAGAGTTGATTCTGACTCCTACGATCCTGTAGGATAAAGCAGAATGGCTCCTCAGGGTTTCTGAGACTGGCTTCCTGCACAGGAGCTGACTGTCACATCTTTCTCCCACAGGGACGCTGGTAGGCTTGAGCCACTGACCTGGGGGTAGCCGGCCAACACGTCACATACTGTGTCACCAGGGCGCCCAGAACAGGTATAGGATTGCAAAACAAACAAACAGTGAGATGCGGAGTGATGATTCTTCCTCCTCTAATTTCCACCAAAGGAAGGAAGATGAGGCTTTCTACTCCTGTAAAGATTTACAGACTGATTGACAATAATAATTTGCAATTTATCCAGGGATCAGGAGGGTTGGCGGGGGGTGGAGGGAAAAAGGAGGAGCTGATACCAAGGGCTCAATAGAAAGTAAATGCTTTGAGAATGATGATGGCAACAAATATACGAATGTGCTAGATACAATGGATGGATTATGATAAGAGTTGTACGAGCCCCCAATAAAATGATTTTTTTAAAAAGGAGAGAAAATAAATACATTAAATAAACAAACAAACAAAAAAGAAAGTAAATGTCTAGAAAATAATACTGGCAACCTATGTACACAAATGCTTGATACAATCAATGTATGGATTGTTATAAGAGCTGTAAGCTGTAAGCGCCTCCAATAAAGCGCCTTTTAACTTAAAAGACGATCAATCAATCAATCCCAGAGTACGTGAAAGTATAGCTGCGTTGTTTGGTTTTGGATTCAGGGTTAGGACGGGGGAGCGTCTTTGGTAGTTATTTAGAACTTGACAGTTATTTAGAACTTAGCACGAACAATGAATGTACAAAGGTGCTTTACACAATTGATGTATGTATGGATTGTGATAAGAGTTATATGAGCCCCTAATAAAACGATTAAAAAATAAAAAGAACTTAACACAACTGCTTTTTCTTTCAAGCTGTCTTTGTGGCTCAAGGTAATAAAGACATCTTAAAATCTAAAAAAAAAAAGATTCACAGTCTCAGAAGCCCAAAGGGGGCAACTTGACCCGGTCCCGGTCCCGTCGGGTTGCTAAAAGTCTGAACTGACTATGGCAGTAAGGGATCCCCCCCATAGGGTGGCTCTAAGTCAGACTCAACTCGATGGCAGTGGGTTAAATTCCAAATGTGTTCAATGGCTTTTATAAGTGAAACAGCAAATGTATAACCCAAAGTGACAATGATAATCGATGTTGACAGGAGAAGTCCAGGTTGGGAACATTCGAGATGTCTGTCTTCTTGATGCTGGTTCAACTGAAACCGAGTTTGAGGTGTGGCTGAGGTCTCATCTAAAGCTGAGCCACGAGGGTCTATCCTGAGGGCACCATTGATTCCACTCCTTGGCACGAAGGTTGCAGGCCCTGTACTGGCTACTGACTTTACAGCTACTGCTTTTACATCGAGAAAAACAAGGTACAGAACTCATGAGGCAGCCCCAGTCAAAGCGGAGTGGCTGAGAGAAGGCCCAGATGTGGCACCCTCCCAGGACAGCCAACGGACTTGGCAGCGGGAGACGTGATCAACAAGGCAAAGGTATCAGGAAACAGAATTGGCCTCACTGCAGAAACCCACACAGTGAAAAGGACAGACTGGGGTGGGGATTGGGGGTGAGGAACAAAGACGAAGACAGGACATTCTGCACTGATAGGAAACAATGCCCTCTCTAATACGAAAGACTCCTTTATATCAGAATAAACTTCTTCCAAGGGGGCACTACCTCTGGACAACTGAGAGAGAAGCCCAGCGTGGAAGTGTTCCTCATCTCTGTGCCCTCCCTCCCGGCGAGAAGGATCAGGAGCCCACAGACACCGCCCCGTGCGCTCTCAAGAAGCAGGACTTTGGAACGCCACATGCAACTGTCCCTCAAGTGGAGAGTGACATCTTGGGCTTTTAGGAGTTGCAGACTGTCCCTGAAAACAACTACAGTAAGGCTGCAGTGGCCTTGACCCAGATTCCGTCACCTACTCTCCAGTTTTGCCCTTTTGCCAGTCCTCAGCAGGACCCTTTGGTCTCTACCAAGCTGCCTTCAACCTTTAGTTCATTTCTCCGGGCCAACGCTATGCCACCACTTACCACCCACTGCTGCTGAGTCACTTCCGATGCATAGGGACCCTAAAAGACAGAGTAGAATTGGGGTTGCCAGGGTTATCTATCACCTCTACAGAGCATACTTCTGCATCTTCCTACTGTTGGGACAGCTCAGGGGTTCAGTTCGCAATAGAGTGCTTTACCCACTGTGCCACCAGAACATTTTAATTCAGTCATAATGACTGTATTAATACAAGATGCCTTACATATAAGGTTGATATGAGTTTGTTTGTAATTTTATATGGAGCTCATACAGATATCATAACACTCCATAATTCAATTAGGTCAGGCATAATTGTACAGTTGCTACTACAATCAATATCCAAATATTTTCTTTCTTCTTTAACTCCTTGATATCAGCTCCCCTTTATCCCCTCCCTCCCCCACTCTACCCACCTGGGGCCCTTACTATTTATATATCTACATACAATTTTCTTTCTGCTGCACCCTACCCCATTCAATAAATCCATTCACCTACAATTCTGTTATTCAATCCCCTTAAGTGGGGTTATACAATCATCCTTGCTATCAGCTCCCCACCCCTTCCCATATGCTCAGGGAGTTATTACTCCCATTACTGTTTCTGAAGGGTTGTCTCCCTTGGCTTTCATGCATTCATTGAATGATCTTAATTATTCAAATGAACCTACGCAGGTCTAACAAGATCAATGAGGTAAAACAAAAACCATAATAGTAAGGGGAGGAAATATTAAAGAACTAGAGGATAGTACTATCTTTCATCAGTGTTATACTGCACCTTGGAGCTATCATCTGTGAGGATAGATCTGGGTTTTTGAGACCTTACATAAGGACTTATGTAAGGGGTGGCCGTGGCTCTGTAGGGTAAGCACTGAACTGCCAACTTTAAGGTTAGCAGTTCAAACCTGCCAGTGGCTTTGTGGGAGAAAGATGAGGCTACTCACCCTGTAAAGATTGACAACCTCAGAAGCCCTCTATAGGATCACTGGGAGTCAGCATCAGCGCGATGCAGTGGGTTGGGTTGGGTTTGTGAACTTCCATGCATAATTTTAATAGAATTCTCCGCTCTCTTGTTTTTATCTACAGGAGAGGGCGGGTAGGGAAGGGGTGGACAAGGGATACAAGAGTAAGACTGCCAGGGCTTATATTCCAGCTCCCGAATTCACTGGCTGGCTGGATTAGTTCCTTAACCTCTCTGCACCTCAGTTTCCTTATCAGTGAAATATGGGTTCTTTGTCCTACCTCATTCTGGCTGTACTTCTCCCAAGACAGATTTGTTCCTCCTCTGGCAGTCCATGACACATTCACTATTCTTTGCCAACACCATAATTCTAATGCATCTTCTTCAGTCTTCCTCAGAAATGAGAATGTTCCTTAGAAGTGAGGATAAAGGAGACTTCATCTAGCTAGCTGTGGACATCATGATAAATGGAGAAAACCTTTACATTGTCAAGGATTGCCTTTTACTTGGGTCCACAATCAACACCCATGGAAAAAGCAGTCAAGAAATCAAACGGGGTGTTACACTGGGTAAACCTGCTGCAAAAGGACCCTTTGAAGCAGCGGTTCTCAACCTGTGGGTTGTGAACCCTTTCACAGGGGTCCCCTGATTCATAACAGTAGCAAACTTACAGTTATGAAGTAGTAACATAAATAATGTTATGGTTGGGGAGCCACCACAACATGAGGAACTGTATGAAAGGGTCACGGCATTAGGAAGGTTGAGAACCACTGCTCTAAAGTATTAAAAGAGAAAGATATAACTTTAAAGGCTAAGGTGCTCTTGATCCAAGCGATGGTATTTCTTATTGCCTTATGCATGCGGAAGCCGGACAATGAGTGGTATTATCAAAGAATCGATGCTTTTGAGCCATAGTGTTAGTGAAGAATATTAAATATATCATGAACAGCCAGAAGGAGGAGGAACAAATCTGTGTGGGAGAATCCTCCTTAGTCTGCATGTTATAGAGAGACCAGTCCCTGGAAAAGGGCTTCGTGCTTAGGAAAGTATGCGTCAGAGAAAGAGAAGACCCAACAAGATGAATCTGCACAGTGGCTGCATCAATGGGCTCAAACACAGTCACAATTGTGAGGCTGGCCTAGGCCCAGGCAGTCTTGTTGCTGGCTATGGGCTCACAGGTGTCAGAACCAACTCAAGAGAATCTAGCAACAAGTCCGACCTTACAGAATTGGACTGAGGATTAAACGGGTTTACGTAAAGCTTTCGGAACCTTTATGTACTTTGTAGGCTATAAGTGTTGGCAATTATTATTACATGCTTTAAGTTTCGTAAAGCACTAGAGATCACAAGAGTGAGGGGAGACAGCCCCAAAGCTACAAGGAAACAGGCAAAGCCAAATGCTGCCGCCAGCTCTAATCCCTCATGGCTTCTCTCCCGGGGACTTCTGCCATCCCTTTCCAAGCAGATGTGAAGTTTTTTAAGGACAGGAATGATCTGATTCCTTCTCATCTGCCCCCCCCACACCCCCAGCATGCACACACACCACGACCTGGGACCTCGTCTTGTCCAATGTTCTGCCTACACTGGCAGTCAGAACAGCTCGACACAACCCAGGCCTCTGCGTCTGAGAGCTCAGGGGGCAAGGTGAGGAGCGGGAGAGCTGTTTGGAGAGATGAAGAGACCATCCATTCCTCAGGGCTCAAGTCAGAGGGGACAAGACCTCCTCAAACATATCTTAGGATCAGGGATCAGAATTGAGCTCCTAGAACGTGGACTGTAACTGAGTCGGATCCCTCACAGGCAGGAGGTAGGTATACATTTAGGAGTACAAGGCTAAAATTTAGAGTCAGGACCTCCAAGTTGGGATCCTGGGCAAGCAAGATGCTACGGAGCAGCATTCAATACAGAAAAGCCACACCCTAGAAGACGGGAGCCTAGAAGGGACAGCTGACAGAGGAGAATCCTGGAACTGCGAGGTCAGATTGCTGCCAAGTCCGCAGAAGCTTCCGGCTCTGTAGGAAGAGGGAGCAATCCCTGAGGGCTGACTAGCCTGGCACCACTCTGGCCTGGAGCCAACTCTCAATACCAGGCCTTAATGGACTTAAGTGAGTTTGGCCATGTCAGCTCAAGGAGTCTCTTCCCAACTGCCCCCTGAGCGCTGAGACTGTCCAAAAGGAAGGGTCTGAAATCCCCACCCCACGAGGGAAGAGATCATTCCTGCTGTGAATGAAAGACTTCGTAAGGGACCCCCACAAAACCCCACAGGTTTTCCTGTGGCTACAAACGCAAAGGAATCCCCTTTCACCTTTCCAAGGCAGAGCTAGAGCCTGGAATCCAACCGTGTGGGGATTTTTAGGAGCCTGGCGGCATCGTGGGTCACTTATTGGGCAGCTAACCATGAGGTCAGCAGGATGAACCCACCAGTGGCTCCACGGGAGGAAAATGAGGCTTTCTAATCCCATCCAGAGTTTCGGTCTCAGAAACCTTCCAGGGGCAGTTCTGCCTGTTCTAGAGGGTCGCTATGAGTAGGGACCGACTCAATGGCAGTCTCTAATGAGAGTGGGTCTTCAGCACTGGCCCCCTGCAGGTCTTCCTCCTACCCTGCGCCCAGATCACAGGCCCTCGGCAGAGAGCTCCCCCTTCACACACAGAGCCCTGCTGAAGGCGAGCACCTTGGAGAAGAAAGGTACTGCAGCCAGGGCACCTCCTCGGGTACTGCAGCCAGGGCACCTCCTCGGGTACCGCAGCCAGGGCACCTCCTCGGGTACTGCAGCCAGGGCACCTCCTCGGGCCTACTGAGCCCAGCCGGGGCGGCACCGGGATCTTCTCAGGAAGACGGGTCAGTTGTCAGCCTCATGGGACCTTTTGGGGAGAAGCCCAGCCCAGCCTCAGGAGGGACCTAGCTCCCAGGGGTTGCATGAGGAAAGTGGGGTTTTTTACTGGAAATCCCAAGGATTAAATGATATGTTAAAAAGCCTGCAAACCACAAGCTTGGAGGGCATGCATATTTTCAGTTCCCAACTGCAGAGGACTGGGGCCACACTGAATAACAGGTAGCAAAACGATTCTGTGCCCAGTGTTTTAATAAATAACCCATTCGGGCACAGAGCCCAACTAGGGAGCATGAAGGATATTTCCACCAAACCCTGGAGGCAGCCACCGAGAGGCAGTGTGCAGCTCCAGGTCACCAGCAGGGCAAGAACAGCCTCAAATGCAACTAGACCGATGTGGCTCAGCCATGGTGGCAAAGGGAGGTGTGGCCTCTACCACCTGGGGCTGTCAACCTTCGAACCAACTCTGGGAACCAGCCTGAGGTGGCATCACACCGGCTGCTGAGATGCCATCCCGCCAGAGCTGTCTGCCTAAGGTCACACACACACACACACTCTCTCTCTCTCTCTCTCTCTCTCTCTCTCTCTCTCTCTATCTCTATCTCTATCTCTCTCTCTCTCTCTCTCTCTCTCTCTCTCCAGGGCTGGGCTGGCCCTCGGCAAGTTTTGCTCAGCCAAGGCTGCATGCAGAGCAGGGTGGCCAGAAATCCACCCTCAGGATGGTGCTCCAGCCGCGAAGTTCCCCATATACCAACCCACTGCTGCCTGGCCACACAGGGAAGGGCCCACGCTGCAGGCTTCCCATAAGTACTTAGCAGCGGAAGAAGTTCTCCTGTCCCACATCAACCAGTTCCGGAGCAAGATCCCAGGTGTTTCGTGGGAAAAGGAGGCAGGTTTCTAGGATACTCTCTCCTGGGACAGGACAGTCATCCCTGCTGATGTCCGTTGGGGGAACGTACTCTTGTCCTCTCCTGGGGCTGCCCTCCTTCAGAGAACCGCCTCGTCGGAATCCAAGCAAGTGTGCTCTTCTCCCGTTTCCTTTAGTAAAGCTGACGAGGGAAAGACCTTAGATGGAAACAGCTACCGTGGGGGCTCGCCCAATCCGTTTGTCAGGGTGGAGTTCTCCCCTTCTACCGCTGAAGCACGCCTACCAGGAGCAAGAAGAAATACCGGGTCGCCTGGGCTTCAGCTGGTCCCCAGCTTCAGTAGGTTATGAGAAGGAGGAAGCAAGGCCCAGGTACTCCTCCTTTGATCACAGAGGTAGCAAGGCAGTGGGAATGTTAAGAGGCTCTACTGTGACCTGCAGCCCTCAAGTACTGCTGCACGTATGGCCTTGGGACGGCTGCTGGGCTTCCCCACTGCACCATCAGAGGAACGAGATGAGATCCAAGGTTCTTGAGCGTGGCACTGGTCTGTGACGGGTGAATAGTG
This sequence comes from Tenrec ecaudatus, assembly GCF_050624435.1. NCBI lineage: Eukaryota > Metazoa > Chordata > Mammalia > Afrosoricida > Tenrecidae > Tenrec > Tenrec ecaudatus. Next base: position 87,191,344 of record NC_134545.1, on the reverse strand, counting down.
CGGCAAACATAGTTGTTTTTCTTTAAAGTTTCCTCTCACTGAGTTATCTTTGCGTTTTACCGGTCACATCAAGGAAGGTTCTATTGGATGCCATTAAGTCTTTTGTAACATCTCTCTCAAACTTGATAATCTTTCAAAGAAAGAGAAAGAGCGATGGTGTCTGGCTTAGAGCCTTCTGTGATGGGCCACAGTCCCAAACTAGAACTTAGTCATTTTGTTTTGTTTTCATTATGCTGAAGTTTCCACAATGACCTTTAAAGTATAGCAAGTGCTACTGCGATGTTGATGCGTATAGTGGACGCTCAAGCTTTCTTGCTCAGACAGACACGTGTCAACTTCCAAAGGGGAGGTTTATTTGATCAGAAATACGAAGGAAGTAAACCTATTACCGCAGAGTTGATTCTGAACTACCCAACACGGTTTCCAAGGCTGTCAATCCTCCTGGAAGCAGGCTGCCTCATCTTTCTCCTGGGGAGTTACCACACAGGTAGCAAAAGTCAAGAAAGAGGCACCCAGGGGCTGGAGAAATAAGAGTCCTTCTCAGTACTAAATGGGGTGCTGGTAAGTAAAATGCAAGGTGGCAGCTCCCTCCCTCCCCAGCCCATTCCCTCCAAGGTTTCCTTTAACTTCAGCTCAGCCCTGGAGAGTCCTCCCACCCAGCAACCTGCCTACAAGCCACTCCCTCTACTCTGCTCCAGGCTCATATTCTCCACCAGGAATCCGAGCATTTACTGCTCAGTTCTGTAGCCCTTCCTGTACATCGATCGTTCCCCTGGAGGCAGAAAAGAGAGCTGGGTATCTCATCCCCCAAACATCTCTGATGATATTCAGTCTGATGAAATAGGTGCTTGAACAATGCATGCTGAAGAAATAAGCTGCTGCCCCAAACGGGGAGATGGAAAACCCTGTCAGATCACTGGCAGAAATGCACATGCCGTAATCCTCTTCACATGTCAGCTGGAGGAGACAACACTCAAATTCTGGGGCTCAGCTTCAAGTAGAAGTTAAATGAGAATCCATGAACCTGCTTTCAAGAGGCTACCCCTTAAGAAACATCTGGAAAAGCAGATCTTTTACCAAGAAACTCACCAGGGTCTGCAACTGACCGGTCTCACCAGCACCAGCCCATTAACAAAGGCACTTCGGACTTCTGCCATCTAGACCAGAGCTGGCTAAATATCCAAGAACAGCCCTTCAATGTCCTTCCAATGGCAGGATGTAATGCCGGAAAATACCAGGCTCTGATGATGAGGTGCAAGCCAAATGGAGGTCTCACTACTGTCACGAATATCATGTGAATTTCAAAGTGCTAGAAACGATACACATGGAAGAGGATACTGTTACACTAGGAAAACAAAACAAAACTAAGGAAGGCCCTCGGGAAAATTCAGAGGTTTCCCCTTCTGAAATCTGAGGCTTGCTCAATTGCATTCTTTATGTTATTTGGGACCTTGGATCCCGGACCTGATAGGCAGGTTGACTTCAGAATCTTTAAGCCGCATAGGAAATGGCATTCTTTTAACTGGAATAAATCTGTCAACAGAACGGTAAAGGCTAGCTGCACTAAGTACCCTCTGCAGGTTCTTATTAAAAATATAAATTACAGTCCCTTTACTTCTCACATCTGTTTGCGATTCCTTGTCCATTACCGATACTGTAATACAGGGTCCCCATCCTGGCAAAATAAGTTCCCTGTTTCCAACACCTTCTGCTGCTATGTCAGAGAATCTGACTGTGATATTGGAAAGGCAGACTCAGGCAATCAGTGAGGCGACGAGGCTGAGGCCGCCAAGCCTCACAGGAAAAGAGGAAGATGAGTTGGACCTGAGACAGAAAGGTGGCAAAGCTACCGGTTACCAAAACCAAATTCACTGCCATCGAGTCAATGCCGACACAGCGACCCTGTATAAGACAGGGCTGAACCGTCCCTGTGGGTTTTGGAGACTGTAGCTCTTTACAGGAGTAGAAAACCCGGTCTTTCTACCTTGGAGTGGCTGGTGGTTTCGAACTGCTGACCTTGCGGGTAGCAGCCAACATGGAAACCACTACACCAGGATGGGTCCTAAATCCAGAGGTTAGGAGATTGGGGGGGGGGGGGGGAGGCGGAGAATCACCAAATTCACTTCCATCCAGTTGATTCCCACTCAAAATTCATACAGCCCAATTCTGCTCGCTCCTATACAGCCTAAGTGTGTGGCCCCAGGCACGGGCTTGAACCCCTCAAGGGTGTGTTTCCTCTTCTATAGAACTGGAGATAACAAGCGAACCTGATAAGATTACAAAGCACACGACATGGAAAACAGTGAGAATGAAAACAAAACAAAGCACAGCCCACAAGTGACTAGTATCATCTTGTCATCCTAGCTTTATCGCCAGAATTGGCCTCGCTTTCAAGGCAGGAACCAGGGAACCCAGATGGCACTGACAGGTCCGTGTGGGCCTGCTGACTTAGGAACCCCTCCAAGGGAGAAGGGACGAGAGTTACAGCCTCAGACCCAAAGGGCACTCTCCTGGGTCTGTATGGTCACTGGAGTTGGAATCGACTCAATGGCAGTGGGTGCGGCTGTTTTTTAGCAGGAGGGTCCTTTCAGGAGGACTAGGTCCAGCGGCCATTACCAGGATAGCAAAACGATGGTGTGAGAGGCCCCAAATAAAGCGAAAACCAAGAGGTTATCAGACTAGACACGAAATCAGCTAGTGATTAACCATGATAATAATTTTAATGAACTCTTCTCTCAGATTATAGTTTTCTTGTTTTGTTTTTAGTATGAAAACCCCTTCCCGATGCTTTGCAACAGTAGTCTCATATAACATATGTGGGTTTATATTATATTATATTACATTATATTATATTAAATGATTGAAAAAAAAATTTTTTAAAGAAACATCAAGTCAATTCTGACTCATTGCGACCCTACAGGATAGGGTAGAACTGCCCCCGTGGGTTTCTGAGACTGTAGCTCTTTATGGAAGTAGAAAAGCCTCATCTTTCCCCTGCGGGCCTAATGGAGGTTTCTAACTGCTTCAAGCCCAACATATAACCACTACGCCCAGGGCTCCAGGATAGAATTGTTTCAGAGGCATGGGAACGCAACCCAAACAACCCTGGAAGCACACTAGGGAAGTCCTCTGCTACTAATCAAAAAGTCAGGGGCTTGAGCCCACCAGCCACTCTGCGAGAGAAAAGTCTGGACAGTCCGCGCCTGAAAAAGCAACAGCCTGGGAAGCCCTATGGGGAAGTTCTGCTCTGCCTTAGAGATGTGCTAGGGGTCCAGGTGAGCACCAGAGCACAGCCAGTCAGAGTACAGACTCCAGGCAGACGGCCTGCATTTGAATCCTGGCTCTGCCATTTCTGAACAGTGTGACCCTGAGCAAATGCTAGAACCTGGTTATGTCTCAGTTCCCCATCTGTAAAAGGGGGCTAATGTTAGTCCTGCCAGTATTCTAGGGTTATTGTAAAAATTAAAGTGATTGGTATGTAACTATGTAAAGCAATGCGAAAAGGACGTGACTCACCAGTAATCTTTAGTGACTATTAATTTTGATTTCTGGCACTGCTATTGCTGTTTAGCTGATTTATTACTAAGTTGTTTGATCTTAAACTTAGTATTAAAGATCGTCGGCTCTCCCGGATCACACATCATGTCATCATTGAGGGAAGACAAGTAGGAATTAGAAATGCCACTAGTTCCAGAGGCCCTGCAGTCCATTCCGGCTCAGGGCAGCCTGTGTGTGTGTCTGCGTAGAATCATGCCCCACGAGGCTTTCAATGGCTAATTTTTCAGAAGTAGATCCCTGGGCGTTTCTTCCAGGAGACCCCTCTGGGAGTACTCACACCGACACCCTTTCAGTCAGCAGCGGAATGTGCTGACCATGTGCACCCCCAGGGACTCCTGGGTGTACAAAAAATAGAAGTGTACAAGGACTAGACTTATACAGAAGGTAAAAGATAGAGAGCAGATCTGTGATACAGCAAGTAGCGTTAAACCTGAATGGTAGAATCTAGGAAGAGGGTCCGTCTCAAGGTATTCACCGCAAAATCCTTTCAACTGTTTGTCATTTAACCTTTTTCATAATAAAATGCTAAGGGAAACAAGAGAAGTCAATGTGGCAGCATTGAGAGAAGTTCTGGATCAGCGCTGGGCTGCTACCCTCTGAGCCCACACTCCCGCGCAAGCTTGGGAAGCTGATGGCTTTGGAGCTTTGCTCATCGTGGTCTAGAAGAGCCGTGCCCAGGTGCTGACCTGCGCCACCTTGGCATGAGAAGACACAGGCACGGGCGGAACCCAGAGCGCTCACCCAAGAAGTACCGTGACAACCTCCTGGCTATGGCATGACTACCCCATGTGCAGGATGAACCTCCAAAATGAGGCCCCAGACTAAGGACGGGGCAGACAGAGGGTAGGAAGTCGGCACACACTCACTCGTGGACTCTGCTGTCACCATAGAGGTCGCTCAGGCCGAAGCTGATGTAGTGCCAGTGCTCGGGGATGTTGGCAGAGGGGCTCCCCACGTTCCTGTACATGCTAACATAGTCCAAGGGGTCTGGGCCACCCAACCTGTGAAAGGGAAAACACAGAGGTGTTAGTATACGCCTGGAAACCAGATAACGCCTGCCCAGCTCAGGAGCTTGTCCTCGAAAACCAAAAGTCCCTGTCTAGGAGACAGAGACCTAGCAGGATGCCACATCCACTGTGGGATGGGACGAGAGATGAGCTGCCCATGGCACCAGCATGAGGAACTCCCTTCTTCCACCCCCTGACTGGCAGGACCTCTCTTCGAAATACAACAGACTGGGTGGTTGCCCGGTTTGCTTCCTGCTGTTTCAAATTACAGATCCCAGATGGGATTGGCAGGGATGCTCTCCTCCGAGGTACTGGTAAACATGCCAAACTTCAAGGCCAGAGGGGCATCAGCCCATCAATTGGCCTCTGTTGAAGGCTCACCCTGAGCATGCCCAATGGGCATTGTTCCTGGAAGCAGAGGCTCTGTTCCATCCCTGCCCCTCAGAGGACTAATTCCTGAAAGCCTATATTGTGCCCTATGTTAATGACAGTTTGTTCTGAACAGACCCCAGCCTGCACCCTGCACACCCAAACTGGCCTTTTCAACACCTCAAGTGACAAAGGCCACACTTCGGCTAGCTCAGCTCTGCCCAGAGAAGGGCAGCGGGGGCCCAGCCGAGCCCTGTGATCGCCTGCGCCTGGCAGAGGAGCCCAGGAGAGGTGCCCACTCCAAGGGAGAGCTGTGGCATTCAGCAAGTGAGGACGGCCGGGGGGTGGGGGTGGGCACGTGAAATTCCCACCCCCACCCCACCCCCAAGTCCAGCAGAGGAGATCACTGGGGGAAGAGATTCAGTCATCATATCACTGAGGATTTAATACAACAAGGACCTCCTCTAGTCCAGTAATTAGTGCTTTAAAAAAGGAAAGAAACTCCTGCTTTTGTTCAGAATGGATAAGGAACCTTCAAAGCCTTGAGACACCGACTACATGGAAACCAAGCCATGGAACGAAGTTAGCCCGTAAACACGTGCTGGGACATCTGACCAGTCCACACATAGACTGTAAACACTGGCCTGCCTGGGGCACTGAGGAGGAGCCCTGCTACCATGTTGTTAAGTACTCAGCTGGCTGACAAAAGGTCAGCTCCAGGGTGGGAAGCCACCAGTGCCTCTGCAGGCCCATTTGGACCATTCGACTCCGTTCCCTAGGGTCCCTGTGAGTTGAAATCAGCTCGACAGCAGAGGTCCCGGACACTGATGGGAGTGAACTTTGCAAATGGGAAACTACGCTGAAGGAGAGCTCAGGACTGTGTAAGAGGCACGTTATACGTGACCCGGGCAAGCGTGCCAGGACCACGCAATTGAAACATGATTTAAAACCAGTAGGTCTGGTTTCATCCCCTTTCGCCAGGATGTGATTTGCCTTTGTAGAGATCCTTTTTCTCCACTAGGAAACACTAAGTTATTTACAGATATGTAAGAAAGCTGCTAGAAATAGTTTAGAATCTTGACTGAGAGAATAAGGAAAAGAGATAGACGTCCAAGTCTTCCCTCAGCTCTGGTTTTAACTACTCGTGTGTCAAATCCTTAAACCAGCTGGATTTAGAACGGTCAGTGGGATGGGGGGCGAGAGTGGAGAGTGAGAAAAGGACAGGGATCCCGGGAAGGACCTGATGCTAACTATAGAACCCCAGAATATAGGAGAATGATGACACCACAACCCCCCCTCAGCTCCAGCATCTGGCTCCAGAGTCCCAATCCCGAGTCTCCTTCAGCCCAAAATACCTCCAGCAACAAGTGATAAAATGGTGTGACTGTGTCTCATCCCAAAACCATAGCTGTCAGAGTTGATTCCAACTCAGAGTGATTCCATAAGACAAGAGTAGAACTGTCCCCCACCGCCGCCCCACCCCCCAAGGGGTTTCCAAGGCTGTAGATGTTTATGGTCTTGAAAACTCACAGGGGCAGTTCATTCTGTCCTACAAGGTTGCTAAGAGTCAGAACTGACTCCATGGCAGTGAATTTGGAGTGAAATCTTCATGGGAGCAGACTGCCTGGGGGTTTCACACCTTGGCCCTTTAACCATTGTTCCTTCCCTCCCACTGTAGAGCCTTCAGTCTCTGCGTGTCCCAGAGGGTGTCCCAGAGGGTGTCGCCATCAAAGGGAGAGGCTTTTCCTTAAAACTACAAGGGCAGGGACTGACCAAGAGTTAGATAAACTTAACCTTGGCCCCAAGCACAGTGTGTTCTGCTCTACTACTCACAGGCCTGATTGGAAGCAGATGCGTATGTGAAAAAGAATCTCATTTCACACTTTGCAAAAGATGTTAGATGTTCCTCCACGACCAAACTTAATTCCACAGGAGAGGGGTCTTGAACACTTGACTTAACTTTGCAGGCCAGTTGCAGGACCGAGGTGGACCCAGGGCACAGACTCTGCCTCTCTGCTTCTGCTCCCTGCTCACAGAAGTCTCCATTTCGACCTGGTCATCCCTGGCCAGCACCACTAGCCAAAGAACCATCCTTTCATTGCAAAGAGATGCATCTGAAAGTACCCTTGGCCATAGTCAGAACAGACAGCCTCAATCAATCATCCAGCTATGAGAACCAAAGAGGCCTCTGGGAGCCAAACAACATGTGGGATCCCAAATGTGAAGGATAGGAATGAATGTCAGGATCTTAATTCTGCAAACCTCTTTGAATCTGGGAAAGAGCCAATCACTGAGCAAGTCTCCCTTATATTTGTGCATCTAGGGACAGCATTTCTAATTTCACCCAGTGATGAACAATTCTCTTTACTCATCAATACACACTGAAGTTCTAAGGCCTGGTCTGGTTAACAAGCCTGCAGGAGGAAGGTGGGGGCGGTGGGGGGGGGGCCGGTTTGAGAGGCTGTCCAAACTATTACAAGTGCTTCAGTACTTTTAACATATAGCACCATCCTTTACCACCACTTGGGTACCAAGTAAAAGTTTCCAGGGGCTGTGGACAGATTTCTCCTTACACTCAAACGAGGCCTGGGCCGACAGCATGCCAGAATTAGACCCACTTTTCCCAAGGCACACTTCCACGCTAGGCTGCCAACCAGCTCCTTATGTATAAGTAAGATTCCCCTGGGGGTCTATCTCTCAAGCATCACCTGGGGATCTTGTCCAAAGAAAGATTTTGATTCCCTGTATTTGGAGTGGAAGAGGAGCCCTGGAAGTGCAGTGGTTATTTACATATCGGGCTGTCAACTGCTCAAGGGTCAACAGTGTATAAACACCCGTCGCTTTGTAAGAAGACAGACTTTCTACTCTCGTAAAGAGTTAAAGTAGTGCTCGCTTCGGCAGCACATGTACTAACATTGGAATGATACAGAGAAGATTAGCATGGCCCCTGTGCAAGGATTACACGCAAATTTGTGAAGCGTTCCATTCCAAAAAAAGGAAAAAAGAGTTAAAGTATCGGAAAGTCACAGGGGCAATTCTACACTGTTCTATAGGATGCCTGAGTCGGCATCTGCACCATGGCCGGGAGTTTGATTTGGTTTATTTGGGTGGAAAGGCAACATTTCAGCAGTGGTCCACCCATGTTTAGGTGTGGAGGGATGATTAGGATGGTTGGCTAAGTTAGCAAGAGCTGCTTTCCACTCAGAGGCTCCCCAGAAACTCTTCCAACCAAAGAATGGTTAGCCTGCCAGAGGTAATTGCGTTGCCGGCCACACCTCCTCCTGGCTGCCCAGACAGAGGCAGGCAGCTCCCTCCCATGGTTCTCAACTTTCCTCATGCCCTGACTCTTGAATACAGTTCCTCATGTTGTGGTGACCCCCAACCATACAATTATTTTTGTTGCTACTGCATAACATTCATTTTGCTACCATTATGAATTGGGCGACCCCTGTGAAAGGGTTGTTCGACCCACAAAGGGGTCGAGACCCACAGGTTGAGAACCGCTGCCCTATGGCCTTCCAGAAGAGCAAGTGGCTGGCTGATCCCATGACCCTAATATGAGAGCACACCCCCAACATGGTAAGCAAGCCTCATCCTAGTGAAAGCCATCTCCAGAGGAAGTAAGACGTAGAAGAAAGACTCAGTCCCAACCCGCCAAGACATCCACTTTCTTCCACCTCTTGGTCTACCTGCCCCTATGGCCACACCCCCAGCAGCTAACATTTCCAACTTGCAGGGCCCACTGACAGACCCATCTCATACAGCGCCCATTTAAGAGTAGACTCCACCAGTTCCTCACTCAACACATGGCCCCGAAATACCAAGTAGACTGGTTCTTTCCCAGGGCTCCAGAAATACCTGTTTTGTCCAGAGGAGGTAGGAAGAGAGAGGTTGCAACTAGGGATGGGATACTAGGAAAGACCCGTTACTATGTGCAGAGCAGACCATCTGTCTGTAAGCCATCCGTCCATCTGTCTTGAGCTGCCCTGACAAACCGCTGCCTAAATCTTGAAGGAAACCCTTCTTGTCTGACTGCACATTTTTCTTCCCAGCTCGGGCCCAGGTCTCCATCACTGACTTCCTACTGGAAGTGGGAAGCTGTGGTCCCTTTCCATCCTAAGCCAAACCAAAGATCACCCTAACCCTGCGCAGTGTTCCGGCCAATGTCCCAGGGCAGACCAGCGACAGGGCGAGACGGAGCTTCTGCATAGTGAAAGGACACTGTGCAGAGTAAGCAAAAAAGTTTATCTGGGAGACGTACTGGTTAAACTTCCAAAGCAAAAGCAAAATCAGCACTGTTATCACCTCTGAGTTCTGGAGAAGGCACTGAAAGGGGACCTCTTCCCGAAAACCAATCTTTCAACTGGCTGCCCTCCTAACTTCAGGACCCGTGTTCCCCTAGGCAGTCTCTCCAGCCCAGCTCTCTCAACTGCTCCCCAGGCTCCGCCTCACCTCCCCTATTCCACTTCGGCCGACCCCCTCCCCTTGGCTTCCATTTGCCCACTAATGGCCCCCCTCCTGGCGCCCCCTCTTTTCATCACATTTACAGTTCCCACTGGGAACGCTCCTTCACGTACCCCAGTTAGAACCCCATCCCAATCTCGGTAACCCTTCATCTTCCCCTCCCCCGTTAACCCTTCATTGCCAGGGGCTCTGTTAACCCCTTTGTCCCCATGCCCCATTCCCAACTTGTGCCCAACTTGTGTCCCATTCCCAACTCATCCCTCGCAGCAAGACGTCTTCTTTGCAAATGCTTTCATCCATCTTGTCCCACTCGTTCCCCCTCCCCCGCAAATTTCAAGGACCCAAGCGCTTTAACCCTTCCCTTCCCTCGTCCGTCCGCCCACCCCCTTTCCTCCCCCCCCCCCCCCCCCCCCGCGGCCCAGGGCATACCAGTACTTGACGATAGCGGTAACCTGGAGCGGATTCGGCTGGTCAGGGTAAAGGCGGCGACACTCTCCGTAGATGGCGTGCAGTCCCGGGGGGAAGAGCGAGGCGAATGCCGGGGGAGCAGTCGGGCCAGGGGCCGGGGGCGCAGTGGGGCCGGGGGCGCCGCTAGGCCGCAGCTCCGCCATCGGGGCGCGGAGGGAGCTAGGGAGCCGGGGAGGGTGGGTGAAGGGGCGAACACGAACTGGCCAGCAGGCAGACTCCGTGGGTGCGACTCCCCAGGACGACGGGGGCTGCAGCGAGGTCTACCCTCCGCGCCTGCGCACGGCACACTGTCCGCCCAGGCCGCCACCGCCGAGTCGGCCAGAGGGTGCCTGGGGGCCGCGGGGCGCTCGAGGGGGCGTGGCGCCGGCGCGCCCTATCCTGACACCTATTGGCTAGCGTCTTTGCCAGTCACAGGTGGGAAAGGCGTGACCTGACAATAGGCCCCGCCTCCCCGCCGTCGCGTTGGTGGGGGTGTCCCAAGACTCTTGGTCTCCTCCTAGTGTTAGGAGGAAGACACTTTAAATAGAGACCGAGGAAGGCATCCCTGGGAGGCGTTAGGGTCCCACCAAAGGCACTACAAAGTGTCCGACCACCGCCTAGTCACTCTTCTGCTAGCACGGAGTTTTAAATACATCTGCCAGTGGGTGGATTCATCCGTCTGGGAGGCATCCCTTTGAACAGATTCTTAGTCCAGTCTTCCCTACTGGTTTTGAATGTCTATTCATGTAGTAATCAACAGTTAAAATCCATTGCCATGAGTCTATTCAGACTCATAGCGACCCTATAGAATAGGGTAGAACTGCCCCGTAGGGTTGCCAGGGCCAGCAGGGTTCTTGTACTTTCGGACAGAAGTCCCAAATAGCTATTTATTACTTGGTGACTTATTTCAGGAGCCCTGGTGACTCGAGGATACAGCGCTCGGCTGCGATCCAAAAGGTTGAGTGAGATCTAGCAGCCAACTCGCACTCAGCGGAGAAAGACATGGCAGTCCGCGGCTATAAAGATTACAGCCTTGGAGACTATCCTGGGCAATTCTACGTCGTGACAAGGCTTGATAGCAATCAGTTTGATGAGAAAAATAACAGTTAAAGTAGAATCAATTTATATACAGGGTCAATTATATATCATAATTATTCGTTGAATTTTTTTAAAGATCATTTTATTGGGGGTCTTACAGCTCTTATCACAATCCATACATCAATTGTATCAAGCATATTTGTCCATATGTTGCCATCATTTCCTAATCATTTGTTTTCTATTTGAGCTCTTGGTATCAGCTCCTCTTTTACCCTCCCTCCCACCCACATGACTCCTTAATTAATTATAAATTATTTTCATATCTTACACCAGCTGCTGTCTCCCATTCCCTGTGGATTCTTCCCCCCACCTTCCTCCTACCTACCCTCCTGATGTCGCTACTCCTATTTCTGTTCCTGAGGGGGTTATGTAACCTAGATTCCGTGTGTTCTAAGCTCTTACCTGTATCTGTGAACATGCCCCGGCGTAGTCTGCAGTGAAAGGCAGGATTGGGGTCATGATAGTTGGGGGGTGAGGAAGCCTTAAAGAACCAGAGAAATATTGTATGTTTTTTCTTATTACCTAGAAATTCTTTTCTTCTTCTTTTTTTAAATCATTTAATTGGGGGCTCATACAGCTTTTATCACAATCCATACATACATCCTTTGTGTCAAGCACATTTGCACATGTTGCCATCATCATTTTCAAAACATTTTCTCAATGAATATCTTTAAAGACGAGTTTCTTCAACTTTAAGCAAATGTATGCAGTTTGTTTTGAAGTGTTCGTTATTCACTCTAGTCTTTCCTTTCCCATTATCTTTATGGAACTGGGATAATCTTTCTCTAATTGCTTAGGCACTAGGCTGAAAAGTATATTACAGTAACCCTTATTCAGTAACATCTAAATGCCAAGAGAAAGGGATAGTAGGTAGTGGGCATCTGTGCTAAGGTTCCTGCAACTTTAACAAGAGATACACTAGAAAAAAAACTGCTGAAAGCAGTAACACATAACTGCTTTTATTTTCTCATCTATGAAAATCATGTCAATTAAAAAATAATCAATTCTAGCTCCATGTTAAAATTAAAGAAGTACTATAGCAACAATTGAAATCCATAGATAACATTTTAATGGCCCAAAGATCACCCATGCCACTGATTCCAAAAGCTATTCTTCAGACCATTGTTAATCTGTTTCAAAGTTTATACTTATCCAAGAAAAATGTGAATAGCAACAACAATGTAACTACTTTTCTATGGCTAGTTTTATGCAATCTAAATTATTTCCTTCATTCTGAGTATATGTTCTTCCTTGTGTGTGTACACACTAAAATGTCCCTTCTGTTGGAATATGATGATGAAGTTCTTATTTATTGTCTTGTAGATCCAAATAGATGCATGTCATTCTTGTTGTTAGATGTTATCGAGTCAGTTCCGGCTCATAGTAACAGAACAAAACATTTCCTGGTCCTGGACCTTCCTTACAGTCATTGCTGTTTGAGCCCACTGTTATACACACTGTGTCAATCCACCTCTTTTTCACTGACGCAGCTATCCCACCAAGCATGATGTCTGTATCCAGGTACTGGTCCCCCCTGATAACATGTCCAAAGTACAAAAGATAAAACATCACCTTCTAAGAAGCACTCAGGTCTGTTTCTTCTTCTTGCAGCCCAGGGGTATTCAATATTCCTCACCCACACATTGACTAACAGGCATTTCTCCTTTGGTTTCCCATCTCCCTAGCTCGGCTTTCACATGCACATGAGGAAATTGAAAATATCCTGGTGTGACTAGTAGACTCACCTTAGTCCTCAAAGTAATATCTTTGCTCTGTAATATTTTAAAGGGATCCTTCGTTTGTCTCTTTTTACCGCTCCTTTCACGGGTGTTGGTTGTGAATCCAAATAAAACGAAATTGACAGTGTCAGTCTTTTCTTCCGCATTATGGTGTGGTTCATGGGTCCAGTTGTGAGAGTTATTTTCTTTCTCCTGAGGGAGGTGAATCCACATTGCAGTAAGTAGTCTTTGATCTTCTTCAGTAAATGCTCCAAGTCCTTTCACTTTCAGCAAGCAACGTTGTGTCAACTGCTTATCACTGGTTGTTAATAAGAACGTGGCAACTTTGTGTTGTCCAGGAGACAAGGGAGTGGAGTAGGCAGGACTGAACTGTAAAATCCAAACATCCATGCATTACGGACCAATTAAAATCCAACTCCAGACAAGCATCAAGCAGTATATCTACTTTTTCAATGGGTACTACATGCCCCAGAGTACTGTGAAACGGAAATTCGGTAGCTAGTCTAAGTATAAAGAGGCCAGCCTGCACCGCTGGTCTGTGAATTAGCCCTGGTGCAAAGCATGCTGGGGACTGTAGTTCGTGGAGGCGAGACCGGGCCCCTCCCTCCCTGGCTGCCCAGTACCGGCGGCTAGACTGCGCATGCGTGTCAGCGGCGTTTGCAGCGGACCGGGCTGGCAGTTCCTTCCTCGGAAGGAGATTCCTCTATCATGGAGTCCTACGATGTAATCGCCAACCAGCCTGTCGTGATAGACAACGTGAGTGGCCTCTTCCTTATTTCTGAAGGGACTTGTGTTCTCCTCCCTGAGGAGTCGCTTCCCAGGTTTCAGCCTGGGCCGCCGGCTCTTTGTCACTGGCCCGGCCTGTCAGACGGGTTCGGGCGCCACCGCCTCTGTACCCCGAAACCCATAGTTCGTAAACCAGACGGCCTGCCAGCCACCATGGCATGGAGAACTTGGGAGTAGATAAGGGAAAGCTCTGAGGAGCGTGGCGGACCGGTGGGCCCTTGGCTCCAGGGGCCTTAACCGCTCTGTGAACGCCCGGCGCCCGCCCTCTCCCTCGTTCGCTGTAATTTTATTGGCTGCCCTTGCTGTCCATCTGGCCGGATGACCCCGCCTCTGGGCCTTGCCGGATGAGGCCTGGCCTCTGCGGTGATTGGCTGACGCCCCTCCGCTTCTTCCGGGGCCCTTCTGGCGTTTCCCCTCGCGACTGGGTGGCGCGGTGCTTCTGGGCAGTGGGGATTGGCCTCGGAAAGTCCCAGGAGCTGGACCCGACGGGCGAAGGCCCGCCCGCGGGCGGGGCAGCGGGGCTGAGTTTCCTGCAGTCCCGAGTGGGCGGGGCAGCCGGAGGTGGGGCGCGGGGGTGTTCTGGGCGACGCCCGAGAATCCACAGTGCCCGAAATGGCCATAGGTTTGCTGTTATCTCTAGAATGATACGATTCAGTAATAAAGGTAGAGAAGCAAACCACCTTCCTCGAAAGAACACCTAATTGTTGAAAGGAAAACCATGGACAGAATTTTCCCCGGGCCCTTTAAGGCTTACCAAGGCTCTTTCATCTGTCATATACGTGCGAGATGGAGCCTCGCAAAAACTGGGAGGACAGTTAAGGCAGAAAGTTTGATCATCATTTTACAGACGAAAAAACTGAAGTGCCAAAGAGGTAAAGTGAACCCAAGGTCACACCGCAGGGGCCCCGATCCTGTGCTTTTTTCTTTATTCACTTTGCTGGCACCGGGCAACCGCAAGGGTATGGCCATGTAAGAAAACTCTAGGACTTGGATCTAAAGCAGCTGCATTTCTGTCTTCAACCCAAAGGGGAGGGCCCCACAAAGATCCCTTGATACCTGTCAGTGGCCGACCCTTCTTGTTAGTTTCTGTGGAGCCTCTTCTCACTCTTGGCACCAACAGGTGCGCAAGGTAGAACGGCTCCACGGGGTTTCTGAGGTTGTGATCGGTTGGAAGCACATGCAAAGCCTTCTTTCCAAAGCACCTCTGGGCCGGTTTGAAGCTACCAATCCCATTTTCCGGAAATTGGCAGATTCACTCAGTGGAGCCAGCTCTTGAGTACGAACTACTTTCCATTTTTTTTTAGAACTATTTTCATTTGTATTTTTTAGCTTAAACTTCAGCCCTGGTAGCTAGATCTCCCAAACCCATTGCTTCCGCCTCTGCAATCAACCAAAATTGATTCTGATTCCGTGTGGCCACGTAGGATAGAGTGGAACTGCCCCACTGGGTTTCCAGTTGTGTAAATCGCTATGGAAACTGACTAACCACATTGTTCCCCCCTCAGAGAAGCTTGTGGGTTCGAACTGCTGGCCTTGTGGCTAGCAGTCAAGTGCCACTGCCTCACCAGGGTGTTGGTAGATAGGTAGGACTTATTTTTCTTAGCTTATACAGAAAGTCAAGGCTTGGAAAATTATGATGTATTCAAACTACCTGACTTATAAGTTGAGCACTGACTCAGACTAAGATTCCATTCCAAGTGCCTCACTGTTTCCAAGGAAAGATTTTGTTGTTGTTTTTGTTAGTTTTTGTACTCTTATGGATGTGGTTTTTGCTTTTAGAAGCAGAAGTAGAAACAGGCAGAAAAGTATGATATTCCTTCATTTTTTTGTTATTCTCCCTCTCCCCACCCCCATCCAGTACCTAGGGCGGTGGCTGGCACCACTCTGTGTGCCAAATGTCTTTGCCTTGGACTGATGGGCAGGCGATGGAATGACTGATTTTCTCTCAGTAATATCAGTGTCCCTAAATAAAGCAACTATGGTGGAGAACCCCCAGGGACTTATTGAGAGGGTTGAGTAAAACTCCTTGTTCTTGATACTGATTCCCAGAGAACACTACTACATCTGTCTCCAGCCAGTCTGTTGTATTTCATTGGCCTTTTTCTTAGTATTAAAAAAAGAAACTTTGGGGGAAATAGGGACCTGATAGCACTGAGGCGTGTGTAACTCCACTCAATGGGATTGAGCATCAATATATGTGAATGGATAAATGGGTTTGTGTAAGATACGTCAATAAAACTATTGTTTACCAAATTAAGAGTAGAAATCAGCAATTGGCACCCCTTTCCTGTTTTCAGCAGCAGCACAGAGAAGCGGTCCAGCCATCCGCCCTAGCTGATCCTTTGCTTCTGGCTCCCTTGCTCATTTCCTATCCCCAGCCAGTCTGTGATGCTGCTTCAGTGAATACAGTCCCCCTTGGTCTTTCCTGGCGATGTAGTTATGTTTTTTAACTGTATCAAAGCAGCAGTGCATTTTCCGCTTTGATGCTTAAAGGATTGACTTGCCTTTGCTCTGGGAAAAATGTCTCCATCATGCCAGTAATTCTGCCAAAAAATGTCTCCATCATGCCAGTAATTCTGAAGCCAAAGAAATATAAGCCCATTTCCCATCAGGATTTCCCGACTATCTGCCCCATTTTTTGATTTGGGACCTTGGGTAGTTTCTTGCTGTGTAAAATGTAGAGGGTTTTTGTTTTGCATTCCCAAGATGAAAGATGGATAGGAAAACTCATTTGAAGGATTTGAGCCAACTCTGTATTCTAAGAAGAGTTATGTCCCGGGCAGATTTGAGCACTCCGAGGCTTAGCAAGTTGCTGACATTTTATTTCAGGACTAGTGAGAGTATAATTAAAGAAAGGAAGATAGGGCAGAGAGGCAAAAGCCCATCACAGTTCACAGCCTTTCCCTGTCAAAAGACGATTGTGACCACTCCTTTCATCCTGGTCTGGCACCTAACCAATTCATCAGAATTAACAAGGAAAATGGAGGTGTGCGTGCATATGTGTGTGTGTGAGCCTGCTGATTGATGCCTGAGGATGCACACATTTCAATAGCAACAATAAAGTGATAGTTATCTTAGGAGGTAAAGTAATTCCTTCCCAAAGGCAAAGGAGCCCTGGTGATAAGTAGAGTGCGGTGACAAGCTGGGCTGCTGACCACGAGGACAGCAGTTGTAAGCCACCATCCACCTCACAGGAGAAAGATGAGGCTTTCTGTTCCTACAGAGGTTGACAGCTGCAGAAACCCACAGGGGCAGTTCCGCTCTGTCTATAGGGACACTGTGAGGCAGAATTGACCCTATGGCAGTGAGTTCTCCTAAAGCCATATCATAAATAGTAATACAGGAAGAGCATAGCACTTTGATCAGAATGCTGAGTTTATTCTGAAGCTGAAATTTTTGCTAGCATCTTAAATGTTGTAGTTTTGCCCTAAAATAGCTAAAGAGTCTAGTCAGCCTTTGTGACCAGGTGGTCCCAAGTGCAGTGACAGAATCTGATGTCTAGAAATTCACCAGTAAGCTAAGAGGGTCATTATCTTTTCAGATGTTGTGCTGCGGCAGTCTCCATTTTAAGAAAAGATGTTTTAAACAGCAGGTCATTTCAGAGAAGTGTATAGCAAGCAGCCATGTCCCATGTGTCTACCACCTAGTTATTTTAATAGACGCTGGCTTTTTTTTTTTTGCTTCAAGGCCTTTTTTTTAATAAAGGAAATAAAGCTTTATTTTATACTCGTATTTTATTGTATAATAAAACAGATACAGTCGAAGCCACTTGGGAGTTCTCCGAAACTCCACCCTTCCTTTCTGTTTCAGAAGCAACTCTAGAAACAACCATAATCATAAACGGATGCGTGCCTTTCTATGATTTGTGAATATATGTATTTTATATGTGTGTCTGTGTGTGGTATTTGTTTCAAATTTTTGCTTATGCCAGATGATCTCCTCCTTTATTTTTTTTAAAAATCATTTTATTGGGGCTCATACAACTCTTATCACAATCCAGACATACGTCAATTGTGTAAACACCCTTATACATTCGTTGCCCTCTTCATTCTCAAAGTTCGCTTTCTGCTTGGGTTCCTGGAATCAGCTCTTCATTTTCCTTTTTCCCTCCCCCTCCCTCCCCACTCCCCCTTCCCTCATGAACCCTTAATAATTTATAAATTATTATTTTGTCTTACCTTACCCTTTCTTTTTTTAATAGAGAAGTTGAAACATCTAAAAGGAGAGAGGGAACACTATAACATTCATGTACTCATTACCTAGCTGTAACAATGATCAACCCTTGACCAATTTTTTTCAACAATATTTATACTCGCATTTCTCACATTGTGTGTGTGTGTGTGTGTGTGAGTGAATTAAGGTTTACAGAACCAGAGAAATATCCTTTATCCCAACTCTTCCCTGTGTTTCTTGTTTCCATTCCTCCTTATTTCCTAACCCCTCTGAACTTTGTCCTTGGATAAATGCTGCCCTTTACTCTCAGGCGGTTGATTGTGCTAAAGGAAGGCTACTTCCCTCTTATTACTGCCCCTGTAAACCTGTCTAAGGGCTCTGTTGAGTAAGCGTTGACTGCTAACTGCAAGGTCAGCAATTTAAACCTACCAGCCACTCCTCTGCAGAGATGACTATGGGAACCTATTTGCTCCAATAAACATTGACAGCTTCTGAAACCCTATATATTGAGTTGGAATCGAAGCCGTGGCAGTGGGCTTGGGATTGGGGTGTGAGGGGGTTTCCTTTATTGTTGGCTGAATATTGAACCAGGGGATAAGTTCCTCTCCAGACTTGGCTCCATCAGTCTTGGACTGGGCCACGGTGACTAGAGAAACAAATCTAGGGATACTCATATTTGTGTAAGAAAGAGCTTTATATCAAGGAGTAATTATATATTAAGAAACATCCCACTCCAGTCCAAATCAAGTCCATAAGTCTGATAATAGTCCATTAGTCCCTCTTCAGACTCACAAAGCCACATGCACTGGTGCAAATGCAGGAAGATCATAGGCCAGTGGGTGAAAAGTCTTGTGGATCCAATGGCAGTAGAAGCATCACAGGGCACTCACAGGTCTCAGCATGCCTCCCCGCCGTGAGTGAAGGTGAAGGCAGAGAGAGGGGAGAGGGGGGAGGCTCAAAGGACTCTCCTTATGCGAAGGCCACACCCACAAGGAGTCACCATCAGGCTATAGCCTGATTGTTAGGCTAGACTTCACCCTATATTTTTATATATCAAGTTGGCATGAAATTATGTAACTACCACAAGTCCAACCTTAAGCCTGTTGTTTTTTGTTTTGTTTTATGATTTTGAGTTTGGGTGTACACTTTTCTCCAACTCTATCCAGGACCTTCTAATGTGATCTCATTCAGAGAAATTGGGGGTGGTTCCTGGGCACCATCTAGTTCTTCTGATCTCAGGGTTGTGGGTACTGATGTACATGTGGTTCATTAGTCCATTGAACTAATTGTTTCCATGCATCTTCAAGCCTCATCACTCTGTCCTCCAGAGAGGGAAAGACCAATAATTACCCCTTAGATGGCTGCTCATGAGCTTTTAAGTCCCAAATTGGCTACTCACCAAAGTAAGATGTAGAACATTGTCATTGTGAACTATTATGCCATTTGGTCGTGGTGTTCCCTGAACCCCCAGACCCAGTGACTCACAAGGTATTTGGTGTTAGATTTAAGGAGTTTTCCTAACTTTGCCCCTCATACTTACCACCACAGTCATGGATCGATTTGCATCATAGGTAAATACCAAAAAACATGTATACAAATATCATCTGTCAAACCTAGGTATGTTCATCCCCCACATTCTGTTATAAGCATAATCAATATACTATTATATCTAGTAAGATTAAACAATTTCTTAATATCATTAGTAAATTATAGTTACAATTTTATGTTTTTACAGTTTATAACCAGCTCTTTAGATCCTGCTAATGCTGATTCACTTAAGCTTAAGGGACACTAGAATTAGCTGAGAGAATGAAGTCAATGCATTTATTTAACACCGTCATTTGCAATGTGACCTTCAGGCTGTTTGTTGGTTGTACAACTTCAGCAAGAGTCCATGTGGGGCTGATGGAGAGGGTAAAGAGGAGGTGACTTGTCAAGATGCTTTTGCTCTCAGTTATGTTTATTTTGAGAGCCAAGGACGTGTGTTCATACCGAGCTAGGTGTTCTGGAGGTCAGAAAGAAGCAGACTCCATTTGGAGGGAGAAACATCATTGTTAGTTGGTGAGAATACCATGAATAGGGGTCTCAAGCTCAATGCCTACAGAGGCCAAGCAGGAACAGAAACACATTTGAAAAATGGAAGCTGGGGTGACCTGAAAGGCATTCTGGGAATCTAGAAAGTGCACTTGAGCATGCCTGGCCAAAGGACCAAACTGCCTCTTGTCTCCAGTCAGTTGTCCCCGTACAGACACACAGGCCCAGTGCTGCCAGTTCTTCTGACTTTCCAAGAGAAGTGAGCTGTATTAAATACCATATGGAATTTCCAATTTCTGCTGTTGGAGGTGGATTTTAAAAGTACTTGGTGATCTGTAGACACAGAATGTTGACTGGTGGTTGTCCAGGGTTGGGAGACCTGGGGGGTAGGGATGAAGAGTGACTGCCGAAGAGGAGGCGATGACAAAGTTCCGAAATCCAACTGTGACCATAGTTGTAAAACTCGGTGACTGCGCTACAAATTAGACTTTTGAATGGGTAAATCGTACAGTATGTGAATGCTATCTCCATGCAGCTATTTTAAAAAATTATTTGTCGGCCAAACTAAACTTCTCTTTGGACCAAAAAGGGCCACCCATTACTCACCTGTGTCCTGGCGTCTGTGGTATCATCTTGTGGGATACAGAAAGATTTCTCCTAAGTTGTCTCCCCCAAATATATGCCAAACCCAAGATACTGCTTGCTACACATGGTAAATGACTACACTAGGAGGTCAATGAAAGTAGGTCAGAGGTTATTCTCCTTCAGGGTATCAGCCATCTAGAGCAACCAGACTATAATCTGACTCATCCTGAGTAGGGTCCACTCCCTTCTGATATTGTTCCCTTGAAGGAGAGCCCGAAGGCAAGCCCGGACCACTCAAGGATGACTAAGGTTAGGCTACTATATTGAGTCTAAGGTCTGCCCATCTTGCCACATATGTACCTATTCCCTCCCGTTACTATTGTGTGTACACCTCTAGGTCATCCCCCTCCTATTGCTTGTATTGCCTGTTACAACCCCTTCTTAGGACGTAGGTCGTTTTCTGTAATCAGGGGGCTTGCATGCCCCCAAAGATATAGAAGCTTTGGTTAGAAATAAAGCCTCACAAGAGCCCTCTCTCCTGCCCGCTCGTCCCCCACCTCCACGTGGACCACCAAGAGGAGCTGAGGTGAACATGCTACCATGAAATGTGTCTGACTTCTTTAGTTTACTCTCTCCCATCTCTCCCATTTCTCTATGACTTTACTATAATCTTTATATATCTTAACTGTATAATTGTGCCTACTGAACCCATGATTAGTTGTGGGGTGCTGGCTACCCCCACACCACCTCTCTCAACATCCCTTTCCCGCTTGTAAAATGGGAGACCACTAGCCTCTCTCCCAGCCAGGCAGCCATCATCAGGAGCACCTCACTGGGGTTTGCTGTTTGTCCACATCCGGAGAGCAGTCCATGATGGCTGGCAGCAAACTTGAAGTCTTAAAAGTCAAACATTTAAAGGGACCTTCCTCCCCACCCCCGAAGCCAACGACAGACATTGGTTTGCTTGGCTTTGCTCAAGTGGATAAACAGAGTGGCCGTTCATCTGCCAGGCAGAGTTCCTCACTGGAAAGACTGCTCAAGAAATCGGCATTCGCCTTTGGTTGAGCTCATGGTTTGGCTCGAGCAGGAGAGGCAGCTCAGCCGCCTCCCTCCTTCCCACCCATTCCTCACCTAATTCCTGGCCTGGCAGGGCAGCTCTGGGACAACAGGGACAAGCTGGGTCTGGTTCCACCTGGTGCCTCATTCCCGGCGCTGCCTTTGCCATTCCTGTACCACCTCACCCTCGGGCTCCTGGCTTTCCAGATGCCTGGTCAGCCTTCAGCTCCTTCAGGTTGCATACTTTCGGTTTCATCTGCTAATCGTTGCAGTTGATTTTCATTTCAATCAGCCACGTTGTATTGAGTGCCC
The DNA here is from genome assembly GCF_050624435.1 of Tenrec ecaudatus. NCBI lineage: Eukaryota > Metazoa > Chordata > Mammalia > Afrosoricida > Tenrecidae > Tenrec > Tenrec ecaudatus. The sequence goes on along the minus strand of NC_134545.1, from coordinate 87,169,716 downwards.
GGCGAATTACAGATCTCTATAGTCTCTGACCTCAAAGAACTCGGACAGGAAAGACGCACCAAGTGCCAACCATGAATTCCCCTGCCACACAGAATGGGATGCATGCTACCTAGTGGTGCAGGTGTTGGTGATTTGCGTGGTATCATAGGAAGAGGGGATCATTCTGTAGGAGCAGGATGGTGAGATGGAAACTGGGCCTGTTAGTCTCTTGATGAAACGTAGGTTAGAGAGGAAAAAAAGGAGTCTGACAGCTGATGCTTCCTGGTAACTCAGGCTCTGTCTAGTCCTCTTGCTCACCACTGGAATTAATTATCTCCAGGGAAATTGCCTCTTCTCCGGGATCAAGGGCCAGGTTCATCTTTACTTTTCTGCTTTTCCACCTCTGCCAGGCAGTTCAATAGTTGGCCGGCAGCACCACCCCCAGATGAAGGCAGTGAGCAATCCTGCAGGCTTGCGTCGACAAGTCCCCAGAGTGCCCATGTTCAGTGCTGTTCTCACCTGCCCATGCCGCTGTCCCGGAGCCCTGGGGTTAGCAGGAGGATCACTCTCCTTCTTTCCTGCCCTCTCTAGAGCTGCACCTTTTCGAGGCTCTTTGCTGTGCCAACCTGGCCAGTGGGTTTGCATATTGTCTCCTGGTTTCTCTCCTGTTGCCCCTTGGAGAACTGGCTCACCTGCCACTTCCCCTTCCAGGCACTCCACATTACCTTCCCCAACCTCTGTCTTGCCCGAGGCAGGCACCAAGATGGCCAGTCTCACTTCCCCTCCTGGAAGAACAGAAGTAAGAGCGACCTGGAAGGCACCAGAAGTGTTGCTGTGAAGCCTGGACTGTTTAGCGCCTCCTGATGTGTCTCATGCTTGCTTTGTGGGTTCCGGAATGATCACATTCTGCCCCAGGAGAGGTGGCCAAAAGTCACGTGTGCCCCAGTTACTGTGCCACTGCAAACCGTGGTCAGAAGGGCCACGCCTCCGGTGTGGTGGTGGACGAATGAAGGAGGAAGTGAGCAGGGTGGATCTGCAAACAGGGCCTAGTCTGACATCTGCCCTGCAGTGTCTAGAGCCTCTGTTTACATTGGTTGGGTCCAAGGCGGTACCAGAGGCACTGGTGGTAGAAGCCAGACACCCCATCAAACATACCAAGGCCTGGGGCGCCAAGATTGTTCCAGTAGGCCCCTTCTCCTAGTCTCAGACAAGGCTTTAGAGTCGGTGTGCTTTCTCCCATCTGGAGACCAACTAGCAGGCAAGCCCAGTGCTCCATCCCTGCAGTGCGGCGAGTCCCTGGGAGTCCACACAGGATGACTCTCCGGGGTGTCTGTGTGAGAGGCCTGCAGGGCAAAAAGAATTCAGCCCTGAGTGGGGAAAGCGGTGAAGAAGCGCACTCTGTGTCTCCCGTGGGGCCCTCCTCATGTGGCTGCTCGGAGGCTTTGGCTTTACAAAAGCTCTGTCACGAGTCACTCTGAGTTGGCACCACTCGATGGCAGTGACCCTAGGTACCTTCCTCTCTCTCCTCAGGTTGTTGCTCTTTCTGCATTTAGTAATAATATCTCTAATTCTAAAAGGTCAAAGAATAGAAAAATCCAATCATACTTCACATTACACCATGAAGATTCTCCTTCCCACCTTCCCGAGGCCCACATCCCGCCCTTTGGTGTCCACGCCACCCTTTTTTTACTCGTTTTATTGGGGGCTAATACAACTCTGAACACAACCCATACATACATCAATTGTGTCAAGCACATTTGTACATTTGTTGCCATCATCATTCTCAAAACATTTGCTTTCTCCTTGAGCCCTTGGTATCAGCTCATTTTTCCCCTTCCTCCCCACTCCCCCCTCCCTCATGTACCTTGGTAATTTGTAAATTATTTTGTCATATCTTACACTGTCCAATGTCTCCCTTCACCCACTTTTCTGTTGTCCGTCCCCCAGGGAGGAGGTTATATGTAGATCCTTGTAATCTGTTCCCTCTTTCTACCCCACCTTCCTTCTACCCTCCCTGTATCACCACCTCCTGGTCCTGAAGGGTTCATCTGTCCTGAATTCCCTGTGTTTCTGGTTCCTATCTGTACCAGTGTACATCCTTTGTGCTAGCTGGATTTGTAAGGTAGAATTGCGATCATGATAGTGAGGGTGGGGGGAAGCATTTAAGAACTAGAGGAAGGTTGTATGTTTCATCGTTGCTACACTGCACCCTGACTGGCTCGTCTCCTCCCCATGACCCTTCTATAAGGGGATGTCCAATTGCCTACAGATGGGCTTTAGGTCCCCAATCTGAACTCCCCCTCCTTCACAATGGTACGATTTTTTTTCTTTGATGCCTGACACCTGATCCCTTTGACACTTCGTGATCACACAGGCTGGTGGCACTCCCTTTTTTATGCTCTTTCAAATTGATGGATTATACACACCCAGAGGTCGCTTTTCTTTTTCAATAAAATATGCAATCCTATTATACAGATAGCATTCTAGAATCTTCCCTGGTTTCTGTGATACTTAGGTTGACTTTGCTCTTTCTTTCTCCCCTCAGGGATCCGGTGTGATTAAAGCTGGTTTTGCCGGTGATCAGATCCCCAAATACTGCTTCCCAAACTAGTAAGTTGTTCTGTGGCTGAGCCCTGTGGGAGGATGGTCAGTTTTGTTATGAGAGAAGGGAGTCCTCACCTGTGTCCGCCCGAGTCACCGAAACAGCTCAGCAAGTCCCGGGAGCTGGCTTTCAGAGTGAGCAAAGGAAACGGTTATTAACATGGTATCCTCTGAGAGGCACAGGAATGTTTCTTAGTGAAATAGGGATTTATTTTTATTTAGTTATCATTTATGAATTTATTTGTCATTACTGACTCACTCCTCTGGATGCTTGCCTGCCTCTTTGGATTAAAACTCTCTTCTCAGGATGCACCAAACCCTAACATCTTAGAGTCATTTTCTCAAAAGGGGACAGTTGAAGGGCCAGGGTGCTTGGGGTAGCCTTACACTGGTGGGGTTGCAATGTAACTTTTACTTAGTAGGAGTCCTGGGAAGACAGACCAAGGAGACCTAACATTTTTTTAGTTCACCATCCTGTTAGAAATTCCTATTTCTTTTCTCTCTCTCAATCTGCATCATACCCTGGTGAAAGAAAATAAAAAGTTTTGACTCCTTTAAACTGAGTTTTACTAATACAAAGTAATAGAACTATACTAAAACCCAGAATAATTTTGTAAACATAAGGAGTACCGTATATACTCAATTATAAGCTGACCCGAATATCAGCCGAGGCATCTAATTTTACCATAGAAACTGCATTTAAAACTGTGCTGAAGAACTCAGCTTATACAGGAGTATGTACGGTACCTTGCTCACTGCTCCTAGTGATTCTATATGCTTATGGTGGAAATTGTGGCAAATGCAGCAAAGGGTAAATGAAGAAGAAAATCCAAATCAACCGCTGCCCCACTCAGAGCTGATCCCATTAGGTATGAGGAAGCCCCTCCCAGTGGGTCTGGGTGCATTTCCTTCCAGGCTAAGTGTGCGTCTTCATGTCCTTCCCCCATTCTGTCGTGAATCTAAATGCAAAGGCCTGCTCCACTCTCGTTCGCAGTGTGGGCCGACCCAAGCACGTGCGTGTCATGGCAGGAGCCCTCGAAGGTGATATCTTCATTGGCCCCAAGGCTGAGGTGAGTCCCCGGCTAACAGAGGAAGCAGTGTGCCAACAGAGGACGGTCATTATTTATCACGTGGGAAGTGCCCCAGGAGTGGGACGCAGCCACGAGTTTAAGGAGCAGTGTTCCCTCCTAGTCATTTATGCCTTCCCAGACTGGCTCAGGTCTGGCAGGAAAAACAGCTGGAGCCTCACTTTGGGCAACATTGAAGCCAGCCTAGAAAACAAGGCTTCTGTGTTGTGTCACTACCTCGCCAGTGTGCTATCTCGTTGGCCAAAGACACTCCAGACGAACGTGGTACCTGGGCTGCCCTGGGCATGGGTTAATGAGCAGGTTTGGCAGAGCCCTCCGGCAGCCTTTAGTAAGCAGAACAGCAGAATCATTGTTGCCAACCTTGGCCCAAGTGCTGAGACCCAGAGGTGGGAACTGGATTGTTACAAGGCCAACCTATTGTGTCCTGGCACCCGTGAGGAGGTGTCTCCAGTCTGGTCCCAGGGGCAGCTGCGGGTCCATGGAAATGCAGAAGCCCTCTGCTTTGCCAGCTGCCTGGGCAGGGAGGGCAGCGTGCAGCCTGGAGTCCAGAGACTTGTAGAAAGGGTGTCTGTCTTTAGCGCAGGGCCAAGGGTTGTGGGGGCTCAGGGGGCTTCAGCCATAGCCCAGTCGTGGGAGAGCAGCGTCCCAGGCAGCCTGGTTGAGATGCCCTCTGCCCACAGGAGCACCGAGGGCTGCTCTCCATCCGCTACCCCATGGAGCACGGCATTGTCAAGGACTGGAACGACATGGAGCGCATCTGGCAGTATGTCTATTCTAAGGACCAGCTGCAGACGTTCTCGGAGGAGGTAAGGGCCCTCCGTGCAGGGCACCCCGCTCAAGGGTGCAGAGCTGACCATGAACAATAAGGACGACAAGGTCAGTGACCAGAGCTGTTGAGAGTGTTTGATTGCGGATCCCGTGTGCGGGCCCCAGGTCATGTGCCTCCTGGCATGTTTGAATGGAATCTTCCCACCAGTCCTTTGAGAGGCAGGACGTATTGACTCGTTTTCCAAAAGAGGAGACGAGGCTCAGAGACATCAAGTAGAACTTGCGGTGACTAAAGGGGTAGACCGGAAGGTCAGCCAGGTCTTAGGAGCTCTGGAACCCCTACTCCCTTAACTCGAGGGAGCTCCGACAGTCACCTCAGCAGTGTGAAGGGAAATGCAGGCCGGCTGTTGCCGAATTTCCAGGGCAGGGCTGTGTTGCCTTTTTAAAAGCACCCTCTCAATTTTTAAATGTTGAAGACTTTTATCATGGTGCTTAAGACTTTGAAGTGTAGCAGTCGTTCTCTGGGCAATGAAAGCTACGCAGTAGATGCAGGGGTCTCAGCTTGAACCCACCAACGACCCTACGGGAGGAAGCTGTGGCAGTGTGCCACCATAACCAGGACAGCCTTGGAAACCCAGTGCGCTGGTTCTGCTCTGCCCTGGAGGGCTGGCATCAACTCACTACGGAAGGGTTGAGTTTAATTAAGAATGTCGTTTTGCTCTGTCTTGTTTTTTGTGCATATTGTTATCTCTGCAGGTCTATCTAGATAAGATAGTCTGGGTAAACAATCTGGACCTGGGAGAAGGGGAGGTGGGGGAAAGGAAGTGGTGTTAACACACCCAAGAACAAGTGATCCAAAATCCATGGCCAGGAGGGTGTAGGAGGCCTGGTAGGGATTGACCAAGGGTAATGTAACTGAGAGGGATTACTGAAACCCAAATGAAGGCTAAACATGACGGTGGGACAAGAGGAAAGTAAAAGGAAATAGAGGAAAGAACTAGCAGGCAAAGGGCATTTATAGAGGGCTAAATACTTTGGCTCTTGTGGATCTAATTTTCATTAACCATTAGAGAGCGGCAAATCACACCACAAGGAAATACTAACCCCCCATGAGAATGGCATCAAAAGGAACAGAGAAGGAAAACATGAGGTGCAGGAGAAACTGTGCACAAACTGGACCCTTTAAACAGCGGAAGAACGAGCAGGCAAAGGGCATTTATAGAGGGCGAAATACAGGCATGCGCATGTGTGAATATATCTATATGTAATGATGGGGAAATAGCTCTATGTGCATATATTTAAAGGTCTAGTATTAAGGTAGCAGGTGGACATTAGGCCTCCACTCAAGTACTCCCCCAATGCAAGGACACTTTGTTCTATTAAACTGGCATTCCATGATGCTCACCTTTCCGACATGATCGCTGAAGACAAAGCAGGTGCATAAGCAAATGTGGTGAAGAAAGCTGATGGTGCCTGGCTATCAAAAGATACAGTGTCTAGGGTCTTAAAGGCTTGAAGGTAAACAAGTGGCCATCTAGCTGAGATGTGCAACAAAGCTCACATGGAAGCAGCACACCAGCCTGTGTGATCACAAGGTGTCGATAGGAGCAGGTATTAGGCATCAAAGAACAAAAAATCATAGCAGTGTGAATGAGGGGGAGTGCAGAGTTGAGACCCAAAGCCCATCTGTAGGCAACTGGACATCCCCTTACAGAAGGGTTGCAGGAAGAAGACGAGCCAGTTAGGGGGTGCAGTGATGAAACATACAACTCCTCTAGTTCTCTAATGCTTCCCCTCCCCCTCACCATCATGATTCCAGTTCCACCTTACAAATCCGGCTAGACCAGAGGATGTACACTGGTACAGATAAGAGCTGGAAACAGGGAATCCAGGACAGATAAACCCCTCAAGACCAATAATGAGAGTAGCGATGCCAAGAGGGTAAGAGGGAGATGGGAGAGAAAGGGGGTATGGATCACAAGGTTCTTTATATAACCCCTCCCTGGAGGACGGACAACAGAAAAGTAGGTACAGGGAGACATTGGACAGTGTAACACATGAAAAATAATAATTTATAAATTATCAAGGGGGTGAGAGGGAGGGGAATAAAATGAGAAGCTGATACCAAGGGCTCAAGTAGAAAGAAAATGTTTTGAGAATGATGATGGTTACAAATGTACCATCAATTGTGCTTGACACAATGGATGGATGGATGGATTGTGGTTAAGAGTTGTATGAGCCCCAATAAAATGATTTTAGAAAAAGAAGTTAGTGCGCAAAGGAGGAAGAAGGAAGGTGGAGGCAGGAACAGGAGATTTTTAAAGGGTGGGAAGGGGGACTGTTGGGAAACTGACTTGGGCAGGGCCAGATGGCAGGCACAGGGGAGAGTGTGACTACTGGCCCCCGAGGCAGACACGGGGACCCTGCTGAGCACTCGTGAGGGTGGCGAGCTGGCCGCTCCCTGACTGCTGGCTGGGTATCTTTCACCAGCATCCCGTGCTCCTGACGGAGGCACCTTTAAACCCACGGAAAAACCGGGAACGAGCAGCTGAAGTTTTCTTTGAGACCTTCAACGTGCCGGCCCTGTTCATCTCCATGCAAGCTGTCCTCAGCCTGTGAGTAGCAGCCTGGTGTGGGTGCCGGCTTCCCCGCGCCCCCTGCCCTGGTGCCAACCCAACACCGAGGAGGCCTCTGTCAGCGGTGGTTTATCAGAGATGGAAAGCAGAGAAATCGTTCCCTTGTCTACCCAAAGTGAGGAGACGCAAACAGACACGGCCCTGGGGAGGACACGAGTGTTTTCACAGCCATGGAAAGGCTTCCGCTTTGCCTTAACTTACTACCCTGCCTGGCCCTGCAGGCATTTGAGCTTGGCAGCGTTGGTGGAGCGCTCTGCAGCTAACAGAAAGGTTAGCGGTTCAAACCACCCAGCAGCTCCTCAGGAGAGCGAGACCTGACAGTCTGCTCCAGGAAGGGTGACAGCTGAGGAAAGCCCATGCGCTGTCCCACTCTGTTCCGCGGGCGCAGACAGCACCTACAACCAAGAGTGAAAACGCTGCCCCCGCCTGAGTCCCCTGAAGTAGTTGAAGGCCAAGCCTTACCTTCTTAGCCTGGGTGAGGGCGTTTGAGGGAGATCACTCCAGCCCTGAAGGGAGCAGCCCCCACGCCCACCCTTCTGGGTTTAGCTGGCAGGGAACTCTAGAAAGAAGCGTTTCTCCCCAAGGTGAGCGAGGCAGGCGTTATTAATGGTCGGTCTCCTTTGCTTCAGTTATGCCACGGGCAGGACCACTGGCGTGGTGCTGGATTCCGGGGACGGCGTCACCCACGCTGTGCCCATCTATGAGGGCTTCGCTATGCCCCACTCCATCATGCGCATCGACATCGCCGGCCGTGATGTCTCCCGCTTCCTCCGCCTCTACCTGCGTAAGGAGGGCTATGACTTCCACTCCTCCTCTGAGTTTGAGATCGTCAAGGCCATCAAAGAAGTGAGTGCTGCCCATGGGCCTAGGAGTGAAGGGAGGCCAGCTCCTGCCCTGGGGCTCAGACCCCTTGCCCCCCAGCAGGGCCTCACTTCCCGACATCTGGCTGGGGCAGGGGGACAGGAAGCTGCTTCTGTAGCTTCAGCTGTCTGGGTGGGTGGCGAGTGCACAGGAGTGTGCTGCATTTGTAAGCCTTGTGTACGTTAAATATGTTCTCTTACCAAGAGCCCACCATACATTTTCCTTGACCCATGAGTCTAGCTGCCCCCTAAAGCCAGAGGGCCACCTCTGAGCTGTCTCGGAGAGACCCAGCCCTTAGTGTGTGCATGGCTGGAGGAGGCCTGGCCTAGAACTGGGTTGTGCTCTCCAATACCACGTTCCCAAGCTTGCCCATCAGGGAGGCAAATCAGCTAAGAATGCATCCCCTGAACTACCGGGAGGGCCAGCACAGGCCTGCCTGCCCCTGCTCTGCGGCTCCTCGGCCCTTCAACTCTGTCACTGCCGAAGGGCAGCTTTCTGTGATCTCAGAGCACGCCGCCGACTTTGACCCAGCGTGTGGCGGCCAACCCACCCTCATGACTATTGTTTGCCTTTGTAGAGGGCCTGCTACCTCTCCATCAACCCCCAGAAGGACGAGACGCTGGAGACAGAGAAGGCTCAGTACTACCTGCCTGATGGCAGCACCATTGAAGTAAGTGACCAGACCTTCCCACTCAAAGTGCTCAGACCCACAAAGGCTCTGACCCCAAACTGAAGTGTCCGTGAGGAGTGTGGAGTCAGATGACCAAGCTGTGTGGGACAGCATGGCTCTTAGGCAGCACCGTGTCTTGCAGAGGGAGGCAGCTCAGGTGGGGAGGAGGCCCCATTGGTGTTTTATTCTATTAGGACGGGGTCAGGAAGTGGATGGTTAGGGCTGTTTGGGCCCAGTCCTGAGTACTGCAGGGGTGGCCTTCCAACACCACGGATAAGAACTCATAATCACTTCTCGCCTTTTGGCTAAGATCTGTTGAAGAGGAGATCATGAATGAATGAATGGTTACATTCGTGCCAAAGCTGGATGTGAGCCATCTGTCTGCTCTTTGTTCCTCGCGGCCCTCGGCACACAGGCTCTTTCCTGCGCTTAGCTCCCTGGTTACTCCGAGGTGGGCAGCAGGGTCTTTTCCACAAGAGCCCTTGTCCCCAGCCCAGGGCCTGCCTTTGAAACTGACCTCCCCCCTGCAGATAGGTCCTTCCCGATTCCGGGCCCCAGAGCTGCTGTTCAGGCCGGACCTGATTGGCGAGGAGAGCGAGGGCATCCACGAGGTCCTGGTGTTTGCCATCCAGAAGTCGGACATGGACCTGCGGCGCACCCTGTTCTCCAACATTGTCCTCTCGGGAGGCTCCACGCTGTTCAAAGGTTGGCCTTTCCTCTTGGGCCGCGCCCCCAGGAAGCTCCCAGACCCTGCTGGGTAGACACTCGACGATTGACTTGAGGTTCCCTCTTCCTCCCGTGCAGGCTTTGGTGACAGGCTCCTGAGTGAAGTGAAGAAACTGGCTCCTAAAGACGTCAAGATCAGGGTAGGGGCTTGGGGGGGCCGGGCCGGCGGGGGGCGGGGCCGGGGGGGGGGCGCGGGCTGGGCCACCAAGGGTCCCGAGTGTCGGCTCCTGGCACCAGCGTCTTGTCTCGGAACACACACTGCCCCCGAGGCCGAGGCCTGCCAGAGGGGAGGCCCCGTTATCATGTTCCCCTGTACTCCCAAGGAGGCAGTTCTAATAGCCAGCTGGGGTGGGGGGCTTGGCTAGGAGCCCTGTGCTGCTCCTGTGCCCCCTTGCCCAGGGATGGTGGCTGCAGGGGGAGTTCAAGTTAGCCAGCCTGAGGAGAGGAGGGAGCCAAAATGCGGAAGGGAGGTCTCTCCCGGTCCGCAGTCTCCCTCTGCCTCGGGGCAAGGTTTGCTCCCCAGAGCACCAGTTTCCCCACGACCTCTGGGTTCTTGGTGCCTGCCCAGGAGAACCTGCTTTCCAGATGAATGTCAGGCTGACCACACACCCCAGGGAGTCCTGGGGTCTGCCTGGGGTGGGGGGAGAGAGTGTGCCGGCCACTTCCTGTGGAGCAGGTGGGAACTAAAGAGGGGCCTGTGGGGGCGGAAGTCTCAGATTCCATCTTCCCCCACCCTGGCAGATATCTGCACCTCAGGAGAGACTGTACTCCACATGGATTGGGTGAGTAGTGCTTCCGGAAATATGAGCGAAGGTGTCGCTTCATCCTCATACCCCCACCCTTACCCCAGAACAGCCTGATCTAGGGGTGCCTCACCATCTCACACGGCTCCTCTGGGTCCTTTCCCTCCAGGGGCTCGATCCTCGCCTCCCTGGACACCTTCAAGAAGATGTGGGTCTCCAAGAAGGAGTATGAGGAAGACGGTGCCCGGTCCATCCACAGGAAAACCTTCTAATGCTGGGACAGCAGCTCCACCTCTCTCTGAAGTTAACTCCACTTTAAAACTCGCTTTCTTGAGTCGGAGTGTGTGTGAGGAACTGCCTGTGTATGCAAGCGTGTGTGTGGGTGCGTGGGGTGTGAGTGTGTGCGCACATGCGAGTGCCGTGGGGCCCAGAAAGGACGATGAACTGCCCACGATGGCGACGGCCTGAGACCAGGGGTTGACCACTAACTGACCCTGACAGGGAAGTGGCCAGCAGAGGGCCCCCACTCCTGTCAACTGGGCCTGCATTGGCTGTGTGGGACTCCTTTATTATGGGGGGGAGATGCAGAGGCAGGTGTCCCAACCCCCACTCCTCCCCCCTTGCTGCTGCCTGTCCTAGGCTGAGCTAGCCCTCCCCCTACCCCACCCCCTTTCCCCTGGGTGGCAGCTGCCACCTCTCCTTTGCTCATTCTTCTGCTCTGGGTTACGGGGCTGAGGGCTGGGGCCAGGGTTGAATTTGTCTGCTTTCGGTGCCGTTTGGGTTTGGAAGCTGGAAAGGCACTCCAGGAGCTATTAAGCATCCAGGGCCAGGGGAGGTCAGTCAGCCTACCCTCTAGTTCCCCCGGGACCAGGGCCACCCGGGGCATTTGAGGAGGGCAGGAGTAGTACTGCTTCTGATTGGCCACAGAGTTGACGCTCTAGCCCCAGCCCCCGTCCGGGGGTCCTGGGAGTTTCAGGAGCCTGTTGGCTACAGGTCCTGCTAGGTGTTTTCCTCCCATCTTTGTCTCAATGCCATCTTCAGTTTTATTTATTAAAGTGTTTCTTCAGTGAGGGGGCTGATGTGCGTGGAGCTGTCACCTCCCGTCCGCCAGTCACCCTGTTCACACTAATGTTTACAAGCACCTCAGCTTAGCTAGCACCCAAGGCCCCGCCACCCCCTGCCACTGGTGAGCTGCCAGAACCCAAGAGCCCCAGGGCTGGTGTGAGACGAGGCTGCCCTCAGAGGCCCTCCCATCCTCCATCTTGTTCTCCCTCCCCCAGGGGCTCCCTGCCCTAGAAGGGCCGGCTGGCTGCTGGTGGCCTTTCCTGAAAGGGGTGTCCCCCCTCTCTCTGGTAGTGGAGCTCCAGCCCCACCCCAGGGCTCAGAGGAAGAGCTGCCCTCAGGACGACAGTAACCACGTTGCCTTCTCCACGCTTGCTGGTTGTGGGCCCCGAGGGCTCTGGGCTGCCCTTGTGCCATTGTTGACTTTGAACCTGATCGGGCAGCAGGGCGCTCCTCTCCTCTGCTCCTCTCAACCCAGAGGGTGCCAGGCAGGGACTAGCATGCCCTCACTGGCACCTCTACCAGGGACACCGAGACCCACCCACTTCCAAAGTCCAGGCAGTATTCTCCCTCTCGCCGTCCTATGACCAAGGGCCCCTGCCAGACGTGGGCGCAGCGGCAGGTGTGTGTGACAGCAATGTGGCGACCGCAGACTGCAGTGTGCTTTACCAGCTCACCTCCCTTTCTCAGCCCAGGCCTGGCCCTCGCGCAGCCCACGTTGCCTGGTGAGGCCCAGTACACGTAAATAAAGCCGTTCCGATAGACGCGTGTCCGTCGGCCCTGTCTGTAGCCACTGCTGGGTGGGAATCTGGAGGAGCTGCGCCCCGAAGCCCTCTGGGGGGTGGGGGTGCATACGCCATCTGGCCTCTAGAGGGCACTGTTGCACTAGCTAACCGGCCAGACCCGTCCAAGGGGGGAGTTGTCTGCAGGGTGCACAGACCACGGCGTTGAGGCGCCCACAACCCTCGTCACGTGAGAGCCCACCCGAAGGATGGAAGCAACTCTGACATCTCTGACGTCACTTCTCCAGACCAGGGCGAGTGAGAACCCTGGGACCTTTGCAGAGTGCCATTTCCAGGCTCGCTCACAGATGGTCTGGGTAATTCGTTCATTTTAAACCCACGGTTGGGGGGAAATAACTGCCAAGTGCTTTACAAATGCTAACCCAGTTCAACCAGTGACCAAGCAGTCCGTGTTTTTCACTTGTACAAAGAAGGTGGAGCTACAGAGAGACTACAAATCAGCAGTCGTTAAAGCTTGGACTTTGTAGCCCAGGGCTTGCCTTCTCAGCCACACCGCAGGCCCTCCCTCCACGAACCCACTGCAGCAGGTCTTAACAGGCCCACTGAGGGACATATATTTGCTTGGCACAACTGGATGTTGGTGGGGAGGGGCGAGTGGCAGCCAAGGCAGTAGAGGTCAGGGGCACCGCTAACAGCAGAGCCACAACAAAGCTGGCCCAGGCAGTGCTTCTGGGTCGAGGCTACACAGGAAACTGGCCTCCGGGGCCTTTACAACCCAGGCCTGAAAAAGCAGTGTCAGGCCAATTACCACAAGCTCCCCAGGTAATTTTGAAGTCGAGACCCCCTGGACTGCCCGGTCCTGCATGGCCACCAGCCTGAATTTTCTCCCTGGTACCTCAAGAAGTGCTGCAGGTAACCCACCTACCCCTTTTATTTGGGAAACTACTCAGGAGCTCCCTGCCCCCATCACACCCAGCACAGAGCACAGAGCCGAGGTATAGAAACGACAGCTGTATTCAGTCTTTATGAAATGGACCTCTTCAGAGGCCGGTGGGGGAGCCCTGTGGTAGCTGCTGCAGGCCTGACAGAACCACAGAGGAGGGGTGGGGGGCCTAGGGACCAAAAGTGGTTCCTGAGCCCATAGGGCAGCCAGGTGGCAGGGCAGGCTCCCATGCCCCACAGTGATCCCATGAGCACCACAGGGCAGCCCCCAGCCCTTCTTAGTCCCATTCTTTCCTCCTGTCCCCCAGGGGGGAAACAGGTCCCTGAGACATACACCCAGCCCTCCTCCAGCTGGGCCAGTCAAGTCACGCAGAACTCGACCCTTGGTTAGCGGAGGAGCATGAGCTCTGCCGTCTGCCTTCAGACTGCTCCTCCCTACGCAGCCTTGCTCATTTCTCACACTGTCTTGACATCCAGGCCCTGGGCCTGTGACAGGTGCTGGCGCTGGGCTTTCACCGTGTGCAGGTGTCTCCCGTGCAGCGTGAACTGGGACCAGGTGAACAGCTGCAGCAGCGCACAGGTGATGGGCACCAACACCAGCAGGTAGAAGCAGCCCTGCCGCAGCGTCGGGGCCTGCGCTGGGGGTGGGGCTGGGGGCTCTGGCCAAGGCAGGGCACTCCCCACGGGCGCCAGAGGAGACTGCTGGAAGAGATCGTGACCTAGGACGAGAACACAGGAGACACGTGGTCAACCTGGCTCACCTCTGGAGTCCACAGTGGGACATTTCAAATGGGCCATGTACCTGTCTAAACCACAGCTCCTGGTTTCCTCCCAATCTGCTCCTGCCCCATGCACCTCAGTGAATGGGACCTTCATCTGCCTTCATCGACTTAGGCCAAAACCTCAAAATTGCCCAAGATCCTCAGTACCCCTCCTCATCGGTCGCTCCTTCCCTAATCTCTCAAAACATACCAAATCACCCACTTCATTCCAGCTCTGTTGCCACCACCGGGACCCCGCCTCCATCGCCCTTGCCATGGCCTGGAGGTCAGCCCTCTGGCTGGCCCCACACAGGCTTCAACAGGTCCATTCTCCATGCAGCAGCCAGAAGGAGCGTTACAATGTGAACCAGACTTTTGGGCTCTGAAGGTGAGGGGGCTACCCCTTAAACTACTGCCCTGGGGCCATCTTTAAACCAGAAACCAAAAGTCCCCTGAAGTTTCCTGAAAACCAAACAATCACTTAGCAACCTAATAGAAAAAAATCTGCCTTGAGCATTATGCTATTTTCAGATCTAGATGGGGTAGTTGGCACAGTGGTTAAGTCCGTGGTTGCTAACCCAAAGGTTGGTAGTTCAGACCCACCGGATGCTTCTGAGGAGAAAGATTGACTAGAAATGCTCTACTCTGGGCTTAGTTTCTTATTTGGGACCAAATTGGCAACAGCAACTAGAAAGATGAGCTTGGAACGTTGAGAGAGAGTGAATTTATATTTGCTGGGAGAGAACAAGTCAGGAGGATGAGCGGGTGCCGCCACACGGAGACTGATCAATTGCTCTGGATTACGCTGTAGAAAGGGATGAACTGACCTATGTCTTGCTCTGCGTAGCCCCCACAACAACAAAGAGTCTATCCGTGCCCGGCCATCGAGCTGACTCCAGCTGATCCGACAGGTCCTGGTGGAATGGACCCACTGGGTTTCTGAGCCACACATCTTCCCAGAAGCAGACTCAGATCTTTCTCCGAGCAGCAGGTGCCGAGTTCAAACTGCTGACCTTTTAGTTAGCAGCTCATCACTTAACCCACTGTGATACCAGGGTGCCAAATAAAACCACGAACCTGTTTCTTTAACCCAAAGCTCTACCACACTCCCCTGCTGAAGCCAGACCCTCCCGGCACTGTCCTTCGCTGAGAACGAAGTCGAAGCCCTGCCTTGATCTGCCAGGCTCTCTCCTCTTCTCCAGACTTGTCTCCTGACCACTCCTGATACCGTGGGCCCTGGCACTTGCTGTCTCCACCATCTGGGGCTCCTCAAGGTCAGTTCCAGACCAACGCTGTCGCCTGCGTTGCTTTCTGGGAGACATCTTCTCTGACAGCACTCCATCATCCCACTGGCTCACATCGTGTTTTAATCAGAGCTCTTATCCCTCCTCCATAGCTCTGCTCATGCTCTGGTATTTTCTGCGTGGCTATTTATTGCAAGCAAGCCCTACAACATCCAATCCTCCTTCTCCTGACTCCCCAAACCCACCCAATTCTTTCTAGCTCCACTACCAGCCCCTACGCCGGTGAAGGCCTTGCCTACCTCATTGTAACTCCCCAAGCCCTCGGAGCAGCACCTGGCAGACAAGGCGTTCTGCATAAGCATGACCAATGAGACAATGGAAGGGATGGGAGAAGCTAAGATCCACTCCCCTCTACCTGCATGGGAGGGGTGTTAGCCTAGGATGGCCCTGGCCCAGCCTCAGTCAGACAGTTGCCATTCTCTCCCTCACTGGGCCTGGAGTTTAGGCGCACAGCTGGTACCCTGGGTAAACCGGAGCCCCTGAAGCCTCAAGAGCCCCTCGCCAGCCCCCAGGACCCTCCTCACCTGTGTAAAAGCAGAGCAGCCAGGTGCCCAGCAGCGGGGCAAAGGTCTGGCCTGGTTTGGTCACCAGGGCAACCATGCCAAAGAGAAGTGCGGAGGCCGCCTGCTTGCGACGGTTCAGCACCAGGTCCTCGTCCACCAGATCCGTGACCACGAGGGTCAGCAGCTTACAGGTGCCCTCAGTGAAGACACGGTTACTGGCAGTGGTGAGAAGAGGGGTCGAGAGTGACACGGGTAAGGGTAGGGCAGAGGAGGTGGGGGCAGAGGGGGCGGGCGTACCTAGCAATGAAGAAGCAGAGCAGGCCCGGGCGGTCAGGGCCAGCCAACAGCATGAGGAGACTGAGGCCCAGCTTGAGCAGGAAGAGGCCACGCACCACCGTGTAGACCCCCCAGCGCCGGCACAGGGGCAGGAAGTAGAGGTTGTTGAGATGGGGTGCCACATAGGAGATGCCTGGGGAGAAGGGACCCAGGCTCAGGGGAGGGGCACGGCCATGACTTATCAATGTCGGACCCATCCAAATCACCGTTGGCGTGCAGCGGACCCGGGCCTGCGACACCCAGTGCTGTGCTCACCACTCGCCACTCACTCCTGTTCTTGTCTGTCCGTTCAGTTGCATGGGTTTTTTTTGTTTTGTTTTGTTTTTACCATTTTTCCTCTGCTGGGTTGTTGTTTTGTTTTTTTTTTAGTTCTATTGACCTATAATTCCTACCCCATACAAGTCAATGGTCTGAACTGATAAAAGAGTTGCGCACCCATCACTTTTGATATAATCCTCGCACCCCTTGATCCCCGTGTGAGAGGAGGCAGAGGCCCCTCAGCGGCAGACCCTAGGCCACCCTGGGAAGGACCCAGACCAGGCACACCCAGGTTCCCCGGAGAGCAACTCTCACCTGTTAACCAGCACTTCCCCCCTACCTGTCCTCTGGGGGTGGCACCATTGCCAAGACGCCAGTCCCTACCCCACCTCCCCGACCGCCACACACGACAGGCTCCCACCCCTGCCCTCTGACACCTGGCCGCCTGCATCCACACAGGTGGCGAGGGGACCTGAGGTACGAGCTCTGTCCTTGCAGCCTGTGCGTAAGCACACCCACTCACCCAGCAGGAAGGAGCCTGTGGACAGGGAGATGTGGTCTGACAGAAGGTGCTCCAAGAAGAGAGGGAAGAAGTTGCTGTTGAAATGGCAGTGGAAGACCTGGAACCCAACAGGGCCGTGAGGGGGCGGAGCACTAGAGCCAGCGCCTGAAGTTCACAGTCCACGGGGTGGGGGTGGGGGCACACGTCCCCATGTCCCTAGAGGTGGAACATGCCAAAACCACCCCCACCCCCCGCCTGGGGGTCGATCTTTACAAAAAGTTAGCTGGGATTAGACTGTTCATTGAAGTGATTGAGTTGTATCTTTTTAATGAAAAACACAATAATTTGGTGACATGAAGACATTCTAAATTCGGGGACCTTAAATTCCTCGCCTCTTTTAGGTGTGGCACTTTGGGGTTTTTTGGTTTGTTTTCATTGCCACACAGTCCCCAAATAAGGCACATCACCCTCATCTGCTCACTTCACTGGCAAGGACAAGCTGCCCAGAGAGGCTGCGACCTGCCGTGGATTCACAGAAGCTCCAACCAATGGTGCTGGAATTCAACCTCGGACCTGCCTGGCCTGGGCTTTGAATTATGGGGAGGCCTCACAAGAGACCCCGAACAGGTCACCCAGCTCTTGAGGAAACTGCCCCCTTGACCCAGATGTCCCCCAGCTATCCTGGGGGAGAAGGTGCTGCTACCCGTACCTGCACCAGGTCCATGCCCACGAACCACAGGAAGTTCCGGTGGCGTGCCAACTGCCGGAGGTACTGGCCCAGGGTGACTCCACCCGCTTCCTGCTCCTCTCCACAAGGGCTGTCCACAGGACCGGAGGGAGTCAGCACTGCCGCAGGCTGGGCCAGGGCTGTCCCCCAGGTGGGGTAGCCACCCGCCCCGCCAGGGGACCCAGTGTAGTCAGCCTCCAGAGAGTGCGGGGGTGGGGTGGGGTGGAGAACCCTGTAGAACCAGGGCTGGCCACTCACCCGCTGTCCACAGCCAGCGCTGAACACCCTGGCTCCCTGCTGCCAGCCATCTCCACGCGCCTCCTCAGGAGCCGTGTGGCCCCCACAAAGCCCAGCCCAGAGGCAGCGGCCAGTGCCACACAGAAAGCGCGGAAGGAGGAGAAGTCCTCCTTGTTCCAGAAGGCATAGGAGGCAAAGACGGAGAGGGAGCCCGCGGCGCTGAAGAGGGAGCAGTAGAAGTTGAGGTGGGTGCGGTCGTGGGCAGAGAGGGCCAGGTCAGCCAGCAAGGCGTGATGGTGCAGGTCCACGAGGGTCAGGAAGCCGTCGTACAGGCACAGGCACAGCAAGAACTGCAGGCCAGCTGGGGCCCAGGGCACCCAGAATGCCAGGAACGACAGTGCCAGCAGCGGCCCATGCCAGCCCAGTGCCCGCACCCGTGCCAGCACCACGGCCCTCGCGGAGAGCCCGGCACCTAACCTGCCAGGGAGAGGGGTGCTGCTGGGAGATGCCCTTCAGCCTTGGCAGGCCCCAGCCCCTGGCGCCCAACCCCTGGGCCCCAGAGGAGGATGGAGGGGCCCAGATGTGGGACTCACCCCAGACCAGGGCCTCCAATCTAGTTAGTGCCATTCCAGTGGGCACTCGCTCCCCCACCTCCCACCTCTGCCTCATTCTCTTCTCCTACAGGCTGCCAGTGCTGTTGCCCCGAGTGGCAGGGGACCCACATCTCAGGGTGGGGGCACTGATGGGATGCAGGGGGGGCAGGCAGAGAAGCTGCAAGCAGCAGCAAGGGGGTGCTCGCAGACAAAGCTCATCCCAAGTGGCGGACCAGCCAAGCGGGGGTCTGTCTCTTCCGCCAGGACAGCAAGGCAAGGGTTCATGAAGGCTATTTCTCCAACCAGACAGAGCAGGGCAGGGATGGCTGAAGATGGCACACCTATCTCCCGCCCCAGCCCCCACCATGGGCAGGAGAGGGTGGGACAGGAAGCGAAGTGGCCCCGAGCACGTGCGCACACACCAGGGCTGGGAGCTGAGGAACTGTCGGTCACTGAGCCAGCCGAAGAGGGGGTCATTGAGGCTGTTCCAGACGAGAAACACGGCCTGCAGGTGGGGGGGACAGGTGAGCTCCAGGTGACCTCATTTTCCGTCTGTTCAACACCCATCACAGATGGCCCCCTGCTTGCTTGCCTGCAAACGCTGGCTGTCCGTCTCTGTGCTGAAACCCCCTCCCCCAGCCACTGCCCCTGACTCCTCCAGGCGCCCCCTGCTAGATAGCATAACTACCCATGAGACTCCGGAGCAGTGCCAGGCTCGCAGCTGGTCCAGTACCTGTTGAGAAATCCATACCCACCCCCACACCCCAGCCTCCACCTCCACCCCTCACCCAGCGAGGCACAGGGACAACCTGGGCAGGGTCCAGCACCTGCCATCCGTCCAGGCCCTACCTCTCCAGCCCAGAAGGCTGCTTTGTTGATCTTGTACACAGACACGAAGGTGTCCACGTAGTAGAGCAGGTACACATTGTGCAGGGCGGAGATAAAGAGGGCCAGGGAACCATAGACCACGGCTGTCGGCAGGCCCAGCAACCAGGCCTGGGGCCAGGCCAGCCCCATGGCTGCCAGCCCCAGCCCCAGCCTCAGCAGCACGGAGCGGGGCTCATGGTCACGGGTCCTCTCGCCATCCTTGTCCCTGGAGGAGGAGGAGCCAGTGAGCAGCGGGGACCAGAGCCAGCCCTACACGGTACAAGAACTTCGTTCCACTGAGCGCGTGAGCAAGCAAGTCTGGACACAAAACAAAGCCGGGATTCACCCATGAGTTATCTCTGGAACGGCGCCCAGCTCGATGCCCGGGAGTAGCCCGGCCAAACCGATAAAGCCCGGGCGAAAGGAGGCAGGGAACCCAGCCACGGCTGAGCCAGGGGCCACGAGCCAGCACTGACCGTTGGTGCTCCTCTCTGGTGGCACCACAGGACTCCAGGCTCTGGCCTTGGCAGCCCGGGTTGGAGCACACACTGTGCCCACAGCATAACCCTGGCCAGCTGCTTCACCAGCCTCAGGTTCCTCTTCAGCACCGAGCAAGAGGGGGGTCATGTACTCAGCAGAGGAGTCTCAGGATTAAATTAAATGTCCCTGCTCAACACACAGCTGTGGTGGCGTCACCATCCCTTTCACAAAACCCCACAAAATTTGTAGCACTCAGTATGATTTAATACCAGAAACGTCAAGCTCAGAGACGTTAAGTGACTTACTCAACGTCACCTAGTAAAAAAGAAAAAGATTAGGTTTGAGTCCAGGCCCATGTCCCTTGAAAGCCTGTTCTGCCTTTGGGTCTCCATCGCCGGGGAGAGAGGGGAGACACAGGACAATGGCTACTCCTTGGTCCAGCAGAGTGGGACCAGGATCCCCCATGGTGGGGGGGGGGCACCTTGGTGCTCAAATTCCACCTTAACAAAATAGCCCCAAAGAGAAGTGGTGAGATGTCTGTGGGAGCAATGTTTACAGGCAGGCAGAGAGTTGGCCACTGTCCACGGGCACAACAAAGGGACTGGCTCAGCCAGCTCCGTGGTCTTCAGAAAGGCAGCGAGGGGCTGACCCATGGGTACCAACCCCCCACGGCAAGAGAAATGCAAGGACACATGCCGTGAAGAGAGGCGAGCAAAGGGCAGTGTGGGGAGCTGGCTCCCAACCAGTCCAACCTGTGCTCAAAGGCGGATAGGCAGGGCCGACCGTGGGTGAGAAAAACAAAAAAGTCTGATGGTGACAGGGGCATCACTTCTCAAACTGTACTGTGCTACCTGGGGACTGTGCCCACGTGTAAGTTGACTCAGGTGGTCAGGGACCTCCGGCAGGCTCCCAGGTGACGGGAGGGCCGTGAGTGGGACACTCAGCCTGTTCTCGCTTCTTACCAATGCAAAACTGTTTTTATTGTTGCGTTTTCACAAAAACAATTCCCATGTGTGCTGAAGGAAGCAATGGGGGCTTCCTTCCCCCACACGCCTTGTTGGGGGTTGCACAGGCATCTCACCCCCCAACCCATCCGAAAAGCAATGTGTGCACTGTGCAGGTGACCCAATTTGAGAATCGCCCAAGTCGAGATGGGGTCACGTGGATTCAGGTGGGCCCTGATCCGGTGAACGGGGTCAGTACACCAACGGGGACATTTGGACACAAGGACGACGCACAGAGTGTAGATGGTCACATGCAGGAGGCAGAGTGCAGTGATGAGCCAAGGGGCCCATGAATTGCTGGCGGACAGCAAAAGCTAGGACGCAACTAGGAAAGACCCTTCCCTAGTCCAGAGGGTCTCAACCTTCCTCAGGCCGCGACCCTTTAACACAGTTCCTCAGTTGTGACTCCCCCCTCACCATAACATTATTTTCATTGCTGATTCATCACTGTCAGTTTGCTGCTGTTAGGAATCGGGCGACCCCTGTGAAAGGGTCCTTCGACCCCCAAAGGGGTCGCAACCGAGAACTGCTGCCCTAGACCTTTCGGAGAGCAAGACCCTGCAGGGACCCTGAGCTCAGACTTCTAGCCTCCAAGACAGGGGGTAAAAGAAGAGACCTGTGTTGCTTTAAGCCACTCCGTGTGTGATACTGCTCACAACTGTCCTAGAAGTGCTTGCGGCAGTTCTTCAAAGACCCCCGGAGCTCCCATTCCAAGCCCACCCTCGAGCTCCTTTACATGAACGCACAGGTGCGCCTGCCAAAACTCGTATCCCACCACCGTCCAGCCTTGGAGAGTCCACCGGCAACTCCTTGTCCCATGACCCAGCTGCCATGGCTCCAGCTGCTGCAGCCTCTGCACAATCTGGCCACCGTGGGCCCAGTGCAGCCTGGTCTGGATAGATCTTTGTCCCTGCTGCTTGCTTCCTCCCACCTCACCTCAACCTCACCCATCTTTCCGGAGCCACCAGTGCCCAGGAGGCCCTCCCTAGCTCCTCAGACGCCCCACTGACCCCTCCCTGCACTTGTACCTTCCATGGCTGAAACTCCCACCTCCCCCATCCAGACCTGACTGTGGGACTTTTAATGCAGGTCCTGGGTCTGCCTTCTTCTCCCTATTGACCATTCTTGCTGTGGGAGTGACGAGTCTGACCGAGTGTCTGAGCTCCGGAGGACAAGGAGGGACTCTCGCTGGGGTCTCAGTTCATTTATCCCAGAGATAGGCACCCCCCATGTGCCAGGAGCTCTGGTGCCACCGTGGATTACGAGTTTGGCTGCTACTCGCAAGGTCAGCAATTTAAACCACCACTGCCCTGAGGGAGAAAGATGAGGCTTTTTACTCCGGTGAAGAGTCACAGTCTCAGCAACAGACGGAGGAAGTGCTGCTCTGTCCTACAGGGTAGCTATGACTTGGAATGGACTCGATGGCAGTGGGTTTATCCAGTGCCAACCTTGGGCAAGTCTATGCCTAGCAGGTGGTGGAATTTGAGAAGCAGCTTGCCAGTCACCTAAAATCTGACCAGTAGCTCTGCAGGAATGTCCCCGGGCCTTCCAGTGGGGCCTTTGATTTTCTGAAGGCCACGTGCAACCAGGAAGGTCTTCTCTCCTTCCCTGCCCCACCCCCAGCTTTATTGAGGTCATAACTGACATGCAATAAGCTGCACCTAGTCCAAGTGTCCGTCTGGTAAGTCCTATTGTACGTATTATGCCCCTGTGAGACAATCACCACTGAGCCGATGGCCCCTCTGCTGGTCTGAGTCAGGGTGGGAAGATGACCCAACCGGAGCCAGGTCTTAGAAGTCCCGACTAGTTACTGGCTGTGTGACCTGGGGCAATTTTCATAACCTCTCTTTGCCTCAGTTTTCTTCATCGGTTCTATGAGCCCATAACCCTATCTACTTCACAAGATTGCCGCTAGCAGTCAATGAGGAAATACCCTAAGTCTGGTAAGGGCGCTAGGTGCTTACCAGCTTTAGTCATCACGACCACTGAACCTCTCAAGATCTCCAAATGGAGAAGACCCCCCTAGCCAGCACACGGGCTGGCGGCGGACGGAACAAGACAGCATTTAAAGGGCTTTGGGGCGGTATGCTCAGCGCACACCTAGGGTTACTGTCT
This sequence comes from Tenrec ecaudatus, assembly GCF_050624435.1. NCBI lineage: Eukaryota > Metazoa > Chordata > Mammalia > Afrosoricida > Tenrecidae > Tenrec > Tenrec ecaudatus. Next base: position 87,147,210 of record NC_134545.1, on the reverse strand, counting down.
TTTTATATAATCATTTTATTGGGGGCTCATACAACTCATCACAATCCATACATACATCAATTGGTGTTACTGTCTTTATCCCACATCATTTGTTTAAGGCTTCTGGCAAGATCTGTCCGAATGACCAGGACCCCACCCTGCCTCAACTCTGAAGCCTTCCTGGCTGGTGCCCAGATACTCTGAGGCCAGCCTGCCCTGGGAGTTGGTGGAGGCAGATGCTCCACGAAAGGCCACCAGTGGGCTCCCTTGGTGGTTGTTAAGTGCCACCCAGTGAGTCAGTTCCTACTCTTCTTTCAGGGACTGGTTCCTCCCTCTGACACAGCTGAAGTGCCCAGACAAGGAAGCCTAGCCCAGTGCCTGGCACATGGAATTGCTCCAGTCGGCTCTTCCATGGGATTATGAATTAGAGCGGGGTAGGAGCAAGGGAATAACCTGGAAGCCAGGCCCCTCTCTCAGGTCAGGGGCTCCCAGAAAGAGAATCGGGGAGTCAGAAGAGCACTGCTACATTTTGGTACCGCCTGCAAATGTGAGCTCTTGAGCTGACAATCAGCAGCCTCTAGCTTGGGGCGGGGTGGAGGAGGGTAACTCTAGCAGTCTGTCTCCTGCGTGCCTCCTTCAACCAGAGAACAAGGTGTTCTCCCACTAGCCCTCCCCACTTCCAGTCTACCCCGCAGGGACCAGCAGCACCCCCTCTCTCAGGGCAAAGGGCTGCAGGCCACATCAGCCCAGTTGCATAACCCAGCGGGCAATCCCACTACCTGCAACCAACTCCACCCACTCCTTGGCATTTTGCTAGAGAGCTTGCCTGGCAGCCCCCAGAGCTTATGCACACCCTCTCCCTCGCCCCACTGCCTTAGGGACAGCCTCCTGCTATGTGGTTTCAGCCAGTCACTCCCACTACCCGAATCTCAATCTTATCTGCAAAACTGGGACAATGATAATGCCAACCAGAGGGCTGGCAGGGGCCAGAATGCACAAGGGAGCAAAAGGACCCAGCAGAGGGCCAGTACTTAGAAGACCCGCAGGACACTGTCGCCAGTAAGCTTTTCCCTGCCTTAGTTTTGTTACCTGCATTTCTGTCACTGTCCCTGAAATCCAAGACTGAAGTGGTCTCTTCAGAACCCCGAGCCGGGGCCTCTTGCTGCCTGAGACAGCCTCGCCTCTCATCACTGGGCAGTCCACAGACGTTTAACAACGCCCTCTCCACACCTCCGCTCACAAGGCTCCTTCCACCTGACACCCAGATACTAGTTCTCAGGCACTGAAGGTGCGGCTGGCTTGCCCGCCATCATCATGGACCCACCCCCACTTTACATAGAAACCCAGGGTAAATAAACAGCCCAAAGTCATTCGCCGGAGCCAAGATTCCAACAGGTGTTTTTGACTTTAAAAAATCTCAGCATGGCAAAAAATGAGCTGATACCAAGGGCTCAAGTAGTAAGCAAACGTTTTGAGAATGATGATGGCAACAAACATGCTTGACACAATGGATGGATGGATGGATGGATGGATGGATGGATGGATGGATGGATGGATGGATAGTGATAAGAGTTGTATGAGCCCCCAATAAAATGATGCAAAAAAAAAATCTCAGCAGGGTTTTTTACATTTCACCATAGCCCCTGCTACTCTCAACAACCTTTCAAAGCCTGCCCATGCAGGGTCAAGTTCAGCGTCCAGGTGTCTGAGTAGACCGGGTCAGGTATTCCTGCTCACCTCTTTGGATTTCTCAGGGCCTGCGAGAGCAATCCGGAGCAATAGTGGCCTTGTGGTTAACAGAGAGATCAACAGTTGAAACCCACCAGCCACTCGGCAAAAAGATGAGACTTTCTGTTCCGGTAAAGATCTACAGCCTCGGAGACCCAATGGGGCAGTTCTACAGGGTCACTGAGTCAGAATCAAGCCCAAGGCGGGAGAGCAAGTACCAAGAGTCCAGCGCTTCCCTTACAAGCTTCTCAAAAGTACACCCACCCAGATGTCTAGCTCCTCGCCCACCAGACTCCTCCCCATCCAGGCACTGCCCAGGGTTTGGATTGTCCCTAAAAGGGCCAGGTGGCTCCAGCCCTATGACACCAGCTGCAGCCACAGGAAAATTATCCCCAGCTCCCATGTGCACCTGCTCTGAGCTCTGCCCAGCTGCGGCCATCCGGGAAAGAGGCAAGCCACCAGGGCCCCCCTCCAGGGCCCTCCTTGGGAGGCCTTTTATGTCCCACTGAATAAAACATGTGAAGACAAGGCAACAGGTGTACACTGAGGGATACCGATTAAAACCCAAACCCCCGCTTGTTAAGCTTTTACCATGTGCCCAGCAGAGTGGGCCACCCCCACCCCCGCGGGTGTGAAGAATCAAATCTGTTTGGAAGGGGCATCCTGGCAGGGTGGGAAAACTCTCCCTGCTTCACCCCATCAGGTCCCGCGAGATAAAGGGGCTGGGAAGGTAAAAAATGAAAAAAACAACTCCCTAATTTCTGAACCGACCCAGACGGGAAGAGAGGGGGTGGAGACTGGATGGGTTTGCGGGAAATCAAGAATGCCATAGCGGCCCTGGGAGCTCACTAGGGGCATCGGGAGCAGGGTGGGTTCTGCCTCAGCTTCCCTTGAGATGAGTCAAAGGCGCGGGGAGGGGGAGGTGTTAATGCACGTTATCACAAACTGGCTCCCGGGCTTCATTCCAACACCTGTGCCGTGGAGAAAGCGAGTGCGCGCCCTGCCTCCACTCCCTGCAGTCCTCGTGGGTATCCGATGCACAAGGAAACGGAACCGTCCACTACCTTACGCAAATGTGGGGCGTGTCCTCTCTCAGCCCGCGGCGCGCGGTGTTTCCCCTCCAACACCCCAGAGAGCTGTTAGGCTCACCTGCCGCCTGACAGCACGGTCGAGCCCAGCGCGGGGCAGTCTCTACCCCAGCTCCGTCCTCAGCCTGGAAATGAACTTGCGCGGTGGAGCGTGTGTTTGTGGGTCTGTCTCGTCCTCCCTCTCCCTTTGCTACAAAATCGATGGAAGGTCAGCGGCTCTCCCCCGGGGCTCCCCCCACGGGGCTCCCCGCCCGTCCCCGGAGTTGGGGATCAATCCAGGAGCTTGCTCAATAGCTGGCGCTGAAGCCCGTGTGGTGCGTCTCCATCCCGGGGACACACGAACACCCCGTGCGGACCTGTCCCATCACACGGAGGGCCCCGCCCGCCACAGACCAATTAAGCCTTTACACCCGAATCTCCCCGCGTGGGCCCAGCATTCGTGGTTTTTTTTTTAGAACCTCCCGCCCCCAAGTGATTCTACGCCAATGGGGCCACAATCCATTATGTTAATGCTGGGGCCTCGGCCCCCCCAGGGATCCCTATCCGAAAAGATTCCACCCTCGCTCTCTGAGTCCAAGCTTCCTTCTCCCACTCGGAGCCGAAGGACTCCCTCCACCCCAAACAGGCACACCTCGGGAACCCCGCAGACAGCCCCCGGGGACTCCCGGCGCTGGGAGCTGGGAGCACGCCCATGCCCTTACGTCTGTCTTTGGGGCCTGGCCGACGCCGCGTCCCGCCCGCTCCAGCCCCCGAGTCCCCGCCGCCGCCAGCAAGCCCTCACCGCAGTCCTCGCAGCCGAGCGGAATCCCGCGGCTGCCCCGAGCCAGGTGCGTGCCAGTGCGCCTGCGCGCAGCCCGCGGGCTCCTCCCCTCGCTCCGCCCCCTCCGCCCCGCTCAGCGATTGGCTCCCCGCTGCTCCCCAGGGCTGCAGTGCAGCAGGTGACCCGCCTGAGCCTGCCGCCACCATTTTTGTCACGGGCAGCTGCCCTCGGTGGCCGACTGACTCACCACCCTCTTTCACTTCGAGGGAGGCGCAATGCCATTTCCGTTTAAGTCAACAGAAAAGTTAAATTTCAGAAAATGGAGAGCTCAGCACCTGCTCCGAGCCCAGGTCTGACCAGATGCACAGCTGAGGCTGATACGGAAATAGCCGTGTGGTTGCGTGATCTGGGGTTCCCTGACGCTGGATCGTGAGCCCTCAATGGGGGCTGTGGGCACCAGGGCTCGACACAGCAGCCAAAGGAGCCAGATCTGAAGGCAGCCCAGCCTCCGGATGCTACTAACTGTTGAGGTGGCGCCCCAGCTCCTAACAACTCGATAGGACTGGGGAGACCCGCCCCCGGGGTCGTCAGACCCTGTCCTTCTGCAGTGGAGCAATTGGCAGGTTCAAACTGCTGACCTTCAGTTTAGCAGCTGAGTGCTTAAACAGTGCATCAGCAGGCTTTACTTACTGCCGCCGAGTTGATGCCGACTCAGAGCGACCCTATGGGAAAGGTTCGAACTGCCCGTCAGTTTCCTAAAACGGTATCTGTTTACGGGAGTAGAAAGTCGTACCTTCTTCTGGTGAGTCAGCTGGTGTTTTCAAACTGTTGACGGTGCAGACTGCAGCCCAACGTATAACCACTACACCGCCAGGGCCCCTTCCTCTCATGAACAGGGATGATAAAACACAAGGACTATAGAGCTCTTGCTATGTGCTTCTGACTCCCCAAACAGTCTGCTCTTCCATGGCCGCCACACTTACCCCTGCCCTGACCCCCAAAAGGTTTGTTTTACTTAGCCACCTCTGTGGAGGATGTCCCATGATAGTCCATGTCTTCTACTGACCTGTAAACTTGCCACCCTGGGTAGATTATCTGGGTAGGCACACACCCTGAGTTGCCTCAGTTTCCTGACCCTGAGACAGAGGGTAAGGAATATGACCTCTGTCTTCTGGGGAGCCTGGGACTCAATCTTCTAGCTCCACCGTGTCTTTTTTTAGCCTTTTATGGGCCTGGGAAGCAGGGACAAGAACTTGGTGAGCTGTTGACCCCTTATGCTCTTGCCCCTGCTAGTCCTCTCTCCAAAGCCTTCACTTTAAATGACAAAGGACCCGCCTGCAGCGAATGGGCCAACAGAGGAACCCCAGTGTCCAGGGCTTCTAGCCAATTCTGAGGAGCTGCTAGCATCCAACTCTGCAAAAGCGCGACTCCCTCCTCCCGTCACTCCAATCTCTCCTTCCCAGGCAGGTCCTCGTCTCCTGACCTATGCCCCACAAGCCCTCACATCTAGAAGGAATGAGATCATGTCCCCCAAAATACAGGTTGTAAATCCAACCCAACATGGCGGCCTCAGCCAAGAAGTACAGCTGGTCCCAGGGGAACCCCAACAACCATTGAGACTGGAGTCTGGGGACCCCTGCCAGAGGGAACAGTAGGACTGTTAGAAAAACCTAAATTCTCAAGGTGTTCAAATTGTTACTGAAGTTATTGACCAAAATTATGAAGAAGTTAACCAGAAAAAAAGCATGGCAGGGTGGAAAAACCTCAAGAGCAGTGCGGTTTGACAAGACCTGAGGCACACTTAGAAATGTACGGGAAAGGATCGGGCAAGTAAATTAATTCCAAAAAAGCCATACTAAAAAGACCCCGAGTCCTGTGTGTGTCATGAGGGCTAAACAATGCCATTTGGTGTCAGCTTTTTATGGACCGACTGCCAGGTTCCTTCTCCAGGAGCAGAGCTTCTGAGTTTGCACAATGATGTAAACTGTCTACACGATTCAACCGGTTTGACATCAAACCAACGGTGGACAATGACTGGCAGCATTTTGAAATCTCAATTACCAAAACGGAAGGGGGAGATGAAGTGAAGTCTAGAGGAGACACTCTAGGTAACAAATTTCATTCAGCTTTATTAACCCCCCAATTTTTCCCTCTAACTAAAGCTTTCAAAATATCTAGAGCGAAAAGATACTTTCCCACCCTTACAGAGAAAACTGACCATGAAAAGATTTGGTGGAGAGACGAAACTCCCGTTTGGCATCAGGGTTTGCGAACAGCCCAAAGGAAGTGGCTGTTGTTTGTTGCTAGAGGGTAAGGAGAGGCCAGAGGCACCTGTCCAGCAAAGGTAGCCAAGGGAAGGAAGAACTTTCCACATTCCCTTAACAAGAACTCCATCCCCGCTTCTAACCACCCAAAGGGAGGGCCGATTTCTTTGTCTTCTCAGGTGAGAGAACGAACGCAAATGAAGCTCTCTTCAGCGAGTGCCCTGGAAGAAAGAGTTGACAACCCCGATATCCTGACAGAAGGGGACAGAAAGATCCCCAGAGACCTTGCCTCCAGGATGACATTGATGATCGTGAGAAAAGCAACTGTCGCCTTTCTATGACAGAGGGCTGTTTTCGACCACAGCTTCTGTGGCCAGAACCCCATCAGAGCGGAACAGTGCACGCAGGCTCTCACCGCTCTCGGACACCCAAAGGTGGGCGGCGACTGGACGCGAAGCCAGCCGAGTTCCAACAGACTGTTTTCAGATTACGGACCTGCAGCCGCAATTGATGCTGACAGGTGATTGGAATATTCCAAATTCGGTGTAACCCCTTATCCGTATAATGAAACCTTGTATGATTGATCCTTAATTAGAAACCATTTGCAGGGATTTAAGAGAAACATCTCATAGATATAAAACAGCTAAAGGAGGAGATCTTCAAAAAAATTGATGCAAATGATGGGGGTCGGAGAGGAGACCCAAAGCCCATCAGTAGGCAATTGGACATTCCTTCACAGAAGGGTTACAAGGAAGAAATGAGTCAGCCAGGGTGCAGCATAGCACCAGTGTCTGTGGACAACTGGACACTCCCTCAGAGAGAAGAAACGAGTCAGCGGGCAGCATAGCACCAGTGTCTGTGGACAACTGGACACTCCCTCGCAGAGAAGAAACGAGTCAGCGGGCAGCATAGCACTGATGGAACACACAACATTCTAGTTCTTGACTGCCTCCTCCCGTACACGCCCCCCCACATCACCACCACAGTTCTACCTTTCTAGAACAAAACACGTACGCTGGTACAGATAAGAGCTCTCCACGTGGACTCCGGGACAGATAACCCCTCAGGAACAGGGACAGTAGGTACCATGAGGGTGAGGGAAGGGGGGTGGGGGAGAAGGGGGAGAAATGGGAAACTGTCTGCAATGTTCAAAGAAAATGTTTGGAAAACAATGGCAACATATGTACAACTGAGTTTGATACAATTGATGTATGGATTGTTGTAAGAGCTGTAAGAGCCCCCAGTAAAAGGATTATTTTTTTTAAATCCCCTAACACAGACGCAATAAACCAATTGGTAGATGCTTTATTGCACAGCCTCGGCTCTGGACTAACTGGTTTTTGGTTGTTTATTTTTATTTTTGGATTAACTGCTTTCATCACCATTTCGGTCTTTGTAACTGCTCACCACATCTCCAGAAAGCTTTGGCATGTGGAGGGGAGTCAGACCGCTTATGCGGCCTTATGTAATACACAGGGGGGGGGTTGTGGTCCATGGATGGACTGGATAGGGACACAATGCCCCTAAATCCTCCATGCTCATCAGTAGGGGTCTGGAAAGCCAACTCTGTTGGGGGAAGACCCTCAGGGTCATGAGATACAAATGAGTCATACTACATTCTCAAGGCTAAACACAGTCCCTCCAATTACTACCCCCCCCCAATTAAAGACTGTCATGAAGGAGCTACCATCTAATATGAATCATTTGTGTTCGGCTACTTCACAATGCCTAAAGGTTTTCTGTAGATAAAAACAATCAGGTTCTATAGCCAACCCACCAAAAGTACAGCATGCGCCTGGAGAGGGCTCAGTGTGTGTGTGTGTAGGGGGGGGGGGGTTTGAGGTCAACTAGCACTAGGTCAAGGTGATGACTCCCTCATTGCTCATCTACTGTTATTCGTGTATGAAATCACCCACTGACTTTGTACTAGGTTTGCTGTATGACTCACATGCCTTATGAACGGTCTGTAAGCCCCACTATATACTATATCCATTGGAAATTACATTTACTCTCTCAGCCCTGACACGGGACAAGGAGCCCCTAGACCCCACTGTCTGTGTTTTTCATATTTTCCACAAACGCAAAGTCGCTCCTGAGGACCTATTTGAGTGTTGGGAACCCCCCTCACCCCAACACCTCCGGTTATCATTGCCCCATTTGGGAATGGGTCGTCTGTGTTACGTTATCGGCAGGAACAGGATAGGGTATGTTTTGAGTCAATCTTACAACAGGGGTGTCAAACTGGCAGCCCAAGAGCCACATGCGGCCCCCTGAGGAAATTTTTTTGTGGCCCATGATGCTCTGAAATAAAATGAAAATAGAAAAATTTGTTATGAAGAAAATAGCACTTAGGGGAGATTGTTACATTTTATTTCAGAGCATGGTAGGCCACAAAAAATTACCTTGGGGGCCTCATGCAGCCCTGGGGCCGCCAGTTTGATACCCCTGTCCTACAAAATAAAGAAGTTTGAGAAGGCAGAGATTGAGAGGCCGAGCCACGGGGCCATCTCCCAGGTACCAGAGGCTGAAGAGGCACAGGCCTCCCCCCTCCAGCTGATAGAGAAGACCTGACTCTAGAGCTCACAGCCTGACTTCTAGCTTCCTACACCTGGGAAATGTCTGTTGAAAGCACTCCTTGAGCTGTTTCTATTATAGCGCCACTAGAGAGCATGAAAGGTGCCCATGTCTCCCTTGCCCTGTGCCTTGCCCTCATGGGTGCTTTCCTGACTAGAAAGCGTAGGAGGCAGAACCCCCTCCCCCAGCAGCAGGACTCAGTTCCCTCCCTTCAGTCTCTCTTCTCACCACCTCGGCTCCCAGCCACACACACATGGCACCCTCTCTCGTCTAGACTCGAAGTAGCTGCTGAAACCTTTCCTGCCCCAGGAAGCCCTCCCTCACTGGAAGGTGGTATGGACTACATTGAAGTCGGCCTCCCTGTGCCCTCCATAAATTTGCTACAGTCAACCTGCCTGTCCCTCTGGCCAGTGTGCCTTTGTTTCAAAGCAAACCCCTGAGTCCTTACTGCGCCTGCCCGGAGTGTTCAGAGCAGTCCATGGAGCTGGAGCAAGGTGATCAAGTGACCAAACTGAATGTGACCCATCAGGAAAGGCTTTGGGCTTTGTGCCCATGGTTACACCGGATGGTGTTTCTGAGGCCCCACACCTCTCTGATTTTATAAACAATAGAACCTGTTGCCTTTTGTGTTAGCCCCAGGGGCTGATCTTGTTGATGGTCTCCAGTTTCTTGGGCTGGTTGCCAGGCACCGGGTTAACTGGGCCGTTCCATGGGATGCTCTATCACCTGCTGGATTCCGTGGGTCAAATAGGAAGGCGCACACATTCTCCTTCAACGTTCCCTGAAGCTCACCTCCCACCTCCCGGACTTCCTCAGGCCCTGTCACCGGATACTCCCAGTGCTTTCTAAAGAGCTGGTCCCTGCCAGGCTCCATCTTCAATGCACTCTTCAGTGGTCCAGTCACTCTTTCATGCCAGACCACAGACAGCATGGGGTAAGGGTGACTTCAAAAACAAGATTGCTACCCTCAGCCCCAGGGCTCGGTTCATTCCGCCAGGCTTCTATGTTAACTACTGCCTTTGGCTTCGTGACCACCTGCACAACTCCATCCTCCAGCCTGAAATAAAACCAGGGGCTGCCCAGCTCCTAGGATGTCCTATCTGAACGCACCGTCCCACAGACTCCGACACGGTTACCTTGACCTCCACGCAGGCAGCCAAGCCAGAAACATGCCCATGATGACCTCCAGTCCTACTGGCACCCACACAGCCTGATGAGATCAAGCCAGGTAAATCTCACTGCCCGCCCTTTCCATCTGAAATCCTGTTTGATCGGTTTTGCGGAGCGAATGCGAGGGCCTCCTCCATGACTGGCTTCCGGCTTCTCTCCAACCTGCCTTTCATTTTGCCCTTGAGTGAGCGTCCACAAGCACAGATATGATTGATTACAAGGCTTCCTGATCAAAACCAATGCGAAGCATCCAGTCAGAGAAGTCCTAGAACTCAAGCACTAAAAAGTGATTACTGTGAAAATGCCTCATGACATGGATGGAATCGAGGCCCTTATGACGCATGAAATTGGCCGATCTCAAAAGGATGGATATCAATGAGACCACGATTGGCAAATGATCAGGAGAAGGTTTTCATAGAAAAAGAAACAGACGTTGATGGTTATCAGGGGTGGGAGAGGAGGGGAAGGGACGTCATCCTTGGCCAGGGCAGGGTCGACAATTTTTTGAGATAGAAGAGCCAATACAGTCCCTCAACAATTTTTAAATTATTCTAGAGCCATAGATACATTTTTTTACAAGCAAATGAAGTCAACACTATCTGAATAGTCTTTACCTTTTTTTTCAATTTTACTTCAGAGCCATCTGTATATATTGAGAGAGCTGCCAATAGCTCTGGAGCGTTTGCTGACCCCTGGAAGAAGACAGACAGGTGTCGACTTGAGTGAAGGAGAAGATACTGTGCATCTTAAAAAAAAAAACCTCCCTCTTGTAGTAAACAAGGCAAGCCATTGGGAGGCTTGGTAAGTTGTTGAATTAGGGAAATGAGGATCTGATCTATAAATCTTTTTTCTTAACAGCTTCCTTATAATCCCAGCAGGAACTCCAAAGGCCCTGACTTTGAGTTACGAAATGAAAATGCCAAGAAGGCCGTGGAGATAAATGAAAAAGAAATCAGTGGGAAAGTCATCCTCACAAGCCACATAGAGAAAAAAGTTGAACGGCCGGCTGGGTTAAAGCAGAAGCGGGAGCAGCTGAAACAGTACAGAATTAGTCCACATAACATCGGCAGTTCAAACCCCTCAGTCACTCCACAGGAGAAACATGGCGCTTTCTACTCCTAAGCTCACGGGGGGCAGTTCTGCCCAGCTGTGGGGCCACTATGAGTCAGCGTTGACTCGATGACCAAAGAGAAGGGAGATGGATCTTTATCTTAAAAACTTGGATGACACCATTGATGAAGTTGAGGAACGAGTTTCCCCTTTTGAGTCAATCGGTGCTGAAGGAGAGAAGCCAAGGGTCTGGCTTTGCTTCTTATCTTGGGAACAGGCAACCAAAGCATCGCGAAGATGAGTGGCTAACAGTGCGCTCCAAGCCCTGGCTGTCGGCCTGGCCCAGAGGACAGGCGAAAGGCTCACCTGCCCAACCGCTGGATGTAACCGGTAACGCTTCTGGCCAAGGCCATCTGAAATCAATTTCCGCCCACAGCTGATGCTCCTCTGTGCCCCAGGCTTTCATATTGCACACCTAACCCAGCAGCACACACACAGCGCAGTCCACGCTGGCGGCAAAGCCTCCTGGCTTCAGACGTCCAGGAAACGTCAAGTGCTACATACTCCTCTGAGCCTTCACCATCTAACTTCAACTGGTCAGGCTTGGCCCGCCTGTGGCCTCCCTGCTGCCTCAGAGACTCGGGTCAGAGTGCCTGGACCGCTGGGTTGGTGGCACCTAACAAGGGCTGCCAGCTGCCAGCCTGGAGGTATTCCCGCAGCCACATAGCAGTTAGCGCCTCAGACTGCGGTACCCCGTGAATATGCCTCCAGCGCCTGCGACCCCCATCTTAGGGTGAACAGCCTCGGCACACCCCACAGCCTGCAGCCCAGAAGCAAGAGGGCTCCACGCGGTTGCAGTGCCCCAAACAGATGCTGGGCAGACCTTGGTCCCAGTTCATGCAAACACTGCACGCAAACCTAGCTGGGAAGATGATCAGGCTGAGCTGCGGCACAGGCCCGGGTTCTTCAGCTGGCTCGGCTCCGAGGGGGATGAAGCTCAGCACATTCACCAAGAAAGCAGCTGCCCGGCCACCATTGCTGCTACTACCCCACAGTCCAGGGGACAAAGACTCAGGGGCCACATAACTCCTCCTGGATTTCAGGCCCAGGGTGAAGACTTCCTATCTTGCCCTACGGACTCTACATCCGGAACCACACCCTGCCGACACCGAGGTCTTTGTATCAGGCCAGCTGTGAAATGTTTCAGAAGGTCTTGAAGACATCAATCTATTTCCTCCATCTGCCGCCACCAGGCACTGCTTAGTTTTCTTTGTAATCCCTGTTGTGCGCTTTGATTTTCTTCCCCCCAGAAATTAGTTTTATTTAATGTACTCAGTTTAAGGTTCTCAGTAAAGGGGGGAAAGTCTATGATTTAAACAAAAAGCAAAACCGAAACGTCTTGCACCGCCCGATTGTCTCCACCTCCAGGACTGAAGCTGGGTCCTGAGGATCCAACCTCTCTTCCTGCCCCTCCGCTGCTTCTGGTTTCCATCTGTCTGAAATAGAGTCAGACTCTCCATCCAACAGGAGAGGAAACACCTGGGCCTGACTCCCATTGGTCCCAAACCAGGTCCCATGGCAACCTCCAACCAATCACTGTCTCCGTGGATTAGAAGCGCTGACTGATTGAGGCCCAAGTCAGACACACGTGAAGGTTGGATGGACAGTAACTTGCCCAGAACCACTTTTCTGACAATGTGTCCTGTAGGAGCCAATATCATAAAAACCACCCCTGGGAGCTGTTGTTTTTAGAGGTAAAGGAAGAAACTCACTGCTGATCCTTAGTTTCTCATTTTGTGCTGAGAATCAGGGGCCCTCAGCAAACGAGCACCAAGGACCAAATGCCTATCGAAATTCAAGCCCTTTGGGCATGGACCTGAGCATCCCTTTCAACTCTGCCTGCTCCTCCCACCCAGGTGCCAACATTTTCCCCAGGGTGATCAGGTGTAGAGACTGGTTAGTCCTTTGGGGTCCAAAATTAAGCTCCAGGCAATTCACCAATCTGCTTCAGCCTCCTCTGATGCTGTGATGGAGAGAAGGGGAGGAGTGAAGTTGTATGTCAGATGGGGGAAGATAGCATTAATTCCCTATTTCTGCATTAACAAGAGTGGCTTAAAACAATCCAACGCCTTATTTTACAGCTCCGGAGTCAAAAGTCCAAAGTGCATCTATCTCAATGGCTAAAATCCAAGTGTTAATGAAGACCGAGTTCCTTTCTGCAGGCTCTAGTGGAGAATCTATTTCCTTAAAAAATTATTTTTGTGATTTGGATGAATATTTATCAAGCAATTCATGCACATTTTGTTTTGTGACAAAGACTTTAATCTCCGCAAGCTCTCCTGAAGCTTCCTCATGGTGTTTACCGGTTCTTAGCCCTTCCCAACAGCTGAGCTTAGTCCTGGGCCTTTCGGATCTTGCAAGGTTAATTGTCTTATGGAATGGACGCCTCTCAGGTGTTATCATTCACCTCCCTGGCCCCCCTGTGCTTTGGCTGAAAGTTGAGGTTCTAGCCTTGAAGGGCAGCTGAGGGCCAGAGCCTCGGTGGTTCCGCCAGTGTCCAGCACAACAAGCAAACTTAGTCTTTTCTGATGTTGAGTTTTGGGCCATCTTTTGCTCCCTATCCAGCATCAGCATCTCCTATTTGTTAAAAGGGGCATAAAAGGAAAGCGGACCCAGCTCTTGGGTTCCAATTCACAGGTCTTATTAAAGTTAATGACCTGCCTGGGTGTTCATAATGGAATGGGAGTAAAGGGGGCAGAGTGAGGGAGATTGGAGGACAGAGTACAAAGAGAATAGCCGGACAAAAGGGAGAGCTAGAGCCAGGAAGAGACAGAGGGACGGACATAGGGCCACCCCAGAAGGTGAAGTCAGAGAGTGAGAACAAAGGAATCCCGTGTTATAAACTTTGGGACAGAACTAAATGATCATGTCTACAAGGAGCCCACGCTTCCCACCCGGCTGTGGCACCAGCAGAGCCTAGAAGAGAGGGGTCGAAGGTGGAGTCATGTTATGCTCTGTGGGGATGGAGAAGGAGTGAGAGATGCTGGCTATGGCTGAGAACCATAGTGGTACTGCTGGGCCCTTTACTATTGCGACCCCTTTCTGAGCAGTTCACAGTGGGAGCCCAGCACCCTCTAGTCCTGGGCTCCGGGTCTGGAGACTTGGCTTTGCACTAACTGTTTCCTGGCCATTTTCTTCTCCTTGAGATTGTCCACGTTCCTGACCCATGGTGGCCTTCCACCTTCAAAGACAGCAATCGTTGGTCAAATCTTTTTCACATCAAGCGACTCCACTCTTCCACCTCCTCTTCCACAATTAAGAACTTTGTTTTAAGGTCTCCCATTTAAATAATCTCTTTTTAAGCAAGCTAATTAATAACAGTTCTGTTTGCAAATTCAGCCCTCCCTCACCAGGGAACATAGTACATTCATTGGGGATAAGGACGTGAGTATCCCGGGTGTGGGGAAACAGATTTCTCCCAAGTCGTCTCCCCCAAATATGTTAGATTTAGGATACTTCTTGCAGCTAATGACAAAAATTACTTCCCTTGAGGCAATCGCTGCCAGACTGCTGTCTTGCCCTGCCACAGGGGTGGGCCTGCTTCCTGCTGCTGGGGACTATTTCTCCCTGAGGCTTACATCAGCTTGGTTCCTGTAGGTGGGGTTTACACCCTACTGCTAATGGTTCTTATGGGGATCCAGAGAACAGATCAAACCAGTTCCAGGACATCCAAACTTAGGCTGCCATTCTGTACCTAGGATCCGCCCATCTTGCCACATGTATACCCCAATCCCTATTGCGTGGACACCCCTAGATCACCCCTTCCATTACTGTACTACCTATAGCACAACCCCTTCCTGTGATGTACATCTTCACCTGTAACTAGGGGGCTTGCGTGTTGCCAGAGAATATAACAGCCTTGGTTAGCATTAAAGACTCTCTTTCTCCATGTGGACCAAGCTGGGCTGAGGTGAGCATGCTACCATGAAATGTGTCTGACTCCATTATTTCAATCTCTCTTCTATCTCTCATGCTCTCTATAACTTTACTAAAACCTTTACTTATTATCGCTGTACAATTGCGCCTAACGGACCCGCGATGATGTGTTAGGGGCTGGCTTCCCCTGGCCCCCCGGGGACATTATTCTGCTTGCGACAGGAAGCGACTTTCAGTAGTTGGGCACAGCCCTTAGAGTGGGTGGAAGGAGAGGCTTCCTTTTTGGAAGTGGAGCTACCAGGTAGAGGGTGTTTGCACGATTCTACATGAAGCCCTGGCTAAGGCCCGCGCCCAGCTCATGCAGGTGCCCTCACTAAACCACTGGTCCAAGTCAGACTTGGGTGCTATCGGTTAGGAGCAAAGCAACATGACATCATCGAGATGAGTGTAGCAGGCCTTCCAAAGGGGAGCTGGGCTTTATGGGAGAAGGTGAGGATGAGGAACTTGCTTGAATCACCAGGGGAAGGGGGGAGGGAGAGAAAGCCTTTAGGCAGCTGGGTGAGGAGATCCCTTTGTCATTCAGCAACTACCAGCCACCCCAAAGGTGGGTTTCAGCCAGAGGGGACTGGTGCTCAGGGGACACTAACCGATTCTTACCCTATGTTGATGATACGATCTTTTTCACTTCTCCAGAGTGACTTCTTGGCTTGAATTCTGTGGCATCAGTTGGATTGGGTTCAAATCCCACCGTCCCACTTGCAGGCTGTGAGATCCGAGGAAAGTGGATTAAAGCTCTCTGAGCCTGTGTGGCTCCTTCGCTATGATATGAGGATATGAGGATGGCATCACCACTTACTTCACATGCCTACTAAGAACTAGCCCCCTTGTGACATTGTAGAGCTGAAGGAGCGTGAGAAAGTCTAACACTGTCACCATGAGTCCGAGACAAGCGACAAATCCTAGTGGCACAATGGTTGAGTGCTCAGCAGCTATAACCAAAATATCAGTCTAAACTCCAGCTGCTCCATGGGTGAAACTAACTGGCCATCTGCTGCCATGAAGATCCCACCGTGGGACACTCTATGGGACACTTGTACTCTGTCCTAAAAGGTCACTGAGGAGCCCTGGTGATGTAGTGGGCTACAGACTGTGCTGCTTAACCACAAGGTCAGCAGTTCAAACCCACCAGCTGCTCTGAGGGGAAAAAATGAGGCTGTCTTCTCTTGTTAAGATGTTAAGGTTATGGATTGTGATAAGAGTTGTATGAGTCCCTAATAAAATGTAAAAAAAGAAAAGAAAATGATTAGGGCAAAGAGTGTACAGATGTACTGTATACAATTGATGTATGTATATGTATGGATTGTGATAAGTTGTATGAGCCCCTAATAAAACGTTTAAAAAAAAAAGATGTTAAGGTTCTCAGAAACCCAAAGGGGCAGTTCTACTCTATCCTATAGGGTTGCTATGAGTTAGAATGGACTCCCCGACAATGAGTTGATAGGGTCACGACGCGTCAAAGCTCGATGGCACAAAACACCATAATGGACCAACTCTAAGGCAAACAGCTTCCAAATCCCCAAACCCACTGTCCTGGAGTTAATTCCAAATCATAGTGACCATATAGGACTGAGTAAAACTGCCCCATTGTGTTTCTCAGGCTGCAGAGCTTCAGGGAAGCTGACAGACACAATTTTCTCCTGTGTAAAAGGTGGGGTTGAACCACGTCTTTTGGTTAGCAGCCAAGAACTTGCCCCGGCACCCCCAGGGTAAGCAGGTAAAGAGGAGATACCATGAGTACTTTCTTCCTGGTTTGATGTGACACTGCGGTTACTCATAAACAACCTGATTCTGTGCCTGGTGTGTAGGCTTCGCTCCAATGTTAGGGTCAACTTCCCATCTACAGGGACTGGGAGTCTGGGGGGCGGGGTGGTGAGGACCATTAGGACATGTATGTTGTGAGGAGGCCCCAGACCTCAACTTTTAGGGTGGGGCTGGAGTGACTGGCAGATTCATCCGGGTTGACACAGGCTGGCTGGCCCCTGGCCAACTCAACGTGTTTCCCTTAGCCTAGTAACAGGGAGGTGTGGCTTTGGCCTGGCATGGAGGGGGACAGTTCAACAAGTAGCTGAGAGCAACCCAGTTCTGGAATCCTCTGGCCATCCCCAATACTGAGGACCAGCTCCTCAGGCTGTAGGAGACCCGTAAGTGGAGAGCGACCTGGGAAGAGCATATTAGATCTTTCGTCCTTATTACTTCCTGGGAGCATGGGATTGGGCCCAGCTAGCACAAGAGAGAAGGCCTAATTTAGGAGTCCCCAAAGGCCTTGAAGTAGGGATGGGCCCCTACCATCAACCAGGGGTGGCGGAGATAGGGTGTGGGGAACAGGGGGTGAAGAACAAGGACTGTGCCCACTCCCGCAGCTCTAGACCAAGACGAGGCCTCACCAAAGAAAACGCCCTGGGCCTGGGCTCGGACCATGTATTCCTATAGCTGCTTGCTGCCGGAGGAGGGCCTCTGGCCTTCTCTGCAGCCCCTCGCCTACACCTACCTGCCCAGCCCTCTGCTGCTGCCCCCGATCCAGGCCCACAACTTCTGCAGCAGACCCCCCGGCCTGAGCGCAGGTGAATGGGCGACCCCGCGCGAGTACCACTGCTTCTATGGCCCCAGCGCGCCCCTGCCGCTCGCGCCGCCCT
This sequence comes from Tenrec ecaudatus, assembly GCF_050624435.1. Classification (NCBI taxonomy): domain Eukaryota; kingdom Metazoa; phylum Chordata; class Mammalia; order Afrosoricida; family Tenrecidae; genus Tenrec; species Tenrec ecaudatus. The sequence goes on along the minus strand of NC_134545.1, from coordinate 87,129,968 downwards.
ACTGGGCTTTCCCACCGGCCCTAGCCATGGCTCCGAGCCCGCTGTTGCCCGCGACCGGCTACGCGGGGCCGGGGCCACCACCCCCCGCGGCGAGGGAGGGCGAGGGCGAGGGCTGGGCGCCGTGGCCCGACGGCGACAGCCTGCAGGCGGAGCTGCGCTGGGGCCGCGTGGAGGAGCGCGCGCTGGACCCGCGCCACCCGCTGCCCGACTACGTGCGCCGGGAGCTGCGGCGCGCGTACGGCACGTACCCGCGCGCCGACGTGCGCGTCACCTACCGCGGCGGCGAGTTCCTGATTCAGGCCGCGCCGCGCGTGCGCGAGCCCGAGGTGCGCGTGGAGAGGCGCGTGCTGCGCCGGCCGGCCAGCGGCAGCAGCGACTCGGCGCGGGAAGCCGCGGGCCGCGGCCGCGGGAAGAAGAGGAAAGGCCTGGGCTGAGGGTCCCCGAGGGCCTGGCGCCCGGCCCGGGGGAGCACGCGCGCCGCTTCCCGTCTCCCCCGCGCGCCCCCCGCGCGCCCCCCGCGCGCCCCCCGCGCGCCCCGCGCGCGCCCCGCGCGCGCCCCGCGCGCGCCCCGCGCGCGCCGCCAGCCCTGGGGCATGGGAGCCTCGCCCGCGAGTGAGGCCCCGAATGCAACTCTCACCCGTCTTTGTGCCTGGTTTTGTACCAAGACCGTGGCGCTGCCAGCCGCCCCTTCTTGCGCTTCCTTGATTTCTCCACCTTGATCCTGGATGATGGGAGAAAGGCGAGAAGGCCTGGAGAGTCAGTCGTCTGGGGATTTGGTTCCTTTCCATCCAGACTGGCTTTGAAAGCCCGCATGTGGGCCAGAATCTTTGCTTAGCCCCATTCTCTCCCCCTGGCACGTTGTTCTCCCCAGAACCCCCTCCCCCAGTCCTAACTTTCCATTTCTTACTCTTTCCCCCAGCCAAGCTCAGGGCCTGTGGTCCACCTGCTTGTCATGAAAAATAAATAAATGTGTAGTCTAGCATATGCTGTGAGATCATCTATGTCTGAGCCTTTTCAAATTTGTCACAGGAGCCTCACCTCCCTCCGGAGGGGTGGCCAGAAGACAGCTGATCTCCGGAGGTGTGGCCCTGGCCCAGGAGGGCCTGGTTCCCCTTTCCCAGCTCTCCTCCAAGTGGACAGGCTGACACCGGCTTCTAGCCTTCCTTGCTCCTGCAGCCCACCACCCAGATTGAGGGCATGAGCTATTGGTGAAGTATGGCGGGCGTGGTGAGAGAAGGGGTACTTCTAGGTTTAGCGCTGACTCATGTTTTCTTTGGGCTCCGTGAGCTTCAGTGACTTCGATGGTCAAAGAGGTGAGCCCATGAGGTTGAGTTTATGAGTGACTGACGGTGCCTGACATGTACCAAGAGCTCAAATGTTAGTGTTTATTATTTTTTTTGTTAGTGTTTATTTAAAGTCTGTGATCCATATACAATAAAGTTAAATTCTTTATTTTTTTAAGTTAAAGTCTTTGCTAACTTCCTTAACCGGAAAATGATCACTGGTATTCAATGTTGCTTCCCCCGTTTTCTATGTACACAGTATTAATTACATAAAGGCCTTGCACTGCTCTGCCTGTAGCATTTTATAGAGACTATACCAGACTCATTTTGTGCCAGTGTGCACACACAGAGCAGCTTCATTCGTTAACAGCTACCCAATGCTCCATGCCATTTGAACTACTAAAAGTTGAGATGGCAAATGTTATGTTTCCTATATATTTAGTCTTGAGAATTAACTTTCTGATCATAGATTGAGCTATAATAAGCTTACTTTGTACGCTCAAGGAAAAAACACCTAACAAATGTCTTTAACTAAAACCCTAATCCAGTGTTGACGAATCAGTGCTGACTCAGAAAAGCCTTGTGAGACAAGAGTAGTGCCCATAGGATTTCCAGGACCGTAATATTTGCAGAAGCCGATTGCCCATCTTTCTCTTACGGCCGCAGCTGGTGGGCTGCTGACCCTAGGGACACAATCGTAAAGGAGACAGGCCGGCGTCCTCCCCTTCATGGCGCTTCCAAGGCCTGGGCATGGGGCAACTGGCAAATAGATAAAGGGAGTTGTTACTGCAGGAATGAGAGGCTGAGAGATGGGGGTGGGGCGGTAGAATTTAAGAATATGGTAATCAGGGAAGGTTTCTCTGTAGAAGTAACATTTAAAATCTAAAGATTGTGACTCTATTAACCGTGCAATGAGGAAGCGAGGGGAGACTAGGCCAAAGTCACAAGGAGAGAAAGTTATCTTCACTCATTCGACAGCCATCCATCGCAGAGCTGGGTAGTAGTGTAGGTACAGCGTGACGGCAGAAAACCAAGCAAGCTGCAGGGAGCTTCCATCTCAGTACAGACGACTGACAAACACGAGGTGAATATATAACATCAGATAGTGATGTCCTAATGGGATTAAGTAGACCCGCCACCTATCTGACAGTTTTGCCACACTGCCTGTGGTCGCTTCTGTGTTGCTATGATTCCGGGAGCCACTTCAAATACCAGCAGGGTCACCTGGGTAGACAGGTTTCTGCGGTGTTCAAACAAAGACGAAGAACAAAGGCTTAGGGATAAGCTTTTGAAAAGTAGTCAGTGACAGTCTTATAGATGGCACAGGACAGGCTAGTATTCTTTCTCTTATATATCCGGTCACCAGGAGTTAGCTTCATCAGCAACCGACATTATTTAATGGGATAGAAGAGGCGTCTCTGAAGAGGTGGGCTCTTGGACAGAGACCAGGATTAAGGTCTTTCAATCCAATTAAAAACCTGGGTTTGGAGTGTCTGTCCCGTGACTGAAGGGCTAAGTGGTAGCTGATGAACTTAGAGATGAAGCCAGGTCGTGTGGGTCTTGAAGTCGTGGAGGACTTGAGGGTTCACTGTTAGGATTCTTAGTGTAAGGAGGGTTATATGATCCGATTGTTTGGGTTGTTCCGGCTCCTGCATGAGGAAGAGACTCGAAGGACCTCGTGGAAATACAGTAGGCAAGAGAACACACAGCTCTGGTCTTGTCTGGAAGAAATGAAGGTGATGAGAAGAATGACCTTGAATGTGCATCTTTGTTCACATGTTCAAGCGTTACATTTTATGATCTAAATTCAGGAATCTGAATTTCTAAGTACTTAGAAATGGAATCACTGAGCAATGACACCGCAGAGCAACAAGTACACACTGTGCTCAGATCTTTGATTCTAAAACCTAGTCTCCACCATAAGGATCCAGACCCCCTGGAGAACCAGCCGCTACCAGAGCCGGCGTAGGGAAAGTGCCATGTAAGCCTGGAAGAATTTGGGCCAGAAAATAAAGCAGCACTGAAAAATGTCACAGGAACACTGGGGCCTTCTTGGAGGGAATCCCACTGGCCAAATCCGGGAAAATTGAAGCTTCAAAACATTTCATAGTAACGGATTCTAACCCAGTAAATAGTTCATGCTGACAATAACTAGCTGCTATCTAAGTAAACATTAAGGGAAAGTTCTTTCTTATAGAAGAAATAATAAAACTTGAAAGACATTCATCTCAATCAGTGATAATTCAGGTAAGAATCACTAATGGAAACTAAACCTAATGGATGAAAGTTAACGATAAACAGAATATTTGCTTCGTTTCAAAGTATGTTGTAATGAGGTTTGATTACAAAGTAAAAAATATATAATAATGATAAAATAATTGATATGTGCTTTTTGATATAAACAGGGCATACAACTTAATTTGGTGGAAATGCATAACCATAAAGAAACATCAGTGATGATGGCAACGAATGTGCTTGGTACATGGATGTATATATAGATTGTGGTAAGAGTTGTACGAGCCCCCAATAAAATGATTGGAGATAAAAAAAGAAACATCAGACAAACTGCAAGTGAATGGCAACTCTACTTGTCTAGTCTTTTGGTCTTAACAGTTTATTAGGAGCTCTTACACATGTCAGTACAATCACAGTTCCATTAAAGCACAGTTGTACAATCGCTGCAATCATCATTTTAATTCTTTTTCTTCTTGAACTCCTTGATATCAGCTCCCATTTATCACCTCCCTCCCCCACCCTACCATCCCCCTGAACCCTTAATATTATCATTTTTTTCCATAGCCTACACCATCTAATCATCCATTCACCTAAAACTCTGATGTCCATTCCCCTCAAGCGGGGTTATACAGTCACCATTGCTATCAGTTCCCAAAGCCCTTTTTATGTTTAGTCATTTAATTTGCTATTGCTGTTGATAATATACACAACAAAACAAACATCAACTCAAGAGTTTCCACATGTCCAGTTCAGTGACACGGGTGACATTCTTTCAGCTGTGTCACCATCCTCCGTCTGAGCTGTCCTCTCCCATGAAGACAAACTCACGGCCCTGAGGTTGTCGAACCTTTCCAGTCGCCACTCAGTTTGCTCCTGGGTCGATCAATTGAAAGAAGTAGAATTCTCCAGGCAGATGGTGTTTTACTAGGTAAGCTAAACTATGGTTTGGTTTTAAAAAGGCTTCTGAGGATAGTTTTGGCTTAAGGTTTAATCTCAGGGCAATAGTTTCTAGGGTTTATCTAACCTCCATGGTGCCGGAAAATCTGAATTTCATGAAAATTGAATTCTCTTTTGTGTTTTCTCTCTTTTGATCGGGATTATTCTTTTTCTTTTTTTTTTTACATTTTATTAGGGGCTCATACAACTCTTATCACAATCCATACATATACATACATCAAGTGTATAAAGCACATCTGTACATGCTTTGCCCTCATCATTTTCAAAGCATCTGCTCTCCACTTAAGCCCTTTGCATCAGGTCCTCTTTTTTTCCCCCTCCCTCCCCGCTCCCCCCACCCTTACGAGCCCTTGATAATCTATAGATTATTATTTTGTCATATCTTTCCCTATCTGGCATCTCCCCCGACTCCTTTTCCGTTGTCCATCCCCCAGGGAGGAGGTCACATGTAGATCCTTGTAATCGTTTCCCCCTTTCCAACCCACTCACCCTCCACTCTCCCAGCATCGCCCCTCACACCCCTGGTCCTGAAGGCATCATCCCCCCTGGATTCCCTGGCCTCGAGTGGAGCTTTCTTCGTACACATTCCCCCCTTTAGGCGTGTACTAAGCGACTTGCTCTGAGTGTGCTCAGTGGCATGGCCTGTGAAGATTCTCTCTGGTCAATGATTTTTTTCATAAAAGCAGTTTCGCTCAAATCTTGTTTTCTGTGATGGCCTATTGCAGAGAAAAACAGCATGCGGCTGTGAAATTTTGCTTCCTGCTCAGGGAAAAATGCTTAGAAATTGTTATGCTGTTGAACACAGCTTACAAGGGTAGCGCTAAGGGAAAAACTCAATGTACAAATGGTTTTCTCCTTTCAAAAAAGGTAAAATGTTGATTGATGACAAACCTTGTTCTGGGCGTCCATCAACTTCCCCCACAGACAAAAATGTCAATTTGTAGAGCATTTGGAGTTCATTCCACCAAGTCAGACTGTTAGTCAAGCTTTCTATTTAGAGGTTCTGAAAAGACAGTGTAACAGTGTGCCCCCAAAAGGCCTGATTTGCGGCAGATGGGGGACTGGTTTTGCCACCACGACAATGCATGTTCACACACAGCCATCTCAGTGCACCAGTTTTTGGCAAAAACTGCCTGCCTCTCTTGCCCAATGCACGTTACTCACCTGACCTCGCTCTTTGTGACTTCTTTTTGTTTCCACAAAGACAGACATGAAAGGACAGCAATCTGGGGACACAGAAGAGGTGAAGAAAAAAAAACCAGGGAGGCGCTGAGACATTTTTCAGACCCATCTATTTGGATGGCTGACAGCACCTCTGTGATTTAATGTTAGTCCAGGTAGACTAGAGAAACGTGGATCCAGTGGCATTGTAAGCATCTCAGCACGGGCAGAGGTCTCCGCGTGGCTCCTCCAGGTCCAGGGCTCTCACTGCCTTCAGCACAGCTTCATGTGTCTTGTCAGCAGAGAGACTCTCAGGGAGTGAGCTGAGAGAGAAAGTGTCTTCAGTGTCTTCCGCCTCCAGGGAGGAAGTGCCAGAGTTCCTAGGATCCTCAGGAGAAGGCCATGCCCACATAGAGGCCTCATTGGCTATTTCCTAATCGACAGGCTAGACTCCACCCCTGTATTCTTAATCCTTAAACTGACAAACGATTACATAACTACCATACCATCCAAATTGATGAGCTTGAAAACTGTTTCCAAGAATAGAAACGCAGATTTAACAAATGTATTAAGTGTAATGGGGAGTACTTTGAAGGTAATAAGGTTGTTTTGTAAAAAAAAAAAAATCAAATACATAGCTTTGAAAAACATCCTGTTTTTTTGTGGGGGTCTCCCCTCGTGTGTATACATCTGTCTATGATGTTACATCTATCTGTGATGTTACATCTATCTGTGATGTTACATGATGATACAGTGTTTAGATGCGAACTGAACGAATGGTGGTTCAAACCCACCCAGTAGCTCCAAGGGAGAAAGGCTTGGCTCCCATAGAAAGGACAACCAAGAAAACCCTATGGGGCAGTTACAGTCTGTCGTCACAGGGGCTGCTACAACGGGTTGAATCAGTGACACCAACAACAGCACACGCATCCATGTATGTCTGGGCGTCTGGGTGGGAGAGAGGGACATGCTGTGGGGTCGCAGACTGCTATGATGTTAGGAGCTCTACCCAGGCACTTTCAACTACAAGCAGGCTCACAGGTGGTAGACAAACTTTAGCACAATTTCCAGACTAAGGAAGACGTGGTCCACTTATGAAAACATGGCCACTTACGAAAACCTAGCATGTGTCTCTGTGGAGTGGCTGAGCTCAGAATGCCAAGCCTGGCGCACAGCTCTGCCCCTGTACCCCCGGCACCGATGAGGCATAAAGATCACACAAAACTCTGTGGTCAAGTCAATTCCAACTGCCAGCAGTCCTACCGGCAGAGGAGGACTGTTTCTAAGGCTGTACTACGTTACCGGAGAGCCATGGTGGTGCCATGTTTAAAGCGCTCCACTGCTATCCAAAGGATTCTATCTCCACAGGAGAAAGGGGTGGCAGTCTGTGTCTGTTAAGTTACATCCTTGGAAACCCTATGGGGCCTTTCTATCCATCCTATAGGGTCATTAGGCATCTGAATTGACAGTAGGACAATGGGATCATCTCTATGGAAGCAGACTGCTGCATCTTTGAGCCACCAACCCGCTTAAGCAGTGTACCACCAGGGCTCCTGCTAGTGAGAGAGGAGCCCCGCCTGAAAGACAGGCTCTTTGGAAAGTCACACCTCTCGGTAGGTATCCCAGGGCACTTTCAAACCTCAACTCTCTGCCCCAGAGCCCTGGAGCCTGGAGGCTTGCTCCTTTGATCTTTTCTTTGATCGTAACCCTTACAAGCCCAGAACTCATAAAACATGTGGGCTGTGGGGGACTTTGCTGTTCATTTGGGCCAACCCCTCAATTTACAGTCTGCCAGAAATCAGTGCCACCGAGGAGTGACCCGCCCAAGAGCACATGGCAGATGGAAACCCAGGGCTCCCAGTGACCTCGCTATCCAGCCCTGGCATTTGATCTGGAGCCTCTCACTCAACAGGCCCTGACTGGCCAGTTCCAAGTCCCCGTTCCTCCTCCTCCTGACCTTACTCTTGGCTGGCTCACAGTCTACTTGTTGCATGTCTGCGAGTTGACACCAAGTCCTACAGGAGGGGACAGTGTGACCTCATAGGGCTTCGCCGGCCGGCCTTAATAGTGCAGATTTCTCTTCTGCTACATGGCTGGCGGGCTTGAACCACAGACCTTTTGGTTAGCAGCTGCGCACTTACCCATTGTCCCGCCAGGGAGCGTAATCATCAAAGCCACTTCACATACTTACTGAGCAGTCTGTTGGTAGGTACCAGGTGCTGTGCTAAAACCGTTTACAAACTCAAAAACAACTACACAAACCCTCACTGCCAGCAACGCAATTCTGACTCGGGGACCTTTAGGACAGAGCACCCAAAACTCTCTCTGCCACTGAGTCCATGCTGACTCTTATCAGCCTGCTGTGGGTCTCCGAGACCGTAACTGTTGACAGGAGTAGAAAGCCCAGCCTTGCTCCCGCGGAGCAGCTGGTGGTTTCAAACTGCTGTCCCTGCGGTAAACAGCCAGACGAGTAACCTACTACACCAAACTTCTTACAACTTTCGGGTAAGTATATTTATTTCCACTGACAGATAAGGAAATGGAGATCCAAAGAGGTTAAGCAACTTACCCAAGGTCACACATCAAGAAGGCACTTGACAAATCTGAGTCTTGCTTCTAGGTCAAACTCACTCTTCATACATGAGACCCGGTCAATGAAAGGCAAGAGCTATTGATGGAACAGCTACCAAGTGCAGGACAGGTAAGTAAACACTGTGGGACGTGTGGGAGGATTTGTAGGAGATCAGGTGGGCTTTGGGGGAGTTGAGAGGGGCTTCTTGGAAGGGGCACCTGGGAAAGGCATGAAAGACTCCAGCAGGTTCCCACAGAGAGCGATGGGAAGGAAGTGTTCCAGGGAGAACCGAGGCAGGACCAGCCGGCGGGGAAAGCATACTGGCAGGGTGCACTGGAGGGCAGGCAGGCGCTGACCAGGAAGCCATGGGAGCTCAAGCTTAGTGCGGGCTGTACTTTCGTACACGGCAGGGTAAGGTATAGGGGAGCCACTGAATGTCTCTGACCAGAAGAGTGCCCCAAGCTGAAGTTACGAAAGGATCTCTCGCCAGTGTGCTGGTGCAGGATGGGGACCTGGAGGAGCCTGACTGGGACGGGACACTGTCCGGAGATGCTGCACTGAGCCAGCAGCTTGCCTGCGGTCTCAGCACCAGCGGTGTAGCATGGCCTGCCGGGCACCAGAACTGAGCTCCCAGGGCATTTGCTAGCGCTCACAGCCTATGGAATTCAGTTCTCAGAGCCAGGGGGCCAAAGGCCATTCGTGACACTTTTCTGATGGTCTCTCTCTTGTGAAGTTCCCCATTCTCAGGATCAGCAACTGTGGCTTAAAATGGGTCAGACAGGACCCTGGGATCCCAAAATTCCTGCAAGGGTGGGAGTTTGGAAGTAGGAAGTGGGCCCATAGCAGGAGAAAAGGGCAGGGGTCCTCTAAATTCCAACAGGAATTAGGATAGAGTATGAGAGGATAGGGCTCAGGGCTTTGGCAGGGATTCTGCCCACTGGGCTCTGGGCACTCTGTGGTGGTCAGTCTTGAATCATCTCCTGCCCACATGTGCTCAGTGGTGGGCCAGATGTTGGGCTTCAGGGGTCAGGGTTGAGGAACCCATGCCCTGAGAAGGGCATCCCTCTGTGGGCTGAGGGACATCCTGTATCATTCTGAGATGCGGGTTCTCAAGATGAGAACCATGGGGTTTCAGCTCCCCACCTGAGTGAAGGCCTGAAGTCTCTGGGTGGAGGAGAAAGACTTCCCTGAAAAACACTGCCATTTTTCTGAAGAAGGACTGAGAGCCATCTGACGACCCGCCTGCACGAGACCAGGAGAAAGGGAGCAGCACTTACCCAGGAAGCCTTCTCTAGTAACTCCTTAGGCAGGCAGCCTCTGCAAAGAAGCCAAGAGCACTCCTTAAATAGGGCCCCCAGCCTGCCCCAATCAGCTCCCGCCCCCGCCCCATGCAGGCTCTTCTGAGAAAGGAGGAAGGTGTGGGAGGGCTGGGCATCCTGCCCAGAGTCCTTTCTGACCTCAAGCCAGAGAGGGGACCCTCCCCCCATCCTCCCAAGCAGCGTCCCCTTCCTCACCACATGCTCCTACTGGATCTCTCCCAGGCCTTGGGACCCACCAGCTGGGCTCTCTTTCTGCTCTCTCTGTTCCACACATCTGCTCTTTAGGCCCCATTCAAGCTCAATTCCTCATTCTGAGACAAGGCGATGGGGAATTGAGCTAGGAGGAACTTTAGCATCGATTTCTGGCGTTTCCCATCAGCTGAGGCGATCCAGACACCCCTAAACACCAGCTACAAAGTTCACTTGATGGAAGGGTAGAGGGGTGGGGGAGCCACACTCTATCCATGGGAATGCACTCACACACACACACACACAAACACACACACACACACACACACACACAGCAGTTGTTTCAAATAACACTCAAAGGCCACAGGGTGTCTGTTCCCATAGTGGGGAGAGAATGAGGCCTGAGGGGCTGGCTCAATCCAGCCAACTGAGGGGTCGCAAGCAGGCTGGGGGTGCCTACCTCATAGTCTGTGTGTGCTTGAGTCTGCAGTGGTAACTCTCCTCAAGCCCGTCCACTGGCCTCCAGACTTCCTGGTGGTGGTGTCCTGGTTCCCCGTTGGAGTGCTAACCACCAGCAGCTGTGGAGAAGGATGAGGCTTTCTACTCCAGGAAAGAATGACAGCTTGGGAGACCCCCCAGGGCAGCTCCACCCTGTCCTGGAGGGTTGGCAGGAGTCAGAAAGCATCCTGGGGATGGCACTGAGAGAGATTTTGAGCTGGGAGGTCAAGGGGCAGCCCTAAATTAGGTCTTTCTCAGAAGGCTCAGGAAGTTCTGATTCTCTAGTGACATCCAGCTGCCATCAGAGAAATAGGTGACAGGGGAGGGGACACGGTAGTTCAGAAGTGGCTGGGGGAGTTTTGAACAGAACTGAGGGTAGCTCTACTGAGGAAACCTGCAAGTTCCCGGAATGAGGAGGGTGGTAAGGATTCAGGAGTCATCAGCATTGTGCAATGGAGTGGGGGTGGGGTAAATGGGGAGTGGGGAGGGCTAGTCTCTGGAGGGCTGGCAGAAGCCTGGGGCTGAAGAGGCTGCCCACCGTCCCCTTCCCAGGGGCCTTGCCTGGCTGGAGTTCAAAGTGGCTATCACCCCACCCCTCATTAACCCCAACAGCGCCAGGCTGGCAGCTACAGTGTTTTTATGGAAGACGCCAAGCCAAATCCCTACTCCTACCCCACCCCACCCCCTCCAGCTGCCAATCCTTAGCTTTCTCCTCCCTCAGAGGGCCCTGACAGGGAGCAGGGAGCCTGTGAGAAGGGACAAGAATGTAAAGAAAGAGCAGGGCTCTTTTAAGACTCCTGTTGGCACAAGTCCCTACAAGAGGGCTAGCACAGAACAGGGCCTCTGAAAAAGACCATAGATTGGGAGTGGGCTAGCACAGCTCTCCCCCATGCCAGGGCCGGGTAACTGTGGACTTCCCCACAGGGCAGCATCGGGAAGCTGAGGCAGCAAGAACAGAAAGAGGAAGCTGAGGCCTCGGAGCTCTCTAGTCTTGCCAACATGGCCTGAAGGCACTAGGGATAGGCATGCGCAGCAGACCACCCTGGATCTAGATCTTACCCCATTCCTGTGGCTGTTCCAAACCAGCCTCTGTGACTCCCACCCAAACTCTGTAGCCCATTCTAACTTTCGGGAGACATAAGAGCTGTCAAGGGTGCCAAGGGTACAGGCAGGGTGAAGTCGGCTGAAAGGGGTTAAAGCGTTTGAGCCTGGTTTGGCTCTGGAGGGGTCACCCACAACAACCTACTGCCGCGGATTCCGACTCATAGACACGCTACAGGGCAGAATGTCACAGCTTCTGGGGGTTTCCGAGGCTCACAGCTCTTTAGGGGGATAGAAAGCCTCATCTTTTGCCCTCACGGTGGCTGGTGCTTTCGAACTGCTGACCTGGCAGTGTGCAGTCCCGCCTGTAACCACTACACTACCAGGGCTCCTGCGGAAGGGAGAAGACACAGATTTTGGGTGGGGGGGCAACACGCAGTCTAGGCTGATGGCCGGCAGATCAGGGTCAAGCTATGTGTAGAAGGGCAGAGGAGACACAGGATAAAGGGGTACACACTAGGATGTGGGGATGAGGGCGGAGAGTTTGGAGGCAGGGAAGGAAAGGCAGAAAGATAAAGGGTGGGGGTCGGGGTCGAAGGGTTTCTTTAGGGTAAAAAAGAACCAAAAAGGGGAGGATAGTTTTAGTCACTGCGACTCTACCCACAAGAGAGCGCCTCCACGCCTTAACTCTCCTTTGCCCTCACGAAAATGGCCCCCGCGAGAGCCCGTCCAAAGCCCTGAGAACGCGGTGGGGGTGGGGTGGCAGTACGCCCCGCCTACTTGAGGGCAAACGCCCTTCTCCAAAATGGCCACCGCGGCGCCGTTGGAAGAAACCGCCCTGCGCCGCCCCTTTGATCCCGTTGGTGGGGCTGGGAGGGCGTGAGAGCTGCACTGCGCGGGACAAATCGCCGGCGGCGCCCGACGGAGCAGGTGATTTCCCTTCCAGCCCCCGGCCCAGGGCTGGGAGCGTGGGGGCGAGCGTTGACCCAGGGTACTCGGCTCGTGTGTTCCCCCCTCGGGCTCGCCGCAGCCCCGTTTTTCTCTCTCTCAGCGGCCTGCATCACATGCACATCCCAGCTAGCTCAGGCCTGACTCGTCCTGAGCCCCACAGGGCCACCACCGCAGTCACGTGCGCTCAGGCCCACTCCGCTGCACGCCTGAGTACCCCGTTAGCTGGTGTAGGGAGCCCCTGCTATCGGCGTGGGCCATCGCGGTCGCACCTCCTTTACCTCTCACCCCGCTTGTGTACCTGCTGACTTTGGATGCTCCGATCCCCTGTGGCCCTCAGCCCTTGGCGCCTCTTCGGAACTGACTTGGGGTCGGGAGAAAAGAATGCTCTCAGGTGCCTGGGACACCACGGGACTGGGACCCAGGAGCTGGGCAAAGCAGTGCAGACCTCCTGCTAGATGTCTTTGCCGGACCCCTGCTGCCATCCCAATGGGCTCTCCTCAGCCTGTGCCACCCCTTCACGTCTAGCCCACTCACCCCCAGGGAACAGCACGGAACCGCTTTCCAAAGCCTCGCTTCCGTTGACCCTGAAGGTCTACATGGAGCTTTTAGAGGGGCCCGGGCTGCAGCCGTTGGGAAACTGTCAAGCCAGTAAGTGAGGCCGGGCAGGCAGGGTGAGAGCCTGGGAGGAAGTAAATCTGCAAAGGGTGCAGGCAGATTCTGAGGCTGGCGAGGGACCAAACAGGCAGAAGAAGATCCCACCAGTGAGAGGCCATGCTATTTACATCATAGGAGATGGTATATGAAACGGGGATTAAATAGCCATGCTTGCCAAAGTATAAATCTGCTATTTACCTTAGCAAACACAACCTCTCAGAGCCACCATTTCCTCTTAGGTGTTAATGTCAGTCTCATTGGAGGCTATTGTGAGGGTAAATAAGTTAATACATGTACAGGGCTGGAACAGTGATCGGTTCGAGCTAAACAGTTGTTACATGCTAACTTATTGTCACCAGAATTGTGTACGCAGAGCGCATGATAGTCATGTTTCATGGGCACCTCCAACTACTAGTTGCTGATTTGGAGCCCCAAGAAATGGGCATGTGGGCAACATCTGGAATTTGAGAAACTTCATAGAAACCACCCTCTTACCCTGGAGAAGGCTGGTTGCTCACGCTTCCACTTGCAAATCAGTTTGCTAGACCAAATCTTGGCCAACGGGGGAAGCACTATTAGGAGCAAGTAATCTTTTGGTAGACAAGGTGTGCTGAGGAAGCTGAGGGAACGAGGAGAGGTGGAGGAGAAGTGGGCAGCTTTGAAGGAGGGGTAAAGTTGGGAGAGCCAAGAACAAATAGGGTGGGGGCAGGGGAGGGCTGCGTGCCTTTAAAGGACAACTGGAGCAGAAAAGCTCACGGGAGGAAGATTTTGTGAACAAACATGGTTAGAAACTCTGAGGCACTAGACTCTCCCCTCAGACTCTTCTCTGGAAACAGGACACTTGCAGCGGCCTGCCACAGGCTTTGCCAGGGTTGCTAGCCAACTGACAGCAGCAGAGACTTGAGGGACGTGGCCCAGGGCTGATGGTGGTCTCTGGGAAGGGCTGCTCTTCAGGGAGTTGCAGGGTACAATTTGGTATGCGCAGGCTGCCCAGTTGTGCTTCTCCCCCGGGGACCCACAGCTGGAGGTCTAGAGGAGAGGCAGGGTCAGAGCCAGGCAGCCCTGTGGTAGGCTAGGGCATCTTGGTCCTGCTTTTCAAAGTGACCCTGCCCTGTCACAGCAACTCTTTGTATCCATCAAAGGGATGGAGAACGGTGATCACAGATGGTCTCCCTGCCCCAACCCACTTGAGTCTTTACACCACTATCAACAGCAGCAGCTCATGTCCACAGTAGTTCTTAGCATATAATCCATTAGCTAGGAAACCTGGATTCAAATCTAGACTCAATCACAGTCAAGGTAGGTCACTTTGGCAAAGCCATTAAGCCAGAGGAGAGGGGGCCAGAAATTCAGTTGCTTTAGCTGTAAAGTGGGGGTACTGTTTACTAGTGCCTACAATATGGAAGATAGCTGGTATACATGGGTGAATAAGCCAGGCGTACCACCAGCTGCTCTGCCCAAGGAAGAAGGGGCTTTCTATTCCTGTAAACAGTCACAGGCGTGGAAACTCACAGGGGCAGTTCTACCCTGTCCTACAGGGTTGCTAAGAATCAGAATTGACTAACTGACACTGAGTTTGATTGTCTGGAGTGCCTGCCCTCAGGAAACAACTGGAAGAAACAGTAAGCATGTGTCATTATTATTGACTATGTGGTGAGCGGTGCTAATTAACGCAAAGTGTGGTCTGCACTGAGGGTGTCAGGGAGAGGGGACCAACTTGGTTCTAGAGCAGTGGTTCTCAACCTTCTGAATGCCGTGCCCCTTTAATACAGTTCCTCACATTGTGGTGACCCGGGGGCAGCCTCCCTTAAGGAGAGAATTTTGAAGCTGAAAGGTGAGAAGGGGTTTACTAAGTGAAAGGGTGGAGGTGAAAGAGGCCCTTTCTACACTACAGCCTGAGTCACATTGACAGGAAGACCAGGGGAGAGGGAGTAAGCCCGGGAGGGTGGGGTGCATGAGGCTGGAGACATGTGGGCAGAGGTAAGGGCCTAAATCAAAGGCCACAAACAGGTTGTGGTTTTGGGGAACCACTGATGGGCCTTTAAGTGGAAGAATGATAGGATTTAAACATGAAGATCCTACAGCCGGTGTGGAGGAAAGGTTGATGGGGGAAGAGGATGGTGGTGAGGGATGTGGTAGGAAGCACGTGCAGTAGTTAGGGCAAGGACGGGAGTGGGAACAGATGGAGAGGAGTGATGTTGAGAGAGGCTTGTGATGTCAGGGCTCGGTGACCGACTGGATGTGGAGAACAAGGGCGAACGGTGCCAAGGACCATTCTCAGAGGTGTACTACCAACGGCTAGGGGCTTGGCCATGCATTTCCTGAAGACAGTCCTGAAGGAGTAAGGACGTAGGAGAAAGTCGGTTGGAGACATGGAAAATGTGAGGTGCCTATAAGAAGTCCACGTGGGCGTGTCAGGGAGGTAGATGTCCAGGTGTGTAGCACAGGGGATGGGGCTGGCCTAGAGAGGACACTTGGCAGTTGGTGACATAGAGTTGCTACATAAAGGACCCAGCTGGAATCTTCTGGAGAATGCAGATTGAGGACCAGCTCTGTGCCTGTGACAGGCAAGCAGGGGACACAGGGACAGGGAAGAAATAGCCTGGGAAATGAAAGGAAACCAGGTGAGCATGAAGACTCAAAAACTGAGGTTTAGGCTACTGAGAGGGCAAGTATTAGGCAGAACCACAAAAGACTGCCTTTTTAAAAAATTGTTCTTTGCGCAGATCAAAAAGAAATATGGTTCAACCCAGTGAGCCATGGTAAAAAATTACCTGGTTACCTTAGTTGAAGAAGTTTTGGTGTAGGTGGATATGAGGAGATGTGGATAGTTTAGAAAAAAGGGAATGGTTAGGACTTAATGATGGAGTGGATGTAGCAGATAGGGCAACCAAAAAGGAGGAATCAAAGGTACTGCCTAAGTTTGCAGATAGGTGACTATATCAGCCAGTAAAACAGGAAGAGGTTCGTATGTTGCGGATGGGCACAGATTGGGAAAGGTATCATGAGTTTGGAGCAGGTAGAAGTTGAGGGGCCTTTTTCTAAGGTTAAGTTGGAATTGAGTCGGTGGCAGCGAATTTGCTTTGGTTTGGTTTTCTGAGTGATTAGCAGACATTTGGACTATGGGTCTTTAGCCATTCACAACTCTATGTGTTCTCTCCCACATGTATGCTTTTGGAAGTCAAAAGCATGAAGCTGAGGATGAAAAAACGTCAGCAAGTATTTATTGAGCACCTACCAAATGCAGGCATTTTTCTGGGTGCTAGGCTATACTAATGAATAGGCAGGCCATGACGCCCCCCTTCCTTCTAGCTGCGGAAATCAGACAACGGTTCCATCTGTAAAATAATGTTAAGCTATAGTGTGTGCTGTAGAGAAAATGAGCAGGGTAAGGGGTTAGGGTGGGTGGGTGATATCTGGATTGGGGAGGTATGTCAGGGAGGCTGTCTCTGAAGAGGTAACGTGAGCAGAGCCCTGGAGAACGTGAAGGAATGAGCACGTGGCTATCTGGCGGATAGAGGCAGGAAGCAGCTCAGCAAGTCTGAGGCACAGCAGTGTGGCTGGTCAAGAAGGAGATTGGGGAGGCTGCAGAGGTAGGCGAAGGCCAGGCCTTGTAGGGCTGTCTAGGTCTTGGGAAGGAGGATCTGAGGGTCCTTTGTAGATAGCGCTATGCTGCTGGAAGGAGGAGAGAATCTATGGAAGACTTCCCCGTCCATCTGGGCTCCAAAGCCAGAAAAACCCCTTTGTGCAGAGGGTGGGTGGCCTCTTCTGGGTGGGGGAAGAGTTGTGCTTGGTCCTGAGGTCTCGTTAGGGGCTAGACAATAAGACCCCTTGTAGTCAGATGGGGGTCAAATAGTCCCCTCAATGATGGGATTCCTCAGCTACAAGGCATGTGACCCCCAAGACCTTGGCTTCTTGCCAAAGAGTCTGGGCCTGCTGCTGGGGATAGGGGTGGGAGGCACCTCCACTCAGCCCTTCTCTGGAGACAGTGCCCTGCCCTGTCTTGGGCTAGATGAGATGGACTGATGGGCGGAAAGGGGGCTATGGCCCCATTTGGGGAACAGAGAAGGACTGGGGAGCTGGGAGCTAAGGGAATTCCTCAACAGACTGGAGGGAGGAGTCGGCCTCCTCCAGACCCAGTGGAAGGTGGGGATAGGCAGAAGAGGGCCTGGCAAACCTGTCCTGTATCCCTTCAGAGGCAAGAGCATGGAGTTGGAGAAGATCGCCAGTGCAGCTCTCCTGACCTTTGTCCAGATGCACCTCCCAGAGGCCGACCTCAGGTAGTCAAGCCCGGGAAGGACCCTGCTAGGGCCAGTGTCAGACTAGGCTGGGGCGGGGCAGTTCTCTAGACTCTGGCTGCTGGAAAGACTGGGGTGAGGAGCACTCACTCCTCTGCCTGAGCTGGGGTGGGCTTGTCCCTGCTGCCCTTTTTGGGCAGATGAGAAAGCAAAACTCTGAAGAAACTGAGGGCTGGGGTCTCGGGCTTGGTGGAAATGCAGGAGATGTCCTGTCCCCCCTTTGCAGTGGCTTGGATGATGTTATCTTCTCCTATGTTCTCGGGGTCCTGGAGGACCTGGGCCCCTCAGGCCCATCAGAGGAGAACTTCGATATGGAGGCCTTCACAGAGATGATGGAGGCCTATGTACCTGGCTTCGCCCACATTCCCAGGTGGGGCCTGCTGGCTGGGGCCAGGGGAAGGTGCTTGCTCTCTGTGGGGGGTTGGAGGAGGAACTGTCTCCTCACTTCCCCCCCTTATCCTCTCAGGAGCACAATAGGAGACATGATGCAGAAGCTCGCAGGGCAGCTGAGTGATGCCAGGAACAAAGGTGAGTCTAAGCCCCTTGGTACCTGAGTGACCCCAAAGCCATGGCAAACTTGCTGCCTGCCCTCTCTGCCCTCTTCAGAGAACCTGCAGCCACAGAGCTTGGAGGTCCAAGGTCAGGGGTCTACCCTGCCAGATCCTCTGCAGAGATCTGAACAGCTTAAAGAAGAGACCAAGTCTCCTCCCACTGCTGCTGGGGACCCCCAAGCCAAGGTATTGGGGTAGAAGAGAGTTCTGTGAGGGAGCCGGGGTGGGAGGTGGGGTGGGGAAAAATGGGAGGTTGCCTCTTGTCAACATTGCTGCACACAGGCGGCAGGCGCTGAGGAGGAGCTGCTGCCAGGGCTGGACGTACTCCTGGAAGTGTTCCCCACCTGTTCGGTGGGACAAGCCCGGTGGGCGCTGGCCAAGGCGCAGGGGGACCTGGAAGAGGCTGTGCAGATGTTGGTAGAAGGGAAAGATGGCCCCAATCAGGTATCCCCTTAGCCCCACCACACCACTGCCAGGCCTGAGACATGGTTCTCCCCTCCCCATCCGCACAGCCTCAGCTGCACTCCCACTTGATGGACCCCCGCCCCCAGCCCATGCCCATCAGCTTCCTCTGCTGGTGCCCCAGGGTCTAGACCAGGCCTACCCTCTCCACAGGACCTGCCCATGCGCCTCCGAGGCCCCCAGAAGGATGAGCTGAAGTCCTTTATCCTGCAGAAGTGAGTCTGGGCTGGGCTGGGCCCCAGAGCACCTTCCGGGGTAGCACGTGCTTTAGCAGCCAGTTTTTGGCAGGTACATGATGGTGGATAGTGCAGAGGATCAGAAGATTCACCGGCCCATGGCTCCCAAGGAGGTGAGAGGGCTGGCTGCTAGGGATGTGGAGTGGGGAACTAGCTTCTGTCTTCTGCCACTCACTCTCTGACTGCCTGATAGGCCCCCAAGAAGCTGATCCGCTACATTGACAACCAGGTCGTAAGCACCAAGGGAGAGCGATTCAAAGATGTGCGGAACCCTGAGACAGAGGAGATGAAGGCTACTTACATCAATCTCAAGCCCGCCAGAAAGTACCGCTTCCACTGAGCCCCTCAGGCTCAGACCCCTGGGGGAATGCAGGAGCCCTCTGCCCACCACAGGGACCCCTCCCCTACTTCCTTGTCCCACAATGTTAATGTCCTCACAGAGCAGCCCACCCATGGGCAAAGTAAAGGTAGCTGAGGAAAAGGGCTGAGTCCTGTGTCTGTCTGACCTCACCCCGCCAACCTCACAGCCCGCATCTCCAACAGGGCAGCAGCGCCACGCCAGAGAGGGTACAAAGCTCTTTATTTGAAGCTCCAGGGTGGGGCCCGGCACTGACCTATCACCCGAGCTCGCCCCCCACCCACACCCACACAGTCCAGCTGTGCCCCGACCGGTGACCGGTCGGCAGGCCTCTCAGACCTGCAGGTTGACAAAGGGTGCGAAGCCCGCCATGTCCTGCAGCAGCACCAGCGCCTGGTGCAGCGGCGGCTCCACGTCGATGTCCACTCCGCGCTTCCGCAGGCGGCTCAGGCTGGGCTCGGCCACATGGTGGCAGTGCCGCACCCGCAGAGATCGGAGCGAAGGGCAATACTCAGCCAACGTCCTGGGGGAGGAGTGGGGTGAGGCCAGGGGCCGGCAGTGACCACATGCACAGTCACAGGGTGCCGGGGAGCCGGATGCCATGGACTTACTCTTGGCTTCAGCAAAGCCTCCAGAGCCCCTCTAGCTCAAGAGGGGTCTTTGGATTGAATAGGAGGTCTACACTCAGAGTCTCCATGGAAGCTGACTTCCTGTCTATTAAAGGGGAAACCTGCTCTTGAGCCCTGCCCAGGATTGCAAGACTCCACCCTTGGATGCCAATCCCCAAGTCTTGACTGTGCGGGAAATCTAACAATGTGTAAACATTGGTTCAAATGGTTGTTTGTTTGTTTTTTAAACAACAACAAGCATTTTGTGGGCTCTTTGGCCTAGGCAATCCTAGAAATGTTTCTTGTTTCAAATAAGAGGTCATTCTAGGAGGAAGACCCAGAACCTCCTAATTCTGCCTGCTGACCACCACAGCTCACCCCTACCCCAGACGCCGAGTGATAGTCTTCCTGCCACTTCCCCATCCCCACCACGACCCCCAGCCCGGGCACCTGACGCTGTCGCTTCCGACTCGGAGGCAGCCAGTGAGGTCCAGATGCTCTAGTTGCGGGCAGTTCCGAGCCAACTCCTGGACAGCCGTGTCGCCTACGTTAGCGTTGACGGCCAGCGAGAGGCTGCGAAGGCCCGCGCCCCGCCTCTGCGCCAGGTACACGATGGTCTCGTCCTTGAGCTGGCGGCAAGCGGTGAGGTCTAACTCCTCCAGGGCCGGGCAGCGATCCGCGAGGCCGCGCAGCGCTAGCCCGTCCACCCAGTCACAGTGGCCGAGCGACAGGCGCTGCAGGCGGGGGCAGCCCTCTGCCAGGGCCCCCAGCGTGCGGCGGCTCAGCTGCCCGCAGCCGACCAGTGCCACGCGCCTCAGCTGCGGATTCCGCGCCAGCACGGGCACCAGGTCCTCATCGGACAGCCATTCATGACACGGTGACAGCAGCAGCTCCTGCAGCCCCTCGGCGTCCAGTAGCAGCCGGGTCCAAGCGGCCCTTGGGATCTGGGGGCCCACCTGTGGGCAGGGATGCGTCGGGACTCTCACCTGCCCTGGGGAGTGGGGAGGCGGGACCTGTCGGGCCCCGGGGAGTTCTCTCCTGCCAGTCGCTTGCCCTCGGGCTTATGGCCGGTCCGCCCAAGCGAGGCTCACCCGCCCTCGGAGTCGGTACCGGGGCCGGTTTTAAGGAGTACGCCCCATTTCGTGGGTCGGGTCCCGGGCAGCCCTGGCGGCCCCCAGCGGGCTCCGACGGCTAGGCAGCAGGACGGAGGGGCGGGGGGAGGGCGGGAGCGGTGCCCCGACGAGGGCGGGTTGCCGGCCCAGGCTCACCTCAGCGGCGTCGAAGCGGCGCAGCCCCACCAGGTGCAGCTGCACTAGAGCCCGGAAAGCCCGGCTGACGCGCTGCAGCCGGAGTAGCTGTCGCAGCGGGACGCGGCTCAGGACGTGTGGGAGCAACACGTCTTCCCAGGGCAGGTCCAGGAGCCTGCGGGTACAGGAGCCTTGGGGGCGGGTCCCAGGCCCGCTCGGCCTCCAACAAGCGCCTCCGTTCTCCTGGGCCGCGGCTCGGGAGCAGCCCCCAGCCCCAGCCCCGACTCAGCTCCTCTCCGAGGTTCTCTCCCCGGCCTCGGCCCCTCTAGTCCTCGGTACCTGACGGCTCCGGGCTCTTGCTCCCCTCCGGACGGCTCCATCCGTGGCTCCTTCAGCTGGCTACTGCGCTTGCGCAACAAGATGGTTTTGGTGTGTGTTTTTTTTTTTTTTGCATCCGCCTCGGAACGGCCACAGAGAACCCGCCTACTTCGGCTGAAGAGACAGACAGAGTCAATCGAGTGCCGTCTCACTGAGGCTCCTATCTGAAAACCTTCCGGATGGACTACAAAAGCGAGGCGAAACAGACCGGCAGTGTAACACTCGAGCTCGCCTTCTCAGCTACAGGCCTTGGGACCCGCAGCTGGAAAGAGACTGGTTTCTGTCTTTGGTTTAGGCCAGTGGCTACCTGGCAAGAGAAGTGGTAGTGGGAGGAGCAAACAAAACCAGATGCATAAAGGGGCGGGGCCAAGACTCGGCTCCTGCTTTACCTCTACCGCCCGCCCCCTCGCGATTCTGAAAAAATGGGGCAAACCACTCAGACATGTTGCTAGGCACGAGTAGGTGCTCAATAAATAATTATTGAATGAATGAGTGGGCAGACTATATGTTTTTTCTCTCTTTATTAAATAGAAACCAGGACTTGCCCAAACCTCCTCCTCCTACGGATTAACTGTGAAGTACAGCGCTATCCAACTCCAGCTACTCTAGGGCATAATGGGTTGTGGGCGGGCGGGGGCGGGGGGACGACGCGAATCTAAAACGGTGCTGAGAAGGTTTTTTCTTCAACTGGATCCCTTCCTTATTCCCAAGAAGCCTACAGACCTGAGAAGAATGAATGTTCAGCTCGATCCGCTAGGGGTTCTGATTCTCCAGGAGAAGTGTAGGGTTCTGGGCTATGTCTCTGGGCTGCTCTCCCACTGGGTTCTAATTCCGGGGTACGCTCCGGGGAACTCTGGCGTAGTTCTTTCCCCGTTAGTCTTGAGGGGGCGGGCGCTCCCTTGGCAGCTTCTGTTGTGGCTGAGAGCTGCCCCCAGCAGGGTTGCAAACTTTCTCGGTGCAACCTCTCCATCTGTCTCTTGATAACATGACCAGCTTCCAATCGTTATCTCAGTAGAGCTTGGGCACCTCTGCATGGTTGGCAGCACCAAGGGCCTGGAAAGGAAA
The DNA here is from genome assembly GCF_050624435.1 of Tenrec ecaudatus. Taxonomy (NCBI): domain Eukaryota; kingdom Metazoa; phylum Chordata; class Mammalia; order Afrosoricida; family Tenrecidae; genus Tenrec; species Tenrec ecaudatus. The sequence goes on along the minus strand of NC_134545.1, from coordinate 87,107,905 downwards.
TGATTGATGCAGGTCAAGAGAGTCGGGGATAGAGAACTCAGGCATCTCGATTTTCCCAGAACCTCTGCCACGGTCCACACTCCCTCCCCCACACGCGGTGAGACGCGGGAGGCCAGTAGCAGGGAAGGACTAGAAGGGGATGCTTCCTCGTCATCCTCATCCTTCTAGGAGAGGGGATAGCTGGAAGGAGTAACCTCCGCTAGGACAGAGTCGGGAGAGAGCGCACCACTGAGGGCGCGCGCCTTCTCTCCCCCTCCCTGCTTTGTTTGCACCTCTGCGCCTGCGCAGTGCGACAAATCTGCTGCTGTCCCCTTCAGCACCACGCAGAACACGTACCGCGCCTCCCGGCGGTGAGCCCCGCGCGCGCACCCCCGCTTCACACGTTCCCGGGTCCCCAGACCGCCGAATAGACCCCCTTCCTCCTTCTGAAGTCACCACCGCCCGCCTTGGCCTTCCCAAGGAAATCGGTTACCATAGTAACTTGAGCAGTGCTTTCTTAAAATAGCAATGCCCCCTTCTACCCTCGCCAAGGGCACCAGAGGAAAAAGAGGTTGCTTGTCCCCCACTTCTTCCAGTCTCGGGACAGTTCGCCTAAACTCTCACTCTCAGGACTTTAGGACTCCTAACTCGGGATTGAGGAAGTTCTTTCTGAAGTCTGACTAATATCCTTCCTGCTGCGCTCCGGGTTTGGAGTCGCCTGGATCCCAGACCCAGAGCCCGAGGGAGTTGAGGCGGACGTCCGAGTTCCCTAGATCTTCCCTCCATTAAATGGACAGTCTATGGTTTTAGGGGGCGGGTCTGGTTTGCACCCATAGCGTGTGCTTGGCGTGGCCGCGTGCTCGTGGGGGCGGGAGCGCGTGTGCCATGTAACAGGTCATGTGGCAGCCGCCCGAGGACATGTGTGGGGTCTGGAGCGGGACATGCGTGTGCAGCTGGGCCCTGCGTGCGGCTCAGGGGGCGGTGGGGGAGAAGAGCGGGGACGCGAGTGGGGTGGGGCACTTGAGGCCTGGGAAAGAGCCCCGAGGGTTCCGTACGCCCCCCTCCTCGTCCGGGGCTGGTCTCCAGTTGGCGGGAGCGCACTGCGGGGACCTGTGGACGGAGCTGGGCAGCCCCAGGGCTCAGGGCCCCGGGGAGGGCGTTGGAGGGGGGGGGCGGGTGTGCGGATTTGCGTTGCCGAAGCGGCGCGTAGGGAGGAGGGGGAGGGACTGAGAGGCGGGCGGGCCTGGAGCAAGCGGGATCCGCGCTGCCTTCACCGCTGAGCTGGGCCGGCCTCTCCCAGCCTCTCCGCGGCCCCAGCTCCTGGCGAGCAGCGGTGAGTACTGAGGTGGCTCCGAGTGCAGGCAGGACTGCACTGGGGACGCGCTGGGCGCCGGTTGAGCTGTGGGAACCTGCCGGCGTTGTCGCTGTGCCGGTGACCTCTGCCCCCACCCTACATTGCCTCCGGAAGCCCCTTACTCCCTTTGGGCTCCCTCTAGGGCTATACAGGAACGAGGAAGATCTGTCATACCCCCTTGGGGTCGGGGTGGGAGAAGGGTCTGGTGCAGCCCCCACCCCTAGACCTGTGACTCGGGTTGTGGGGGGGGGTGCGTGTGTCCCTGCTAGAGTGTGTAAGCGTGCACCTGACTGTATGGGGTTGTGCAGCAGCAGGTTTCTGTGTCTGCTGATACACGTGTGTGCACACACACTGCAGAGTGGGGCCGGCGTGTAGATTCCCTCTCTTTGTGTGTTCTGTATGACTGCACGGGTGTAAACCAAGCATGTGCCTTTCGTTGCACACATATTTGTTATGACTGTGAGTGTGTGAGGGTGTGGCTTTGAGCAGTGTGTGTGCCGGTATGTGTGCCGGAGGGTGTTGCCTGTCTAACTGTACTCGGGCATATCCGTGCTCCCATTGGCCTGTGTGTGCCTCGGTACCTGTCTGAAGCACCAGCATGTCCAGTTCTCATGCAGCCTGGAGGTACTGGGCCGTGGGAATCTGTCTTGGTCTTTCTCTGCCCTGTGTCTCTCTGGGGCCCTCGTTGGCCCTGTGTAACCTATCCAACTTTTTCTTCCTTTCCTTGTAGGGGGCCTGAGTTCCCCCTCCCTGAGTGAGGGGCCTTCACAAGAGGGCCTGTGGGGAACCCAGGGCTGTATGATGGTGATGGCTGGCTGGCACCCTGGGTCCAGAGGGTGGGGTGCCAGTCTCTCCCCACCAGAAGCAGCTCCAGAGTGCCACAGGGACTCTGGGCTCACCCACCTTCGGAAATAGCTTCCTCTGTCCTCTCAGGGTGAGCTCAGGGGCCCTGGCAGGAGAGGGACCAAGGGCCACTGGGGGAAGTCCCTTTGTCCTGAGCCTTCCACTAAAGCGATCTGAGCCGGAGGCCAGGTCCCTCCCAGGGTGGGATCAAATGTGTTTGCAGGGTGGGCTAGGGCCCCCTACCCAGCTGCACGCTCCCAACCCTGCCACCCAGCTCTCCACAGTTTACACCTTGCTTCCCTTCCTCTCTTGCAGGCCCATCTGAAGAGCATGCTGCCCCTGTGTTCCCCGCCTGGCCTCGCCACCCCTGCGCCCCCAGCCTGACCCCCGGCCCCAGCATGGCCCAGGGTGCCATGCGCTTCTGCTCGGAAGGCGACTGTGCCATCTCCCCTCCACGATGCCCACGCCGTTGGCTCCCCGAAGGCCCTGTGCCCCAGAGCCCCCCAGCCAGCATGTACGGCAGCACAGGCTCCCTGCTGCGGAGGGTGGCAGGACCAGGTCCCATGGGCCGGGAACTGGGCCGTGTGACAGCACCCTGTACGCCCCTGCGTGGTTCCCCCTCACCCCGTGCTGCTCCCTCACCCTGGGCACCCTCTTCACCCCCGGGGCAGCCTCCACCGGGGGCCCGGAGCTCTGTGGTCATCTTCCGCCTTGTGGAGAAGGCCAGTGTGAGGCCACTGAATGGCTTGCCGGCTCCCGGAGGCCTGAGTCGAAGTTGGGACCTGAGTGGGGTCCCTCCTCCCAGACCCACCCCAGCCCTTAGGCCTGGCTCCAACAGGAAGCTTAGACTAGAGGCTTCCACATCCGACCCACTTCCAGCTGGAGGGCGTTCTGTCCTGTCTGACAGCCCAGGCCCCTTAACTGGGGCCCCCACCCCACCCCAGGTTGGGGCAGAAGGCCTTTATTCCTCTCTCCCCAATGGGCTGGGGAGTCCCCCTGAGCACCTGGCCACGCTATTACGAGGACCTGCCAACACCGGACTCCTGAACCAGGTATGGGACCCTCCCTTGGGTTCCCTGGAGCCTCAGCGCCTCAGTGAAGGGGTTAGGCTTGGCCAGATGGTAGACTTGGCCTGTCTGCTTTGAATCTAAATCCTTCAATTTGTCCGAAATAGCTCCCTGCCCTCCGTGTTTGGCCTGTGTCTGCACCTCCATTTCTGCCCCGTACATGTGTTTCTGTCCCATGTTCCTGCATCTCTATGTCTGGCTTTATCTTTGGGGACCTATGTCTATCTCTCCCTCCTTGGCTCAGGGGGACACCTGGTTCTCCCCCCGGGAAGTTTCCTCTCACGCCCAGAGAATCGCTCGAGCCAAATGGGAATTCTTCTATGGCTCCTTGGACCCCCCCAGCTCAGGTGAGGCTTGGGTCTGAGACCAGGGGGACATGGCAGGGCCTCGAGAGAGCACCTTCGCCAAAACTTCCCCAGTCCCTGCCTGGGGTGTGGGCTAGCAGGTACTCCGGCAGGCGCACCCCTCTCACCACATAAGGCAGGGTGCCTGGCGGAAGCTCAGTAGTAGAAACAGAATCTGAGAGGGTCTCAAGGGCCACTCCTAGGAGGGAAAAAGAGGCTGGTCTCCGAGGCCCAAACTTGGTTTTAAATGAGTTCTGGTGGTGGCTCTGGGAACAAGCCAGGTTTGTAGCACGAGGAATGGTGGCTAGACAGTGAAGGGACTTCCTGCTGCTCATATGAGGGCCTGGGCACAGTTCCCAGAGCAGAAGCAGGCTAGGGGACTGCCCTGGAGGGCTGCCTGACCTGGACATCTATGCATCCTGCAGGTGCTAAGCCCCCAGAGCAGAGCCCCCCATCTCCATCCGGGGTGGGCTCAGGGCAGGGCTCTGGGGTGGCTGTGGGGAGAGCCACGTACTCGGAGACAGACCTGGACACAGTACCCCTGAGGTGCTACCGGGAGACGGACATCGACGAGGTGCTGGCTGAGCGGGAGGAGGCCGACTCTGCCATCGAGAGTCAGCCCAGCTCTGAAGGCCCGCCTGGCACAGCCCACCCACCTGTGCCACGTCCTGGCCCGTGCCCTGGCCCTCTGCCCAGCAGCGGCAGTGAGGAGGAGGAGGAGGCAGAAGGGGAAGAGGATGTGGATGATGAGGTGTTTGAGGCCTCAGAGGGGGTCCGGTGAGTGGGGGAGGGGAGAAGCGGGAGCTTGTTCCTCATTGGCCCCAAGCTGGGGTTCAAGGGTCTGGGAGGGACACAGGAGGGTGTGCTGGGAGGGTCAGGACCAAGCTGGAGGTGCCACCAGGACAGGGCAGCGTGGGTACAGAAGGGTCAGGCCGGAGAGCTGGGCCTGACAGAGCCTGGGGCTGGTAGTGGTGGTGGGAGATTCAGATGAGTACTCTGGAGGATGGAGCAGCCCGGAAAGAGGTGGCACGGCAGTGAGATCCCCTAAGAGTGTATATGTGTGTAGTGTGTATGTGGTATGTATATGTAGTGTGTGTTGTATATGTGTGTATGTGTGAGTGTGTGTCTGTGTGGGGTGTGTGTTGTGTTTTTTGTGTGTGGTATGCATGTGTTATGTGTGTTGTATATATTTTTATGTGGTGTGTTTTGTAGTGTGTGTGTGTTACGGTGTGTATTTTGTGTGTGGTAGGTATGTGGTGGGTATGGTGTGTATGTTTTGTGTGTGGTGTGTGTGTGGTGCGGTATTTTGTGTGTGGTGTTTGTATGGTGTGTGGTGCAGTGTGTATGTGGTATGTGATATGTATGTGCTGTGTGTGATGTGTGTGGAGGCTGTAGACCAGAGGCCTGAATCAAACCTGGGGACATGGGCTCCTCAGTCCAGATCTTGAGTCCGGGTGAGAGAGGGGGGGGGCGTGTGGGGGTTTCCTCTCCCGTCTCACACCCCACTGCAACTCAGAGACTCAGCTTCTTCTCCTAAGATGTTGCCAGAAATAGAAAAGGGATGGCAGGAAGGGAGCGGATCAGGGAGAAGGAGGAGGAAGGGAGATTAGCAGGGAGGAAAGGATTGGGTGCTGGGGGTGGGCTTGGGGTGCCCAGGGACACTAGGAAACCTGAGTGGGGCCCTGTCTTCTTTGAGTGGGGCTGGGCACAGGCACCAGGGAAGGCTTCAGCATGGGGTCAGACGGGCTCAGAGGTCTGACTCTTGGCTCGGGGGCCTGAGGTAAGTGGCCTCTCCTCTTTGAGCCTTACTCTCTCTGCCTGTGAAATGGGGTGACAGTCCTTTCACAGAAGCAGTGGGAGGGTCTGAGTCATTGGGCCCAAGATCCGCCCCTCATGGACATGGCTGGTGTCCCAATCACACATTCTTCCACCCCTGCAGGCCAGGGACCCGAATGCCTCACCCGGGGCCTCTCAAGTCACCGGTGCCCTTCCTACCTGGGACCAGCCCCTCAGCAGACGGGCCTGACTCTTTCAGCTGTGTGTTTGAGGCCATCGTGGAGTCCCACAGGGCCAAAGGCACCTCCTATACCAGCCTCGCCTCCCTGGAAGCCCTGGCCTCACCTGGCCCAACTCAGAGTCCCTTCTTCACCTTCGAGCTGCCCCCCCAGCCCCCTGCTCCCCGGCCTGACCCCTCTGCTCCTGCCCCACTTGCCCCTCCAGAGCCAGGTTCTGGTACCAGCTCTGATGGGCCTTGGATACAGAGAGAGGAGGAGGCTGAGGCTGAAGCCAAGCTGGTCCCAGAGAGGGCACCCTCTAGTCCCTGCCACTCTGAGGACAGCTTTGGGCTGGGGGCAGCACCCCTGGGAAGGTGAGTGATTTCCACAGCTGTGGGGCCCCAGGACCCCAAGAGCAGCTGACCACAGGGGCAGAGCCTGAGCCTGGGGTGGTGTTCATCTCTCTGACCCCAGAGTGAGAGTCCTTAAGGGCTACAGATGTCTCCCCACTGAGAAGACTACATCACTTCCACTGACTCTCAGGAGCACTTAACCGCCCCCTTTGGTCCCAGTGACTTAAAAAGACATGATTCTAGATTGAAGACCCCTGAGAATGCACCACCTATCCCTCCAGGAAGGCACTCTTTCCCAGGGCAGTAGCGCCTGGCTGAACCTGCTTAGAATTCTTGTCACTTTACTCCCACCCAGCAGAGAGGCTGCTCCCAAAGATGGAACCTCCAGCCTCTTCCTTCCCTCCCTCCCCAATCACTCCCCGTCTTTCCATGATCAGGAGTCTCCCACCCTTCTCCAGAAAGTCCTTTCATTAGTCTAACCTTTCTGTTCCCCACCTTCTCCTCCAGTTACCCTCTCAGCCAGAGAAGCCATGACAACAGGAGGGGGTGGCCAGAGACAGGGTTGCCTAGCAACCAGGAGTTTCTGGCCTCTGTCTCTGGGGTGACAGGTGGCTTTGCCAATAGAGCAGCTGGGGTGGGGAGGAGGAGGAAGGGGGTGAGGGAGCATACCCTGACCCCCAGGCTCTCCCACCCAGAGCCTGCTCCTTGCGGGGGAAGAGGGGAAAGCTGGAGGGAGAAGGCTCCTCTGTTCAAAAGGGGAGAGGAAGCTAGGAGCAGGTCTAGGGTTTCCTTGCTGCCTTCCTATCTACGCCCTGCCCATCATTATGTCCTCCCGACAGCCCATCCATCCCACTTCCATCCCCCTTCTCAGGGACAGTGTTCTGTGTAGGGCCAGTGTGGGGATGGGGAATCTGGTGTACCAGCAAACCGAAGCCCCTGGGAACTTTGAGGATGTAGTGATAACTCCCACAGCAGCAAGTTGGGTGTGGGTTAGACTTGGGGCAGGACTTCCACAGAGAGGTAGTAAGGATGAAGTCAATCGATGGAGAGAACCTGTAAAATCTCTTCCCAGGAGATAAAAACAGCCAGCCTCTTCTCTCTTGTCTGGGTCTGGAAGTAGAGGGGGAACCTGGGCGGCCTCCTAAGGGCTTGTCTCCCCCTCATCCCCGCCCCCTGAGCTGGTGTCCTACCCTGCAGTGAACTACCCCTGAGCCAGCTGGTGTCCGACTCAGACTCAGAGCTGGATAGCACGGAGCGGCTGGCCCTGGGAAGTACAGACACCTTGTCCAATGGGCAGAAGGCAGACCTGGCCGCGGCGCAGCGCTTAGCCAAGCGGCTGTACAGGCTGGACGGCTTCCGGAAGGCTGATGTGGCCCGGCACCTGGGCAAGAAGTAAAGCCCCTAGGCTGGGGTGGAGGATGGGGTTTCGAATCTATCCTGCAGCCCCACTCCCTCTGCCCAACACCCCGGGTCTCTAGGTAATCCTGACCCAAATGTCTGACATTCTCTCTCTTCACACTACCCTTCTCTCTGCCCTGCACGTAGCAATGACTTCAGCAGACTAGTGGCTGGCGAGTACCTCAAGTTCTTTGTCTTCACGGGCATGACTCTGGACCAAGCTCTCAGGTAGGGCTGGGCCCTTTGGGGCGAAGGGCCTCAGTCATGGGCGCTCTAACCCCTGTGCCTCCCCCAGCCTGTTGTCACCCAACTCTTCCCCAAAACCAAGGGCTTGTGCTGCCAGGGAAGGGGGCCCAGGGGACCTGGGGTGGGGGTGACACTTCTCCTTTTTCCCCTTCCCAGGGTGTTTCTGAAAGAGCTGGCCTTAATGGGTGAGACCCAGGAGCGGGAGCGTGTGCTGGCCCACTTCTCCCAGCGATACTTCCAGTGCAATCCCAGCGCCTTGTCCTCAGAGGGTGAGGGTTGACGCAGCTGGTCACCCAGGAAGAAGATCTGGGCAGTGTGTGTGTGTGTGCGTGTACATTAGGGAGTGAAGGCAGTGCTTTCAGGCACGCGTGCAGACCACTCCCCTTTTACACATGTGCAGTGCTGGCTGTATGTACATGTGTTGCTAGCATCAGGTGTGCCATGTGCAGAGGCCTGTGGCAGGTGAGTTTGCAGGCAGCTGCTCACACACCTGTGCAGGACAGGGCTGGCTGGAGGGGGTCCTCCATGTGACCGCCCTAGACTGCAGGGCTGTGGGCCAGACTAGCTTGGGTGTGCCATTGGTGCCTAGACCGGCAGATGTGTGTTTGTGGGGGGGGGTGGCTGCGGCAGAGAGCTTCTGCACTCCTAGCACCTCAGAGATGTCGGGAGGGGGGCTGTGTTCCCCCAGGAGGCCCAGGCTGATGTACGCTCTCCCGCAGACGGTGCCCACACGCTCACCTGCGCCCTCATGCTCCTGAACACGGATCTCCATGGCCACGTGAGTGGGTGTGCGGGGGAGGGGGCTCCGTGGAGGTAGGAAGCACATCCCAGGCCCAGAGACTTCCTGGCCTGGAAGCTCTCTTGCACCCGCAAGCTCACAGACCTCTGCACCTTCCCTTAGAACATCGGGAAGCGAATGACCTGCGGGGACTTCATTGGGAACCTGGAGGGCCTTAACGAAGGCGGAGACTTCCCCAGGGAGCTGCTCAAGGTGGGGGGCACGGAAGAGTAGAAGGAGCTCTGAAAGACGAATGGGGGTACCAGGTGGAGGGAGGGGAGGAGCCGGCTGCCCCCCCCCTACACACACACACCCTTGCTGTTGTTGCTGCCACAGGAGCCTGAGCTCGGCTCGCGTGACTCAGCCCGGGGACCGCCCCTTCCCCCAGCCCCCACACGTAGGCTGGCTCGGGACATGCGCACACGCGTGCAGTCATGACTGGGCGGGGGAGGGGGAGACGCCTCTCAAAAACATGTGACCAGGTGGCCCCAGACCCTGCATTAGCCGTCAGCAGTGCATTTCCTCCTGAGCTCCTTGAGGGCCGGCGGGAGGGGTTCCTGAATGGGGATAGGGGTACACAGTACACTGCTCCCATCAATTGTGTAGAAGTATGTCAGCCCTTCCTGACACTGCTGCTCCAGAGCTGGAGGGATACTGGAGAGAGACAAAGGCTTTTCCCAGGCCTCTGGAGAGCCATTGCTAAGCTGGCTCTCCAAGTGCCTGGCTCTCCAAGTGCCCGCCTGGGAGGGTCAGATACACACGGGAGGCAGGGTAGGGTCACCCCACTTTCATATGGGGTGCTCTTTTACCCAGGAAACTCCCAGGGTTCGATAAAAGGGTCTCAGGGCCATGGCACATCTGTTCCACTGCGAGGTGTCCTTGAGTCAGCTGGGGTGGGGTGGGAAAGGCATGAGTGGCTGTGTGTATTGCAGTTGGAGTGGATCTGAGAGGGGGTGGGTTTCATTTGCGGTGTGTATAGCAGGAGATCTGCCCGACTCTGAGGGTACCTAAATTGGGCCCTGGGTCCTGTGGTGTGTGGCCGGGTGAGGTGCACACCTGCGGATTGGCTGGGTCTGACTCGGGTACCTCTGACGGTGACAGTGAGTTAGTGCATCTGGTGATTTGGGGAGGATGCCTGTGACCTGGGTGTGTATACGTGACGTGGGGTATACTTAGGGACATTTAGGGCGTCTGCGGGCCAGCGAATTGGGACCAGGGCAATTCCAGGGCTGCCTCCAGCCTGCCCTCCTCCACCAGCACCTTGAGGCCCCTCCCGGTTCGGTGGGTGAAAAGGGACCCGCGGGGAAGCAATCTGGCCTCTGCCCTCACCTTCCCACCACCAGCCCAGGAGGAAGCTTGGGATGCTCCCCGGGTAGCGCACTCAGGACCCCCAGGCCTAGGGACTCCCAGCTTCCTCAGATCTGTCCCCTCCGGGACTCCGGGGCGCTTCCCCGCTAGCAGCAGAGCCCCTCTCCGTCGGCGGCGCCTCCATTTTGCGACGTCCCCGCCCCCAGCCCTCGCCTCCCCTCCCCGTCGGCGCCCCCCTCCCGCAGGCTCGCGGAGCTGCAGCGCGCATACCGCGCTGCTCCGCTCGCTCCGAGCGTCGGTGGCGCGGGCGGCTGGGCCTCGGGCTGTCTGTCGGGGAGCGGCCGCTGGCCGGCCGGCCGGGCGGGCCGGGGCGGCGGGGACATGGCTGGGGACCGCGGCGGGCCGGCCGGGCCAGCATGATCGGCGTCAACAGCATCCACAGCAGCGCCGGGCGGCTGCGCTCGCGCTCGCTGTGCTCCGTGCGCTACGGGCGCACCCACCGCGGCGCCGAGACCCTGTGCTACGGGTGGCCGCAGCGCTCGCGCAGCCTCAAGCCGGTGCTCTACACCGACCTGGTGGTCAGCCGCCTGCAGAACCGCAAGAAGAAAAAGGCGGTGAGGGTGTTGGGGCCGTCGCCAACGGCAGTGGCAAACGTGGGGTGGTGGTGGTGGTACTGAGGGGGTAGTCTGAGCGAGGCATTGAGAGTGTTCCCAGAACCAGGGGCTGAGGGGGGAAGCCCAGCAGGCACAGAGCTCATGGGCAAGGGCAGCATGGATTTGTGGGGGGTGGGGGGCACAGACTGGAACCCACCTTCCCAGGTGGGTCTCAAAGTGATGGGTCTTTAGTGAAGAAGAGGGTCTTCTTTATGACATGGGACTCACTGAAGGGTCAAGGAATGGCTAGGTGCCAAGAGAGGGCAGGGGTAGGGCTGGAAGTCTGGAGACCAGGGTTCCGGGTTGGTTGGGCCCACAGCAGCCACATAGCCTTGTGACTAGAGTGGAGGCGTGGAGCGCCGGGGTGTGTGTGTGTGTGTGTGTGTGTGTGTGTACCCAGGCTGTCCTGTGGGCTGGGTGTGCTTGTGGGAGGACTAGCTAACCTTACTGCTGACCATGGTTGTGGGCAGTGAGAGGTTCAGAGGTTGTAATGAACTGGAGGGCACAGGGGGCTGTGTCCCGTCACTGGGTAGGCGCCGACGTCACCACTGCACCCAGCACACACAGGGAGCATCACACGCCACACACTCAGCTCAACATGCACATGCTGGGGACACACCCACTCACAGACAGACTGGTAGATGTGCCCCCACAGTTGGCGGTACTACTGGCTTGGACCCATGTCCTAGGCCACTCCCAAGAAGAGTCCCCTACACTATTCCTGTAGCCTAGCCCCACCTGTAACCATGTCCAAGTCCCCCGGATATCCCCAGGCCAAGTGACTGGTTGTGGAGCACATAGGAGTTAAGGTGGAAGCTGAAATAACTGCCTTTTTGACTGATGTTCATGCCCCAACCACCTGAAGGGTGGAAGTGAGCAGGGGGCTGAACCACGCTGGCGTAGAAACCTGGCTTGGAGAGGCCATCTGTGTTGGTGGAAGGACTGATTTTATCTTGGGGATGGGAGCCAGGGCAGTGAATTCTCTTAGGAACCAAGGAGGGAGCTGTCAGAGTGAGGGCCTGTTCCTGGACCTCAGTTTCCCCACATGCTGCAGGGGTTGATTCTGTGGAAACAGGCCCATGTTCGGTTGGTGGTTCCAGGGAGGCACGCTTCTTGCTCATTCCTGCAGGGCTTCAAGTCTCTGACCCAGGAGCCAGGTCAGCTGGCCAAATGAACAACAATGCTATCGATTGTAAGATAGTAATAGTCACCACCATTTCCTCTGCATCCGGCCTGTGCTTGACCTTCATTCAGCATTACAGTTGTTCCCTCCGTGGACACTGGCCCACAGGCCTGCCTCGAGAGTGGTGAAGCTGGCCCTGGCTGCCAGTGCTGTCTGCTCTAGAGCCCCTGTGCCTGCTGGTTCACTCCACTGCCACTGTAGTTCTGCCCCCTCTACAGCTGAGAGGAGGTACTCTGAGCCCTGCTCTGAGGCACACATGCCCCTGCCCCTCCACCTCCTCAGGACTGACCCAGCCTCCCGACTGCTTCCTCTTTCCAGGCCTTATACAGCTCCATCAAGAATGAGAAGTTACAGTGGGCCATGTGAGTCCGGGGACTCTGGGGTGGAAAGGGTTGGGGCAGGGATGGGCTAGCCTCGCAGGCAGGGAGCTGTGGTAGGCCTGGGAGGGGCTGGGGGGTGGTAGGGTGGTGCCATGAGAGGCAGTGAGGTTACCTCACTGCCTTCTTTGGAGATGACTGCCTGGACTTGGGGTTCTGCCTCTTGTCTCTGGCTGGGTTGTTATGACAGGCTGGCTTGGGGTGGGAGGCCACTGCCAGCTCGCCTGGGGGGAGGGATGTTGAAGGAAAAAGGGGAGGTCCCGTGGCAGTCTTGCTTGGGAGGAGCAGAAGCTCCTGGAGGTGGGGCCTGCTCAAGGGGAGCCCAGAGACTTAGAGTCAATCTTGGGAGAAGTCAGTGTAAGAGAGGATCTGACGCTGGGGGCAGTCTTGGTCTAAAAAGTTGATGGGTGCTATTTGAATCCAGATCTCAAGATTAGGGCTCAGGGGGAGGATCCTTGGATGATTTATGTGAAGAGTTGGAGGGTGGGGCGGGACATGGGGCACTTGGGAGGCTAAGTGTGGCGAGTAAACTGAGGGGGGCTGGAGAGACCCGGAAGAGGCAGGGCCTGAATGGAGGGCGCTAGGAAAGAGGGAGCCCTGGTGGGGTGAAGACTAAAAGGAGATGTAGGCTCTGTGTGCAAGTCAACAGGGAGCGAGCTACGGCAGGTTCTTGAACAAGGGGTGTGACAAGATAGATTCCGACTTGGGGGACCATGTTTGGCAGAGCCGGTAGGGGGGGAACGGGGGTGCATGGCATGCCACTGGAAGAGATTTCTCCTTTCTATGTCGCCCTTTCGCCAACAAGCAATGAGCAAAGCCAGATGCTGGGTGTGACTGAGAACGCTGAGTCAGACCCACGGCCGGCCTGGTGGAGAGGGGGTGCGGGATGGAGGGGAGGGGACTGGTTAGGCCTGGAGAGGGGGAGCGGAACTCTCATCTCAGTTTTGATCTGCGGGAAGACTCCCTGCCGCTAGGGACGCTAGAACCCAGAGGGGAAACTGCTGGACCCAGGGGGGCTGCAGTTGTGGTGGGGACACCCCAGAAGTCTCAGACTGAAGAGTCCGGCCCCGCCGAGAGCCGGCCCCTCCCGCCAGCTCCACCGCAGGTGGAGGAGCCTCCCTGGGTGGGCAGAAGCCAGGGCTGAAGGGAGCCTGGGTGGGCAGAAGCCAGGGCTGCGGCTCCTCAGCAGCACCTGAGGCCGTGGCACCTGCAGAGACGAGGAGGAACTGCGGCGCTCGCTGTCCGAGTTGGCCGACCCCAATCCCAAAGTCATCAAGAGGGTCAGCGGGGGCAGTGGCAGCGGCTCCAGCCCCTTCCTGGACCTGACTCCCGAGCCCGGGGCGGCGGTCTACAAGCACGGGCTACTGGTGCGAAAGGTGCACGCGGATCCGGACTGCCGGAAGAGTAGGTGGCAGGGGCGGGGTCTGGAGGGTGGGTGCGAGTGGACCTGCCCGCCCCCGCCCCTGACCGGCCTCCCTTCCCGCAGCACCGCGGGGCAAGAGGGGCTGGAAGAACTTCCACTGCATCCTGAAGGGCATGATCCTCTACCTGCAGAAGGTGCGCGGCCAGGCCCGGGGGTCGGGGTTGCGCTGGCCGCATGCGTGCCGGCGGGGTGGGGCTGCGCTGGGCAAGACTATGGTCAGGACAAGAGGGGTACTGCTGCCCCCCACCCCGCAGGAGGAGTACCAGCCCGGGAAGGCCCTGTCGGAGGCGGAGCTAAAGAACGCCATCAGCATCCACCACGCACTGGCCACGCGCGCCAGTGATTACAGCAAGCGGCCGCACGTCTTCTACCTGCGCACGGCCGACTGGCGGGTCTTCCTCTTCCAGGCCCCGTGAGCGCCCACCTCCTCCCCGTCCTCCGCTCCTCTCCCTGCCTCCCAGAATGCCCTGGTCCCTGCCAGGCTGCAATCTTCAGCCAGGTCCCAAGGGGCTCTGCTGTCCTGCCAGGAGCCTGGAGCAGATGCAGTCCTGGATCACGCGTATCAACGTGGTGGCGGCCATGTTCTCTGCGCCCCCCTTCCCAGCGGCTGTTAGCTCCCAGAAGAAGTTCAGCCGCCCTCTGCTGCCCAGCGCTGCCACCCGCCTCTCCCAGGTACTGCCAGCTCAGTCTACCTGGTTCAAACGGGGAGGAGTGGCACAGGCCCTGGCCCAGTGCACCCAGGCTTCTGTAGATGTCCACTGTACAGGCCACCGGCCACCGGCCACAGAGGTGGTTGGTGCTGAAATTCAGCCCCTACTCCACTTTTCAAGCTGTGATACCCCTAACCCCCCAGAAACCTCTAGGAAGGGGTGTCTTAAAAAAAAACAAACATGCACAAAGGTACTGTCTGGGCGAGAATGCCTCTGACAGTGGCCTCCCTGGCCGCTAGGAGGAGCAAGTGCGGACCCACGAGGCCAAGCTGAAGGCCATGGCGGGTGAGTTGCGGGAGCATCGTGCGGCACACCTGGGCAAGAAGGCCCGGGGCAAGGAGGCTGAGGAGCAGCAGCAGAAGGAGGCCTATCTGGAGTTTGAGGTGAGCCTCACTGCCCAGGCCCCTCTCTTCCTTAGCAGGGCCTCTGTGTCCCCTGCCAGGGCCTGGGATCTAAGAGTGAGACAAGCTGGGCGACAGTGGGCAGCTGTCTGAGACTCAATCTCCCCTTGGAACAAAGATAACGTTCCAAGCCAAGGAGAGCAATGACTGAGAGGAGGTGTCAGATGCTCTCCCCACCCCCAGCTTCCCCCCTCCCTGCACAGCAAGCTTCAGGTAACCTGGGAGTCAGCAGAGCCAAGAAAAGGGTCGCTCGCCAACTCAGGGGGTCATCTCTCAGCTTGCGGGGGTCAGGGGGCAGGTCTTGAAGCTTCATGGTGGGTAAAACCTTTCCCTCTCTTAGTCTTCTCTGACGCTCTCAGTGGTCCAGGTGGCTGGGGGTGGGGGGCAAGGGGGACAGGAGTCTCACAGCTGCCCCTCTGCCTCAGAAATCTCGCTATGGCACTTACGCGGCCCTGCTTCGGGTCAAGCTGAAGGCTGGCAGCGAGGAGCTGGACATGGTAGAGGCAGCACTTGCTCAGGCCGGGAGCACCGAGGATGGAATCCCCCACCCTCACTCTAGCCCCACCCTGCAGCCCAACACCTCCGGCCAGCCCCGGGCCCGTGCCCATGCCCATCGCCACCACGGCTCTGAGCCTCGGCCAGGGGCAGGCAGTGGGCGGCGGAAGTCCTGAGCCAGGGGTTGGAGCGTGGGAGGGGTGGTGCCCCAAGGGCACCTGCATGATGCGGTCCTGCCTGAGCCCGGGCAGGCCTCGGGCCACCCCAGAGGGTCTCCGGCCCAGGGCCCTACCGCGCCGGACGCGGTGTCCGGGGGCAGGGCAGGGCATGGGCCTCGGGAGCCTGGGCTAAGGACCCTCCCAAGACCCCCCCTTTTGTGATAATGTTTTGCACTTTTTCGTACAGGGGAGGGGGAGGGTGGTGGGAAGAGTCAGGGCTCAGGGTCCCTGGACTTTTGAAGTCTTTTTTTTTTTTTGGCGGGGTGGGGTGGGGGGGTGGGAGAGTGAGGCCTGATGACATTCTTGCTCTCTGCCGAGACCACCCACTTGGATACCAGCAATAGCCCTCTGTTCTGGGGCCAGGCTCAGACGAAGGCCAGACTTGGGTTAAGCTGGTTTCCTTCCTCCCTCCCCAAGGGCTCATTCTTCCCAGAGGTGGAGAAAAGGTGTCCAGGCCAAGGCCCCTGGCCCTCAAGGGCCCTGGCTGGTTAACCCCCTGGCCTGTGAGGCTCCTAGCCAGTGAGGCCCCCGACTGGTGAGGCCCCTGGCTGGCAAGGTCCCTGACTGTGGAGGTACCTGAACAGAGAGGCCCTTAACTGGTGAGGCCCCTGAGCAGAGAGGCCCCTGGCCAGCGGGGCCCCTGTGTGCAAGCTAGCAGCACTGGCTGGCTTGCCCTTCAACATTGGGCCCTGCCCTTTGTACAGCCTCCACCCCATTAAATCTGCTCTGGACTTGCTGGCCTGGACTCCTTCCTTCTTTCTAGTGCTTGATTTGGGACCAGGGTAAGCAGCAGGCTCTAGGGACAAGAGTCACATGAGAATTGCCATCAATTGGGGAGGGTACCAGGCCCCCCCTTCCTATCAGAATCCTTTATTTGCCCCAGCTGAGTGGTGGCCATGGTGTGTTAAATAAGAGTTGAAATAGGTGGGTATGCTGTACAGAGGGCACCCAGGGAAGGGGCTGGTGGGTGGGCAGCAGGTCAGTGCACCTGAGGCTGGGGGTGTCCATGACAAAGCCCTCCCAGGGGCTCAGGTGGCGGACCCAGCTTCTCAGCCTCCTGTTCCACCGACTGGCTCCCATAAGCACTGTCCACCTTCACCTCTGCTGGGGGAGGGGGCAAAGGAACAGTGATCGTTAGGGCCTTAGACCTTCTCTTTCCCGCCTCCACCTGATCCAGACCTACCTCCCAGGCCAGAGCCTTTTACCTGTGCTGGGGAGCTTGTCTTGGGGGTCGGGACCCCTCAGCAGTCTCACACCCTCCTCCAGGCCCATGTCGGACAAGGCGTCCAGTAGACCAGCCAGATCCCCGCCAGCCAGCTGAGGGGAGGGCAGAGGCCTGAGGTCAGCATTGTGGCCAGGGTGTGGGGCAGCCTCAGGGGTTGGGAAAAGGCAGCTGGGGCTGGACAGGGTTGGGCCCACCTCGTAGCTACGCAGGAGGCTACCGCTGGGCG
Organism: Tenrec ecaudatus; assembly: GCF_050624435.1. NCBI lineage: Eukaryota > Metazoa > Chordata > Mammalia > Afrosoricida > Tenrecidae > Tenrec > Tenrec ecaudatus. The sequence continues at coordinate 87,091,330 of NC_134545.1, read as the reverse complement.
AGGCCGTCTTGCGGTAGGTGTCCACCAGACTGCGCAGCCCCAGCCGCTCGGCCAGCTCAGCCCAGCTGCCCTGAGCTCCGGGCCCATCAAGCAACTGCTCCAGGTTCTGCAGGGTGGCATCCCCCAGTGACAGCCCTGGCCCTGAGGGGACACACGGGGACCTGTCAGGAACCTCTGAAATGAACAGAGGTTCCCTTTCTTCCCTGGTATCAGGATGGACGAGACAGAGGCACAGGCAGGCAGGGCTCCTGGGGGCGATGAGGGAGGAGATCTCTGTGAGGAGGGGGGCACTGGATGGGGCGAGCTCACCTGCTGGGCTGGGTGGGGTCAAAGGGGGCTCTGTGGTGTCCTGAGCAGCGTTCAGCAGCAAGGTCCGCACCTGGGATGACAGCCTCAGGTTTGACCACCTCCTGCCTGGCCTGGAAGCACCCCCTGCCCCCAAATCATACCCATCGACCTTGAGTCAATTCTGACCACAGCCACCCTATATAAGTTTGAGACTCTAAATCGTTCCTGGAGCAGACAGCCTCATCTGTATCCCTTGAAGCAACTGGTGGATTTGAACCGCAGACCTTGCAGTTGGCAACCCAATACCTGGTCCTCAGTCCCCAGGGACCCCGAAATCCAGATACCCTGGATGCTCTGCCCACAGCTGGTGCCCTGTACTTCCAGGCCTGTGTTGGCCTGACCTTGGTGCTCCGAGTGAGGTCAAGAGGTGTGTGGCCACGGAAGCTGCTCCGGGTCTCCCTCTCCGGCCCCTCAGAATCAGAGTCACTGCCTGAAGTGGGAGGCGAAGGTAGTGGGCACAGGGGCTCCTCATTCTCCGCGTGGATGTCAGCACCTAGGCGTGGACATGGTCAGAGAGAAGCATGTTCAGGCCCCTAGTTGAGACTGCAAACCAGAGGGCATCAGAGACCACCCCCTCCTGCCTCCTTCCTCAGCTCACATGCCCCCCCCGAGGGTAGGTGAGACTGACCGGCCTTTAGAAGCAAGCGGGTAAGGGTCGGGGATCCCAGGCCAGCTGCCAGGTGTAGAGGGGTGTTTCCCGCAAAGGTACGGGCGTTCACGTTCGCACCCAGCTGTGGAGCACAAGGGAAAGGTTCATCATAAGGTAGCCCCTTGGCTGCCACCCCTTACCCCTCAGCTGCTTTCCTGTTGCAGGGCCTCTCTAAGGCCCCACCTTGGCCCCACCCCACCCACAGTGCTCAGCCTCACCCTCTCAGCGTTTCTGTCCTACCTTGGTGACCAGATGGGTGACCAGCCCCAGCTCCTCCATCTCTGTGGCTAGATGCAGGGCTGTCCGGCCCCCCTGCCGCTCTGCAGCCTCCACCTCGGCCCCACTGCCCACCAGCAGATCTAGGCACTCTGGGCTGCGGGCACGGACTGCCAAGTGGACCGGGTAGAGGCCTGGGGGTGTACAACATTCAGCCAGCAGCTGTGACTCCAAGTTGGCCCCAGACGGGGCAACCTTGACACTTCATACCCACCCGGAACACCCACTGATCCCCTTCCTGGGCTCTGCCCACATGACATGGGGACTCACCTTCAAAGTCGGCTGTGTGCAGCAGCTGGAGCATGGGAGGCCCCCCATTGCGCAGCAGTGTGTGCAGCAGGTCGGGTGCCCCAGCCCGCAGTGCTAGGTGCACAGCTGAGTCTCCATGCCTGTCCAGCAGTGCAGGGTCTGCGCCCACCTGCAGCAGGAAGCTCACCACGCTCGCCTGCCCCGTGATCACTGCCAGGTGCAAGGGAGTCTGCGGGTGCAGGCAGGGGTGAGCCAGGCCTGGCCCTGACTGTCACCCCCCCCCCGCCCCCCCTCCCCCCCCCACCGGCTCTCCAGCCTCTAACCCCTGCCCAGTGGGTGCCTCCTCACCTGGTGCAGATGGTTGGTGAGGTTAATGACACCGAGATGTGGGGCATGATAGATGACATGGGCTATCTGCTCAATGACACTGGTCTGTCCGTGGATGATGGCCAGGTGCAGTGGTCTGGGGATGGGATGGGGTGGGGCGGGGCGGGGGTGAGACTCTGGCCCAGCCCTCTACCCTCCACGATCTCCTTCCAACACCTCCTTCCTTGGGGCCTTGTCCACCCAGACCGCTGCCATTGCTGTACCCGAGAGCGTAATCCTTCTGGGCACCTTTTGAGGTGGGCAGGTAATTTTACTATGCCCTTTCAGAAGAGTCCACAAATCTCATGTCGGGAGAGATGAATTTGCTACAAGCAAACATCCAGGCGGGACTTGAACTCTGCTTTGTGTAAACCAATAGCCCGGGGGCTCCAGGACCACCCACCCCTAACCACCCAGGCCGGCCTGCCCCGCGCCTGCCCCCGCCGCCCGCCGGCGCCTACGTGTCTCCGTTCTCATCCTGGGCCGTCAGCAGGTGGCGCTGCCCCGCCAGCAGCGAGCGCGCGTCCGCCGTGACGCCATAGTCCAGCAAGGCTCGGGCGCTGCGCTGCGCCAGGCCGAACAAGCGCACGTTGTACTCGCGGGCTGGGGGCGACAGCAGGCGTGGGTGCGGGCCGGGCCGCCCCCACCCTAGTGTCCGCCCTGCCAGGGTTCGGACTTGGGAGGCCGTACCTTGCGCCAGCATCTCTGGGCTGGGCGGCTCGCGCAGGGGCGCGCTCGGCTCCATAGCTTCCTCTCCGGTGGCGTGAACGCCGGGCCCTGAGGCCGACATCTGCGCCCCGCCCCCGCCTCCTGGGTAGCAGCCCATTGGGGCTGCACTGGACTGGTAAGGGCTGTAGGCCAAGGAGGAGGGGAAAAAGCCGAGGCTGCCACCTGTGGGTACAGGCGGGGCAGTGGGGAGGGGGCACAGTCCGGGCTCCCGGGCTGGCTCCCCCATCAGCTCACCTCTTCACCTCTCCCATCCCTGCCAGCAGCACCCCCTCACCTCCTCCTCCAGCTCCTCCGTAACCCCCAGCGGAGCCTCCAGAGCCCCCACCCATGTGGGAGCCGCCCCCGAAGGGCTGGGAGAAGGTGGGCAAGGCCTTCCTCCTCTTCCGCTGCACTTCTTCCTTGTCTGGGGACAGAGGGAAGGAGATGTCAACTCACAGGCCGACTCCCCTTCACCCTTCACCCAGCCTGGTGAGGGGCTCAATTAGGTCCCTCAGGCCGACCCCTTCCCACAATTGACTTGGCCCACAGGTCCCCTTCAGCCCAGCCCCAGTTCCCCCAAGCCCCAATGGGCCCTCCCGGGGGGTCTCACCTTCCACTAGAGGGTAATACGTGAACTGTTTAGAGTCTGAGACATCCCCTCCGCGCTTGCGTTTTAGTTGCAGGAACACGGTGACAGGACGCTCGATCTTCATCTTGTGGTAGGGGGGTGTCCGGAACACAATGGCATACTGGAACATGGAAGAGACACATGGGTGTCAGTGGGGCCTTCGGGGTCTTCACCCAACTCTGCCCTGTGCCCGGTCCCAGCCTGGCCCCTGGGTACCTGCTTGTGAACGTCAGTGGGAGAGAAGTCCCCAAAGGCCTGCCAGCCATTCTCATCATCCTCGTAGAAACGAACCTCAATGTCATCTAGGGAGAGAACTAAGGAGCCCTGGTCTCCAATCTTGAAGCCCAGTGCCCCTACCTCCCTGCCCGGTCTCTCGCCTCACCTTTCTGCACCTTGTCACAAAGCAGATAAACTTCGTCTCCACCCCGCACAGAGCCAGCTGTCTTGTCCATTCTTGAAATCTTCAGATTCGAGGCCCCAGGGGACTCTAGAGGACAGAGTGTTGATGAGTTTGAGGTGACAGACTACTACGACCCCATTTGTGGGGGGCAGGTTTTGTATTCTTTTAAGTCAGGTGCAGAGCGTCTGGTCTGCGGGCAGTATGAGGCCCAAGAAATCAATACCAGCTAACATCACAGGCTTCACCAAAGAGAAGCTGTCCCAGCCATCATGTGAGGGGTGGGTTAACTAAATGGTAGACCAGTATAACCCACGAACGATGTTATACATTTCCAAATGGCTCTTGGCCGAAAAAAGGTTCCCTACCCCTGCATCTCCAAGTACCAAAGACTCAAGGCTACACAGGATAAATGACCATGCAGCTCATATGTGTCAGGACCAGGTTGAAATCCAGCATTCAAACCTATAGGTTGGAGGCTACCCTTCTGTTCCCTTGGCCACCCAGGCCAGGCCCCTTGGGTGCCCAGAACACTCACTGCTGTCGTGGATGGGATGGGAGATAACTGGCTTCAGGGGCAGGGAAAAGGAGCCGTCGCTGGCTCGGAGGAAAGCAGAGAAGCGCAGGCGTACAATACTCAGATCCATCACCTTCTTCAGCTCCTTGGCCTCCTGCTCCAGCTCCCGCCGCTCAGCATCTGGGGCATGGGCACATGTATATCCTGGCCTCTTCCATGTCTGTTCCTCCACATCCACCTGACATTACTCCCTTGTCCCCCTTCTTACCCGAAAGGCCCTGGGGCCTGGAGCGGAGTCGCTGCCTCTGAAGTTTCTGTGTCATAATCTCCATCATGTTCTTTTTGGTCACATGTAAGACTCCCAGGTTGTTAAACCTAGGTAGGGCAGGGGAGGGAGCCAGAGGCCTTTGCCCATGCAGTTTCTTCCTCCTAAAGCTCCCTCCCCATGGCCAAGGCTCTGCTTAGCTCAGTCCTACTTCCCTCAGGAAGTTTGCCTCCTAGTTCCTTGCGCTTTCCAGCTCTGGGGCCCACCTAGGTCTCTTCTCTGGGTCAGATACTAAGTTCCCTGGAGTTGGATAGGAGCCAAGGACTGGGGGAAGGGGGGCAGTGAGGGGACACACCAGTGGGGGCCAGGGGTAAAGGGCACCTACTGGGCAGTCATGTCCTTGGGCCCCACAGACACAGTGCAGACCCCCAGCTCCGAGCATTGCTTCCCAACAAGGCTGTGGGCGTGAGCGCGAGGCGGGTCGCTGTGTGTTACCAGGTCCACTTCGATCTTGGCCGGTCCCTCATAGTTACAGATCTGGCAGGGGTAAGAGCCATTGGTCAGGCACCTGGACATACTGTCCGCTCACCACCCTCCAGCAGCCACTGGGCTCACCTTGACCGTAGGATAGGTCTTCCGGCCCTTCTCACTGGAGGCACCTGGCAGTCCCCCATGGGAAGGACCTTCACAGCCATAGCGAAATCGGAAGCCTCGCTGCAGGTCCAAGGGCAGAGTGACACTATGATCACCTCAGTCAGTCACACCCCTGACCAGAACCACAGCCACACCATGGTGACCAGTTGCAGTCACCCATCTCATCCCACAGTAGGCTCCAGCTAAGATCACCAGCTACAGTACCCATGCATCCTGCCCCCCTATACTTTCTGCTCACTCACCTGCTTAGGCTGCTCCACAATCACCAGGTAGGGCGGGCCATCGGCTGGGGACAGAGGGATCTCACATAACTAGGCTCTACCAGCCCCTCTCCCAGGCCAAGGCCACATGGCTCACCCCCCCCCTACCCCCACCCCACCAGCTCCCTCTCCAGGGGCTTGCTCACCTGTTCCTGGGGCTGGCCCCTTGGGCCCCACAATGGAGGGACTGAATTTGAAATCATACTCAATGCCATCCAGTGCCTGATTTGGAGATAGACGGGGGAGGGGGGCAATTTTGAGCCCCTTGGCCTCTCAGCTTTAAACCCTCCAAAACCACTCCCCCTCCTCCTCAGGCCCCAGAGAAAGCTCCGGTGGAAGCATAGTTTGCAGGCAGGCGGGCCAGCCGGCAGGCAGGCAGAGGATGGCCGGGAGGGGCAGTAGCTGGGCCAGGAGATCTGGAGCAGGGTGGATGGAGTGGGCAGCACACGGGCAGCGGGCAGGTGAAGCCCATAGGGGAGAGAGGTTCCTGCACGCGCAAGCCGAATGGAAGGGAGGGAAGTAGCCGCTGGTCTTGGGGGGGCCAGGCGGTGTCACTCACTGGGTCGTAGCAACTGTCCATTCTCTGGGCTGGGCCCGGCTCGTCCACGGCTCCAGCCGGCTTCTGCTTCCTAGTGTTTCAGGTGCTCGCCGTGGGGGGAGGCGGGCAGCGGGAGAGAGACGGATCAGGCCGAGGGGTGGGCGGGTGAGGGGGCCCCCAGCTTTGGGGGAGGGTCCGATATCCCCCCAGCCGTCCCTCCGGAGTGGGGCCGGCAAGATCCGGTGGAGGGCGAGATCCGGAGCTGGGCTGGGCCGGGGAAGGGACAGGAAAGTTAGAGCAGCTCAGGAAAGTCCCGAAAATACCAGGGGGAGGCGGGGCCGGAGGGGCGGGCCTGGAAATGACGCCACTGGTCCCGCCCACGCGGCGGGAGGGGCGCGAGGCCCCGGCTCGGGCCGGCGGGTGGGCTCGGCTGCCTTTAGGCTGGGGGGCGACGAGAACCAGGGACGCCCGCCAGGACTGGGGCCAGGGCAGGAGGGTCTTTCGCCGTCAGAGAGGCTCCCAGACCGGGGCCAGGCCCGCCTCTCGCCCCCCTCCCTCCCCCGCTGGAACAACCTCGGGATTTTCTGCCTGGAGGGAGGCCATGACTGATTCACCCCGGGGGCTTTTGGGGGGACATTCCTGCTGCAGGGGGGCCTCCTCGCTAAACAGTCTGTAGGCGGGGTTCTTCCCAGCTGGGGGGCCCGGGGTTCTGTCTCCGAGAACGGAATTGGGGACCAGGGGCGGGAAGTGTCCCCTATCTGGGGCAGGTTCCTCTTCCCTGTCGCTGAAACGTCTCAACGGCCGCAGATTTCCACATCACTCCGACTCTGGATGCTGAGACCGGCAGACCCCTGTAGCCTCCTCCCCCAGGCCCACAGCCGTGTATTGCCCACGTGTGTCACCACCACAGATATACAAGTGTTTCGACCCGTGTGTCGGCGCAAGTGGGACTGCATGGCATCAACGTGCGTGTGCCGGTGAACGTCCCTAAGCTGCTCAGGGTGGGTACATGTCTGAACGTGTCTTGCTGTGAAAGGGCGCGCGTGAACATGACTGAACTGGCGCGTGAAGGGTGTGGGTCCAGGCACCCGTGGCCGGGAAGCGCGTCTCATGTGCCCAACGGTGTAGGGACACAAGCGCTGCTGGCTCACGCCGCCATTCGTGTAAGCGGTGGTCCAGATCCGCGTGTCGACGTGCAAGGTTGCAGCTGTGTGCTCGTGTGTCTGGTTCGTGTGAGTGCTCTGGGGGTGCGCATCTCTCCAGCCCTGGGGTTCGGTCAGGTAGAGGCCCTCCCGTTCTTCTTCGCGTTCCGGTCACCCAAGTTGTAAATTCGGCCACTCACCGTGGCGGCGCCTTCGGTTCCCGCTCCTTTTCTGGCCGACCCGCCGTGGACCGCTGGCGACACTGCTCCAGCCACCCTGGCTCCGGCCGGGAAAGTCCCTTTTCCGCCCCCCACGGGGGGGAATTCCCGTGACGTTTCTGTAAGTCCGTGTCATGCCCCTTTTCATTGGCTGAAAGTTTCACTCTCGGACTTGCGCGTCCAATCGCAAGCGACCCAGGAGCGCCTCTTAGAGGGCAAAGCTGGGCGGGCGGGGAGGACCGGCTGGGGATGACCCTCGCCCGGCCTGGGCTCAGGCCGGCCTTCGGCCCAAGGCGGGACCCGTGGGCTGCGCACCAGCCCCAGCTCCGACCCCGGCCCACGTCGCCCCTCCCGCGCTAGCCTGCCTTGGCTACCTCTGAAGTCGGGGAACCCCAGAGGGAGACCGCTGGTCTCAGTTCTGGTCTCCCACCTTGAGCAGGGCCCCGCTTCCGGGAAGAAATCCAAAAAGCCCATTGCCGACGTGTGATTCCGAAGAGGGCAGTTGACCGAACGGTCGGGCCCGGGACGCCACCTAGCGGCCTTCCTAGGCACCGGCGCCAAAAGACGTCTCCGTAACCTCCTCTCCTCTCCCCTCCTCTCTCCCCTCCCCTTACCCCTCTCCTTCTCCTCCCTTTCCTCTCCCTCTCCCCTCTCTATCCTCTCCCCTCCCCTCCTCCCTCTCCCCTCTCTATCCTCTCCCCTCCCCTCCTCCCTCTCCCCTCTCTGTTCTCTCCCCTCCCCTCCTCCCTCTCCCCTCTCTATTCTCTCCCCTCCCCTCCTCCCTCTCCCCTCTCTATTCTCTCCCCTCCCCTCTCCCCTCTCTATCCTCTCCCCTCCCCTCCTCCCTCTCCCCTCCCCTCCTCCCTCTCCCCTCTCTATCCTCTCCCCTCCCCTCCTCCCTCTCCCCTCTCTATTCTCTCCCCTCCCCTCACCCCTCTCTATTCTCTCCCCTCCCCTCCTCCCTCTCTCCTCTCTATTCTCTCCCTTCCCCTCACCCCTCCTCTCCCCTCTCCCTTCTCCCTCTCCTCCCTCTCCATCTCCTCTCCTCCCCTCCCTTCTCCCCCCTCCGTTTACTTCAGCCTCTGGTCCAGAGCTGGGGGAGAGACCAGCTGGATCTCAAACTTACTTACAATGGCAGGTTCACAGGGGCGGGGGCTTTCAGCTCTGCACGCAGGAAAGGAAAATAGGAGACTGGTCTTGTCCGTCCACCACCAATTATAATTGAAAAGGCATCTAGAGTCTAATAGTTTCAATTTCTTCCTATGCAGGAAATCACTTTTTCATACTTCTCAACTTCTTCCCCATGTAGTGGTGGGTGGTGGTGGTGGGGGGTACTTTATGCCCACAATAAACCAAACCAAACTGCCACGGAGTCCATTTTGACCCCTAAGGACCGACCCAATATAGAATTTTCCCAGACACAATGCTTCCGGAGCAGGGGTCTCATCTTTCTCCTGGGATATGAGAAAGTGGTTTTGAATCACTAATCTTGCAATTAACATTCACAATACGTGAAATAGGATGTTCGGTGATGTGAACACAGGACTGGAGACCGCACTCCCAGGTGAGCACTCTGCCCAGCTGGGATTGGCTGTTGCCCCTTTATCTGCTAAGCCTGCAACAGGGAAGGACAGCTTGCTTGTGAGAACATGCAATGGGGCGGAGGACAGTAGACAAGGACTCGGGTACCCAGGGAACATACTTTTCATTGACACCCTTTGGGACTGTCCCAGACAAAATCAGTATATTAGTCTTGGGAGTTAGGAGCCGAGTGGGAGTTTGTACCTGGCCCCATATCGCTGCAGGCCAGTGGCTTCCAGGCCCCGTTCAGCAGCTGGATACTACTGACCTTGGATGTATATGCCATGGGAAGTGCCTGAATGATGAGAAATGCATATCTACAGATTGTGTGTTGGTTGGTGGCAACAGTGGTTGGGAGAAAAAAGACTAATGAGGTAGCATTTGAGCAGAATTTCAAGAAGTGGAGGTGGGAGCCATATGGATATCTGGGGAAGAGGGAAGAGCATTCCAGGCAATGAAGCAGCCTGGGTCAAGGACAAATAGGAATGAACGGGTTTGACTTTTTGAAGGCCCAGCAAGGAGGCCAGGAAGGTAGAATGAAGTCAGAATGTTCTTTCGTTCTGAATGAGATGGCAAGCCATTGGAAGATCTCATGTACTGGTATTAAAATTATGTGGCATTTTATATATATAGATATATAAAACCTTTTAAAGTAATAAGATAGGTGAAGGTTTACAGAGCAGACCATCAGTTTTGCATTCAATGAATTCATACACATTTTGTTTCAGCTCATCCATTGCAATCCCTCAATGTACCATTCCTTACCCCACTTCTTCCCGTGTTTCCTGTTTCCACTCCACCTCCTAAGCACTCTGTCCTTGGATAAGTGCTGCCATTTGACCTTAAATGGTTGATTATTCTAATCCAGGGGCAAGTTCAGTCCCAGTCCTTAAGGGGGACTAAGGGCCATCAATCTCTATCCGGCTGATAAGCCCTTCTCTTCGAATTTTGAGTTTTGTTCCACATTTTCATCTCCACTCTACCCAGGACCTTTTCAGAGCAGTTGGTAGTGGTAGCTGTCCACCATGTAGCCCTTCTGGCCTCAAGACTCTGCAGACTGGAGTGTGTGTGGCTCCTTAGTCCACTGGACAAGCGTTTCCATGTATCTTTCGAAGGTTCGTTTTGCCTGCTGTGTGGAGAAGAGTACAGTGGACGTGGACGGACAAAGAAGATGGTTTGGATGGGGGAGAAGTGGTCAACCTCTAAAAAACAAACAAGAACTGCTGAAGGTTTAGATGCAGACAGTAAAAAGAGGGGCAAGGGATGGTCTAAGAATCTGGAAGCATGGAACAGTCTGACTGGTCCAGGGAAGAACAGAGGCAGCTTGATTTGTAGCGGCCATCAGTGTTCTCGCCTGATGTTTGTTACATCCGAGTGCCTATGAGGCAAGAAGTGGGCAAGTGGATGTGAATGAGTCCGGGGTGGGGAGGAGAGGGCAGGCTGGAGATGACAAGCTGGGCCTTGGATATTGGTATTCAAAGTCCTGGCAGTGGATGAGATTCCCCAGCAAGTGTGGAGGAGGGCTTGCTGCGGAGCCCTGGGGCACTCATCATCAGAGGCCACGGAGGTGAACAAGCCCCACAAGGTAAATGGAAAAGGCGTGCGTACTCAATGAGGAGAGGAAAATAAGCAGCCAAGTGAAGACTATTTCCAGGAGGGGGTGGGTCAACTGCTTATTTGAACTAAAGATCTCTCTAAAGAAAAAGAAAAGATTCTTCTCTACAACACAAGTCCAGGATCTGCATGGTTTTGCTTTCTCGTGGACACCGGTCTCCTGAGCAAAGGCAAACACTCACAGGCTCTAATAGTTTTCCCCTTGTTCCTTGCATCTCTTTCTTTGGGATGGGCACGTACCCCTTGTAACTGACTCTGTAACGCACCCTTCCCGAGTTGTTTCTAGTGGCATACAAACAAGCCACCTGTGTCCTTGGGTATTTATGTGCTTCTCCTTCCTGTTTCTGATTAAGCCTTAGGCCCACCCACACACTCTGCCATCGAGTCATACTGACTCATAGGGAGCCTGTAGGACAGGGTTGAACTGCCCCTATGGGTTTCTGAGAGTAGAAATCTCCCAAAGAGTGACTAGTGGTTTTGAACTACTTACCTTGCAGTTAGCAGTCCGGCTTATAACCCTAGGCCACCAGGGCTTTCTTTGGGCTCCGTAGGTAATTATCATCTGGCCTGTCTATACAGCCAATGATTTCTTCAGAGCCCCAACCTCTTGATTTCTCATGAGTAGTACATATAGTTGCTTGGTTTCGGCACCACCACCACCACCATTTGTTTGAACTGAGGATGTGTCCTAAGGAAGATCTGGAAAGTTGGGGTTGAGGTCCAACTCCCTCAATTCCCAATGACTCAACCCCTCTCAACCCCTTTCCTCCTATGGGAGCAGAGAGAATACCTTTACCGAGTGGTTGAGGATTTCTCTAAACATTGCAACACAAAGGTTCTCTGAGACACATCTGTTCTCCACGGGAGGGGCCTAGGTCCCTGAGCCATCTCTTGCTTGCCTCTTTGGACTCTGTTCTGGGGTCCTGCTGGGGGCTGTGACTCAAACAGCATGGCCCTCTGGAGACACTATCACTTTCCTCCTGGCTTCTGTCACTTCCACACCAAGTCATTCTTCCTTGTTGGTCAGCATTAAGGCCCGAGTATTAGTTCCTCTTTGTAGCTTCCTCTGCCTTCTAAGACACAACATTGTCAACATCACAAGTCACGCATGCGTCGCCAGTGGCTCTTTTTGTAACAGAATGAGACTTCCGGCCAGTGTTTTTCTTTGCTACCCAGCAGGGAGACTGCCAGCTTGCCACTTCTCCAGTTTCTTTCCTAGTTTTTCCAGACCAGCTGCAGGTTGGAGACTTGTCATATCCCTCTGGTCAGAGCTTGGTGTTTGCAGTCACCAACCCTGTTCTCCTCAGAGGGGAAACACACCTGAAAGCGTCTAAAGCAGAGACCCCACAGCTGAGGCCCAGGCCCCTCATGTCCTCTCTCCACTCTCTCCTTCCCAGGGTGGAAGAACCACACAAAGCTCCTGCTAGTGTGGAAACTGCATGAGGAAGGAGGGAGGGTGTCTGGAAATGTCTTCTGCCCCCAAACACAAGATCATAGCTGTGACCAAGAGGCCTGGGCCTGGCTTATTGGACTGTCTGAGGCTTATTACAGGGCAGCCTTCTGAGCAACCACAGCCCAGCTCTTGACTCCTCTTCCCTCTGACCCTGTTCTAGGTGGTCTCAGGTGGCTTCCATAGGGCAAATTTGGAGGGGCAAGTTATCCACGGCCCTGGCATACGGGTGACGTGGGTGCTGTGCTGGTGGTAGGGAAGGCACCATTGGTTCATGAAGGAATTCTAATGCCAGTCCTGACATGCAGCTGATGGGCAGGAACCACGGGGCCAGCCCACTGGCAGGCTCAGCCTCACTCTACCTCTGCTCCTCCAGGCCCAAACCCTGGGCATCCCAAGGACACGACGCCCTGATCCACAAGCTTAGGAAGAAAACTGGAGGGAATGGTAGTGGTATTGGTACTAAGACCTTTATTACATCATAAAAAGTCCATAGTTGTCCTGTTTGTCCATATGTACAAGCTCCTGTGGGCTGTCCCCTGCCCAGCCCCACCTGTCCACTAACCATGGTGCCAGTCAACACTCCAAACTGACCCGCTAATTAATAAAAGAAAAGGAACTGGAGGTGGCGGCCCAGGGCTGATGGGAGTGGGCATGGGAGAAGGTAACAAAGTGCTGAGTGGTGGGCGTGGCTCTCGTTGCCTTGATGGGGCAGGAGGGGCACATGGGCACCAGAGGGTTGGCACAGTGATGCCTGCCCAGAGCTGCCAGGCTAGTGGCAAAGGCTGCAGATGATCCTTGAGGGGGTGCCCTCAGGTCGGGCCCCCTGGAAGGGACAGCAGAGGCGGAAAGATGTCCTGCAGTCTGATTGTGGGTCCCAGGAGGGGCTGTCAGCTTTCCTTCTCAGGCCCCCATCTAAGTAGCAGCAGGCTGAGCCGATAGAGTTTGTGGCTCCTGGGACAGCTCAGGGTGGGGGCATGCGGACAGCTGGGTAGGAAATCCTGGTCCTGCTGTCTGCCTTAGTTGACTTCTGGGGTGGGCATGGGGTCTGTGGGGCGGGGTGTGGCCAGAAGGGGCACTGGTGAGGTGGCCTCGATGAGCGCTGGGTTGAGGATGATAGGTAGAGTCATGGGGGGCACGCCCACCTGTAGTGGGGAGGCCAAGGGCTGCAGGATCAGCGGAGGCTGAGCCAGGGGTGGGGGTCCTTCTGGAGTTGGGCTCAGCCTGCTGGGGCTAGAGGCTGCTGGTGAGCCAGGGGAGCTGTTACTGGTGATTCGGGGGCCTTCGGGCTTCTCAGAGTCTGTGAGGAGAGGACAGAAGCTGCAGTCAGATGCCCTTGCTGACCATTGTCCTTTTCCCCTCCCCACCCTGGGAGCTAGTGGCTTGACCCAGGCTGAAGAGCTGGGGGATCTCAAAACTTATTCCACTGCCCCACCCATCTTAGCCTCTCTCCCCTCTCCTGCTGTGCACCCCTGGGTGTCATCAGGCTAGTTTAGGCTGCTCTTTCCTAGAATCCCTTAAGGGCAACCTTGCATCTAAAGTCCCAGTCCCAGCCTTTCCCTTCCAAGCCTGAAACATCTCAAAAAACTAGATCATCACAGCTTGCTTGGGCCTGCCATTTTCCACAGGAGGAATCGGCGAGCAGGGTCCTCTGCTTAGTCTTTGCCCTGGCCCTGCTCAGCAACAACCCCAAGCTACCCTGGGCTTCCTTTCAGGCCTCCTGCTTTCTGCCTGACACCCACAGGACTCACCAGACGCTCCCAGCTCAGAGGGCATCTCTGGGGGAGGTGGATGACCAGAGGTCCTGGTGTCCCCACCAGCAGGAGTCAGGTGGGCCTGAGGTTCCACAGGCACAGGGTCTGGGGAGGGGGAGATCCAGATGGCAGCGCCCAGTGTGTTCTTTCCAGTGGACCCCTTGGCTCCCCACCAGGCTTCCCACCCACCCAGGCCTAAGAAAACAAACTCAAGCTTTGTGAGTTGTTCAGGAGGAAGTTAGGCTGAGCGCCCTACCCTGGATAACAGTCTGCTTGAAGAGCTCATCTCGTAGGTGGGGCAGGAAACAGTCAATGCGCTCCCATGTGATCTCCCAGAGGGCCGAAGGGCTACCGCCGCGTGTATCTGCACTGTGGAAGATCTCTGCCGTGTCCATCACCAGGAGCATGTTCTTCAGAGACTCTGGGATGGCCTCTGACTATGGGCACCAGGGACCATGGGAATAGGAAAGGGGCCGCAGGGTCACTCGAGAGTAAGATAAAGGAAAGGGAGCCACTCAGGGAGCAGGACCAGGAGCCTTCCCAGCAGGTGGGAAGTGGCTGCAATCAGGTCATGAAGAGAGTGGACACAAGGGTGGAACATACCAGCAAGTCACTGGAGCCTGCATGCATGTACTTGTCCATGAAGTCCAGGATGGTCAACCAGAGGGCCGCAAAGGTAGAGAGTGACAGCAGTGGAGACAGGTGCTGCAGGAAGACCTACAGCCCACCAACCCTTTTAGATGAGGGCAGCGAGGGAGCTTTCGGCACCCTCTGCAAGCCGGGGACGCAAATCTTCCCTATCGTGCATGGGCCTCTTAGAGCTTCTTCTGAGATCCCCAATCCTCCAGGGTTTCTATAGCTGAGGGTCCTGAGCAACTACGCAACATCTCTATGTCCTACTCCCAGAAGCCCTTGCTTCCTTTCTCAGAAAGAGGCAGGTGTGAGGAGAAGGGCGGCAGGCATAGGGTGGTGAGCAGTACCTTAGAGAGTAGTGTGGAAGCCCTCATCCGGGTTTCCTCCATTCCGCCCACATCTGCAGGGCTAATGTTCTCCAAGAGCTTTGTCAGTAGAGGAAACAGCACCTGGGGGGTGAACAGCCAACATCTTTCACAGGGCCAGCTGGGGTGGGTGCCGAGAGGCAAAGGGCTGAAGGCGGGAGCGCTTCAGGCTGCTGGCCCTCCTTGTCACTATCTGCAGACCAGCAAGAAGTCTCACCTTGTTGAAACATGATTCCCATTCCAGGGCCTCCAACTTTTGCAGATCGTGGACCAGGAGTGCTCGCTGCAGATAGGTCAGTGCCTGCATTCGCACCTGGCGCCGGGCGTCACAGCACAGGCAGGCAATGCCTGAGGGCAAGAGCAGCTGTTAGGATCCCTTGAGGCCCAGGTACTGGTGCTCTGTCCTAGCCCTGCCCTGCCTGCTCCCCTCAGGGTTACCCTGAAGCAAAGGGCACCAGCAGTGGGCCCAGAGCGTGCAAGAATCTGCTTCGATCTTCCGGCTGCCTGTTTCCAGGTGGCGCTGCTCCTCTGCCCAGGAGCTATAGATGGAGGCGGCCCGCGTGTGCAGGGTGTGCATCAGGTCTAACAGCTGGGGAGACAGGAGGGAGCAGGACGTGAGTGAGGCTCCGCCTGGTGAGCCCTCCCTGACTTTCCCCTCACTGTCCCTGACTGAGTCCTCAAGGGGGTGGGTGGGGGGTGGGGTGGAGCAGCATCCATGCCATACTCCACCCTTCTTGGCAGCCCTCTTCCTGGACTCGCTGAGCTGGTGTGGGCCGGGTCCCACACATGACAGGTGTGAGGGCTAAGGTCAGACAGCACTGAGTTACACAGAGACAGCCACTCTCTTTTCCATTCCACCTCACACTGTCTGGTTAGTCTCAATTTGAAAAACAAAAGGTGGGTTTTAGACTTAGCAGCCAAGTTCACATTCTGTTTCTGCGGTTACTGTCTGGAAGCCTGCTCGCCTGAGGCCCTGTTCCGAGACACCAGAGGACACATCCAAAACCGGGGGCAGTGACTGCCCCTGGGGAAGGGAACTGAGGAGCTGCGGACAGGAATTCGATGAGGACTTACAGTTCTCTGTTTACCCTCTTGTACCTTTTGAACTTTGAACCGTGTGCATACCTTACCTATTCAAAAAACAAACTTTCATTTAAGAAGAATCGAAACAAACAGTTCTAGGTGGCATTGGGCAAGGAGACCAGTGTGAAGATGGTGGTTGAGGGTCTGGGCTAGGAAACCCGGGCTCTGCCTCTCAGCCCTGGCTGTCCCTGGCCCCCTCGGGCTCCCAGTAAGAGGGGCAGCGGCAGGTAAGGAAGTAAAGGGTGCCATACTTACGTCCTGACTGACCTGTAAAGACACCGTGTGGTAGCTGGCAGGCACGCCTTCGTCCTCGTCATCATCGCTATGCCCGCCCCGAGTGGCGTGTTGGCTGGAGGCTCGAGGCCGCCGAAGCACAGGGCCTTCCTTGGATTTCTTCTTGAAGCGGCTTCCTTTGCTGTCGTATTTGTGGCTTTTGCTCCGTTTCTCCTGGGACTTGCACCCTGATCAGAGCCAGACTCAAGTTAAAGTTCCATACGCCTATGCACAGACACCCTGCCCACTCCTTCCCGAATCTTGTGTGCAGGTTCACATGGCTGCTCCCCCACGGGTGACCCACCGCCGTTCAGACTGGCCTCCACAAAGATGCGGAGTGTCTTGACGCAGAGCTCAAAGTTGTCGGGTGTGATGTGGGCAGCATCTCGCACAATGAAGGACAGGGATTCCACACACTTGAGCAGAGACTTGGTGTCATGTGGCCCCAGGTCCAGCCCCACTGTTAGGCTGTACTGATTGACCAAGGACGAAGAGCCTGGCCTGCTGAGTCCAGGCCCTGGCTTGGAGTTATCGATGTCATCCTTCCCCACCTGGAAAGGACAGAGAAGTTGGGCGTCCTGGCCTAACCTCAAGCTATCCTACAGGTGTCCTCTCAGATGGCCAGGGCTCTTCCCTGCTGGCCAAGGAGGGCAACATTCACCCTCTGCCAAGACCCTTCACTCACCACCAACCAACCACTGTTGACAACGTCAGCATCTGTGGCTGAGCGGTGTATCTTGCCAGGCTTGCTGTGGTCAGTGTAGACCTCCGAGTCGGAAGTGTAACCTCGGTCCAGGCTCAGGTCACTGGGATGGTAGGATGGGAGCTCACTGTCTGACTGGGCCCCTGGGCCAGACAAGAAGAACAGAGTCAGGGAGGGGATGAGAACACCGGGTCAGGGATAAATTGGGCTATCAGCACACGTGTGTGGCATTTGACCTCCCGTCTCTGACTTAGCTAAGTTTCAGCCCTGTCACCAGAGGCTTGAAGGATGGGCTTGACATTTTGTCTCTTGACCAAATAGGGCAGCATCTAATTTGGGCTCCTGATGGCATCTAGTAGCTAGCAGCTGCAGTGGGTGGAGGTGGGTGATGGCAAGGGGCAGTATCTGGGAAGTCCTCACGGGGAGAGGAAGCCTGCCTTTACGGCCCTTTCTGCTGCCTTCCTGCTACTTGGCTTGTCTGTACCAGGGAGGGGCCACTGGGCACGGAAGGCAGAAGTGTTTCCTCTGCCAAATGCAACACCCTGGGTTTTGTTTTCCCGCCTCTACTGGGCCCTAACTACCATAACATTTTGCCTGCCTGTGTGGGGCTGCCTGGGAAAGGGCTTACCAGCATCAGGTGCAGCAGCCCTGGCTGTGGCCTGCAGGGCGGCTGGAGGCTTCACACCTGAGCCGATGCACTCCAGCAGTGTGAAGAGGGTGGCCCAGTCATCCCCCGAGTGGATGTTGGCTGCATTCGTCTTGAGCAGTTCATGGAGCCCATAAGCAACCTGGTGGCTGACTCGGGACAGCACACTAGGTTTCATCAGCAGCAATATGCGCAGAGAGAGCAGAACCTGCAATGGGGAGCAGGGCAGGAAGTGGGCACAGAGTTTAGCTAGGATTCCGCTTAGGGCACGGCTGGTGGTCTTTTCTCTTTTTCATTGAAAAATGTATGGAGATAATTGTAAATTCATATACAATTGTAAGAAATAATACAGAGAGCTACCTTAGATGCTTTATCAAGTCTTCCCTGATGGTAACATTATACAAAACTATAGTATAATATCACAACCAGGATCCTTATGCTGATACACAATTCATCAATCTTAACCAGATTTCCCCAGTTTGAGAGAAAAAGAGATAGGGAGAGAGAGAGTTTATTGAGTCTTGGTATAACTTTATCACTGGGTAGCTTTGGGCATTCGACACGGTGCAGTTCCAGCAATACTGCCCTCTGTATGATCACAGCACCGGCCGCCCGTTCCTGTCCACAACTCAGGGCATCTGTCTTCAGCGTTGAAAGTTGTATATCACTGAAAAAAGTCATGTAAACATAATTATATAGTATATTCATAAGCTCTTTTTGAGATTGGTATTTTTCACTCAGTGTCATCCTTGTGTGCCTTCTTACTGCCGCACAACATTCTGGGTTTGAGCGCACATCAGTGTTAACTGTTCTCCGGCTGAAGGTCATCTGGATGGGTTTGAGCTTTGACTATTACAACGGAAGCCGAGCTGAACCTTCACATGTTGGGCCTTTTATGTGAACCTAAGTTTTCATTTTTCTGGGCTAAATGTCCAGTAGAGCAACTGCTGGGTCATGTGGTTACTGATTTTTAGTTTTATAAGTAAAGGCCAAACTATAAAAAAATATTAAATCAGTACCTATCACGGATATGTGTACCAAAACTTTACCTTAAGTTTGGTGTGCATTGAAAGATCTTTGAGAATCAAAAAGTTATTACCAACAACAAAAGAAAATGACAACCGAGTGGCTAAGCCATTTTTTCTTCCTACTGGCTATGCATGAGTGATCCTGTGTCCACAGCCTCGCCAGCATTTGGTGGTGACCCTCCTTGTTCTTTGAGCCATTCTGATGGGCTCATAGCTTGAATTTGCGTGCGCGCGCATACACACGGTGGCCAGTGATGTCGAGCATCTTCCTTTGCTTATCATTTGTTATCCTCTCTGCTGAAATGTCCGTTCACATCTTTTGTCCATTTTCTAACAGAACTGTTGGTTTCTTTTACTGTTAAGTTTTGAGAGATCTTTATATACATTTTAGATACCAGTCCTTTGTCAGATATGTGGTTTGCAAATATAGTTTCTCAGTCAGTAGCTTGTCTTTTCATCTTCTTTACCTAAGCTATCCACAGAGCAAAATGTTTTTAATACAAGTGAAGCCCACTTGATCAGTTTTTTTATTTTATGGACTGTGCTTATGAAAGTCAAGAACTCTGTCTAGTCTCAGATTCTGAATATTTTTTCTGTTTCTAAAAGTCTTTTCTTACATTTAAGTTTATGATTCATGATGTGCACATTTCTGTCAAAAATGTGAGGTTTAGCTGATGCCAGGGGCTTAGGTGGAGAGCAAATGTTTTGAGAGTGATAAGGGCAATGAATGTACGGATGTGCTTCACACAATTGATGTATGTATGGATTGGGATAAGAGTTGTATGAGTCTAATAAAATGATTTTTTTAAAGTGGGTGAAGGAAGATGTTGGACAGTGTAAGACATGACAAAATAATAATAATTTGTAAATTATTAAGGGCACATGAGGGAGCGGGAAGCAGGGAGGGAGGGGGGAAATGAGAAGCTGATACCAAGGGCTCAAGCAGAAAGCAAATGTTTTGAGAATGATGAGGGCAGTGTATGTACAAATGTGCTTGACACAAAATGGATGTATGTATGGATTGTGATAAGACTTGTGCGAGCCCCCAATAAAATGATTTTTTAAAAAGTGAGATTTAGATCAAAATTCATTTTCTCCCCTAAGAATTTCAACAGCTCCAGTGCTATTTGTTGAAAAGGCTATCTATCCTCCATTGCATCGTTTCTGCATTTTGTAAAAACTCAGTTGAACAATGGTTAATGTAAATGGGATCACTTAATTGTATACCTGAAAAATGTTGACTTGACAAATGTTGTGCTATATTTACACAATAATAAAAAAAGTCAGTTAAGCATATTTATTTGGACCTATTTCTGGGTCCTCTACTTTGTCCCATTAGTGAATGTGTCTTTCCTCCACCAATGCCACACAGTGCTTCTGACACTGTCAACTTGCATATTAACGATTTCAACCCATTCCACCCTTGTGAAGATTGTTTCAGCTATTCTAGGGCCTCGTGCGTTCCCGTATGGATTTAGCGTCTACAAGAAACCTTGTTGGGCTTTTCACAGGAGTTGCATTAAGAGTAGAGATCAGTTTGGAGACATGACATCTTCCCTCAGTCAAGGTACCTCTTCTCTCCGTCCGTGAACATCAGGATGTGTCTTCATTGATTTATTTGATGAGCATTTACAGATTTTTTTACCATACACATTCTATATGTGTCTTGTTAACATTTTATTTGGAGTTGTTATAAATGGTATCGGGTTTTTAATTTCAGTGTCAATGTGTTCATGGAAAGATGATTCGTTTTTGTGTGTTGATCCTGTATCCTGTTAAACTCAATTATTATTCAATGTCTCTGGCCTTCTGTAATTGGGCCAAGAAATCTTAGGAAAGTCCGAAAGGGAAGCACGAGGAAAGTAGATACAGGGCTGGGATGGCTCAGGTAGCAGCAGCAGTGCAGTCCAACCAGGAGACTCCCGGGAGCCTGGCTGAGCACCAGCTGGCTGAGCACCAGCTTTATGTCTGCAGTATTCCAGGCTCACCCCTCCCCACCTGTTGGATCTCACCAGCTGTTGGTCCCTGGGAACTACAATGACCCCTGTAAGTTGAGTAGAACGTACTCTATAGGGTTTTCAAGGACGTGACTTTTTGGAAGCAGCCACATAATGACTGTCTTCCGAGGTTCCTCTAAGTCAGCAGTTCTCAACCTGTGGGTCGAGACCCCTGTTGGGGGGTGTGTGTCGAACGACCCTTTCACAGGGGTCGCCTTAGACCATCAGTAAACACATAAATATGTCACAATATATACTGTATATACTCGAGTCTAAGCCAACCAGAATATCAGCAAAGGCATCTAAGTTTACCACAAAAACTGCATTAAAAAATGTGCTGGAAAAACTCGGCTTATACACCAGTATATCCGTTAATTACATATTATTCTGTGATTAATCACTATGCTTTAATGTTTAATTATGTTCAATTTGGAACAATGAAAATACATCTTGCATATCGGATATTTACATTATGATTCATAGCAGTGGCAAAATGACAGTGATGAAGTAGCAATGAAAATAGTTTTATGGTTGGGCGTCACCACAACATGAGAAACTGTATTCAAGGGTCACAGCATGAGAAAGATTGACAACCACTGCTCTAGGTAGACTCAAACCATCAACCTTTCAGTCAGTAATTGACCGCTGACCCATTTGTCTCACTCAGGGACCATTTGAGCTTCTGTGCCCATGAGGCACTAAGTCTGGTCTCTGTCTTGGGCCATGTCCAGAAGGGATACTTGTCGTTTTAGCCCCATGCACATTGCTCCCTGCCTTCTCAGCTGTACTCGACTTACCTGGCCACTGATGTCTTCTCGTCGGAGTAGCCGAATGGCCAGGCGTAGCTGTCCCACCACTGCCCGCTCAACAAGGAAGCAGAAATCCTGTGCCTGGACACACAGGTGGTACAGATGGTCTCGGACAGTCTGCCACACACAACCCACACGGTCCCTGTAAGGAACACTAATGATGAGGACACCAGGCAGGGAGGCCCCCTTCTGATCGAGGCTTGGCCTTTTAGGGAACACTGGCATTAGACCCTAAGCTGATGGGTATAATGAGCAAGCTTCTTTCCTCTGTCTACAGCCTAACGCATTTCTTGCCTCAGAGCTTACTCAGCAAGATGGTTCCCGGCTCCTGTCCCTTTGGCATAAGTCAGTATGGGGCCTGCCAAAGCACTGCCCTCACCGGCCGTCTCCTACCTGTTCTCCAGCACAATCCTCAGCAGCATCTCCAGGCAGAAAGCAGCATCCTCCTCATCATATGTCTCTTCATCTGGTGTCACTGAGACTAGAGCCTACAGGGGAACAGGAGCAGGAAGGTGGCATGGAAAGGCCAGGCACTGGCCCCACACTGCCAAGAAGTCGGCAAATACTGCTGGCTCCCTTCACCCCAAGCCCAGCCTGCCCCTCTACTGCTCCTTGCTCTGCATGCCGTACCTTCATGAGCTCCTGCAGTGACTCCAGCTGGAGGAACTTACTTTCTGTGATCATCTTTTCTGGATCACATTGCTAGAGAAGGCATGAGAGAGGGGGTCAGAGAGGTAGACTGAAGGTACAGAGCTTCCACAAGAGAAGACAGAAGCCAAGCCCTGGATGATTCGATGCCGCAGTGTCCGAGTAGGGAAAATGAACAATGAACAAAACAGACACACACACACACACAGACAATACAGGACTGCAGTACAAAAAAGACACAGAGACGGTACAAAACTGTAGCCCTGACGGACCACAGAGCTTTACTTTTATCTACTAAGTCCTGGCAGTGTTCCCAGATAAATTCGCTATTCCCACACTTGAATTTCTCCTAGCCTTGACAGAGTTCCGTATCTCAGCGTGTACTGCTCTTGTTTACTGCTCCCAGGCAACAGTGTATGAAGCTGTTCCCCAAATTCCTTACTGTTTGTAGTAAGGAAGCAGTTTATGAGAACCAGCTAGGACAGATGTTTGCATACTGTCCTAAACAGATACATGACATGAGACATGGCCCTCTTTACATGGCTCCTTCACAGTGTCAGTCCAGTAAGGAGGGGTCTAGGCTTACTCATGGAAAGGGGCAGAGCAGGCAGTTACCTTGATACAGTCTAAGGCCACTCTCTTGGCCTCTTGGTTCTCAGTGGATGGGCCTCGCATGCTAGACTGCTCAGGACCGCTCAGTGTCAGCCAGCTCACAAAGCTCAGCACTGTTGACTCTCCTCTGTAACGGAAGAGAACAAGCACTTGTAAGCCTTTGAATCATAACCTTCCTTCCCCAATGTCTCTAAGGCTTTGACCCGTCCTCACCGGTTTGATGGTGTCTCTTCCCGCTGCAGAGCAATCTTGCCATTGGGATCCACGAAGTCTTCTACCTGGACAAATAGGATCAACTTTGATTTCATTCCACAAGGCCTTTGCATTTACTGCCCATCCTCCACGCATGCTACATTATTTGGCTTCCTCCAATTGGTGACTGGCAATAGCTCCTGCCAGCCTTCGTTTACAGCTACCCCGACACCCCCCACCCCCACCTGTGGCCTTCCATTTGAAGAGTTCTGGTGAACCTCAGCAGACATTCGGGCCAGCGCTACTCTCGACCAGTTCTGCATACAGACACCGTACAGCCTTGGGGCTCTTGTCTTCATGCTGCTGACAATTCTCCTACAAAGAGTTACCTCCACCATAGCTTTGGGCAGCAGTTGTGCTCGGAACAGCTGCAGCATGGCCTCCATGATATTCTTCCAGCCCTCCCGGAGGATGTTGCCATGACAATGGGCCAAATGGAAAACCATCTTGGCTGCAATGTGGGCTTTGGGATTGCTTCCAAACACACTGGGCAGGTTCTCAATAGACTGGAAAAGAGGGTAAGAAGAGACTTAAGGCCTGGCTGATGTCTGGAAGCAGGGCTTAGCCTCTGGTTCTGAGAGTCCATAAGCTGGCTCTGCTTCGAGCTCCCGGAATGCTGGACAGCGCACTATCCTGGTCAAAGCCTTCCCCACTCTGGCACCGCTTCTCCCTTTTCATGTCATATGGTGGCACTATTCTCACCCCAGCGCATAGAAGACAGAAATGACCCAAGCTCTGCCAGGGGAAGATGGGCCAGGGGAAGATGCTGAAGGACAGCAGCACCATAGAGAAGGGCAGACAGACGGCTACAAGACAGGTCCTCCTTTGGAAGGCCAAACAAATACCCAGTTCTTGCCCATGCTCACCTCACTGCTGAGAGCTGTGAATTTGCATAGAGAGATGATGAGATTGTCAAACACATCGCTGAGGCCATAGTGGGCGGAGATCATGGCGCATTTCCTGTAACGTGACCCCATCCCAGAAACCGTGTTAGTGAAAGGCTACCATGTCCTTCCAAGTCCCAGCAGATTTGCTTAGGTCTCCTCTCCAGTCATTCCCAGGGAGAAATCTTGGACCCTTAACTCTGTTGCAGACTGAGATTTCCCAGTCTCCGCCCAGCCTTCCTCCAAAAACTCAGGAGGAACCTCATTCAAGGAGAATTATCATGGGAGTCAGAGAAGTCTTAGAGATAACTATATTTTCCCAGAGCTAAGAAGAGGTTGAGACCAATGCCACAGCTGGGTTACCTGAAGCCTGAGATGGATTTCTGGATGATTGTCTCCTCCAGGCTTTTGTCGAAGACGTAAGAAAGAGCAGCAATGGTGGGGCCCCAGGTCATGGTGAAGAGGTCAAGGTCGTAGCTGCCAGCAGGCACACGCAGGAATATGCCCTCAGGGGTGGCACCTCGGTGGAGCAGCACGTTCCACACATAGTTCTCCCGCACCAAACCTGTCTGTTCCTCAGGCATTACAATTTCCTCATTCCTGTCACAAAGCAAGAGAAGGAGTTCTAATCCAGCCGAGTTTCACCCAGCAAATACTGACCCTCTCTCCATCAAAAACTTCAGCTCATTGGTCTGCCTTCCACCCACCAGGGGGACCAGGGGGAAAGAAGGGCGGTGTCCCCTCATCCCCCAACAGTCTCAACGCCCTGTCTATAAGTGAGGCCCTTCAGTTCTGCAGTAAGATCTCATACTCTTTCTGGGAAAGAGACGATGAGCAATACTATTTTTTCCATTGTGTAGTAAAGACCTAAGTGTCCTGTCTCTGATCTCTGATTCAAGCCTGACTCTCCAGTGCACATCTAGTAGCCCCCAAATGCATCTTATGAACCAAACAGGCACATACAACTTGTCTGGATTTGAGTCAGGACATACCATGTAAGGGGCAGTTTTGATTCTGGCTTAGAGTACTGAAGTCTTAATATTGGCTATATATGTTGCCTTGTAAACCCCAATAAAATGATTTAAAAAAAATTATTTTTGCTTAATAAGAAAAAAAAAGGACCAAAGCTAAAGAAATTAAGGCAGATGAGAGCTCCCAGAGTCTAATATGACCGACACTGAGAACCAGAAAAGGAGGCAACATGTTTCTCTCTAACGGAGAGGCTACACCCTCTCTGTACATACTCACTTGATGGCATGGTACATGTCCTCCAGGATGTCTTGCTCAAAGTCCTTGCCTCCGTTCACACCTTTTAGGTTTTTTCGAAACTCCTAGAGATAGGCCAGTGAGCTTTCCCCTTGTCAGTGCTGAAGCCCCACCCAAACAACTCCGGGTTCTGTGGTAAACAGGGCTCAGGAAAGAGTAAGCAAGAGTCCAGAATGCTCCCTACCCACCAGCTTCTCTTCTGGATTGGCCATCCCTTCAATTCCCTCGGACAAAGCTCTGACCTCTGTGCCCATCAGAAACCCACGTCCTTCCCACGACCTCTACAGCTGTGTTGGATCTTCTCCAACCTGGCTAGAATCCAATCTTACCTCCAGGGTCATGGGTGCATTTTGTTTGCGAACGTTGTGGTTGTGTTGGTCCGTATTAAGCATGATGACAGCATAGGCCAGGGCAAAGCAGGCATCGCTATTGGCAAATGGGGAGCCATTACAATTCTGAAAAAGCAAAGAGCCCACCTGTGTCAATGTTCTTGTCTGGCCACTTAAACCTTCACTACCAACCCAGTCAGTGCCGGTACAGAGAAGTACCACCCAGGCCAATCTCTTGCCAACTCCTTAGCAGAAGCTGATCTCTCCATGGAAAGCTCACAGATGTTGCTCTTAGATTCTTAGGAGACAGCAGTGAAGTCCTTTAGTTAAGGCCACAGAAGCCCTCGATCAAACTGAGCTGGGATCCTGAGCTCAAACTCACCCTCCAATGCTCCGTGAATGCTTCTAGCAGCCGCTGGATGACTGGCGCTTCCCCAGGCAGGCGGAAGGCTTCCAGGTACAGGCGGAGAGCTTCATCCAGCCTCAGACCCTGAAAGCTGAAGGTGCTATAGGAAAAGGAGAAAGGACACAAAGGACGATGTACAGGTTGTAAATGCTCAAGTGCTCTTTCTATTAGCCACAGTCTATCCACACTGTTTCTTCCAGGGCTCTGGGAAAGGGGAGGTAGCTCCCAGTCATCCCTAATATAGAGCAGAACACTGGAAATCCTTAACCTTAGGAGGTTCCTGTCTGGTAACTTTACCCCCACCTACCCCTTCCCCCACGACTCATCCTCTGTGCTTAGACACGTTGATCCAGCCCTTTGTAATATCCTCTATGTGGAATGGAAAGGCTCTCCAAACTGAGTCATGAATCCCTTTCAGGTCCAACAGCTACAAGTGCTGGAAACACGTGGCCCGGGTCACCAGCAAAAACTGCACAACACTGCTTGGGAGGAAGGCAACCCAATCTAGAAAAATTACCAAGCTATGTCGCACACCGCTCACAGCTTCCTCACCTCACAAAACTCTCCAACAGGTCAATGTTTTTCCGGTCACTCACAAACTCCCCAATCATTTTCTTATCCAGGCGAGGGTTTTCTCGGAGCCACTGGGCTACTTCTGTGTTGTCCATTGGGATGGTGAGGAGGCCTTTCTCCTGCAGAAACTGGATTCCTTTCCTTGGCTTCTGGTTGAACTGCTCGGTGCCAGTGATCAGCAGCTAGCAGACAGACATGCAGAGGTGTTCCTGAGCCACCCACACAAGGCCAGGCTGGTCAGCTAAGGGACTCTGATGATGTGGTCCCCTCTGTGACTCCAGAATTAAGGCCAGATGATATTGGCCTCTCACTTTCCCCAACTTTCAGGTCTAATTCAGACGGGCTAAGGAGCTCCTTTTCTGAGTGCTTAAGAGTCACGGGCCAGCTCCCTCTCCTCCTCCCACTTGGGGCTCAGAACAAAAGAAAGACTAGAAAAGATTTCCATCTTCTCTTCAGTGTTATATCCATCCCTGAGCTTATTTACAGCCAGCGTCTTGTATGGGGCGTAGGTTGGATTCCCCCTTTATTTTGGTTGTCTAGCTCCTGTGGTTCTGGGGTTTGAACGATGATGGTAACTCCACTTTCTGCCTGTCCACCCATATTCCTGTAAGCGGGGCACAATTAAAATCATTTAGGGACTAGACTGGCAATAAAAGGAATAAATGGTTAGACAGAAGCTTTATTTTTAGTGTGTGTGTGCCCGCGCTCACATTCATGCATGCATACATGAAGGACAAGCACAGTTATTTGAACTTTACTAATTTAGGAGAATAAATATAAATTTCCTCTAATTGTTCATTACCACTCTAGAGGTAGAATGACTGTGACCTACATGACATTAGCTCCTTGGGCTTTGTCACCCTCATTAACAGCGGCCTCTCAACTAATGCAACACTTGCCCCAGGGCATATAATAAAACATGCTGAACCACATGGCTTCGGAGTAAGGGGAGCGTTTCAAAGGAGATGAGGGGTGGCTGAACTCTCAATTAGCTCAGAGACTGACAAAGCAGCACTGAGCTGCCAGACTTTCTCTCATGCTCTGGGATGAACCCCACAAAGGACATCAGACAGAGGTGAGTGGAGGCTGAACTTGGGGTCTATCTGTATGTACCTTCTTTTTGTTTTTTATTTCAACCAGTTCCCGTGGATCAGGCAGGAAGCTGGAAAATCGAGGTGGCTTCCGGGTAAACTTTTGGTCAGCTAGGAATAGAAGAAAGAAAGTGAAAATCCTGTGAGACCTCTTTTACCAGGAAAATGACTTTGGGAAGGTCAGTGGTCTATGGTCCAGTGAGGAAGAAGATGGCTCAGAAATCCCCTTCTCTTTATCAGTCTCCACTGCTCTTGAAACCTAGCTTCTGGGGCTCCAGATATTTTCTCTCCCCTCTCTGGGGCTGAGCACATGGTGAGCAGCCACGGCTCCAAGAGGCCAATGTCCTAGGGCCTTTCTCTGCCCACTTCTTGCCACTCGCCACCAGGACCTCCAAATGGAAGAGGTGTGGAGTTATGGACACTCAGTACCCACCCCCAGAATCACCAGCTTCCTCCAGATCACTGCATCCTGGCTTCCCATGTTCTGCTGGCAGCTGCCCTCCACCTGGCAGAAGTAGGCCTGGGATGTCGGGGGCCATGCCTATGGATTTCCTGTTGCCGGCTGCTCTCTCAGCTGGTGAAAGAGAAGATGAGGTGTGAAGACTATGGGATAGGAAGTCAAGCAGAGCTTCTGGAGAGGCTGACTCTCAAGCCAGAGAGACCACCATGCTCGCACGGAAGGAGTTGGTCCTACTGAGGGCAAACCCAGGTCAAAACAAAGGGGTTCGCAGTCCGGCTCTACCGAATGTTCCATTCCACAATGAAGAGGAGGCTAGCCTATAGTTGAGACTCTGCCACCTCGGCCTCAAGATGAAGACAGAGATGAATTAGAGGGAGAGGTGGTCTAGGAGAAGGTTGGGACAGAGTCCTCTGCCTCTATCCTTTACTCTCCCTCTGTTAAGAGACAATAATTCTTCCAAGAGCTGAAGGTGGGAGGAGGAGAAAGAGCAAAGTTCATGAATTCTGCTCATCTGCCTCCCTGCCTGTGACTCAAACCACCAAATCCTGGAAACCCAGAATAGGGGCTACCACCTAAGGAGGAGAGATGTTAAGGGCAGGAGCTAGGATTCAGGGAGTAGACAGAGGGTATGCACAGAACTCTGGAATCCTCAAAGAAAGAAATGCTGCTCACCATTACTGGTTTCTCGGGTACCATCTACTGCTTCATAGCTGGGTCTGGCTGCCTCTTTTTTCTCCTGTTGAGTGAGGTTGTTGAGGCCTTTGACCTGGCAGTGGGCCTCAGTGCTTTCAATCACTGTCAACAGTGCATCAAGAGACAGCAGATGTGTTGTATAGAGCTGACCAGAGACAGGGAAGGCATTCTGGAAAGTAAACATGTTCAGGAGGCTTGAGGTTAGAGTACTTTATATTTTAACGAATCCTTTCCCAAAATTCTTGATACCATAGCTTCTATATTGTCCTAAGAAAATGCCTCTCTTTTTCCCATTCCCCAAATCACAAGTGTTTCCTTAACAGTCCCCTTTTCCAGAGGCCTGGCACAGTGATCAGCACCTTGGACAGCAACTTGGTGAGGTCCTCAAACAGGTTGGAACAGTAGTAGTCACAATCATAGTTGATGTAGAGCTCGGTGACAAAGCTAGGGATGCGCCAGAGCTGTACAATGGCCTCCAGTGCCATCTCCTTCATCTCATAAGGCATCTTGGGGTTCTCCACAGTGATGATTTCCATGAGCTTTCTGATGTACATCTGGCATCAGCAACCCAGCAGTTGCCATTTGGGCAGGTTAAGGGCATTCGGGAAAGGAAGAGACAAAATTGGATGGGAAGAACATTAAGTAGAGGAAACAGAAGCACAGACGGGAGGCCAGCATGACGAGACACTTAAAGTATTCCATTTCTGCAATACATCTTTTGTGGTCTCCACGCTGGGAAATAAAAGTCTGGCTTTGTCTCATGACTGATCTGAAACAAGTTGCCTGCTGCCCCTGGGTGCCCTCTGTGCTAGGCTGATCGGGTCTGTTCCTGCAGTGGCAGAGCTGGTTTGACTTCCCTGCCGGTGTTGCAAGGAAGAACTGTTCTCACGCATCATGAAACTACTTGCCAATCCTGGTATTTAGGTTCTCCCACTTCGTAACCAGCTCGCTTTCCCGGGCTTTCTTTGGACTTCTACCTTACTGAGACCAGAAGAAGAACCAAACCATGGGGGTTAAAATACTTTCCTACAGGAAGTCTCAAGTCCACCACAGCGACCTCAAAATGCCGCGTGTCTCCACAATTTTCCTTTCTTCAAGGTCAGGAGACTCACCTCCAACTGGAACTTGAGGTGTTCCCGCATGCTCTCAAACAGCAGGAAGCATACTCGCAGGGAAGCAGCATAGAGGTTCAGTCGTTCCACACTGAGCAGCTGGAGAGTAGAACAGGGTGGGCCATGAGGTTTCTGAACCTGCCATGGCTCAACTCTCTACCGGCAAGAGGCAGGAAAACCAGTGGTGAGGTTGCCACTGAGGTCCTGTGCTCTCAGGAGACCAACTATTCCTGTTTCCCTCTGAGAGCCAGAGCCCCTGGGGAGCTACGAGAGCCCCTTTCCTAGGACGACTGGCCAGTCGCAAGGGAAGGGTTATCCTGGGCTCTCTGCTTTTCTTACAAATTGGTCAAGCCACCTGGTGCGCTCTCGGCCCCAGAGACCTTGGAAAGTAGCTGGCGGTCTTGGAGCCCCTCCAGCAAGTCAGTTTTACCTGGAATAAGTGGCGGCACATCTCATCCTTGATGAGGCCCAGGAGGGTCTGGCACTGGGCTATTGGAGCTGATTCAAGAGCCACTGTCAACAAATGTAGCCCCATGTGGATCATAACCTCCGAGTTGTGACGGTCATGTGGGCTGGTGAGGGAGATGAGGAAACGGAAGAGCTCTCGGATACAGGGCAGCCCATAGGGTACCAAAGCTGTACCTGAGAAAGCCAGGAGAGAAGGGAGACTACTAAGAAACCATCAGCCTAATGATGTGGCCCACGTGGCCAAGCATTATGTGAAGCAGTTTCAGGTAAGTGATTTTCTTCAAGGAAGAAACGTTGTTTTCTGGGAAAGTAGAGAAACTCATCTTACTGTAGGGAATCAGAGTTAAAGATGCTACCTTTCTGTTACAAACTCCAAGCTTTCTATTCTTCCCTCTCGCTTCCTACTTTCTGCCAAATTCCCTCTCAGTATGAGTTAGGAAAGGGTGCTGTCCATGTCAACAGTTCTCTGGCTTCACTCCATGTTGGCAGGAAAATGTACTAGAACTTGGACCTGCAGCTTAGTGGATGGGATGGGGAAGACCAATGGGCAGACTTCCAGAGAACACTCACCTTCTTTTTGGGAGGACTGCGTAAACCGCACTCCCCGAGGATTGACATAATCCATGTCATGGACAGAGGCAGAGTCGGAGTGGTCAGCAGGGGACGTGCACTCCTCTAGTACCTCAGGGATGGATTCCACCGATGCAGACTGGGCCTTTTCCACCTGGGCTCCTTCCTGTTATGACCAGTAGCAGAGGTTAAAGGAAGAGCGACGAGGACAGAGAAATTCAGAACTGACTCTGAAGTACTTTTCCTTTAATCTGTTTTGAATGGATTGTAGGCATAGGGCCTGCTCAGTAGGCTATGAATCAATTCTAGATGGTTGGTGGTGGTGGGGAGAGTGTATGGTGAGGGATTCAGAGCAAATCCCCTGGGGCATCACTGATTTACCAGACCCTAGAGGTGGTAGAGGCTCCCACCAGTCTGGGATTCAGATCATTACCTTTCAGAGAAAGCTACAGCCATTGGCTGGCCTTTGCCAAGTGCTACACATATGCATAACTTGAAAAATCCCTGCCCCCGCCCCCCACCCCCAACTATCTCCCACTGTGAGTTCTGCTGTGGGCTTTCCAGGCAGCATAGCTAAAAAGAACCACCCCCTGCCCTAGCCTTCCTTTGAGCCAAGCTTAGACAAGGACACAAAGGATCAAGTTAATTCCTACTGGGAAGGTTAGAGAGGGTTCTTTAGGAATCAAAGCCAAACCTGGGGATCAGGCTGTTCAGGAAGCCCTAGCTCGCCGCTCACAGGCTCTGCGGCTACACTGTAGCCTGGAGAGACAGCTTGTTCCAGGTCAGTGAGGTCCTCCTTGGAGGTGGTCTGGGAGGAGAACTCCAGGCCACTGTCTGTAGAAGGGCTGACCACTGCCGAGGCAGCTTCTGAACTTGCTGAGGAGATGGGGGTAGGAACATCAATGAAGGGCATGCCACCTGCCAAGCAAGGGAAGTGAGGCTTAAAGGAGAAGAGAAGGCAGGCACTGTGGGAAAAACGTACTCTCCCTGGGCTTCCTCCCCCCCCCCCCTACCTCCTAATCTCTGCATGAACTGATCTCTAAAGTTGTCAGAGGCCTTCTGCAAGGAGAGCACCCCATCACTGCAGAGATACTGAACAGTCTCGGTTCATCAGTCTTCAATGTCAATGTCCCCACGAGAGTAAGGAGTTTTTCTTCTATCTCCTCTACTTCAAGGACGGCACCCAGGCTACTTACCAGTGAGGTTAGAGAGGGTGGCTCCATCGGAGGCAGGCAGCTCTGAACCTGGTGCGACTTTGGTCATATGACGAGGGGGCCGGGGGGATCTCTTTTGTTTCTTCCATTTGGATGAATCACTCATGCCTCCTGCTCTCATTTTCAGCTGGAAACATCACATCTCATTAGCACTAATATCCAAACCAAGACTTTATCCCTAGAAATCTCCCTTCTCTCAGTCCTACCAGTTCCTCGAAACAGCTTGTGGCCCACAATGGTCCCCAGGTAGTAATCTAGACCAATGTTTCCCAAAGCAATACTGCCCCCTGGGGGTGCTGGATGATCCAGGGAGGCGTCGAAAGCAGACATCTACATTTCATTCAGGATTATGGGCTATAGTACAAAAGTGTTTAATTACCAGGGTAGCATTTGAATAATTTTCTTTTTTTTTTCTGAAAAGGGGGCGGTAGATCAAATAAGTTTTGGAACCTATGATAGACTATAAGATCACACCCCTAATCCTCTCACCTGGCTTCTACATGTGCCACTTTGTAAGTCGGCTTGGCAGCCTCCAACTAGAAAGTGACATTGTGTGTCTAGCTGGTCATGGAAAGGGCCAATCCTCACACTTATCACTCTGTTCACCTGGGTCCCGAGTCCTGTAGAGGAGAGTGACCTCTGGCAGAAAGGACAGGAGCAGGAACTCCTCTGCCCAGAGCCTCAGCTCTATAGGCCCAGGGACTCCTGGGTGTCCTCTGCCCCCACCCTGGAGAAGAGCCTCCTATTCCTGCTAGTTTATAATCAGTGACAAGAGCCTACACCTTCCTACCGGGCTTTTGGCTTTCCTACTGCTTCATGGGAGGAGCCTTAGTGTGGTGGGTTATGTTTGAAATCACCAGCTGTTCCTTGGGAGAAAGATGAAGCTTTCTGCTCCTGTAGAGAGTTCCAGTCTCAGAAACCCAGAGGGGCAGTTCTACTCTGCCCTACAGGGTTGCTGAGTCAGTAGCAACTGACTTGATGGGTGAGAGTTTTGTTTTGTTGTATTGCTTCATGGATGGACCGAGAGTATAGACCCTCGACCATAAACACACACCTTACGTTTTAGAATGTCTACATCAAATTGAACAAAGGCTCATTCCTTATATTCACAAAGGGGTGGCACCAATTTATTTAAAATTAAGAATGGAAGATCATGTCATACTCTCAGCTGCCCCCATTTCTGGAGAGTTCAAAAAGACCGTTGGCTTTTCTAGATTCAATTTATGCTTTCAGATGGGAAGGCCCTGATTCCTTGGACCCACTCTTGCTGTACTTCTGTTCTTTTGTGGCTCCTGTTTGGTCACAGGGATCATCTATCACTTAAGATGTAGGTTTTTCCACACATTTCCTCAACCCTAAGTTCAGGAACTTTATTTAAGACCATTTCTTTCCCCTAGTTCTGAGGCTTAGGCATCTGGGTTTTAAAATGGTCCACCACAGAGTCACACTGAACTATTTCTTGAGTGGTCAATGGACCACCAACGATTCCCCAGAAACGTGCCCCTATTTCAGCAGAAGTGGGGCCTGTATATGGAGGCTGGGAAAGCACGCCTCCCCACTGGAGCTCAGCAGGGCAAGTTTAAGGTGAAAACTATTCTGAGGGGATCAGTTAGCAAAAACCACAGAAGTGCAAGAAGCCCAAGGTCTCCGTTAAAGAAAACAAAGACTTCCTGGCTTTATTGGTAGTTGTGACTGAGCTTCAAAAAATACTAAGGTCTGGATACAGTTTTATGGGGTGCCCTTTTCTCCAGGAGCCTCCCCGATTTCGGGGACTCCAGGCAATCCTAATCCCACTGAGAAGTCAGATATTCACTGAGGTTCCTTTCCACACTAGGTTCAGCCTTTCCTCGCCATTTGCTTTTCTGTCTTTTGCTCAGCTAGCTCCAGCTTGGTGGTTTCAGTGAGCTTTCTCTGCCTCCTGGCTAGAGTCAGACAACAAGACTGCCAGTCCTCATAAATGCCTCAGCCTTCAACAAATAGAGCTGTGCTCTGTGCCTATGGGGAGGGCGGGCAGGAGATGTTCATGGAGACCAACACCCCCTTCTCTGTATAAAATTCTACTCCCAAAGGACAGCATAGCTTTTTAAAAAGTGATCGTGACAACAAGCCAGCTAGCCACTGAAGAGAGCTGTGACTCTCAAGACAAGCAAACAAACAAAACATTAATACAATCCATGCATAAAGGGCACAGGCTGAAGGACTGACTGCCTTGCTGGGTGCACATCTATACCCACAGTTTATTTGTTTGTTTAATCTTAAAAGCCCTGGATGCCTTCAACCACACCTCTAGCATGCAAACTCTTGTGACTCACCCAGACCATAATTCCTTTTCTCCCTCTTCTTTAAAGTAGACATATAGGGACTAGGGTAATCTTTACTTTGGACCCTTTTCCTACATCCCAACTTTAAAAAGATGAGACGGCACTACCAAGATGACAGGTATTCTCAGTGTCCTGGACAACCTCAGTCCCTAGCCTCTCTCCACGAATCTAGAGTTCTAAACCTTGGAGTGACGCCTTGAGTGGTAACCTAGGGGAAGAAAAAGAACTCAGCGAGCTAGACTACACTGTCCCTCTACCTCAGTCCAGGCACTGAGGTGCTTCATCTCTCTAAAGTTGCTCTGACACAGGGATAGGGGAAAAGAGGGAAAGGACGGGCTTTCTTGGATGCCTCTCATCGTTTCTCTTGGAATGGTAGATCTGAACGCTCCCCAAGAGTGACAGTAGGACTCAGGCTCTGTCTAGTCTCACTAAATAATGCATCACCAGCTCAAGGCATTCTCCTCCTGCTTCAGATGGCCCAGGAGAAATCTCAACCTTATAAAGCTACAAATACATGCAACTCCTCTTTCAAAGCCGTGCTGTGTTATAAGGGTGGGGTGGGGTAAGTTGTGCTCTGCACAGTGGAAATGGGACCCAGATGTTACCAATACAAAAGTAAACAAATACTTAAAGAAATAAAAGGAGGGGGGCAAGTAGAGGGAGAGGGAGAGAGACCTTGAGGTTCTTAAAGAGTAGTACCCTCTCTAACTGGTTCAGGGCTTTGGGCTGCTCCCCACTACTTAGCTCCAGTGTGTTGAGGAGACATGGAGAAATCTGTGAAAGACAGGCAAATGCACGATTTAAACAGAGTGAAGTAAACTCAGACACACACCAACAGGGCACAGGGCACGGGCACAGGGCAGGAGTGGGGATGGATAGCAGGGGAGAGGGGAAGGTCAGATCATGCACCAAACAGCCAAGGGTCATCTCTAGGGGCAAAACCTCTTCAATTTGCAAGCAGAATTCTCATCAGACACCTGTGAAGTTCAGGGTTTCAGTTCACAATAGAGAGAGGCCATTCTTCTCATTTGTTCCCAGCAGCTGGAAAACCTTCCAACTTGGAGTCAGGCTTGATTTGTCTCTTCAACAGAGGCTAGCTCAAGCGTGAGCCCAGACTAATCCAGCAATAGGGTGGAATTTGGGGCCTCGCCTCTCTTGGCTCCTACCAGGTGACAAGGTTGGGCCCTGAGGGGATGGCAGGACTTTTATCTGTGTTAACATACATATTCAGGTCACCCTCTTCCAGGGTCCATGGAGGACTAGCTCACCAGCTTATCTGGTGGATCAACAAAGGCCAGGAAGGAAGAGCTGGGGAAGGAAAGGCATTTGGGAAGAGAATAAACTGCTCGCTGAAGTAGTGGGAACTATCGTCTAGATTCCAAGCAGACCTGTTAAGACAAAAGCATGTCTCTGCTAAGCAAGACTATCCAGGAAAATCCCTCTAGCACTTAGGTTGGGAAGTCAAGGCTTGAATGAGAAACAGCAGACTGGCTTCCTGATCATACCTTTTTCATGTTGGTCCCCACATAATTCTTCGGTTCTTCTTTAAACTGAGGTAACCTACAAGATAGCAAATTCCAAGAAATGTCATGAGGGTTAAGGACATATTCCCCACTCTAAGCCAGCCATATTCCAGAAGTGCTCTGGGCCAGCGCATCCCTGTTTCTTACGAAAAGCTAGGGAGAGAGAGAGGCCAACTACATTCACTCTTTTCAGAGCTTCCACGAAGAGTCACAGGTATTGGGGGATTCATGACATGAACACCTTTTGAAAGTCATCAGGGCAAAGTGACTATGTGACCTGAAAGTGTGGAGGTTGTTTCGTCTTTCAAGTGACATCTTCCTGCTTGGGTTCACTTGTTAACCATTACTAGGAGCCAAGAGATGGGGAGAGGGAAGTCTATCAAATCTTTAGACGACTAGGAACAGGGTCACAAGGAGAAGGCAAAGTGAGGTTTTGAAAACAGTAAACCTGAGTCTGAAAAACAGACTCCGGGGAAAAGGGATAGACCTAGTCTATAGATACAAGCATTATCACCTACAGACCTAAAGAGCAAGAAAGAAATCCCAGGGACATGTTTTCAAGCTATTTCTTTAGCTCTCCTCAAGGCTAGTTGGGAATAGGAGCTACAAGGAGATGTGGGATATAGGAAGTAAGGCATAATATGGAAAGGCCTCTTATGCCCTAGAGCCTGAGGGCATTGCCTAAGGTTAAGCAACCATCCCAATAGGCTTGGGCTTTCAGTGCTAAAATCAGACAGTCCCAGGCAAACCAAGAATACTGGTTGTCCTGGCTTTGGTCCCTCTCAGAGAGATCAGGATGAGCTTCGGGAGCTCAGCTCCTTGGTTCCCTGTGCCCTCGAACTTGACTTCCTCCATGGGTTCTCTTTCTCGGTTGTTTCTGTGCAGACACAGATACTAGTTTAGGATGCAGAAGGAAGTCTTTCAGCCTCGATCAAATAACCTTCTGTTTCCCCGCCACCCCTGAGGCCAAGCAAGCCCCCTCCTCTTTTTCCCTTGCCCGGTAACCCTGAGCCCAGAGAGCTACCCCCATCTATAATCCCAGTGGCCTCTGATGTGGCTGTGGGCTTGGCTGGGTCCCTGAAGTGGCTATGTGGAAGCAGACAAGCTCCAGAGGCCTGGGCAGCCGGGCTGAAGCAAACAGCAGCAGGTTTACCTTGTGAAGAGCAGCTGCACCATGTCTACGAGAGTGTGCTCTGCGGATTTTCTCAATAACTCTGCACAGGCAAAAACAAATAACACAGGTGTCATTACTTGCTGTGCTATTATCAGGAGGCTTCTCAGAGCAGACTCCCCTCCAAACCTTGTTTACCAAGGATTATGTCGAACTTATTAAAACCAGCTCCAGCTCAGCCTGGCAATCATAATGCTTCTGGCCCACTAGGTGGCAGTACCGAGTCAGGAAAGAAGGCGCTGAGGCAGTTTCAGGTTGCCATCAAGCCCAAAAACCTTAAGGGAGGAAGAATGGTGCCTGGGTTGAGTCCCATCTAGAATCCATCCCACCTCCTTCCCTGGCACCATGGGTTGAGGTCTCCAGTCTAGTCTTCACAACAGTCAAGGACAAAATTCTCAACATCCATGACCCTGCCAAGTAGGTGATGCAGGAAATCATGCTCTTTGAGGCTCAGAAACAACATCCTGTGTTCACACTTATGGACACTGGTGATAGGTGTGATGGAGGTGAGGCGATGCAAGCACGTACCACTGAGCCTCATTTCAAAGCAGATCCGGAAGCAAGACTGCATAATCTCACACACAGATTCATTGGTGAGGTGGGCACCCACGGGAGTCAGTAGCAGAGTCCGCAGAACCTACCATGCAGAACGGGGAGATACCGTGGTAAATGGGTAGGTGGGTGGGTTGGGGCAAGGAAGAGGCACATGGGCGGGAGAGAGGTTCTAGGCTTTATTTTCTCTAGGCTCCCAGGGAAGCAGCAGTCAAGGTGAATGCTTCAGTTGGGCAGAGAGGTTTCCCAGGACTACCTGAGGAGCTACTTCTTTACTGTGCATGACCCTGTCATGGTTCAAAATTCCTTCCAGGCCTGTAGCCCAGGAGCTTAACAGATGGACGGAGCAAATACAGTCTTTGAGGCACAAGTGTATTAAGGGCATCCAGTATTTGATATCATTCAAGTTTTTAATTATTTTCCTTAGAAAAAGCTTTTACTTTTGAGTACCTGAGCTGCTTGTTTGGAAACAGTCGCTTGCTAAGCCCCACTGGAGTCAAACACAGCTCCGGTTGCTGGCTGACAGGGGCAAGCAGAGCTGGTGGTACCCGCTCCTGGCCATTAGCCTGACTGCTCTTTCCCTCCACTTACCTGGAGGATTTTCATCAGGACAACCTCATCGCTGGCAGGATCTGTGCCCACAAAGCGGGCATGGGTGACAGCATCTGCCATATTCTCCATGCCTTCTGCTGTGCCCTCATGAATGGGATCTGCTCCAGGGGAAAAAAAAAGATTAAGTGTGGAGAAGCGGGCGAGGGCGAGAGCGCGAGAGAGCACAAGGCATCCGCGCGAGGGACCGCTTTGCAAGCCTTTGGTTTTCATCTAATACCCTAAGCAACTTGAGAACGTTTGCCCTAAATGGGCAAAAGTTTAGTGAGCTTTTCTGCACAAAGTCCACTGTGTGGAACAGTGGATCTCCACGTAAGCAGGAGTGAGAATCATTTGGAATTTTTGTTAGATGAAAAATTGCTGAGCTTCACTTGCAGAGTTTTTGAATTAGGAGATCTGGAGAATTTGCATTTCTAAGAAGATCCTGGGTGAATGAATGTTGCTGATTGGGGGACCCCACTTTGGGAATTACTGGTGAAAAGCTACTCATTTCTTGAAGAAAAGGCCTGGAGTTATGAGTTTGGGCCCTGAGAAAACCAGAACTTTGAATGCCAAGGTTGCAGCCTTTCTTTTTGTCTTTCAACACATCTTCTCTCCCTGGTTGCTTCTGGACTTTTGTGCAAGTGAGATAGAGAAGGTAGGTAGGTAGGTGAGCCAAGGGAAAGGGCAATCACTGCTGCCAGTCCCCCCAGTGGTGCCTCAGTACAGATGCTCAGGGAGCAGTGCCTCTCTGGCTTCACTCTTTTTAAAACAATAGGACACTGAACAAGAACCCAGCTGCACTCAACTGGTGTATTAGGAGGGAAACAAAGCAAACCAAACTGGAGCTGGCTAACTGGAGAGTGGAAGAGTGTGACGAAGAAAAGGGGCAAACTGGGGGCCAGACAACGAGCACAAATGCGGGCCGGGTGTGTGTGTGTGGTGGGGTGTGTGTGTGTGTGTGTGTGTGTGTGTGTGTGCGTGTGCGCGCGCGCTCCCTTTCTGGTGCTGGATCCAAGGAGCAGCCGAAGATGCTTTCCTCAAGGCCTAAGAGGTTCCTACAGAACTCTCTGGGTTGTGGGGCTCCTGCCCCAGAATCTGCTCTGAAGGATCTTTTTCACTACTGTTCGGTCCTGAAAATGAATCAGAAGTAGGCAAAAAGACAGGGCACGATAAAGTATTAAGAGTGATAACGAACAAGTAAATGTGGTGAAGAAAGCTGATGGTGCCCGGCTATCAAAAGAGATAGTGACTGGGGTCTTAAAGGCTTGAAGATAAACAAGCGGCCATCTAGCTCAGAAGCAACAAAGTCCACATGGAAGAACACACCAGCCTGTGTGATCGAGTGGTCCCAAAGGGATCAGTTACCAGGCATCAAAGAACAAAAAATCATATCATTGACTGCACACCTCCATGATAGGATCGCTGAAGACAAATGGGTGCATAAGCAAATGTGGTGAAGAAAGCTGATGGTGCCCGGCTATCAAAAGAGATAGTGTCTGGGGTCTTAAAGGCTTGAAGGTGAACAAGCGGCCATCAAGCTCAGAAGCAAAAAAGCCCACATGGAAGAAGTACACCGGCCAGTGCGATCACGAGGTGCCCAAGGGACCAGGTATAAGGCATCATGCAAAAAAAAAAAGATATAAGTGTGTGTATGTGTATATATGTGTATATGTATATATGTATGTGTATATATGTATATATATATCATATTAAATGAAGGGGGACGTGCAGAGTGGAGACCCAAGGCCCAAGTGTCGGCCAATGGAGATCCCCTCATAGAGGGGTTTAGGAGAGGAGATGGGTTAATTAGGGTGTGAGGTAGTATCGATGAAGAACACAGCTTTCCCCCAGATCCTGGAAGCTTCCTCCCCCCAACTACCATGATCCGAATTCTACCTTGCAGGGCTGGATAGGACAGAGGCTGTACACTGGTACATATGAGGGTTGGAGGTACAGGGAATCCAGGGTGGATGATACCTTCAGGACCAAGGGTGTGAGGGACGATGCTGGGAGAGTGGAGGGTGAGTGGGTTGGAAAGGGGGAACTGATTACAAGGATCCACATGTGACCTCTTCCCTGGGAGAGGGACAGCAGAGAAGGGGGGAAGGGAGACTCCGGATAGGGCAAGATATGACAAAATAACGAGGTATAAATTACCAAGGGCATATGAGGGAGGGGGGAGTGGGGAGGGAGGGGGGGGGGAAAGAGGACCTGATGCAAGGGGCTTAAGTGGAGAGCAAATGCCTTGAGAATGATTGGGGCAGGGAATGTATGGATGTGCTTTATACAATCGATGTATGTATATGTATGGATTGTGGTAAGAGTTGTTTGAGTCCCTAATAAAATGTAAAAGAAGAAAAGAGAAAAAAATGATTGGGGCAAAGACTGTACAGATGTGCTTTATACAATTGATGTATGTATATGTATGAACTGTGAAAAGAATTGTATCAGCCCCAATAAATTGTTTTAAAAAAAAAAAAGAGTGATAACGTTGCTCCAAAGGTGGCATGATGCAGGACAGAAGCCCCTTTCAGGCTGAAGGGATAGGAGGTAGAAGAAACTCTTACCACTTTCTTCCTTGGCACTGGAAATTAATGGAGTTTCTGAGCCCAAAGCTCAAGGGATGATCAATAAACCAGAGCGTGGCATGCACAACAATGAGCCACAAATGTTGTGTTAGTCGTGAGTGGTTTTCATTTTTCTCTCTGTCATGACAACTTGTCAAATACTGTATCACTCATGGCAGTCTTCCCTCCACTCAGTACCAGGAGTGGCTACTCTTGAGGTCACGAAGGAGTCAGTCAATTTCTCGATGACTGATTAGAGTAAAATAGTGTGACTCAGCTTTTGCATCATCCCAATTTTCTGTGTTTTTTTCCAGTTAACACAGAAAATTCTATACTCTTAAGGCCTTTGCCTGAGTTCTTTCTCATAGCTCTGCCCCTACTCAAGACTCTAGGGCCCTTCCACAGGATCCTGGTTCTTTTCAGAAGGAACTGGCAGTCTCATTCCTATCGTACAGTGCTTCTGGGGGGGTCAACTTCTGCCTCTCTCTTGTAAAACTGCTGTATGCTCTAACTCAGTGGTTCTCAACCTTCCTCATGCTGCAACCCTTTCATACAGTTCTTCATGTTGTGGTGACCCCCCAACCATAAAATGATTTTCGTTGCTACTTCATAGCTGTAATTTTGCTACTGTTATGAATCGGGTGACCCTTGTGAAAAGGTTGTTCAATCCCTTTGTCTCCAAAGGGGGTTGCGACCACAGGTTAAGAATCACTGGCCTAACTGATCTCTTCAGAGCGGTGTATACTGTGAACTTGAGGTAGCAAGCGTAATTTTCTAAAAAGGCATGTCACAATCATAACAGGCAGAGCCTGCCAGAAGGCTGGCAATCAGGAGCACAAATCTTGGTCCAGAAGCTGGATGGGGCCAAACAAAAGGTAGGACTTAAAATGATCCCAGAAGCCTTGGGTCACAGAACGGGAAGGTGGGGAGGAGGGTGTTTGTTCTGAAAAGTATAGCCTCAACAAAGGAGTGTTTGGTTTGGGCCCACTTAGCATTTCTGGTTTCCCCAAGATCTCTTCCTCAAAATGTCTCCTCTCCAGGTCACTCTGGAACAGACTGCATAGGAATCTGCTGGTCTTCTCTCCTCTGCCTTTGGGCTTTCATACACTCCTTCCTGCCCCTTCTCATGCCCACTGCAATCACCACCTCCAGCATTCTCCTTTCTCCCCACAGGAAACCACAAGACCAGCTGGCCTGAGGTCTCCAATAACTAGCCTGTCTGCCAAGTCCCCAGAAGGGACAGGAACAGGGGAGCAGAGAGAAAGGGCACCTAGTGGGCAGATGCTGGAGGCTGTGAAGAGAGATGACCTGCAGGTGGTGCTCAGGGCAAGGCTGGGACTAGCTGGGTCTGATTTTGCTTAGGAAACGTGTGAAGCTGGAAGGTGGGTGCCTGGAGAGACTGACACATCTATTTGTAACCTAGCTGACACCCAGGATTCCTGCTCAAGAAACTGAATGTTTCAGCTATGTAAAGCTGACTTTCTAGAAAAGATTAAACATTTTTCTTGCTTTGAACTTATGCCCATTTCTCTCTCTGGGTAGTTACAGCCTGAGCTTCATCATGTTTTGTTCCCCGACTTAGAAACAAAGACAGCTAGCTGCCTGTTGTCTATTTCTTCGCTCCTGCACATGGGCTGGCAATAAGGCAAAAAGAACCCGGGAGCCTAATGATGAGACCAACTGAAAAGGAATCCAAAAGAGACACCATACACAAAATCAGAGGGAAGTAACATACGAGGTACAGTATTTGGGCTACTTTGAGAGAGAATATTTGTTAATACTAACTCAAACTAAAAGTTGATAGAGCTCCTATAAACTGCTAAGAAAAACAAAAACAGCTCCATTTAAAAAAATGGGCAGAGGAGAGAAAACTCAAATGTCAAATGTTTGGGGAAATAAAAACAATATGCCAGTTTTTACACACCAAATTGGCATAAATAAAGAACAATGGTGGTATTCAATGCTGGTGCTTGGTGGAGAAAGGCACTTTCTCACACACTGTCAGTGTGAGGGTCAAATGGTGTAACCTTTTGGGAAGACAACCTGGTAGGACCTATGAACATGTAACATGCATGTAGCATTCAATCCAGAAACCCCAAGGATGGGAATCTGTTGTACAAAGTGAAAATGAGTAAATAAGGACACATGAACAAGGATGCTTATTTTAGCATTATTTAAAACAGCTCCCAATTGGGGCTATGATTGAATATTATATCTGTACTATGGGAATTATACTTAAAAGAATAAGTCAGATGGATAATTATATCAGGTACATCTAAGTTACTACTATCAGTGAAAAATGCATGGCGTACAATTCTATTTCTAATGTCTTTTTAAAAGAAAGGGTATACTTGCATATATTTATATATGAAAGGACTTGTGGAAAAACTCTGTTCACTTTCAATTCCATTTTCCCATAACTTTGTGAAGCCCCTCTGTCACATCAGGGTGTTAACACTATCTCAGGTAGAGGGAGAAACACTCAGAAATATAGAGGAGAGACTATTAACTTTTATTTTAGACATTTCCTTATTTTGTCTGCTTCCAATAAGCATGCATTATATTTTTAAAATATCTTTTAAAATGAAGCCAATATAAATAGTGACCGGGGTCTCAAAAGCTCATGAACAGCCATCTTAGGTGCAACTACTGGTGTCTCCCCATTGGAGGAAAGACGATTGACGAAAATCGATAGATATATGGAAAAGATTAGTCCAAAGGACTAATGAATCATGGAAACATCAGTCTCTACAACTATGAGACCACCCAGAAGAACTGGATGTTGCCTGGCTATTACTATAAACTACTCTGAAAAGGATCACACTGGATGGGTTCTGGACAGAGTGGGAGGAAAATGTGGCCTAGAATTCATAATCATCAAAGAGAACAGGCTGTTAGAGACTGGTGGGACATCCAAAACGGAGGCCCTTAGTCATCCCCTTCAGGTCTGGAACTGAACTCAACCCCGTTTTTGAATAATCAACTTTTTAAGATCAAAAGAACTGCTTTTACTCAAGGACAAGTTCATAG
This sequence comes from Tenrec ecaudatus, assembly GCF_050624435.1. Classification (NCBI taxonomy): domain Eukaryota; kingdom Metazoa; phylum Chordata; class Mammalia; order Afrosoricida; family Tenrecidae; genus Tenrec; species Tenrec ecaudatus. Next base: position 87,047,846 of record NC_134545.1, on the reverse strand, counting down.
GATTAGTAAAGAATGAGGAATGAAAACAGGAAATGGGATTGGTGATGATACATTGAGGGAATTGCAATGGATGAATTGAAACAAAATGTGTATAAAGCATTGAATACAAAATTAATGATCTGCTCTGTAAACCTTCACTTACTTCAGAATAAAAAGTTAAAAAATAAAACCAAATCAACAAAACCTCCAAGAACCTCACACCCTGAGCTCTCCAGGGCCCCAGCCCTCCAAACCTCCAAGGGTTGGTTAGAGGAACTAGAGCAGAACCCCAGGGAAACCTCCCTCCCTTCCTTCCCGTGCAAAACAACCTTACTCAATTAGCACAGTGAGTAGTCAATAACAAACATTTCTATTCTAAAGGAAAGAGATGGCTGGAAAAAAACTTTTTTTCTTTTTTAAAAATAGTTTTATTGGCATATGCTTCACATATTATACGATTTAATTCTTCAATAATATTAAGATTTGCGCAATCGCCACCACAATCAATTTCAGAACACTTTCTTATCATATTCTTTGTTAGCTCCTCACACCCACCCTTCATCCTCTCTTGTCATGCCTATATCAAGTTAATGTCTCTATAGATCTACCTAGATTAAAAAAAATTGTTTTACTGGGGGCTCATACAACTCTTATCACAATCCACACATCCATCCATTGTGTCAAGCACATCTGTACATTTGTTGCCCTCACCATTCTCAAGCTTTCTACTTGAGCCCTTGGTATCAGCTCTTTATTTTTACCCCTCCTGGAAAAACCTTCTTAGTATCACTAGCTCACTGCCTGGGGCCTGGTCCCTCCTCACCTCCCAAAGAGGCAGGAGATGAACTGCTGTGATCACCCAAGAACAGCCTGAGCGCTTACCTATGAGGGCGTAGGACAGGAACTTGCTGACAGAGGTGAGCGCCAGTCCAGTGATGGGGCCAGTGGTATCTTCAGAGCGAATCACTTCCAGGAATGGACGAAGGAACACATTGGGCTCAATTTCTGAGAGTTCTGCAAGAAAAGAAAACAATAATGAAGAAATGTCATCTGACCGAAAAAAACCAATCCCCAAACCAAAAACTGAATCCTAGAAAAAGGCCCTGCTTTTTTGAGCCATGAGGCTAGAAGCCTTGGTCAATCTCTTTCCCTTTGGATTACCTTGAATCAACTCCTGGACACTGTCATTATTTTACATGGAAATTTTATTTGTATGCAGCTTTTAAAGACAAAGGAATTTAAAGCAAGCAAAAGATCAAACCTTCCATATAACAAAGACTAAACCCAAATTTAAAAAAAAACCAACAAACAACTCTACAACACTGTTATCAATGTTTTAATATATTATTTAATATCACTAAATACTGTCAGTCAGTTTTCCATGTCCATTTCAGGAGGATATGCTTACACCCCTATCTTCTCCAGTGAAACGTTAAGCTGCATCTTCTGCCCTACTGGGTACCGCCAGTGTGGCCACAGAGATCGTCATGTCTTGCTGTCATGGAAGGTTACTACTCTTAGAGGAAGAACATACTTATGTAAGAGGAGGGGTGGGGAAAATCTTGAGGTTTATGGTCCCTTGTTAAAAACTGTACAGTCCTTTATCCACAAAAGGGAGTTTGTAATCTTGGAAGGTCCTAATCATTTTCCCGTTCCACTTCCTGCCTAGAGCAAGCACAGAGTTACTTGCCCTGAGGAAAAGAGGTATTTCATCCCTATTTTTTAATTTTTACTCTTAAGGTATCATTGTTGATACCTTATTGTTTTTTTTAATCTTTTTATTGGGGCTCATAAGGCTCTTATCACAATCTGTACATACATCAATTGAGCAAAGCACCCTTATACATTCGTTGCACTCGTCACTCTCATAATTCACCTTCCAATTGGGTTCCTGGAATCAGCTCGGTTTCCCTTTTTTTTCCCCCATCCCCCTCCCTCCCCGATCCCACCCCTGGTCCCTTGATAGTTTATAAATAATTATTATATCTTATCTTATTCATCCCTATTTTACAGATGAAGAAAATGAAGTCAGATAAGATACATGACTGGTTAAGAAGAGGCAAGAGCTTCCCAGACTTTATGATTCTAAAACTTGTAAAACCTCTACATCTCTTTTACCTAATTGCCAACACACACAGCTGAACTTCACTCCAGGTCTATGAATCCTAGAACAGAGATGAATGTGTTTCTAGATTCTGCTGTGTATTCTTTGTCAGAGACCCAACTCCTAGCCAACCCAAACCCACTGCCATGGAGTCCATTCCCATTAACAGCGACTCTAAGGAACAGAGCGAACTTGCCTCTCCTACAGGGTTTCCAAGGCTATCCGAGTTTATGACTGCACAGTTTTCTTCTGCAGAGCAGCTAGTGGGGTCAAACTCTCAATCCTTTGGTTAGTAGCCAAGTGCTTTAGCCATTGGGCCACCAGGGCTCCCCCATATCCTTAAGTATGGTTCTACTGCCACTGAGTCGATTCTGACTCATAGCAACCTTAGAGACAGAGTAGAACTGCTCCTGTGGGATTCTGAGACTGTTAACTCTTTATAGGAGTAGAAGGCCTTGACTTTATGCTGAGGAATAGCTGGTGCTTTTGAACTGCTGACACAGCTCCCTCAGAGGCTCCCAAAGTAGTCCAGAAAGGATTATGCTCTGATCAAGCTACTCCCCCTTTATAAACAAAAGGAAGCAGGGTTTCCAAAGCATGTTCATTTTCATGCAAATTCAGGGAGCTGCCTACTCAATTCTTACCACCTCCCTCTCAGGGTAAACATTCCCTGGGCCGGCTGCTCATCAGATTAATGCTTTAATTAATTGGCAGATTGGGTAGCATTTTCCAAGCTTGTCTATATTGTGATCACATCAGCTGTATAAAACCTGCTTCTCATCCCCCAGCGACTCCCACCTAGAGATGTACAATTTGCAGGAAAAAACCTTTGTATGTATATGGGGGATAACGGGGAAGATGGAGGTTGAGATATATGGAAGAGAAAGGTTTAATGAAAACAGAATGTATACAATACTTAATGTAAAGTTATACAGTCTTGCTGCTTGCTTTAAGAACAACAAAATTATGTGTCATTTTATAAAATGATCATGTTTAAAATATTTTATGATATAAAATCTAGGTGGCAAACAAAAATCATTGTTTTGGGGTAGGACGAGGAATTGATTTTCTGAGTTTTCACTGAGTCCCCACAACTATACTTGCTTCCTCTCTTCCTTCATGGTGAAAGGGTGTAATTGCAACCAGGGTCAACATCACCTCTCCCTTTTTTAAACCAACAATGACTGCTACCAAAAATGTAAGTGGTTCAAACCGCTTTGCAGGAGAAAGTTGAGGCTGTCTATTCTCAGAGAGACTTACAGGGCTCCTATGAATTAGAAATGACTCGATGGCAGTGAGTTGATGATCTATGGAAACTGGAAGGGATGGAATCATGGTACATAAAGCTAACTTTCCCAAGAGTTTGGTCTAGGCAAAAGCGGAGCTTGCTTTCTAGGCTCAGCTGCTGGTTTTCAGGAACATCAGAGGCACTCGAACCAAACAATCATGGGTTGGGGTTGGAGTGCTCCTAGAAGGGCATCACTAACAAGGCCATTTCTGATATGAGGTCTCTGTCTCTGTGAACTAGGCCTGGTGGCTCTGTAGATTAGGTGTAGGGCTGCTCACCACAAGGGCAGCAGTTCAAACCCACCAGCCACTCCTCAGGGGACAGATACAGCTGTGTGTGGTTGGTGTTAGGTGAGCACCACAGGGATTCACGGATCACACTTTGAGGCGACATTTTCCTAGACAACCCACTGCCACAAGTCAGTTCCTTCTCAGAACAACCCTAAAGGTCAGAGTAGAGCTGCTCCATAGGATCTCTGAGGCTATAACTCTTTATGGAAAAATACTGCCTTATTTTCTCTAGTAGAGAGGCTGGTGGGTTTGAACCGCTGACTTTTCTGGTCAGTAACCCAACACTTTATCCGCTGCACCACAAGGGCTCCATTTTTAAGGCAGTCCTCTAGAAAAAGAAGTCCTAATTATTAACCAACCGTCTAGAAAAGTCTCTATGTCCTGGAATATTATAGTTAATGCAATCCCTAAAAATAATTTACAAATGAGATAACTAAGATGTAGGGAGGTTAAGTCATTTGTATAATGCCACATAACCAGGCTGCATTGACACCAGAACTATAAGTTATGAGTACCAGGTAAAAACATGGACTTTCAAGTAAGGTTAAAAATCCCAGTTCTGTAACTTAGTAGCTGTGTGACCTGAGTTACTACATTTTCCTAAGTTTTTATCACCTGTAAAATGGACATTAGATAAGTACAATAAATTAAATTGAAAAATAAAAATTAACAGCAACTACATTTATTGTGTATGCAAATGCACAAGGGAGTTTCAGAAAATCCATGGAAAAATATAATTAGGAGATAATGGAAGCCGTTCCTATGTGCTATGGGCTGTGGGAAGCCCTTTACAAAGTCCCCTTTAACGAATGTAAACACTTGGCACAATGCATGAAATATGTGCAAAATAAGGAGCTAGTTTTTTAGCTCTGGAGTCCCAGTTCAGTCTCGTTCCTAAGATTTAAGAAAAACAATTCACTTTGATTATTTAAATTTTAGAGTTTAAAAGTTAAGGATAAATGCCAAGATAACTGGTAGTTGAAATAGATTATGCCATTTGCAATACCTCTTCATTTCTGGGGACTTTAGGTTTCTCCAAAGTATGTGAGTGTCAGAGGAAGGAACAGATTTCCTTTAGAAAATGAATGATTGAAATAACCATTATCTATTACATGAGATGATGATGATAGAAGCAACCATTTATTATTATTTTTATTCCTTATATTAATTATTTAATTTCAATGTTATTGGTTTTTAATTAATAAATATTTTTATTGGGGTTCATACAACTCTTATCACAATCCATACATACATCAATTGAGCAAAGCACCCGTATACATTGGTTGTCCTCATCATTCTCAAAATTCGCCTTCCACTTGGGTTCCTGGAATCAGCTAATTTTCCTTTTTTCCCTCCCCCTCCCTCCCTGCTCACCCCTCCCTCATGAACCCTTAATAATTTATAAATTATTATTTTATCTTATCTTACACTGCCCAGCATCTCCCCTCACCCACCTTCTTGTTGCCCATCCCCCAGAGAGGAGGTTACATGTAGATCCCTGAGATCGGTTCCCCCTTTCTACACCCACTTTCCTCCCAGTGTCGCCACTCTCACCACTGGTCCTGAGGGGTTCATCCGTCCTAGATTCCCTGTGTTTCCAGATCCCTACTTCACCGCTGTGCATCCTCTGGTCTAACCAGGTCCGCAAGGTAGAATTGGAATCATGATAATTGGGGGGGAGGAAGCGTTCAAGAACTAGAGGGAGGTTTTGAGTTTCATTGTTGCTACACTGAACCCTGAGTGACTTATCTCCTCCCCACTACCCCTCTGCAAGGGATGTGCAGCTGGGTCCCCATCACGCACTCCCCTCATTCATGGTGATGTGATCCCCCCCACCTTTGTTGTTTGAAACCTGATCCCCTCAGCCCTTCATGATCACACATGTTGGTGTGCTGCTTCCATGTGGGCTTTGTTGCTTCTGGGCTAGATGGCCGCTTGTTTACTTTCAAGACTTTAAGTCCCTAGACGCTGTATCTCTCTCAATAGCCAGGCATCATCAGCCTTCTTCACCACACTTACTTATGCACACATTCGTCTTCAGCGTTTATGTGAGGAAGGTGATCACACAATGATGGTTTTTGTTCTTTGGTGTCTGCTACCTGGTCCGTTCAACACCTTGTATTCACTTAGGCTGTGTGCTTCTTCTCTGTGGGCTTAGCTGCTTCCGAGCTAGATGGCCGCTTGTTTGCCTTCAAGCCTTTAAGACCTCAGATGCTTTATCTTTTTGATAGCCGGGCACCATCAGCTTTCTTCACCACGTTTGCTTATGCACACGTCTGTCTTCAGTGATCATGTCGGGAAGGTGGGTATCATGGAATGACCGTTTAGCTGAGCAAGGTGCTATTGTATTGAGGGAGTCTGCGTGAGGAGGCCCAATGTCCACTTGCTACCCTACTATTGAATCTATAAATATATGCACATAGGTCTATTTCCCCCAAATCATAAATATATTTATATATGTACATGTTTCTATTTAGGCTTCTATGTATGCCCTTTACTTTCCACTCCTTTCCTCTATTTCCTTACGCTTTCCTCCTGTCCCACTACCATGTTCAGCCTTCATTCTGGTTTCAGTAACTCCTCTCAGTTACCTTGCCCTTGGTCACTCCCTACCAGTCCCCCCATCCCCTCCTTGGCACTGGTTTTGAACCACTCACTTTTCCCTTGTCCCTGTGTTGGCCAACACCTCCTCCCTTCCCCTAATTCCCACACTCTGGTGTCCCTCTGGGACCGTTGGTCCCATTATTTTCTTCTCACATTGTTTTTTCCAGCCTATCTTATCTAGGTGGACCCGCATATATAGTAATATGTGCATACAAATGCAGATGGTTTTGACAGCACCCAAGTGGCACATAAGAACATGGCATCGACAGCAGCAACACCGACACGCTGACAGACAAAAATGCCACTGACATACAAAATTTTAAAGAAAAAACAAAAGTACAGCAAAAAAAAAAAATTCTGCTAGTAGTTCGAGGTCTGTTTGTTTGCCTTTAGGAGTGTTTTCCGGATGAGTCTGGTGAGATACCACGTCCTGGCCCCAAAGTCCATCCTTTATACTCCCTCGGGATCTCCTTGCTCTGCTTCCCCTGCTGCTCCATTGCACGCCCCCAGTGTTTGCCTCAGTGTGGTGGGGTCAGCTCAGTCCCACAACCCCCACTGTGTCTCAAGTGCTTATCCCGTGTAGGGCCATGGGTTGATGCAGGATGTTGCATCTCACTGTGGGGCCAGCTGTATGGTTCTCTCTGAACAACGGGCCCGTCGAGCCGGGCTATCGTCCTCTGTGCTTGGTGGGCCCAGGTGTGCTCTGCTCTGTTCTTCCTCTTTCCTTTGCTTCAGCTTCCTTCTGGGTGTGGTGTGGTAGGTCAGTTCCTTTCCCACACCAGACGATCTATTTTCATTTTGTGGTACTCCCTTCAATTGTGGGGGTCGGGCTAATTCTGGATGGGGCCCCATTTATTATTTTGCACAATTCTGTGTGCTAATCACTATACATACCTTCTCTCCTCATGATTAAGATCATACAACTCGCAAATGGTGGAAGACAAATTCAAGTCCATCTGACTCTAAAAGCTGTGCTTCTAGCCATTCAAGACACTACTGGTTCCACTAAAGCCAGTGCAGAAAGAGGTGTGGTGTATTACACCTCCCAGCTTGGCCTCCAGAAAACTGAGATCCATTGTCTGGATCGCCTTCAGCAGAGCAAAAAGAGCCGTTGGAACTCTCCAGGGGAGAGGTGCCCTGATGCTGCCCATAGTAAGCAGGCTGAGTAATTTCACAACCAAGGAGATATCTGACACTCCAATCAAGCAGCCAAAATTCCCACCCTGGAAGGCTATCAACCTCAAGGCACAAACAGTCCAGTAAACAGAGAGTGCAGATCAGGTGGAGGGGTGCTCTGAAGGTGACTGGTTCATGTTCTAAGACAGGAAGAAAAAGGAAAGAAAAGATAGATATATAGTGAGAGACAGAGAAAAGAATGGGTATACAAGGAAGGGAAATTCCACTCCCTCTTGGGGAAAGAGCACTTGGGATCCTTCTAGGACAAGGCCACCTGCTTCTAAAATCATATTCAGGTCTACCTCCTGATCAGTCAGTGATGGTTAACAATGAAAAGAATAGTTAAATGATTTCTGGAGATGTCCCTGGGTCACTTCAAGCCCAAGAAAAATGAAGTCTTTAGGAGATGTTTTAGCAGTGTTCTGCACATACTCTTGTCCACCACCCATGAGTATCCACGCCCTACAACAGTAAAACAGAGATGTCGTAGTCAGAGAACCTACAGAAGCTCCCCGAGTCTCCTGATTTTTCAGATGATCAGGTGACCTGTACAAGAGAAGGATGGAACCTGGCACACTGTTTTTTTTTCTCCTGGTGGGACTTCCCCGCTTGCTGACAATTTCTGTCTAAGGCTGCCCCGTGTGGCGTCAAGCACTGCCATGACAGATGGAACACCCTCTTCCCGCCCTACAGGGAGATAACCACTATCCTTCCAGAAAGCTGTGGTCCCCTGTGCACGGCAGCCTTTTCTCATTTGGCCAGCACTGGGCTGGCACATTCCTGAACCAAAATGCACGCATAAGCTGCTTTCTCCGGTAGTGAAGCTCTTCACTCCTGAGTGACTCTGATCAGGGACGGTTGGGCATTCTCAATCAGATTACGCTGACAAGGAAAAAGGCCTATCGTATATTATTTCAACACCATTTGACTTCAGAAATGCCAGCCTTGACCCTTTTGCCCTCAGAGCCTACTTTTCCCTTCCTGCTTTCTAGAGGTTCATCATCCAGCACCACCAGCACACCAGCCCTGCGCCCAATCCGAGCTCTTTCTTCTGTTAATATTGGCCCACGTTCCTGGAGACGGAATGTCATCATTCACAGAAGGGTCACAGACAAAGACTCATGAATGAAAGCATGAAAAAAACAAGGCTAGTTCATTTACTCCCACTTGACAGTTGGAGACACAGACAGAATCATTTGGCTGTCCCGTCTATGCCTGAACATTCCACTTGAGGAGCGTGCATGAGGCCTCCTAGTTCACCTTCCTGACTGTGCTATGCACAAGACTGTTCCTTGGAAAAGTCAAAGTAAGATGGAGAATGAGCTACAGAGAATTTTGGAGGTACCGTGCATTCAGTAGGCAGGAACTGTGTTTTTTTGGTCACTTGGGGACATGAAGAATAGTGTGGTTCATAGGATGTGCAAAAATAAACCTTGGCAAAGCCAGAAGTCTGTGGAAAATCTGACACACCTGCTAAGCCTCTGTTTATTAGTCTCAACGTTTTCCAGACCTATGAATGGCCAGGTAGGGTAAATTTAGGATTGATTGCAATGAATTATTTAACTGCCAAAGGGCAACTCCCAGAGAAATGTGTTGCCTAGCCTGAGTTTGAGGGTCAAACAGTTTACCACTAATTTTGCACCTAGGACTTTAAATGCAGTAGCTCCAGTGCTGGTTCTGACACTGACAGTGTGCCTTTCGGCAAACATCTAACATCTTTGGGCCTACAGCAGCCTCATATACAGATTGTATCCTGAGGAGGAGGAGGAGGAGGGAGGGGGTGCTGGGAGTAGCTCACTTAGATTTCTTTAGGTCCCTAGAACTTATGGGTGTCTATGTACCGGAATGCAGACAGTCTGTTGCACAGGCAACTGGAAGAGAAAGCAAGCCCCACACATTGCCTAAGGGCCCAACAGTGGCTTTTTCCTAGTTATCACCAGTCTCCCAGATCTGCTTCCTTTTCCTGAAACAAATGCTTAGCCTCTAAAGGCACCCCTAGACTTGAGAAGGGAGAGGAAGTGGGGAAGGAAGGAAAGATTCTCTTTGACATTTGACCCTTTAAAATATAAAGGTATCATGAAGGCTTAATTACTACAGGATACATGTAGAAAGCGAGTCCATAGGTTCACCTAGGGCCAGCAATAGAAGGTAATGGCACCAAACACTTACACTAAGAAAGGAAAATGATCTCTAAGTGTTCACTCTTAAGGATAATCTATCCCTCCAAACACAACCCACTTTTTTTGTTTTTAATGAATGAAGAAAACTAAACCTTAATTCCATCTCTGATTAAACATTTGAGCAGTTTCTGATCTTAAATATTAAAGAAAAAATTCAAAATATGAAGTAATTTTCTAAAAAATTAATGAAAACTCTGGGAAATTTATCAAAAGTCGGGCAACTGTAAGGAACAGAAATCACAGTTTTATATTTTCCTCTGAACCATCCTTGTCAAATCACTTGCAGAAGGTGTTCATAAGGCCCCAAGCCAAGTTAGAGATGAAATAAGAACTCCTCTGGATATCTGGCATGGCACAAAAATGTTCTAGCTGACCAAGAAAGAAAGAAATTTTGAGCATTTATATATGCTATTTGGCTCAAACACCTTGTTAGGATATTGGCCACCTCGCTGCCCCTGTAGCAGGTCTGTTCATCTTTCTTAACCCAAGAAGATGGGTTCAGGATATTTTCAGAGTTGAAATCCCTGATAACCTCTGGAGCCAACAGACTGCTTTCAGTGAATCTCTCCTTCTTTGACCAGGTCTTCCATGTGGAGTGTGCCGCCTGGCCTGCCTGCGTTCACATTTGACACAAGTACTTAAAGGCAGCAAACACAGGGGGAAATAGTTTATTAGATGACTTTCTCCAAAATGATGCATGCATCCTGACTGGCAGAGAAATTATCTTTTTAACTTGGACATTCCTATTAAACAGCCAGGTTGACTTGTTGCTAGGAGTGGCTCCATACAAGAGAGCTTCAAAAAGTTCATGGGAAATAGAAAGAAAAGATAATAGAATTTTTGCCATGTACTTTTTAAAAAATTAAAAATCATTTTATTGGGGCTCTTACAACTCTTATAATAATCCATACATCAATATGTACAAATATCAAGCATATTTGTATATATGTTGCCATCATTCTTTTCTAGACATTTACTTTCTATTGAGCCCTTGGTATCAGCTCCTCCCCTCACCCCCTTTCCATGTATTTTTTAAAGCCTCCTTTTACTAATCTTTCAAGAAGAATTCAATTATACTGCCCAGGACAATAACCTTAATTTGCCTCAGACATCAGCAATAGCTACGTAATTAAAAGCACTATCATACATAGTTTATTTTATCCTCCCAATAACCCTGACAAGTAGCCAATACTCTCCCCATTTTACAGATAAAGGAAACCAAAGCTCTCCTCTGAGAGGTTAATCAGTTTGTCCACAGTCATACCATAAGTGAAAAAGGTAGAATTTGAACCCAAGTCTGTTCTGATTTAGAACTCTGTGTTCTTAAACATTACATCATGTCTTTCATTTTATATGTCTATTAACACAGATTTATTACTAGATATATTAACAGCATGACTTGGATAGCAAATAAAATTGTAAAACTCAACCATTCAAAATTCTTCTGTACCCTTCTTCCTCATAAGCAGTGACTAGACAGAGTTATCTATCTTTAATACTCTCACCCAAATTAAGAGTTAGGTTTGCCCACGTTTACTCCAAATCCAAGGAGGTGGTTGAAGATCCTTTAACAAGGCCAGCAAGGCTAAATGAGGCCCACAGGGACTGGTCTCAAATGTATCAGAGGCCCAAAGACAGACTGATCCATCTGTCTTGATGTGTATCAAACCTAAACACCAGTTCCTTTCCTCTAAAGGAAATTGGCACATATTGAAAGAAAGCAATTAGGTTGCAACATACTGGCAACCCAGAGCTGCCTACCCCTGTATTCTTCCGTGCCGGTTTCGGCATGCATTGTACAAGAACAAACCCAAATTTCAGAGGCATTTTGAAAGCCCAAGAGAAATTAAAAACTTCTATTGTTATATTTTAAAACAGAACAATTCACCCCAGCTTTATGTAGCCATTACATTTGGAGCAGCTTTCTCAATCCAAATTCCTCTCACTGTCTAGCAAAAAACTCACACACACACAAATTTTGTCATTCAACTGCAGCTAGAAGACAATTCCAAGTTTATTTTATCAATCACCACCATGTCTGGTCTTCTCTAGATGTCCTGAAGGGAAGTAGAAAGAAATATAAAAGAACGAAATTCTGAATCAATATTAGCAAAGTCTACAGATGATGGAAAACCCTGAAGGGTCAACACCAATGCTATGGAGAAGACTCAGCGATTCCCCAAACAGTATCAATGGCAGGTGAGCTAACCTGTCCTTGTTCCTTAAGTGTGCAGAATCCTACTAATTCACTTTCTCCAACAGCTGGCAACAGTTACTACAACAGCATATCATAAATTCTTAGAGACCCCAAGACTGAGGAGTCATATACTCTGCTTCTGCCACCCTCATGCTAACATGCCCTAGAACTTTATGAGATGGGACATTCCCCACTTAGTACTAAGAGGAAAAACCAAGGCATCCAAATATAACACATAAGGCCAGGGCAAGTCTAATCTCTTGCCACCACTGCCTCTCAAGACCTATCTGTGAGCTAGGGAATGAACAAATAAAGTTTGTTTGGGAGCAGAACTCTGAAAAGTGCCCAGAGAATCTTTATGACAATGAATTTGAAAAAACAGTCCTGAAGTGTAGGGAAACCACTTCATAAAACATGACAGAACATGGGCCAAGTCAACATCTGTTCTCCTAATATTATTTGTCCATCTGTCTGTCTCTTGTTTTTCCCTAACTGCTCCCTTAATACAATAGATTTATTATTTTGGTAAAATTGATTTCCAGTCCAGAATGCAGAGTTAATCCCCCCACATACCACCCTTAACATTATTGGCTTTTGTAGCCTACATGTCTCCTTGTGATGGATGGTCAATTTATAGTTGCATATTTTATACCCAATCAACTTACAAATAATAGCTGTTCCATTGCATGGTATTACAAAATCTATCCAAACTCAGAAAAGCCCAGAAGAGGAACAAGGGTCATTTCTAGAATCAGAGAACAGGCCTCTGCAGCTCCATTATTCCTAGATGAGAAGGTAGTTCTAACAAGAATTCAACATCCAGAAAGGCATTGATTAACCAAATGATTCTAGAACAATAGGACATTAAAAAAAATCTCAACCTAAATCTCACACTTAGCCTAAAATTATCTCAAAATGGATCACAGATCTAAATGTAAACCATAAACAGTTTGGGGGGGGGAGTGTCTTTTTGACCTAGGGTTAGGCAAAGAGAACTTTGATGTGAAATAAAAAGCACAATTCATAAAAGAAAAAAATACACAGCTCAGACTTCAGCAAAAGTAAAAGTATCTGGTCTTTGAAAGGTACTTAAAAAATTAAAAGATAAGTTAGAGCCTGGAAAAAAACAAACAAACTAGGAAATCTTATTTCCAGCAAAGGACTGATATCCAGAATAAAGAACTTTCAAACTCTTGAAACAAGGGAGGGGGGTGTTCCCCATAACAATTCAATTTAAAAAATGAACAAAAACTAACAAAAAGCCAAACAAACCTAATCAAAACATGGGCAAATATCCTGAACAGGCATTTCATTAAAGAGGATATTTATATGGTCAAAAACACATGAAAAGATTGTTAACATTATTGGCCATTGTTGTTGTCGATGCACAGCAGTATGATGAAACACTGCCCCAATCCATAGCATCCTTACAATCGCTCCTATGTTTGAGCCCATTGTTGCAGCCACTGTTGCAACCTATGTCGTGGACGATCTTCCTTTTCACTGCCCCTCTAATTTACCAACATGATGTCCTTCTTCAGGAGCTAGTCCCTCTAATAACATTTTTGTGAGACAAAACTTCCTAAAGAGCATTCTGGCTGTGCTTCTTCCAAGAGAGATTGATTTGTTCTTTGGGCGGTCCAGTGGGTAGATCCAATAATCTTCACCAACACAGAATTCAAAGGCATCAATTGTTCTTCAGTCTTCCTGATTCATTAGCCAGCTCTTACATGCACAGGTCACTGAAAATACCATGGCTTGAGTGAGGTACATCTAGAGTCTAAAGTGACATTTTTTGCTATTTAACACTTTTAAGGGGTATTTTGCAGCATATTTACCCAGTGCAATACATTCTTTGATTTCTTGACTGCTGTTTCCATGGGTGTTGATTACGGATCCAACTCAAATGACATCCTTGACAAGGTCAACCTTTTCTTCATTTATCATGATATTGCTTACTGGTTCACTTGCAAGGATATTTGTTCTATGTTGAGCTTTAATCCATATGGAAGGTTGTAGTCTGATCTGCATCAGTGAGTGTTTTAAATCCTGCCTCATGCAAGTAAGGTTGTGTTATCTGCATATCGCAGCCAAGATCCACCTGACATCAGCAATGATCCCTTGCTCTTCTACACCCTCTTCTAAATCTAGCTTGAATTTCTGGGTAGTTCCCGATTGATGTATCGCTGCAACCATTTTTTGAATTATTTTTGGTAAAATTTTACTTGAATGTGATATTAACAATATTGTTTACTTCTGTATGCTATTGTATTGCCTTTTTCTTGGAATGAGCATCAGTATGGATCACTTCCAGTTGGTTGGCAAAGTAAAAGAGTAAATACTTCCAACACTGTATCAACTTGTTGAAACATTTCAATTAACAATTCTGTCAGTTTTTGAAGCCTGTTTTCCTACTAAATGCCTTCAGTATAGCTTAGACTTTTTCTCTGAATATCATTAGTTCTTGATCATATGCTATCTCCTGAAATGGTTGCATGTTGACCAATTATTTTTAGTTCAGTGATTCTGCCTAGTCCTCTCACCCTTTGATACTTCCTGCATCACTTGATTTTTTTTGCCCACGCAAACTTCAATATTGATTCCCCACCCCACCCCTTCAGCTTTTCAGCTTGGAGCATGTTTTTCTCAAGCTACCCTTTAAAATCTTCTGTTTGGCTTTTTTACTTCATTTCTTCCATTTGCTTTAGCTACTTATGTTTGAGAGCAAGTTTCAGCACCGCTTTTGACATCGGTTTCTTCCTGCTTTTGTTTTTTTAAAAAAATAACTTGGTGCATTCTTCATGAATGGTATGCTTGATGTCACCCAACAACTGAGCTTTGGTCATTGCTATAAAATCTATTCTTAAAATGGTCTCTAAACTATGATGGCATATACTGAAGACTTTACTTTGGCTCTTGTGGATCTAATTTTCATTAACCATTAGAGAGCGGCAAATCACACCACAAGGAAATACTAACCCCCCATGAGAATGGAATCAAAAGGAAAAGAGAAGGAAAACATGAGGTGCAGGAGAAACTGTGCACAAACTGGACCCTTTAAACAGAGGAAGAACTAGGAGGCAAAGGGCATTTATAGAGGGCTAAACACAGGCATGCGCATGTGTGAATATATCTATATGCAATGATGGGGAAATAGCTCTATGTGCATATATTTAAAGGTCTAGTATTAAGGTAGCAGATGGACATTAGGCCTCCAGTCAAGTCCCTCAATGCAAGGAAACTGTTCTATTAAACTGGCATTCCATGATGCTCACCTTTCCGACATGATCGCTGAAGACAAAGCAGGTGCATAAGCAAATGTGGTGAAGAAAGCTGATGGTGCCTGGCTATCAAAAGACACAGTGTCTAGGGTCTTAAAGGCTTGAAGGTAAACAAGTGGCCATCTAGCTGAGAAGCACAACAAAGCTCACATGGAAGCAGCACACCAGCCTGTGTGATCACGGGGTGTCAAAGGGATCAGGTATCAGACATCAAAGAAAAATCATATCATTATGAATGATGGGGAGTGGATACCCAAAGCCCATCTGTAAGCAACTGAACATCCCCTAACAGAAGGGTTGCGAGGAGGAGACAAGCCAGTCAGGGTGCAGAAGAGCAACGATGAAACATATGACTTTCCTCTAGTTATTAAAAGCTTCCTCCCCCCAAGTATCATGACTCCAATTCTACCTTACAAATCTGGCTAGATCAGAGGATTTACACTGGTATAGATAGGAGCTGGGAACACAGGGAATCCAGGACAGATAAACCCCTCAGGACCAATAATGAGAGTAGCCATACCAGGAGGGTAAAGGTAAGGTGGGGGAGAAAGGGGAAGATGATCACAATGATCTACATATAACCCCCTCCCTGGGGGATGGAAAACAGAAAAGTGGGTGAAGGGAGATGTCGAACAGGGCAAGGTATGACAAAATAATAATTTATAAATTATTAAGGGCTCATGAGGGAAGGGGATGTGGGGAGGGAGGGGAAAAATGAGTAGCTGATACCAGGGGCTTAGGTGGAGAGCAAATGTTTTGAGAATGATGAGGGCAATGAATGTACAAATGTGCTTCACACAACTGATGTATGTATGGTTTGTGATCAGAGTTGCATGAGGCCCTAATAAAATGATTTAAAAAATAAACAAACAAACACCCCCCCCACCGTTGCCATTGTGTTACTTCCGACTCATAGCGACCTTGTAGAACAGAGTAGAACTGCATCCCCATAGGGTTTCCAAAGATGTAATTTTTACAGAAGTCGACTGCTACATCTTTTTTCCCAGAGAGAGGCTGATGGGTTTGAACCACTGACCTTTCAGTTAGCAGCCAAGTGCTTGAACACTGTGCCACTAGGCTCTTAAAGACATAGCACACTTCGTACAATCTCAAGTCCAATGAATATGGTTGGAAAAACAATTGCTTTGGTACATTAAGTCATTAAGTAATTTGGCAGTCTATACCATAAACTTCCATTTCTTGCTTTGACAAAACCTCAGCTCCTAAGAATTCGTTTCCCAAGGCCTAGGTAGAACACAGGTATGAAAATGGAGAGAGAAAAATGCATGTGGTATGATCTATTTCCCATATCATTTGACATACAGGATACCAAATCCTATCTGGCTGAAGGTCCTTGGCAATATTAACTTTGCTTAGGGAAGTGCTGGCTCCCACTTCAAGGAGAAAAGGTGAGGGTCCGAAGCAGGCGTGGGGAAGTGTTTTCATCCGACACATGAACTAGTAGCTACTCAAGCATCAAAGATGGCCCTCTTATATGAAGATGTTCATCTGCCTGCTTCAAATGTACTAGGGTCACAGTAATAAGAGTGCTAGGAAGTGCTAAGGCAGCTATCTCCTGCAAAAATCCCTAATACAGCATCCATTAGATTAGGCCTGAATTCTACTGGACAGGACTCAGCATCTCAGGGGGCTGGCACCAATCAGGGAAGCTGGAGTTGGGTTTCAAACACCTGTTTCGACTTTTTAAGTGTCCAATTCAGGCCACTGTGCTCTGGCAGCAGGGACCCTGATTATGTG
Organism: Tenrec ecaudatus; assembly: GCF_050624435.1. Classification (NCBI taxonomy): domain Eukaryota; kingdom Metazoa; phylum Chordata; class Mammalia; order Afrosoricida; family Tenrecidae; genus Tenrec; species Tenrec ecaudatus. The sequence continues at coordinate 87,030,989 of NC_134545.1, read as the reverse complement.
AGTTCTCCTCTTTTGCCAAATCCTCAATTTAAAGAACCTAGCCCCTCAGGGAAAGAAAAGATAAGAGGTGAGGTACAGCCCCTCTGAATAACTGTTTATTTTTAAGTTAATTAAATAATTAATTAATTGCTCCGGCAATTTCACTCTTCAGTATTTACTCAACAAATGAAAAAAACACATGCTCACAAAAAAGACTTGCATTGGAATGTTTACAGTAGCCTTTTTTAGAAATACCCCAAGCTGGAAAGAGCCCAAATGTCCTTCAATAAGAGAATATATACATTTGCTTATGGTCTATTCACACAATGAGATACTATTGAAATGAGAAAAAGAAGAAACTACTAAAAAAAAAAGAAGAAATAAGGTAAAAATCGATAGTGATGGAAATTTTTTCATTGCTGAGAGTGGAACTGGACAGTCTGACACCCAGCCTCACCGGCGGTGTGGGGTGGCAGGTAGGCATGGTCTTACGGAGGGCCCAGCATCCTGGGAGAAAGTAGATGGTTCTGCCTCCTGCTCACCAGGTACAGTTTGAGGTGCTGGACCTGCTGTTGCCTGAAACCTCATACCAAGCCAGATGCTGATCTGAATTCTACAGGTGGGTCCTCCAGAATCCTCATTCCTGCTTACTGGGGGAGTGCAGGCCTCTGACCCCTTGGGAAAACCCTTATGACCATGGACACCCTCTGCTGGGAAGGGCTGGAGCTCAGCCTAGAGCACTATTTCCTGTGTGGACTTAGTGTGAGGTTGTCATGGGTTCTTAGTTTATATTTTGAGGCCAAAATAAAAGGATTTTATTCACCTGAAATTAAAAAAATAGCTGAGAGCAGGTAAGTGGGGGCATAAAGGAACTTTCCCCCAAACCAAATCCACTGCTATGGAGTTCCTTCTGACTCAAGAGTGGCCCTACAGAACAGTGGGTTTCTGAGACTGTAATTCTATGTGAGGAGAAAGCCTCTTTCTTCCGAGGAGCAGCTGGTGGTTTCAAAATGCCGACCTTGCAGTTAACAGCCCAAGGGTCATGAAAATGTCTAAAACCTTTTTCTTCATGGTAGTGTTTATATGGCTTTAAACAATTATTAAAAACTCAATCTACATACTTTATTACATGTCTACTATACTACAATCAAAAAGAAAGAGTGAGATGGGAGTCCTGGATGAGCCTCACTTACTTAGTATTATTTATGCAACTGAAAATGGAACAGAAGAGACAAATTTGCTTCCCAGCTCACTATTCTGGAAGCAGAGACTCAACACCCATCTGAGCTGCCACCTCAGTGCCTACTAGGCAACCTTTGGGGAAAGAAGGCATTTTCAAGTGCTAATTAATATACCCTTCAAAAAAGGTCTTATTACTCTTCAACAATATTTATGCTCCTGTTACTAAAATTATTATCAGAATTTCAATATGGAAGAAGAAAATTCACATATAAACAAAAATTAGACTCTTGGTTCTTAGAATTCAGTCTTCAATAAATTAAATTATAATAGACAAGTAAGTCAGAGCTCTAGGAACAGAATTGCCACTATTTTGTTATGGGCCTAGTACAAGGCCTAGCCTTCTCTGAGTCATAGTTCTTTCCCTATAGAATAACAAGGTTTGACTAGATTATCTCAATGATTCATTTTATCTCTAACACAGTATTTTTTAATTCTTAGAAACTCATCTACTTGTGAAAAATTAGCCAGTAGCTTCCAAGGTCAGATACAGAAGTCATGTTTTCTAGTCCTTTTTAGTATTCTCATAGAAGCCCATCCGTTGGCTTACTAAGGATGCTCAGAGGAGTTTTATAAATTATGTGAAGTGATTCTGTCCTTTTAAAACACTTAAGAGATTCAGGAAGAAAGAAAATCTAAAGGTTACTTATATGACAAACCCAAAGTGGCATGGAAAAATAGATATCCTTGGATTGAGAGTGAAGAAAGGAGAGCATATAGTGAGGGCCTACTATGTGCAGTCATATAATTAGTTGCCTATACACATCTCCTTTAATCCTCATAAGAATCTAAAGAGACGAAGGGATCAGTTATCAGGCATCAAAAAACAAAAAAATCTTGTCATTGTGTGCTCGCCTCCCCTATACGACTGCTGAAGACAAATGGGTACATAAGGAAATGTGGTGAAGAAAGCTGATGGTGCCCATCTATCAAAAGATACCGTGTCTGGAGTCTTAAAGACTAGTGGCCATCTAGCTTAGAAGCAACAAAGCCCACATGGAAGCACACCAGACTGTGTGATCACGAGGTATCGAAGGGATGAGGTATCAGGCATCAAAGAACAAAAATATCATATCATTGTGAATGAAGGGGAGTGTGGAGTGGGGACCCAAAGCCCATCTGTAGGCAAATGGACATCCCCTTACAGAAGGGTCGTGGGGAGGAGATGAGCCAGTCAGAGTGCAATATAACAACAATGAAACATACAACTTTCCTCTAGTTCCTAAATGCTTCCTCCCACACACCCCACTATCATGATCCTAATTCTACCTTACAAATCTGGCTAGATCAGAGGATGTACACTGGTACAGAGAGGAACTGGAAACATAGGGACTCCTGGACAGATGATCCCTTCAGGACCAGTGGTAAGAGTGGCGATACCGGGAGGGTGAAGGGAGGGTGGGGTAGAAAGGGGGAACCGATTACAGGAATACACATATAACCTCCTCCCTGGGGGACAGACAACAGAAAAGTAGGTGAAAGGAGATGTCAGACAGTGTAACATATAACAAAATAATAATTTATAAATCATCCAGGGTTCATGAGGGAGGGGGGAAATGAGGAGCTGATGCCAGAGGCATATGTGGAGAACAAATGTTTTGAGAATGATGAGGGTAACAAATGACAAATGTGCTTTATACAATTGATGTATGTATGGATTGTGATGAGTTGTATGAAACCCAATAAAATGATTTTTTTTAAAAAGAAGAATCTAAAGAGACAATTTTTCTTTTCTATTTGACAGATGAGAAACCGGAGGTCTAAAGAGGGCAAGTAACTAGGCTCAAGACCCCCCAACAGCACAGAGGAGATTTGAAGCCAAATCATGACAACTCAAAGACCAGGCTTTTATCCACAACAGCAATTGTCAGGCAATAAGTTGGAGACCCCAGATCCCTGTGAAATCCTAGAGTTTTCTACTTCTAAATAACTCATTTCATATTTCTTGGGTAGTCTTTGGAACTACCCAGCGAAAGGGTTAAATCTACAGTTAGACGGAAGACATTCCCTGGAAAATGGAAACACATGCTGTGGCTCTGACTAAATTTCACACCCATTTTGTTGAGCAACATCCATAGTGTGTGAAAAAAGATTCCTCCGCTCCCTCATCACCTGTCGCCTTCCTTCAGACTTAGTTAGCTGAGGGGGAGGAAGGGAGGAAACTATACATCTTTGCTTGGCGCATATTTAAGCACCAGGTTAGCAAACACAGGGTAGAAATAAGTACCATGTAAAACTAGAAAAGGAATAAGCTTCTCATTTCTACTCAGACCCGCAGAGGAGGGAATGCTTGTGGTGAGGAGAGGGGTTGGACTTCCGTTGGGGAGGAGAGGGGGAGGTTATCCTTCCTGGAGAGTAGGCAGAATTCAGAAGAACAAGGTCAATCTACACCTGCCTTCTTGTTTGGTATTTCATGCTCAAGTTCACTTTGTATTTCTCTCAGTGAAAGTTATGTCTTAGGAGGGAAAATGAAAAGATAGAAACATGAAAAAAATTCCATTACTCTTTTCAGCCAGAACCTTTCTAATGAAATGAATATAGTTACACAGTAGTGGAAAATGACCGAATAAAAGAAACATATAGTGAATGAATGGTCTGGAATGAGAAGAGGACGAAGGCAATAAGGGCAAAAGAAGAAATGCTATAGTGGTGGTCAGTCTCTATAGACACTAATGTGATTGGGCTGTTTCTGATTCATGGTGACCCCATGTGTGTCACAACAGAACTGTGTGCCACAAAGTTTTCAATGACTGATTTTTTCAGAAGTTGAAAATCGGGGTTTTCTGATGTGCCTCTGGGCAGAACCAAGTGTTTAATCTTTCCAGTTTCAACCTTTTTGTTACCAGCGGAGTGTGTTAGCGATTATCACACAGGTTTCTCTGTTCAAAGATGCTGCTGTTGTATGGCGTATTGCTGATTCAAAGATTTTTTAAAAATTAAAAAGTCTTTATGGCGGCAGATTGCCACATCTTTCTCCTAAGGAGCAACTAGTGGGTTCCAAGTGGCAACCCTTTGGTTAGCAACTGAGCATGTTAACCAGTGTGCCACCAAGACTACTTGGATTAAAGTAATCTACACACCACCACCACCACCACTACCCCACCACCCACTACCACCAAGTTGATTTCTGCTCATAGCAACCCAATAGAGCAGATCTGCCCTGTAGGGTTTCCAATGGTGTAAATATTTCCAGATGCAGACTGCTTCATCTTTCTTACACAGAACAGCTGTTGGGTTTGAACCTCAGATCTTCTGGCTTGGTTGGAAGCCAAGTTTGGCTACCAAGGCTCCTGATTCAAAGATCTTTCCCATCCTCACCCTTCTGTGTCCCTCCTCCAAACACGAGGTGGAGCTTATATTCACTCCGGGTATGGCCTGTGACTGGATGGGCGGGTGGACTATGAAAATCTGGACAGGACTTCCAAACTCACACTAAAACAAAACTGAAGCTTTCCTTTTATTTTGGAGATGTGAACTACCTTGCATGAAGTCCAATCTACGCGTCAGGAGAGAGAGAATGAAGAAAAGTCCTGGAGGTTGAAGCACCGGGTTGAAAGATGTCACCAGTTCAGATTATCCAAGGCCTCAGCGTTTATGATAACAAAGTCCTACTCTTACTAAGAGTCTGAATCTCTTGATGTGACTGAACTATTGAATTGTATGATATATGAATTATATGCCAATGAAACTGTTGCAGGCCATAAAATTTTTTTTAAAAGTCTATGACTCAGCGTGACCAAAGTTGAAATGCTCCATGGTTGTACTGCATGGTTTGTTCGATTGTACTCTCAATAGAAACAGATTGCCAGGCCTTTCCTTCTGCAACATTGTTGGGTGGTTTGAATCATCGATCATTAGGTTAGCAGGCAAACACAAACCATCTGTGGTTTGATTTCTTGCTACTAAATTAATCTCTTCCTTGGTACTGAAGAAACCCACACTCCATTTTCCTATTAAGGATTTCTTATTTCCAGGAAAAACTAGTAAAAAGGGATTTGCAAGAAATAGGGTAGCACCTGAACAGAAGTCCCCCATATGTGGCCAGTGGCTGTTGGCCAGAAATTAGAGTTACGACAAGTAACATCTCTGAGAACAGCCTGCCAACAGAGACGGAAAGCAGCCTAAACTCTGAGGTGGCTGTATTTGGTGGGGAAAAGGAAGGGAAGAAGCCATTTTGTGCTCTTTGGGAAAAATGTTAATGAGAGGTTTCACAAATGTCAGGCTTGCCTGATTAAACGAAACCAGCTAGGTAGATCTTTCTCATATTAATGCCATCTCTGCTGAAAGAGCAAGGGGGGGGGGGGAGGAAGGGAGGATGGAGAAAAGGAAAATGATAAACCTCAGTTATTTACAAAAGAAATTATGCTTCTGCTAGCTTGGGCAAGGATATCAGAGAAGGGAACTGTGATCTGGCAGGCCTCGTTGTTCTACCTCCTCACCCCTTGTAAGGAGGAAAATTCAAGCCCTGAAAACAGGAGAGGAGATAGACCAACTGCTGGTCCTAGAGTCAATTCTGCCTCATTGTGACCCTGTAGAAGGTTTCCAGAGTTGTAAATCTTTACAGAAGCAGATAGCCTCATCGTTCTACTTCAAAGTTACTACTGGTTTTGAACTGCTGACCTTGTGGTTAGCAGCCCAGTGCTTACCTGACAGAATCACAAAGGGTGTACTAATTAAGAACCTCAAGTTCCTCACCAAGAACCTAAGGAAGCTAAGTTGTAGAGAACGTGCCATGTGAATATACTCTTAAAATTGAATGGAAAAAAAAAGACTAAGAGGGAAGTCATTAAAATAATTATGTTTCAGGGATTTCTTATCTTGAAAAAAAATCCAAATATTTATGGAGTTTCTTTTCTTTTGTGTGTGTGTGTGTGTGTGTGTGTATACTAGAGAACTTTATATAAAAGAATAATTGTATATTGAGAAAACATCCCAGCCCGATCCAAATAAAGTCCATAAGTCTGATATTATCCATATGTCCTATACTAGTACATATATTCCTCTTTAGATTCACACAGCACATGCAATGAGGCCAGATGCAGGAAGATCACAGGCTGGTGGGTGGAAAGTTCTGTGGATCCAATAGCAGTGGACGCATCTACAAGCTCTGACTGCCTGTGATCTCTGGCTTGTCAACAGGGAATATTGGAGTTTCTTTTCTTTGACTTCATGTACACAGATTTAATTACTTATAATCCTTTCTCCTGATACACTCTCATCTTGATATACTTGTGTCTAAAACTATTCCTAAGAGATTTGAGAGTTTCTGCCACTTCAACTAAAGGTTGGAAGTGGGCAAATGCAGCTGATTAGATTGCTCAGCCTCCTTTTGCCCCCCTTTCTCCCCAGCCTAGGCTGCAATTGTATCCCAATCAGCCGGCACTAATACAAATACACAAAGGTATTTACTTGCTGCTGATTCCGCCTGGCTGTAGTCAGACTCTATTTCCATGTGTATTTAATAAATCACACTAGTTAGGTGGACAGGATTAGTTCCAAGTCACCTAATGACTATATCATGAACTGAAGCATTAAAGGGATTAATATTAATCTGAGCTGCTATAATTCAATGGGAAAGGCCAGTTTGTTCTCCAATAGAGGCCTCGGCCGGCAAGAAATCCTCAATAAGACTAGGAAGATTAATGAGAGCTTCTACATTCTGCCCGTAAATCTTTACCTACCAGGGTGTAGGGTAGTGAATCCCAGTCCAGATGAGCTCATAAATAACCCATAATATCACAAATATTTGGGGCAGCTGAGCCCCAGCAAAGGCAGGCCAGCTAGCACTCTCCATCTTCTCCTCCTGTAATCCACACCACTGAGCTGGCACAAGAATTTTAGAGGCCCACACAGTGGCTGGTTTTGTTTTCTTTCACCTAAGGGCCCACACCTCGTAAATCACTTTCTTATTTCAGGAAAAGAATACTAACTGCAGGACTGACATGTGTGTACATGAAGGAACATGAAGCTTCTTGCTTTAGTGTAATTCCCCTGGAGTTGGGGAAATAAACTGGCCCCCACTATATGTGGCATAGGCTTTCAAGTCATGAAATCTTTCCTTGCCCAGCAGCACAATTCCTTCATCAGCACCCATTGCATGTACTGGGCCCCAGGAACCCACATTCAGAATGACTTTCTTGGCCCTGCCAAACTGGGCATTCACTAAGAACTGTATCCCAATGGTTAGGAAGACACCACAGGAATCAGCATTTCTTGGCAGCCTGATTCTAATTTCCCATTATGGGACTAGTACACGGACCCTAGGTAGGCCTCGTAGCTCCAGAAATAAAGCGCCATATATACTCGAATATAAGCCGACCTGAGTATAAGCCGAGGTACCTAATTACTACCTGGGAAACCAGAAAAACTGATTGACTTGAGTATAAGCCTAGGGTGGAAAATGCAGAAGCTATTGGTGAGTTTTAATAATCAAAACAAATGAAAATAAAATTACTAAAAATTTAGACATCAGTGGGGTAATGTATTTATTTATTTTAAATAAAAAACATAAATAAAAGGACAAGTCATTTAACATTAGTAAACCAGCACAGTAAGTGGAAAATAGGTTCAACAAAAACAATAAGGTATCAACAATGATACCTTAAGAGTACTATTCCCTGAGCTCAATCAGCAACCAAGCTAAAATGTAAAGAGTTAAAATCCTTCAAAACTGGATTCCTCGTCATCATCCGTATCCCAATGCAGAGCTTCAGCTGGTGTGAGGTCATCATAGACGCTGTCCTCACTGAGATTGCCATCATCATCATCACTGCTGTCATTTTCATACAAAGCGCAGTCTTCATTGCCATCCATAGCATTACTAATACTACATTTCTGGAAGGCACATCGCACCATGTCTTCTGGAATGTCTTCCCATGCATCTCGAACCCACTTTGCTATGAACTCTACATCCTTTTGTTAGTCGGGCTTGACCAGATGACATCCATTCACGCCACTGACCCATGTATAAGTCGACCCCCTGTTTTTCAGCACATTTTTTGTGCTGAAAAAAACTCGGCTTATACACGAGTATATACGGTACATCTTTAATTGGGTACAAAAAGTAAAATAATGGTGCCAGTGAGAGATGCAGACAAAGAAAGGAATGGAACAAAAGTATAGACTGACTGGAATCTTGTTTCGTCTCAGTGACTCTATAGGTATTTAAGGAAAACACTAGGAGCAGAGCTTCATGGCAGAATTGTTTCTGCTGGAAAAACCCAACAAATAGCTTTTTAAAAAAAAGTTGGGATTTAATACATGTATCATATCATTCCATAATTCAGTCACGTCAAGTAGAAGTGTACAATTCCTACTATAATTGATTTCCAGACATTATTTTTATACATAGACTCCTTGACATCATTTCCCTTTTACCCCACCACCACTGTGCCCTCTTCCCCCTGAACCCCTTATTCTACTTGCTGTCCCTATAAGTTCATCAATCCTGGTCTTAGATTCTCCCAAATGGAAAAGCATGTAAGACAACTTCAAGAGGGTGACCCCCCCACTGACACAATACCTCTGAGATACACCCTAATATGAGCAAACAAAAACCAAATGAAACATTACAAACCAAAAATAACAGAAAATTTGGGGAACCCAGATCAGGTTCAGCCTGCATGATGGGGGGTAATCTACTGACAAAGTTTCAACTGTTCAAGTCAGATTTATGCCTTTGATCTTTTGTGCTTATCTCTCCCCAGTACTCTGTGTAGTGACTTCTCTCCTCCCAAACCTCAATTTTAGATGGGGGAGTTATCCAGAGGCTTATTTCCTATGTAGCTCCACAAACGAATCTTGGGCTCACACTGTCATCCATTGCCTTATGCACACCTGATTCTCACAATTTGGGCTTTGATACTAATCCCTCCTTCAACTTTAGATTATATGGATTACAATTCTTCGGTGACTGATGATGGTGTGCTTCTTCCATGTGGACTTAGTTGATATCTCAGTTAGATGGCTGCTTGTGTGAAGATAAACCTTTAAGACCCCAGATGCCACTTAATCTGATAGCTGGACACCATCTAAATTCTTTGCCACATTTTGTCAAACAGCTCTTTTTAACAGTTTGAGACCACCAAAAGTATGGGTTTACTTCCACTAAGATCCTATCATCTGTGTAGGTATGATAGGCTCAGCCACCAAGAATCTCTGCAATGGTTCATAATGCCAACTAGATGGGTTAGGCTCCTATCAACAAAGGTTATTGAACTAAATATAAAGAAACGAAAACTGCAGTAGCATTAAAACGTAAGTGAACCAAGAGCCCAGTGCCAGGCTATCCAACATTAATAAAGGCTCGCTATGCAGCCTAAGCACAAACCCTGCCAAGGCTGCTGCAGCTGAGCAGAAGAGAAACAGCCCATTGAGTGCAATTATCCTTCAAACCTACAACAGAGTGGGAGCAGATTTGCCACTTTCTAAGTTGGTAAACCATCTATGATGCTTTTAGGAGGGATATCTCTATTAAGAGGAACTCGGGACTTGTGAGGGCTCACTCTCTGCTTTTCAGCTGAGGTGCAAAGGAAGAAAACCTGCTCACATTTGCTGGGAAAATGTCTTCCTAAGCTAGGGACCTAGTTGTATGAGCTCCTAATAAAATGAATAAAAAAAAAAAGCTAGGGACCTGTGAACTTTCAGTTCAACATTAGTAGTTCGGCTTTGGGGAAATTTACAGGAATGGCTGGTTCTGCAGTCAACAAAGGTAGTTCACCTGAGTGGGAACAGCAGAAAATTGGGCCCCTGTCTCCACAATTCATGTTTTCCTGACAAGAGGTTTAAATGATAAGGGATTTCTCACTACACTCACTGAACTCTAATGCCTATAAGCTCTCATCAGATGTTAGGGCCTTGTTCTCCTCAAGAGAAATACAGACAAAGAGAAGCATGAGATCTTCCAGGAAAAAAGGGGTCAGCAGCTTTTCCTGATAGTTTCTCTCTCCACCTACATTCTGGTGTCATTCATTCACGTTTCATGCCCGTACCTATCTCACGATTCTAAGAAAAGGAACCACTGAAAGAGGCCAAACTCCTCACTCGCTGTCACCAAATGCATTCCGACTCACAGCAAGTCTGTAAGACAGAGTAGCACTTCCCCTGTGATTTTCTGAGACTCTAAACCTTTATGGGAGTAGAAAGCTTTGTTTTTCTACCCAGCATGGCTGGTGTTCTTGTGACACCTTACAGTTAGCAGTCCAATTCATAACCCACTATGCTATCAGGGTTCCTACATAGTCCAAAGCCCTCTCTTTATAATCAAGTCAACCCAATTTAAGACACAAACCCAATGGTCTTAGGGCAGCTAAGGACATTGATCGGAAGTGTCACCACACTAAAACCAATAGTACACACCGCAGCAGTTTACACAGAGCTTCAACGCAAACACAGAGTGACAAGGAGTATTTATAGGGCTTGAGAGCGCTTCCCTCTTTTGCCAGACATTCTTGGTCTTCTAATATAAATAAGTCCTCAAATTATTATAGAATATTATATTACATATTATAGTATATAAGTTGCTCCTCAGACATGAAGAAGCTGTGTTACATAACTCTATGGGAAGGGGCCTTCTTTATGAAGTAGCTTTCCTCAAAGCACCCTTTAAAGGAGAGCATCCTACACACTGCTGAGTCCCCAGGCCATTGTGTACACAGGAGCAGGGCCATCCAGCAGGATGCATCAGACTCCGGGAATGCTGACGTCCACATATTTGCCATTCAACCTCAAAATGGCCTTTCAAGTTCAATCAGCTATAAATGTTGCCTTGTTTTAATTTTTCACCGAACTTCCTGGAACCTATTATCCAGCTGTCAGGGATGTATACTTAGCAACAGCAACCCGGCCTCTTTGCTGCTGCCCCATTGCTCATGTCACCTCTAATAACAGAAAACAATCAACTCCTGAGAGAACTGTGGCTTGGGGCTGATCATTGTTTTGGTGTACAGGCCACAAACTAGCCAACAACTGCCATCCCCCCAACCCCGCCATAAACCAGGGAGGGAAAAGCCATTGCTGTCCAGTCAATTCCAACTCATAGTGACCTTATAAGACAGAATAGAACTGTTCCTATAGGGTTTCCTAGGATGTAGATTTTCAATGAAGCAGACTATGACATCTTTCTTCTGTGGAGTGCTGATGGATCTCAACAACCATCTTTCCGTTAGCTGCTAAGGACTTTGACCACAGTGCCACCATGCCTCCTCAAACCCCATAAATCTAGGTTAATGCTGCTCTCGACTTTTCTAACAGTCACAGGAAAATCCTCTGAAGACAAGTGTGCCTTGGGGGATGCCAGCTGGGTGATCCAGCAAAGACCAGATGTTTGACATATGAGAACAGAAATCTCCAGCAATGGAGGTGTAGCAAATAGCCAGAGCCAATGCAATGTAGCATATTCAATGGGAAAGATTTGAGAAATCAAAATTGAGGCTAAAAGAATGTACCACTTCAATTTCATTTCAGGAAGCTATTTTGAAAATACTAACCTCCTCTTGGTCACTAGAATATGAGGCACCACTTTTTCCATTCTGTCAAGAGTCTCTTGCTTTTTCCAGCTACTAATACTGTTTACTCTGACATCAAGCAGTAAAGACTAGACAAGACTTGAATGAGAAACATGTGCATGCTATCACTTTTTCAATTCACCACTTCTAGCAACTACAAATCCACCTAAATCCCCTAACTATCCACATGGCCTCTTTCCAGTTCTACATCTAGTACAGCTCTTCAAGCCCTACAGAAAAGGTGAGGCCTGCATGTCTTTAACATATAATGGGTCATATTTTCCTAAGTTAAATGAAAAAGGAAAAATCATAACAACGAGATTTTTCTACAACTAGAAACACAGAATAAATTAAGCTAGAATTTAAGCAATTTCTAGGACAAACGCAGCATTATTAAACTAACTTCTGATTAAACCTTGAGGACAGTAGATCTGGAACAGGGAGATAATTCTAGAGAACAAGGTACAGTATAGTCTGTCTTTCATTCTACAACTAGTAGGTCAAGCTTCATATATTTAAACATACAAAAATTGCAAGGAAGACCCAAAATTCTCTCTCTCTTTCTCTAACACACACACACACACACACACACACACGCAACCTTATCTGAACAAATATATTGCACAAGATCTGCTCTTCAGTGATGAGAGGTGGGCAAGTAATACCCACTTGCTGAGGAAAGCTAAGAAAGTCACAAACAGGACTGTCTACAGAGAAAGAAGAAACTTCACATAACTAATCTCTGGGGCCTGATCCTGACAGTGAGAAAAATCAGTACTACCAGGGGAAACATTAGTTTCTTTTTTCAATTTTAATAACTTTTTAAAAAATAAATTAAGTGAGTTTACATTTCAGATAATCAACTTGGTATTCAACAGTTTAAATTACTAATCAACCCCCAAGACTCTTCACCCCTTCTTGATGTTTCTTCTCCCTTTCGTAAAACTCCCATTTCACCCTAGTTAACAACTTGTCAACAGTCCAGTCCATTGCCTTACTTTCCCTCCCTTGTACTCCTTGCCTTGCCATTTATTTTTAATGACCTTAACATTAACTTCTCCAATATTAACCAAAATAGGTCACACCAAGAGGTGGAATCCACTTTATGACAACTGTTTTTGGTTTTTGCATCCATAGATTCAACACTTACTATTTCAACTATTCACGAGTGACTCCAAAGACCCAACATAAGTTGTAAGTGACAAAGTTTCTGAGACAAATTTGAATACTACTCTAAAGATAAATAGTAGCAAAAAGTTGTTTAGCTGGTGAGTCTAGCTAACTGCTTAGCATCTACAATTTTAAGACCCTTCTCCCTTTTTTACCACCACTCGTCTATCAGTTCATTGTACTATGGTGGCTTGTGTTTAACTGTGATACAGGAAACTAGGGCCATCACTGGTATTTCAAATACCAATGGAGAGACCCATGGTAGACAGCTTTCAGTGGCGCTTCCAGACTAAGAAGATTAAGAAGACGGAAAAGGCAGCCCACTTCTGAAAAATTAGCCACCAAAAACCTTATACATAGAAGTGGAACCCCTTCTAGGAAAGTGGTGTCTTCATCTCTATAACCCCCAAAGAATTCTGAGCTATTAGCATTTACCATGTCAAAGCATCATTTTTGGCATCCTTGAGGGGCTCAAATTACGTTCCCTTTAAATGTTCTTTGAGTTGTGGGAACAAAAAGAGGTTGAGCGGACAAGCTCAGAGCTGTAGGAGAATGGGATAAGAGTCTGTAAGTGTTCAGGACAGTTCTTGTTAGCCTCCAACAACAAATAGGTACGTTTATAGTAACGGAAGCAAAACTGTTTTGGTACAATGTCCCTGGACTTTTCCTCTTCAATGTGGTTTTTAATATTTTAAAAACATGTTCCTTAGACCAGAGGATGTACACTGGTACAGATAGGTACTGGAAACACAGGGAATCCAGACAGATGATCCTTTCAGGACCAGTGCTGAGAGTGGCAATACCGGGAGGGTAGAGGGGGGGGTGGTAGAAAGGGGAAACTAATTACAAGGATCTACATATAACCTCATCCCTGGGGGATGTACAACAGAAAAGTGGGTGAAGGGGGACATGACAAAATAATAATAATTTATAAATGATCAAGGGTACATGGGGGAGAGGGGAGCGGGGAGGGAGAGGAGGGGGAAAATGAGGAGCTGATACCAAGGGCTCAAGCAGAAAGCAAATGTTTTGAGAATGATGATGGCAACAAATGTAGAAATGTGCTTGATACAGTGTATGTATGTATGGATTGTGATAAGAGTTGTACAAGCCTCCAGTAGAATTATTTTTTTCAAGTCTTCCTAAATCCCCATGATTGTCCTCTGTCCTTGGATTAATTTATCAAGATAACTCTTTTGAGAACCCCTAAAAAGTTCCCATAATTTTTGGGGCTGACCTCTCTGCCTTGAATTTAACTGGTCTAGCAGATCCCCTTGAAGCCGCTAGTTTGATTGGACCCTTTTAGTCTGAAGGTATGCTAAAGAGCGCTGGTGGGGTGGTGGGTTACTTGTTAGGTTGCTAAGCACAAAGTCAGTGGTTCAAACCACCAGCTGCTCCAAGGGAGAAAGATGAGACTTTCTGATCCTGTAAGATTTACAGCTTTGAAAATTTCTACAGGCAGTTCTACAGGCTCTAAGTTGGACTCAGTTTGATTGTAGGAAGTTAGTTAGGTTAGTTAGCTATCCTAATAAGAGACTGAGACAAGTGCATTACTGAGAGAAGTGGTCTGCTGTGATCCACTGATGACAAGGGCGCTTAAACAGTGTGTTCAGAATAAACCCATGCAGGTCTGAACTGGAGCCCTAGTAGCAATACTTGTAGACTCCTCACGTATGGAGTCGTGACGAGTTAGAAGTGACTGGACATCATCTAACAAATACCATTCTCTTGTTAAAATTCTGCTCCAGTGAAGGTCTGATTTCAATTTGTAACCAGCAATTCCAACTACTAATTCTATCATCCTGAGGCTCTTGGCATCAAAGAATAGCAGGAACTGTTAAAGTGCCAAACCCAAATAAGTGCTAGAAATCAACATCCCAATGTAACAAATAAAAAGCAGTACTTTTCTTGAGATGAAAGCCCTATAGCACATAGGTTTGAATAATAAATGGAAATGCTAGATAACCTCTGAATAGACTCTTCTTCCACCTTTCAAATAATTTACAGCTTAATGTCAGCTAAAATTAGTAACTTCTCCCATTTGTCCATGGCAAGGAAATTCCTGGCTGGTTTTCCATGGTCATTACAGACCTTTTCATAGATCTCTGAAATATGATGTGGTCATCAAAATGTCAGCACTTACTTGCTGCCCACACTCTGGACACATGATCCAGTACTTGGGTCACTGACTGATAGCGTGAAGCCATAAGACCAGCTTCAGACTTGATTCAAGAACAGATAGATACCTGGAAATTCCCATGTTCTCAATGATATAAATTAATAACGATAGTGACGGCCAACTCCTTGGTCACTCTAAGAACTATATAAAGTGACAGTTTCTTCCAGATAATCATTTGAAAGTGGAATGTTATAAATTGATTTGCACCCTCCGAAATGTATGTCAACTTGTCTAGGTCACAATTTTCAGTATTCTATAATTATCCTCCATTGTTTGAACTAATACAATTATCCTACTGTTGTATATCCTACTCTCTATGATGTTAATGAAGCAAGATTAAAGGCATTTACATTAATGAGATAGGATACAATATTTGGGGAGGCTTCAAAACTTTTTGGAAAAACGGAATGAAAAGTTAATAAAATTATTTCACAAACTTTTTGCAGTTCCCTCATACAGGCGTAGCATGTATCTTGAGTCTATCTCTTTTGAGATATAAAAGCGATGACAGAAAAAAAAGCAGAGATTCTACCATCAAGAATGAAGAGCCAAGGGCAGGTGGTGTCTCAAGGTCCGTATGCTGACAAACTCCTAGAACTAAGGGAAAATTAATGACATGGGCCTTCCCCTATAGCCAAGAGAGAAAGAAGGCTTCCCCCTAGAGCTGGCTCCCTGAATTTGAACCTCTAGCCTCCTAAAGTGTGAGACAAGGTATGTTTGTTAAACCATCCACTAGTAGTATATCTGTCATAGCAGCACTAAATAACTAAGACATGGGAGAAGCAACATTAATAAATCAGAATATCCAAGTATTGGAACAGCAATAATTCTGTTGATGAAAACGCCCTGATCAGAAAGCTTGAATGAGTTCCCACTTCTAACTGAATTAAGAATAATATAATTTCAGAGCTATGAGGAAATAAGTACTTATTTAGCCCATTTGCCAGCCATTTACTTGTATATGAGTAGGTGCATATATAATGAAAATGAGGTTAAGTCACTTACTTACTCAATATTACACACCTAATTATGACCAAGCCTAGCCCAAGTCTTCAAATTTCAGTTATGTCTGCCTACAACTACTAGCCTTCCTCGGTCATAGGTAGGGTCCTCCACACATTCCCTACCTCCATTCTTTGCACAGATATGCTGTCCGCTTACCCTTTCCCTTCCAGAACCGTCTTGACATTCATGAAATGATTGTCTTTGTAGTCCATAAACCAACTACCCAAAAGTGTCTTGACTTACAGAAGACAGTCAATAAAAGTTTACTGATATGGTTATTCCCTTAGGAAAGAAACAGAAAAGACTTCAACCTCTATATCGAGTAGAGAAAGGGAAGTTTAATGGTAGAGTAGAAAGGAACCTAGAGATCCCAGGACGGGTCTATCATTGTATAGGTGCAAGAAAATGAAGTCCAAAAAGGTTATATTACTTGTTATGGTTGAACTGTATCTTCCCAAAAGATGTATAGTAAATCCTAACACCTCTATGCTTATGGTTATAATCCCACTTGGGAATGGACTGACTTTGTTACAATAAGACAAGATTAGTGTAGGTTGTACTTTGAGATATAAAAGAGATTAAATAGACAGAGATGGGGGAAGAGAGAGGCTAAGTCACATGAAGACTGCCCAGAAGTTGAAGCTCAGTAGAAATGAAAACCTTCCTCTAGAATCAAAGACCTTTCTCTAAAGTCAACTGAGACTGGAAGACTTGCCCTAGAGGAAAAAAAAATTCACTGCCATTGAGTGGACTCTGACCTGATGAACAGGGTAGCACTGCCCTGGTGGGTTTTAAAAACTATAACTCTTTATGGGAATAGGAAACCTCATCTTTCTCCCACAGAATGGCTGGTGGTTTTGAAATCCTAACCCTGCGAGTAACAGCCCAATCCATAACTAGTACATCAACAGGGTTCCTCAGCAGGCACCCTGGATTCAGGTCTTCTAGCCTCCTAACCTGCGAGAGATTAAATTTGTTTATTAAAGCCACGCAATTGTGGTATTTCTATTATAACTCACTGCCTCAAGTCAATTCTGACTCATAGTGACCCTATAGGACAGGACAGAACTGCCCTTGTGGGTTTTCCTAGACTGTAACAACAGGAAAGCCTTATTTTTCTTCCTTGGAGCGGCTGGTGGTTTTGAACTGCTATCCTTGCGGTTTGCAGACTGATGAGTAACCACTATGCCATTAGGATTTATTTCTGTTATAGTAGTATTTGATAAATAAGATAACTGCCCACATTCAAAAAGATTTATAATGTAATAGTTCCCCCCTTGGAATTTTTATATGAATTTTTCTCCCCAAGAAAGCATGTGTCCAATATATACATGTGAATATACACTTTATATATTAGATACCCTAACCCTAACCACACTCAGTAGCAGCAGCATCCATATAGAAATACCTTATATTATTCTTTGAGTAGCTAAAGTATTACAGAGTTATCAAGATTTTCTAAGACCTCAGGGGCACTATGGAAGATATCACTAAGTTATTTAACTCATTTTATACCAGGATTGTTTGTGGTCATTTGGATTTTGACAACAGTACCAAGTCAATGCAACAGGGAAAAGAATAGTCTTTTTAATACATGTTGCTGGGACAAGACTAAATACTCACAAGCCAAAGAATGAATGTAGATCTCTTTTCTCATATCATATAAAAAAATCAACTCAAAATAGATTAAAGATATAAAGATAAGAACTAAAACTACACAACTATTAGAAGAAAATATAGGTGTAAGTTTTACAACAGGTCACTCAATCTCCATACTAATGAAAGTTTGGGCGGGGCCATTCTTTGTCGTGGAAAGCTTTCTGCTCATTGCAGGATGATTAGCAGCATGCCTCCTGTCCTGGCCTCCACTCACTGGATACCCTGTACCCTATGTGGCAACTAAAAAGGTCTCCAGGTATTGCCAGATTTTCCCTTGGGTGGCGTGCACAACTCCCTAGTTGAGAACCACTGTTTTAGACTCCTTATCCTCCTTGCAAAATTACCACTGTGAACAGAAAGACTACCTAAGTGGTTATTTACTAAGTAGATGAACTTTAAGAACTCATCAGAAAAGTCTTTAAATATTCCTGAGATATCCCAAGATATCTCATGACACTAACCTATCTGCAATAGCACCATCTGGCTAAGTTTCAGTCTAACTCCTTTCATTAAACCAGGTTCTCAACCTGTGAGTTGTGACCCCTTTGGGGGGGATTGAATGACCCTTTCACCTGGGTTGCCCAATTCATAACAATAGCAAAGTTACAGTTAAGAAGCAGCAACGAAAATAATGCTATGGTTGGGGCTCACCACAACATAAGGAACTGTATTAGAGTCATGGCATTAAGAAGGTTGAGAATCACTGGTCTAACTCCTTTCATTAGAAGGTTGCAGACCAGTATGATACATTTTTGAGAGGGGAGGGGGATAATGGTATCTTTTGGGGGGATAATAGCTTCATTAAGATATGATTCATAAAAAAAGATATGGTTCATAAACCATATAATTCACCATTTTGAAGTATACAAGTAAATGCTTTTAGTATATTGCAGACTTGCAAACCAAGTATGATCATTTTTTAAAAATAATTTTATTAGGGGCTTGTACAACTCATCACAATCCATACATATATCCATCCATGTGTCAAGCACATTTGTACATTTGTTGCTATCATCATTTTCAAAATATTTTCTTTCTACTTGAATCTTGGTATCAGCTTCTCATTTTCCCCCTTCCTCCCCCATGAACCCTTGATTATTTATAAATTATTATTTTCTCATGTCTTACACTGTCCGATGTCTCCATTCACCCACTTTCCTGTTGTCCGTCCCCCTGATAGAGGGTTATACATAAATCATTGTGATTGGTTCCCCCTTTCTCCCCCCACCTTCCCCTTACCCCCCCCCCCCCCGCCGGCATCACTACTCTTAATATGGGTCCTGAGTGGTTTATCTGACCTGAATTCCCTGTGTTTCCAGCTCTTACCTGTACCTGTGTACAAGCTCTGGAATACCTAGATTTGTAAGGTAGAATTGGGGGGTCAAGATAGTGGGGGGGAGGAAGCATTAAAGAACTAGAGGAAAGTTGCATGTTTCATCAGTGCTATCTATACTGCACCCTGACTGGCTGGGTCAGGGTGCCGACCTGACTAGGTCTTACATGCCTGATAACCTGGTCCCATCGACACTTCATGATCACACAGGCTGGTGTGCTTCTTCCCTCTGGGCTTTGTTGCTTCTTAGCTAGATGACTGCTTGTTTATCTTCAAGCCTTTAAGACCCCAGATGTTATATCTTTTGATAGCTGGGCACCATCAGGTTTCTTCACTACATTTGCTAATGCATCCACTTTGTCTTCAGCGATCATGTCACGAAGGTGAGCATCATGGAATACCAGTTTATTAAAACAAATATTAACAACCTAGTCTTAGAAAGATGTGCTTATTTGTGTTTCATTGACTAAGCAAAGGCACTTGACTGTATGTATCACAACCAGCTCTGGATAACATTGCAAGGAATGGGAATTCCAGAACGCTTAATTATGCTCACACATAACCTGTACATAGATCAAGAGTCAATGATTTGGACAGAACAAGGGGATACTGCGTGGTTTAGAATCAGGAAAGGTGTGCATCAGGGTATTACCTTTTCACCATACTTAGTCTGTATGTTGAGCAAATAATGAGAGAAGTCAGACTATATGAAGAAAAATGAGGTATCAAGATTGGAAGAGGGCTCATTAACATCTTGTGACATATAGATGACACAATCTTGCTTCCTGGAAGCAAAGAGGACTTGAAACACTTACTGATAAAAAAGTATAGCCTTCAGTATGAATTACACCTCAATGTAAAGGGGAGAAAAAAATCCTCACAACGGAACCAATAAACAACATGATAAATGGGGGAAAATCTGAAGTCAAGGATTTCATTTTACTTGAATCCATAATCAATGATCATGGAAGCAGCATTTGAGAAATCAAATGACATATTGCACTGGGTAAATCTGCAAAAGATTCCTTTTAATGTGGTCAAGAGCAAAGATGTTGTTTTGAAGACTAAGATGTGCCTGGCCCGTGGTATTTTTAATCACCTCATAAGCATGTGAAAGCTGGACAACAAATAAGAAAGACCCAAGAAGAGCTGATGCCTTTGAGCTCTAGTGTTAGTGAAGAATACTGAATATAGCATAGATGCCAAAA
Organism: Tenrec ecaudatus; assembly: GCF_050624435.1. Lineage (NCBI taxonomy): Eukaryota > Metazoa > Chordata > Mammalia > Afrosoricida > Tenrecidae > Tenrec > Tenrec ecaudatus. Next base: position 87,010,712 of record NC_134545.1, on the reverse strand, counting down.
GAACAGACAAACCTGTCTAGAAGTACAGACAGAATGCTCCCTAAAAATGAAGATGAAGAAACTCCGACTCACATATTTGAGACATGTTAGTAGGAGAGATCAATCGCTGTAGAAGGATATCATGCTTGGTAAAGTCGAAAGTTGGTGAAAAACAGGAAGACCCTCCTAAAAGAGATGAATTGACTCAGTGGCTACAACAATGATGATGCATACGGGGCAGTATTTCATCTTGTGAATTGGAACTGACTAGATCATACCTCACAACCACAACAATAACTGTTAGCGTTATCACTATAAAACTAAAAACCAAAGTCAAAGAAAATCAATAAACTAATCACCTTGACACTGTCTCAGAATGAGGAACCTCAAACTTTTTGCCCCCTGCTTCCTGCACTCTAATGTCACTACTAAAATAAGTACAATTCATAGGTTCCCTCAGTTCACTGAGTCGATTCTGACTCATATAGTGAACCTCTAGGGCAGGGTAGAATTCTCATCCCCTCTGGGTTTCTAAGACTGTTACTCTTTATGGGAGTAGAAAGCCTCCTCTTTTTCCCAAGCATTTAAGTGCCAAATACCATGAAAGGTACTATAGGGCTGGACTTGTTCTTGACCATCAATTCAAAGTTCTGAGCTCCTGTGTAACACAACCAATATACGTGATAGAAAAGTCAAGCTTTCACTTTAGAATCTATTTTTCTTACAACTACAATGCCATTGTGACCTTAACATTTTGTTGTTGTTGTTTAGCTCTTGAATAATGTTTGTCCTACTGCTGTCACCATCTAATCCAGAGACTGTGGCTGGCAAGAGGAAATGGCTCTGGAAGTCACAGCTGTTAATGCAGGGACTACCTTCCAAGTAGGAGAAACCACTTCCAGCTCCTTCTTTGATCAGTTTGCTCAATCCAAATTTCAGATCTAATAAAAGCCAGTGAAATGAGTAGTGGCTTCCGAGACCGAAGCTATTTTGTTGAAGAATAATGTCAAGGGAACTGCACATGCAGCCAAATAAGGAGCGAGCTGCAAGATACTCCAGAAATACTAGGCTTATTCTCTCCCTACACCTTCCAGAAGACCTCTAGTCCCTTGCCAAGACATGTGAAAGCACATATTCCATCTGACTCATGATTACTCAGTTTTCTCACTTTTCACTGACTTACTCATGCAGATGGTGTGAAAGTTTACTCCATCTTCCTTCCTGTGAATTTCACTACATTTAGCATATTTTTAATAATAGCCATTTATTATGTACTATGTACCAGGTACTCTGATAAAAGCTTTAGTTCCATGATCTTATTTTTAATTTCATAATCACCTTATAAGAAAATATTATTAATATTTAAATTTTTATGATTTAAAATGAACATTTAGTAAACTAACTTTTTACATAAGTGTATTGTTCTTTGAATTTTAACAGATGTAATCACTACCACTTTGAACATACAGAACAATCAATAACCCCTAAAATTCCCTCCTATATACTGTCTCCTTGTAGTCACACCTTCCCCTACCCACTATTTTACTCACTGCTATTGAGTTGATTCCATCTCAATAGCAGCTTAATAAGACAAGGTAGAACTTCTCCCATGGGTTTCTGAGACTGAAAGCCACATCTTTCTCCCTAATCCCATTATTTTGTCTTTTCTAGAATAGCGCGTAAGTGAAATGATACAGTATATAACTTTTTAGACTAGCTTCATTCACTCAATATATTGGCTTTGATATACAAACAAATTGTTGAATGTATCAATAATTCATGCCTTTTATTGTGGAATAGAATTTCAACTAGTTCCCATTTTATAGAGGGGAAGTTGAGGCTCAGGAAAGTTGAGTAGTCTGACTAAGGTCACCAATCCCACCCACCCTCTGCATAGCAACCCTATAGGAAACTCATTGAATTTCCAAGACTTAAATTTTTATGGGAGTTGCTAAGGAGTTCAAACTGCTGACCTTGTGGTTAGCAGTTCAATGTGTAACCCACTACACTACCAGGGCTCCTTAAGGTCATCAAAGTCAAGCCAAAATTCAAACCTAGGTCTGTGTGGCTCTAGAACCTATAATCTTAACCACCATGGTTATAACTCCTCCCTATTAGCAGCACAGGTCCTCAAAAGAAGAGAACATTAGTATGGATTGTGATAAGAGTTATATGATCCCCAATAAAATAATTTAAAAAAGAAAATAACAAACCAAAAAAAGAGAACACTAGTCCATGATCCTGGTTTAAATATGAAAGGTTATTCTATAACAACATAAGAAATAAATTACATATTTACAAAAAAGAAAACAAAATAGTTTGTCAAATTTTTCATCAATGATTCATTCCAAAGCTCCCAAGGGAGCAAGATATGAAGACAAAAGCAGAGGCTATAATCATACAAGCCTTCGTCTAGAATCTAAATTCTGCCACTTACTAAATCTGCCATATATACATGTTATATATATGTATATGTATATATATGGTTAAGAACCTCAATTTCCTCTTCTATAAAAAATGTTAACCTTATATAGTGTTCTTCTAAAAATTGAGATGATATAAATTCCTAACACATAATATTACCACCACCTATATTGATTAGGAGTCCTCATGACACATTGGTTACATGTTGGGCTGCTAACCCCAGTTCAAAACCACCAGTTGCTCTGTGGTTGACAGATGAAGCTGTACAGTCTTGGAAACCCACAGGGGCAGTTTGACTCTGTCCTGTAGGAGCCTATGAGTTGGAATAGACTAGATAGAAGCTAGTTTGGTTTTGAGTTTATATTGATTAGAGCCAGTAAAGTCACATCAAACAAAATACCTACTAAATACTTAAGTATTTGTAAACCTCTGAAAGATACAGGTGTAGTTCTTAACTACAAGGAATTTACATGTACTATAGTTAAAGAAATAAACACTAAAGTAGATGATATCACTATATAATACAATGCTGAATTGCATGGCTGAATCAATTAAAAAATACAGATAAGATCAATGAAAAATACAGATAAACTCACAATTTTAGGCAATGGCTATAACCTTCAATTTATTTTTAGTCAGATCAAGAGTAAGATATACAATCTACTTGTCTTCTAGTATGTACAATATTCCTTAGGTACAATTTGGGCAAAGTCTTTACTAGTCAACAGCTAGAATGCATTTTATAAAAACTATTTTCAAGTACCTGTGTGCCATTTTTAAAAGAGAAAGTACCATATATACTCATGTATAAGTTTTTGTGCTGAAAAACTGGGGTTCGGCTTATACATGGGTCAGTGGCATGAATGGATGTCACCTGGTCAAGCCCGACTAACAAAAGGAGGAAATTTCTTGAAGCCTGACATAGAGTTAATAGCAAAGTAGGTTCGAGATGCATGGGAAGACATTCCAGAAGACATGGTGCGATGTGCCTTCCAGAAATGTAGTATTAGTAATGCTGTGGATGGCAGTGAAGACTGCGCTTTGTATGAAAATGACAGCAATGATGGTGATGACGGCGATCTCAGTGAGGACAGCGTCTATGATGCCCTCACACCAGCTGAAGCTCTGCATTGGGATACGGATGATGACGAGGAATCCAGTTTTGAAGGATTTTAACTCTTTACATTTTAGCTTGGTTGCTGATTGAGTTCAGGGAATAGTACTCTTAAGGTATCATTGTTGATACCTTATTGTTTTTGTTGAGCCTATTTTCCACTTACTGTGCTGGTTTACTACTGTTCAATGACTTCTTATCCTTTCATTTGTTTTTTTTAATCATTTTTTGGGGGGCTCGTACTATTCTTATCACAATCTATACATGCATTCATTGTGTCAAGAACATATGTACATTTGTTGCCATCATCATTCTCAAAACATTTGCCTTCTACTTGATCCCTTAATATCTGCTGCTCATTTTCTCCCTCCCTCCCCATTCCCCCTACCTCATGAACCCTTCATCATTCATATATTATTATTATTTTGTCATATATTACACTGTCTGACGAATCCCCCAGCCCTCTTCCCTGCTGTCCCTCCCCCAGGGAGGAGACTATACGTAGATCCATGTAATCAGTTTCCCCCTTTCTACCCTACATTCTCTCCACCCTCCAGGCATCGCCACTCTCATCACTGGTCCTGGAAGAGTCATCTGTCCTGGATTCCCTGTGTTTCCAGTTGCTATTTGTACCAATGTACATCCTCTGGTCTAGCCAGATTTGCACTGATGTCTCAATTTTTAGTAATTTTATTTTCACTTGTTTTGATTGTTGAAACTCACCAATAGCTTCTGCATTTTTCACCCTAAGCTTATACTCAAGTCAATCAGTTTTTCTGGTTTCCCAGGTAATAATTAGGTACCTACCTCAGCTTATACTCGGGTCGGCTTATATTCGAGTATATACAGTATTTGTTCTAACACTTTTGACCCTGAATAGGGGGAAAATACATGTAACGCCTGAATTCTATACCATTTGATGAGTGACTATTGTAATAAAATTTCAGAGTTCTTATGAAAACAGTCTGCTTCGCTCTGTCCATGGGTAAGATCCTTCCTATCCCTCCTTCCTCTGTTTATGTCAGTCCTGAGCAGGAAAGCACAAAGCAAAGAGTGCGAGGAGGTCAAGAAGGTAAGAGTAGAGTGGGACAACAGGACGACTCAAATCTACCTCTAAGTACATAGCCTACCTCTTTCTGGCATTTTCTATAAATCCTCCCTCAACTAATGTTCTCTATGTGAAACTTTAGCAGTACAGATATAGCTCTTTGAAAGTCAGCTCAGTTTTAATAGGCTTTTAAATTATGTGTGTAAATAAAACATGTAAAATGAGACTCCTCAAATTCCTACTTTCCAGTTTTACCCAAAAGAAAAACCTAATAAGAGCTCTATAGCAACACATCCTTCTAAGGTTCTTTCACAGCTACATCACGCCTACCCACTCCCCCACCCCCCCACCCATACTCTTAGGCAATTCTGTCTATCTAGGCTTCTAGCTTTTTCTTCTGAACTCACAATGATCCTACAGGACAAAGGAGAATTACTCCATAGGGTTTCTGAGGATCTCATCTTTCTTCCACTGATTGGTTGGGGGTTTGAACTAGTATTGGGGGTTAGTGCCCCAATACTTAATCAACTGGGCTCTGTAATTCCACATGAGAGTAAAGTTTAACAAGAGTGAAATCTCACTTGCATACCAAATAAAATCAGAGAAAATTCTTCCAGTTTCACTTTAGATTACATTTTTCTGGGGTTTTTTTGTAATTCTTTTTTTAAAAACCATTTTATTAGGGGCTCATACAACTCTTATCACAATCCATACATATACATACATCAATTGTATAAAGCACATCTGTACATTCTTTGCCCTAATCATTTTCAAAGCATTTGCTCTCCACTTAAGCCCTTTGCATCAGGTCCTCTTTTTTTTCCCCTCCCTCTCTGCTCCCCCCTCCCTCAGGAGCCCTTGATAATTTATAGATTATTATTTTGTCTTATCTTGCCCTATCCGGCTTCTCCCTTCACCCCCTTTATTGTTGTCCGTGCCCCAGTGAGGAGGTCACATGTAGATCCTTGTAATTGGTTCCCCCTTTCCAACCCACTCACCCTCTACTCTCCCAGTATCGCCCCTCACACCCCTGGTCCTGAAGGTATCATCCACCCTGGATTCCCTGTGCCTCCAGCTCCCATATGCACCAGTGTACAACCTCTGCCCTATCCAGTCCTGCAAGGTAGAATTCAGATCATGGTAGTTGGGGGAAGGAAGCATCCAGGATCTGGGGGAAAGCTGTGTTCTTCATCGGTACTATATCGCACCCTGACTGACTCATCTCCTCCCCTAGACCCCTCTGTGAGGGGATCTCCAGTGGCCGACAAAAGGGGTTTGGGTCTCCACTCTGCACTTCCCCCTTCATTCACTATGGTAAGATTTTTTTTTTTTTGATGATGCCTTATACTTGATCCCTTTGACACCTCGTGATCGCACAGGCTGGTGTGCTTCTTCCCTGTGGGCTTTGTTGCTTCTGAGCTAGATGGCTGCTTGTTTACCTTCAAGCCTTTAAGACCCCAGACACTATCTCTTTTGATAGCCGGGCACCATCAGCTTTCTTCGCCATATTTGCTTATGCACCTGTTTGTCCTCGGCGATCGTATCATGGAGGTGTGCAGCCAATGATATGATTTTTTATTCTTTGATGCCTGATAACTGATCCCTTCGGGACCACGTGATCACACAGGCTGGTGTGTTCTTCCATGTGGGCTTTGTTGCTTCTGAGCTAGATGGCCGCTTGTTTATCTACATTTTTCTGTTTGTAACTTGTATAAGCACTATAATTCCCTATAACCTTAGAAAATACCACCATATGCAGGCATAAATTTCCAAATGATTTTAAGAGTGAAACCTTTCTCCCTATCACCTTACAAAAAGAAAGAAACCAAATTTCTAGCCAATCTAATCTAATCTAATCTCAGTGCCCTAAAACACATTCGGAGTTAGAAAACAGGAATCTGCCCATGCAAAACCAGATGCATTTTTTATTATTTGTTCGCTGGTTAGGTTTTCTCACAAGAGGAGGCAATAGTTGGATAAACAGGAGACTTGAGTTCTAGCTTCTCCATTAATGAGCTGTGTGCCATTGATCACATCACAACTGCTTTAGGTCTTAGTTTTACCTTCAGTAAAATTAGAAGATTAGAGTAGATTCAGAAGTCACAAAATGAAGGTCTGTAGACAACTTTGGGCTAGCCCATAGATACACTTTGAGTATACTACAAAATTGGTGTTTTTTAAAAATAGCAATAAAACCACATTTTGGAATGAGATTATTTAATATCTCATTTAACTTAGTATATAGATATTTAACAGAATACACTACAAAAATATTTATAATAGCAAACATTTAATGGGAAATATATATTTTATGTATTTTATTGTGCTTTGTGTGAAATTTTACACAGTAAATTAAGTTCCCATTTAGCACTTTCTACATAAATTATTCTGTGACACTGGTTACATTTTTCACAATGTGTCAACAATGTGTCAACATTGTTCTGGTTGTTCTATTTCCACTACATTAGTTTCTCTGCTTCCTTACATTCACACTGATGTTTTAGACTAATTGTTGACCTTTGTGTTGTATATAGGTGTTCAAAGTTTTTTTTTTAATTTTTAAAATAAATCAATTCTTTGGGGACTCTTACAGCTCTTATAACAATCCATACATCAATTGTATCAAGCACATTTGTACCTAAGTTGCCATCATTTTAAAAAACATTTTCTTTCTACTTGAGCCGTTGGTATCAGGGCTCCTCTTTTTTCCATCCCTCACCCTCCCACCTTCATGAACCCTTGATAAATGATAAATGATTATTCTTGTCCTATCTTACACCGTCCACTGTCTCCCTTCTCCCATGTTTCTGTTGTTTGTCCCCCTGCGGGGGTGTGTGTGTGGGGGGGGTGGAGTGGTGTTTATATGTCAATCATTGGGATCTGTTTCCTCTTTCTCCTCCCCCCCCCCCCCACATTCCCCCTACCCTCATGGTACCGCAACTCCCATTACTGTTTCTGAGGGGTTTATCTGTCCTGGATTCCGTGTGTCAAGAGCTCTTATCTGTACCAGTGTACATGCTCCAGTCTAGCCAGATTTGTAAGGTAGAGCTGGATGGGTGTTTTTTTTTTAATGGAGCAATTTTGTTGTCACCACTGTAAAAGGAGGTAACCCATTCAATAGCTTTGGTTCAATGTTTAAATAAAGAGTATCTCAGGGTGAGAGACTGTGGAAGTCCTCCAGTTTCAACTGTCCTTTAAGTCTGAATTTTCAAGAATTTGAATTATATCAGAGTACATTATTAAAGAACTGGTGATAACTCTTCATCTTAGGCTGATCTAAAATCTTGTCCTCCTCATTCCTAGTTGGACTGGAAGGTAATGAACCATGTAATTCTTTTTTTCCCCTACATTTATTATGGAAAGAAATTAATTATACAAAAATAAACTAGTATTTTGAAACTCATGTGCTTAAAACCTAGGCTTAACAATTAGGAACTCAGGGCTAATCCAATATTTCTAGATACCCTTCTACTTCCACATTATTTTGAAACAAATCTTGTACATCACTTCATTCATTATTAACATAACCATAAAATCAGTATCATCTCATCTTAGAAAAGTAATATTATTTTAACATCTAAGTTTCAGTCAGAGCTCAATGGGAAATTATTCAATTTCTATTATAATAATCTTAAAAATAAGATCTAAATATGGTCACATATTGTGAATGAAAAGAGTAAAAACTTTAACTGAGTTCTGCAAAATTTCCTAAATCTGAAACTACTCTACAAAATACAGTCCATTAAAAAAAACACAAGAGAATTTAAAGAATAAGGAAAACTACAGAAGTGATAACTTTGAATTATAGTATTGGCAAAGAATATTAAATATACTATGAACTGCCAGAAGACCAACACCTCTGTGTTGGAAGAAGTACAGTCAGAATGCTCTTTAGAATATAGTGAGACTTCTGGTGTACTTTGGACATGTTATCAGGAAGGATCAGTACTTAGAAAAGAACACCATGCTTGGTCAAGTGCATGGTCAGCAAAACAGAGGAAGCTTCTCATGGGCTAGACTGACAGTGGCTGCAACAAGAGGCACAGATGTGGGAACAATTGTGAGGAAGGCGCAGGACTGGGCAGAGTTCTGTTCTATTGTACAATGTTCTGTTCCACTGTTAGAATGTGTAGGGTCATTATAAGTTGGAATTGACGTGCATGAAGTGAACACCAAAAGAGTCAACTAAAAGGAAAAGAAAGGAGTAGCCTCTGGGAAAGAGATACGACAGAGGGACAAGTGAGGTACTGGGTGGCTACTATTCCTCGTGCTCATGTGGAAAATGGCTACCTTACAGGATCAGTATGAGCCTGGAAGGAGAGTAATGCCTTTTCACATACATCTGTATATAAAATGTAAGATGTTTTAATGTGATTACAAGTTTAAAAATAAAAACAAGAGGTTCATTTGACATTAGTGCAACATTAAGTCCGTGTTTAAGAATTATTGAAAATATTTAAGAGATGCAAAGATCTTAGAAGTGTTCACTTAAAACTAAATGATCATACAAGACAAAATGACAAATTTGAAGCACAGTTTATCTGGAAACGGATCTAACCAGAAAATAGAGAGAAAAAAGCAAATTATAAAGCTGTGCATTTATTAAAAACTAATGGTTGGAAGGAAGGAAGGAAGTTATAAATGGCAGGTCAGTTATACCATTTCAAAAAGCATAGAAGCAAAGGCAATTTTCTTCTTTAAATTAGAAATTCTTTTGAAATATCTCCTTTAGAAATAAGAACTGGATGGTGCCCAGGCACTACTACTGAACATTTTGATCTGAGCAAAAGGGGAAAAATTCAGAAGAAAATTTTAAATTCTCATGGAATTCATACTTTCTGGAGCCAGGAAGGTTGGATGCACCTCTAAAACTATTGTCCCGAGATAATCTTTGAACCTTAAACCAAAAATAGGCCCTCAAGTTTTTCTAAACCCAAGCAACAGTGTAGCTTAACTAGATTGTGCTCTTAGACATAATCTTATCTATCTGGGATCAAATTGACAACAGTGTCTTGAAAAGTTAAACAGAAAAACTTAGGAGGTAGTGATTTTATGTCAATGGGGGTAGAATAACTCAGAGAGAGGCTGAGAATGGTTTCCCAATCTGAAGAATGTCATTGATGCCACTGAATTGGATATGTAGCTATTGTTGAATTGATATGTGCTCTATTATTTATATCTGCTGTGTATGTTCTCAACAACAATAATTGATTTACAAAATGTTCATTTAATTATATGTCAATATAATTAAAATTGCAATGTCGTTTTTCATCACAAATAATCCCATGATGTTCACATGAAATAGGATCTCTCTGAAAGTATTTCTAAACTGTAGTGAGAGAGGTTAATGGACCCAAAACATCCTAGGACCATAAGTGAATTTAGAGATCACTTGGTCCAATGTTTTCATTTAGGAAAGAAATTAAATACAAAGAAGAGAACACTAGAAACTTGGCCCTAAGAAAAAAATGTGGGGATCTGAGCCTCTAGCTCTCAATAAAGAACCTCTGAGAATGACCGGACACAGCAGTTGACAACAGAGGTAAAAGAGGGCCTTTCCTTTCAGATTTGTATCATCATGTCAAAGGTGAATGACACATTCTGGGTTTACCAGCTTCTCTTTCACACTGTCAGTCTTTCTCTTTCACACTGTCAGTCTGTCCTATGCATGGTGCTGTGGCACAGTGATACAGGCCTTTTCACGGTTTAGAATTCCACTCTGTTATTCAGGACGCTGGGTAGCTTAAATCCAGATATTTTACCCACTCACCTGACTCTAACAGAAATGAGGAAACAGAGTTGATCAGTTTCAACTGTTTTCATTTTTCTGAGAGTTGAAGACAGTAACATTTTTTTCTCCAGCAGTTCTTATACCACCTTTCCATGGCCAACCAACCAGTCAATAACTCAGAGAAGACAATAAAAGTGACATAATTCCTATTTCAAAATACAAAGCTAAAACTTAGGTTATTTATAGGTCTGGTGTCAACCTTGTCCTTGTCTCCCCTCCTTATGCCTGGGCTTGCCTGCTCTCTGCTCAGGGACTCAAGGAGACTCTCATGCACTCCATGCATTCTGAGCCAGAAGTTCACCAAGGATCTCTCATTTCTACTTCAAAAGCAAATAAACTAGTTGATGTCCAAGAAGCACTCTTGCTAAGGATAAGAAGTATCACATAGCACATAGTTTAATAAGGGGAGAAAAAAGACATTGGTAATAAATATGAAAAAGTAAAGACATGATCTAATATGAAAGATGATGATACAGATCTGAAAGGATAAGACCTAATTTCTGTTAAATAAATGGCCAAAAGTTAAAAACAAATAATTCACGAGACATGCAAAACTCTAAAGGTATCACTTTGTCAAATAAATTAGCAAAAATATCAAGTAGAAAGCAAATGTTTAGAGGATGATGAGGGCAACAAATATACGAATGTGCTTGACACAATGGATGGATGTATGGATTGTGGTAAGAGCTGTACGAGCCCCAATAAAATGATTAAAATAATAATACATTTGCAAAAATTAATAGGTGCTAAAAAACTCAATACAGTATAGGACATAGCTACAGCTATAAAAGTCACTCTACTAATGGGATCATTATTTCAAAAATAACAAAAATAAAATAGTATTAATACAAAGATGAGTAAAGTTACACTGTATGTAACAAACTAAAAATTTTAAATCCACATGCCTACCACTTGAAGAGTTGTAAAAAATGGCATTCGAATTGGATTTATTGTCATATAGACATTAAAGATGACCAACATATAGGTAAATACATGGAAAATCATTTATGAAACCATACTAAAAGGAACTAAAAGGAACATAAGCATAAGATGGTTTAAGCTATTTATAATTATGTTTTATAATGTCAACAATTATAAGAGATCAGAGAGGTGTTATAGTGAAAGGTTTCTTAATCGTTATTTGCCAGCCTAGCCTTGTTACTTTTATTTATGTTGTCCTGGAGACTTGGTTAACCACAATTTTGGGTACTCTCTGATTCTGTACAGCTGAAATTAAAAATTAAAAAAACACAAAAAAACCTAAAATTTCCCAAGTTAATTTTCTATTAGGCCAGCCAATGGGGCCATGTTTTAGAGGAATATAAGGTCAGAGTTCATTTACAATTTCAGGTTATTGCTTGGAAGGTCAAAGATGCTCTAGAATTTTTAAGAGAGTAAATTGATCATCTATTTTAACACCCCAAGAATCCAACAAGCTCAATTACAAGGTTTTGTCCTAAGCTAGAGTTTTTGGGTATATTCTCAAGGTAGGGGAAAGATGTTAAGGTAACAATAGCTAGGAATGGCACCAAACACAGAAGGTAGAACATCAGCTTTCATTAGCTTCAGAATCCACCCTCGTTGCTATGTCCATAAGACAGCTTAACACAGAAAGGTGAAGAATAACACCTGCCTATGTATATGTGACGCTTCAAGCTTGCATCGGAGGAATTGTCTAACTGGTATACAAAGGAGTAAATGAATCTATCGAGTAACAGGCAATTTTTAAATATCACCTAAGCAGTAGGCCTTTCCATCCTGGATAGAATACAAGAAGAGCTTATATTCATATATTTCAACCTGGAGGATCCATGGTGGGCCCATATTTTATAGGATCTGTGGCCAGTGGTTGAGGAAACACACGTGATTACCTCAATGCAATTGAGGAACTGTCATGAAGAGATGGCTCTGAGAATATCTAGGCAAAAGAGAGACAGGGAGGGAGGGAGAGCGACAATAAAAAGGAAAGCACAGATGAAAAGAAGGGAGGAGAGAAGGAAACAATTATGCTTACTGGCTTACTTTTAGCGGTGGCGGGGGGAGAGAAGAGGTGATTAAAAGTTATAACTCTGATGACCATTTGTCTTGGAATTGCTTCTGACTCCTGCTAACCCAAAGTGTACAGGAGTAGAACTTTGTTCTATAGGGTTTTCATTTTGTTTTGTTTAACTTTGTATTGTTAATTGAGTGAAGGGTTACAGAGCAGATCATCAGTTTTACAATTCAATACTTTATACATTGTTTCATCTTGTTCATTGCAAACCCTTCAATGTATTATCCCTTATCCTACTTAGACCCAGTGTTTCCTATTCACTTTCCTCCTCCTTTCTTAACACCTCTGAACTTTGTCCTTGGGTAATTGCTACTCTTTTGATTTTAAATGGTTGATTATGTGAAACTGTGGTTCCATAGGATTTTCAATAGTTGATATAACCCTCACTCTCACTGCCAATTAACGGGTTCCAACTCACAGCAACTCGATCTTATAAGACAGGGCAGAAACAGCCCAGTGGGTTTCTGAGACTGTAATTCTTTTTTTTTTTTTCAAATGTGCTGCTTTTAATGGAAGCTGTGTACAAGATATTTCACTCTTGCATCTTCTCAAGTGATTCTTCCTTGTATTTGCCCTTTTCCTTTCCGACTTGGCGAGATTTGGCTTTCCGCTCCAGGATCTTTTTGCGGTCTTTGTCCAGTTTTAACCTCGTAATCACCACCTTGCTGGGGTGAATGCCCACATGGACAGTGGTGCCGTTAGCTTTATCTCGCTGCACCCGCTCAATGTAGATGACGTACTTCTTCCGGTAAACCCGGACCACTTTGCCAATCTGCTGACCTTTGTAGTGTCCTCGCACAACCTGAACTTCATCATCCTTGCGGATAGGCATGGATCAGACATTGTATTTCTGTCTCAGTTCCTTGGAAAGTGGTGAAGACATAATCTTCCTGTGAATGTGGGAAGGGGCATTGAAATGCCTTTTCCGGTTTTTGCTCCGGTCCGAAGTCACAAAGGGATTGAACTTCATTTTGGCGGCTACTCCTTCAGCAATGGCCCCAAAAGGGCAAAGAGTTGAGACTGTAACTCTTTATGGGAGTAGAAAGCCTTGTCTTTCTCCTGAGGAGCTGTTGGTGGTTTCAAACTGCTGACCCAGTGATTGATAGCCCAACCACTTGTCCTTGAATGGCAACCAAAGGTTGAACGTTCAAGTCCACCCAGAGAATACTTGGAAGAAAGGCATAGCAATCTACTTCCAAAAATCAACCGTTAAAAACCTATGGAGCACAGTTCTACCTGGACACATAAATCAGAACTGACTCAATAGCAACTTTTTTAAAAGTTTGAGATGGAAATTGGAGAAGGAATTCACACTTGAAGTAGTATTCCCACATATACAAGGGGGCTTCTAAAAATTCATGGGAAATAGGATTTAAAGATAATGAAAATTTCCTACAAGTTTTTTGTTTGCCATATATACCCTGAACAATTTCAGAGATAGTGAGTTTGAGAGGAGGCAGGATGCAAAGGCTGTGTTGAGAACAGAGCTTTTCAGATTAAAAATCAAAGTGTGCATCTGAAATTTTCCATTTAACTTCATGCTTAGCCATCTTCTAAGACAACTTCCAGTGATCTCCCCAATAACAAATGATACTCTTATGAAATCCACTCTCATACTTTATCCAAGTTTGTGTGTCCAACATAACAGAAAAGTAGTATATATCATTTCTGAAGATAAAACCCCAAACCAAAACTCACTGTCATTGAGTTGATTATGACTCGCAGCAACTCTATATAGAGTTTCTAAGGCTATAAATCTTTACAGAAACAGATAGGCTAACCCTTAGCCCACCAAGTAGCTGCTGGCTTTGAACTGCTGACCTTGATGTTAGCAGTCCAAAACTTACCCAATAACTCAAACAAACAAACAAACAAACAAACAAACAAACTCACTGCCATTGAGTCCATGCTAACTCACAGTGACCCTATAGGACAGGGTTGAGCTGACCCTGTGAGTTTCAGAGACCGTAACTGTTTAAAGGAGTAGAAAACCTCATCTTTCTCCTGAATTGCAGCTGGTGCTTTTGAACTACGCACTGCAGCCAAACGTGTAACCACACCAGAGCTACCACTAAAACATAGTTTGGTTTCTGTCCCTCTTTTGTGGATTACTCACTTGAAGGGAGAGCCAGCTTTCATGCCATGGAGAGGTTCACATGATGAGGAACTGAAGCTTATAGCCAAAAGCCAGTGAGAAATGAGGCCTCTTATCAACTGTCATTCATGTAAGCTTAGAAACGAATCCACCTCAGCCAAGCCTTCAAATGACTGTTGCCCTGGTTGACATGTTAAAAGAGACCCTAAGGGGGGAGTGGGAAGGGGGAGGGAAATGAGCAGCAGATATTAAGGGCTCAAGTAGAAGGCAGATGTTTTGGGAATGATGATGGCAACAAATGTACATATGTTCTTGACAAAATGGATGTATGTATGGATTGTGATGGGAATTGTATGAGCCCCCAATAAAATGATTTAAAAAAAAAAAAAGAGAGAGAGAGAGAGACCCTAAGCCAGAACCACCTGACTATGCTGCTCCCAGATTTCTGACTCTTAGAAACTATGTGAAAAATAAAATAAAAACTTCTGTTTGTTTAAGGCTGCTAAATTTTGGGGTAATTGTTATATAGCCATAAATAACATGATAATACAACATGGAATTAAGTAAATTCTATGAGGGACTGTGTGGCATGTGATAATACAAGGATTCCATCTACTACTAGGACGGGGGAAAAATCACATCAAAATTAAAAGGGGTCTGTTGCCCAAGTCCAAAGAAGGTTAAAGATAGTTTTATTGGAAAGAACTACTATCTTTTTTCTGACAGTAGTCTTAGTCTTGACACAGTCAGAAAGGCCCTATCAGAAAGGTCTAATATAGTTCACTCCCACTAATGATATTATCTAGCTTAACGCCCTCAGACAGGGGACTAGCTATGGGTGGGTTCCAAATAAAAGGCAGCCACTGTGAGGGTATCCAGTCCTATATCTATGTAGTCAAGGGTCACAGTTGAAGCAGCAAACTTATCCCCAGACATATATGCCTGGGACTAAACTGAGATTCACAAAATTCTCTGTGAGTTTTCCTTACCTCTAAATTCTGGGATAACTGATGCTCACTGAATGCTGATATTTGTATGAATAAAAATGAAGGGATTTAGCAAATCTTGTTCTTGCACACAGTTGTCAAAAAAATCTGACCTTTACAACAGGAAAAAGAGGGAGGATTTAAAAGATTTAAAGAAGAGGCAGTGACTGTCTGATATATAACAAACCTTTGAAAAATTATGAAGCAGTGAAAATCCCCTACAGGTCCCAACAAAATGTGTCCAATTTGCATTCCAGCAAAGCTCTCCATACATACCATTTTGCTCCTGTGTTACTTCCAGGAAAATAAATCCTGAAGAATAATCCCACTGGGACCTAAGTCTGATCTCCGATATATTACTGCTCCAGAGCTCCAGACCTGGCTCCACAAACTGTCTTTTTTGGTACCAAATAACTAAATTAAAGTCATCCTGATAAGCTTTGAAAACAGGAAATGTGAGGAGTGGTTTAATGAATGTTACAACTCAACCTATTATAGACTATAGTACATTTACCGGAAGAGAGAGAAAACCCTCCTGGCTTTTATATGCCCAAATCTCTCAAGATCAAATCCAAGCATAACTGTCATTCACCACACCTGACTATAAAGCCTTATTCGATGCCTGACTCTGATCAAATGGCTATGGTGCAATTGTAAACCAACACCAATGTGAGTTGATGGGAGTGGCGAGGCAGGAGGACTACAGTGGAGACTACAGTTTTATGTTTACTTTAAAAGCTGATCTAAATTTATGTTGTTGTTTTAAAGCAACCAATGGCAGCAATTAATATTGACATAGATTTTAAATTTAAATATTATAAGGAAACAAGACAGTGAATACATTATAACAAAAATTAATATTTCTAAAAAGATTTTTTAAATCTCTTACCAGATAACATATAAACTAGAGAAAAAAGGCTAGTTTTTAAAAGACAATTAAGTGAACTAGGTGTGTCCTAGATTCTCCTTTCATAAGAAAAACCGTTTCCACAAAAGATAAATAAATGTGAATGGAATGCACTGAAATATTAACCATAGGAACCACTACCACTATTAGAAAAATCATAAAATATATAGACACAGAAAGTGGAAATTAAGAGATTGAAAAATTTTAAGGTAAGAAAATGCACTCTAGAAACTCAATAGATTGACATGGAAGACATCAAAATAAGAAACTAACCTGCCAGATAGCCAATATGTGTATACAATATCATATATGCAGTATTTGAGTAACAACAAAAATCAGTTTATGTAGCACCTAAAAAAGATTCAGTCACTCATCAGGAATTAGCATTAACTCTATCTCTCAAAAGTTATTCTGCAAATACAAAAAGATAGACTGGCAAACTGCAAGCAAACTGGTCTTCCTGCACAATCATAAAACCGAGCCCAGTGGGGAGGATACACTGGAACTGATTGTGGAATAGTATGTACAACTCTCTTTAAACCGACTGAACTAGAAATGCATGATATGTGAATCTTATCTCAATAAAACTACTGGGGGGGGGGGGGCGAGGAGGAAAAAGGGATAGAGACCGTTGCCTGGTCCAGGATATGATGGCAGAAGAAACTAGAAATATGCCCACTAATCCCAAAGTTTCAAAGTGAAACTGGCACACTTTTTGGCATTCCTGTTTAGGCAACCTATATCAATTGTGATCACTAAATTTACTGCAGATTTTGAGAACAGGCACATTTATTTTAATAGCTTCAAAAGCTTTGCTAAAACCCCAATACCTTATTTAACCTAAAAGAATCATCTGGATACTTCAGGAGTGAAACATTGCCAAGAGATCCAGAAAGACTGAATGGAGCTTTGTCATTGAAGTTCTAACTAATCTTAAAAACATTTGAAGATATAATTTAAAATTTTTTTCTAAGTTATTTTTCTTTTATTTTATTTTAAAAAAATTTAACCTGAAAAATAACAAGTGTTGTTGAAGATGAGGAGAAATTGGAACCTTCAGTGCTGGTGGGAATGTAAATGGTTCAGTCCCCATAGAAAACATTTTGGAAGTTCCTCAAAAAGTTAAACACAGAATTACCATACAATTCAGAATTCCACTCTTAGGTGTATACCCAAAAGAATTAAAACACAGGTGCTACAATAAATATATGTACATATGGCCATAGCAGCTCTGTTCCCAATAGTGAAAAGGTATAAATAACTCAGTTGTAAATCAATAGATGAATAGATAAATAAATTGTGGTATATACAAACAGTGGAATATTATTCATCTAGAAAAATGGAATAAAGTATAACCTAGAAGAAACTAAAAAACGTGCTAAGTAAGCCAGGCATGAAATGTCACATATCGTATGGTTCCATGTGTATGAAATATCCATTATACACGACATGAGTTTCCTGAAGCTTTTGTGGTTTTTCTCATTGCTAATTCCACAATTACCATTTAGAGAAAAAGTCGGACTTTTCCCACCAAATTAAAGAGAGAAATAGTCACTGACTACAAGGAGGCCCCAAGCCAGTATCTATGCTGACAACTATGTACCTTAAAACCATAAACTGAGAATTATCCCCATTCACAATAATTTTAAAAAGTAAATTTCTCTAATAAAAAGTGGTTTTTAATAGTATTACTACTACTTATTTGCTGTCAGCTTAAATTAAAGCATTTTAAAAGTTACCCTTTAGGATTCTGGTACAATCTCTACAATTATTTTTCTAAAAGAAGTTTATTGTTTTTACACACAGACGGCTGTGCTATCTCCTCCCTTCAGAGCTGATGACTTGTGCCCTCAGTTTCCATTACTCTAAGATGACCTATTAAGAGCTTCTAGGATCATCAGAATAATGCTTGAAGAAGCAGCAGTCAAGAATCAAACAACGCCTTCCATTGGGTAAATAAACTGGTGGCACAAGGCCCAAGTGTTGACGAGCAAGGATGCTGCTTTGAAGACTAAAGTGTGCCTGACCCAAGCTATAATATTTCCAATTGCCTCATATGCAGATGCAAGTGGGACACTGACTGAATAAAGAAGACGGAAGCAGAAACAATGCATTAGAATTGTGGCGCTGGAAAAGAATACCGAAAGTACCATGGACTTCCAAAAGAATGAACAAATCGATCTTGGAAGAAATACAGCCAGAATGCTCCCTGGAGGCAAGGATGGCGAGAGTTGGTCTCACGTACTTTGGACATGTTGTCAGGAGAGACTAGTCTCTGGAAAAGGACATCACGTAAAGCAGAGAAGGGCAGCAAAAAAAAAAGGAAGGTTTTCTTTCAACAAGATGGTCACAACAGTGGGCTCAAAAATACCAACAGCTGTGAGGATGGTGCAGGATGGGGCAGTGTTTCATTCTGTTGTGCACAGTCACTATCACTTGGAACCAAATGATAGCACCTAATGACAATAACAGGATCATCAATAACATATCACATTGCCTACTCTCACTTCTCCCCCGTACTCATACCTCTGGGCAGAGCACTCAAAGCCAGTAATTAGTATACTGTGTTGGATTTTTAATTGTTCTACTTCCTCTCAGCACTACATTTCTGAGTTTCCTATCCCCCCAAGTCAGAACTTTAGCTTGCCCAACTAGACAGAAGATCCCAAAAGACTGATGAACTCTATCTCGCACATGTTAGAAACAATCTGGTTATGTTAAAGTGCTGAATCAGCTATCCAACAAGGGCCAATGTGCATTCTAAAGTATGCTATTACAGAACAAGGTCAGACAGCCCAGGATTCTCAGGATGTGGTAAGAATGTCCTTTGCTAGACATAATAGGATCACAAACAGAAAGTTTTCCTGATGAAATTGTGCTTTAAATAATAATAATGTGTATTCAAGTACGAAAGGAACCCTTGTCGTGCTGGACTGTGTGGCAGTTAATCCCACATGATCCTATTGGCCAGGTTGGCACAATAAACCTAACTATCACACACTGCTAACTGCAAGGTTGACAATTCAAAATCACTAGCTGCTCCACAATATAAAGGTGATGCTATCTATTCCTGTAAAGATTCACAGGCTTGGAAACTCTACATATGGTTGCTAATAACAACAGTATTTTATTAGTTCATTAATTATGACAAATGTACCACACTAATAATATAAGATGTTAATAAGGGATACTGGGTATGGGGTATATGAGAATTTACTGTACTAGTTTAACAACTTTTACAAATCTTAAAAATTAGAAAATATATGCAAAAGTACTTTGAAAATTTTAAAGTTCAAGGAATTGTAAATGATAACATATTCCAGTACACTTAGTCCCTTATCTAGACTGTTGGTGGGTAGGCAGCCATCGTAAGTAGCGCCAATAACAAAGACAGTGTGAAGAGTTAAATCCTGGAGTGGAAGAGGCCACAAGTCTAGCCCCCAGAAACATCCCAGCTGTTTCCTGCCAGCTGGTGTCTCATGTCCGATTTTCCATAGAGTTGATTTTCTTTGTATAATTACTTTTGCCTCTCAACTTATTTTACAAAAAGTATGGCTACAGTTTTTAAGAGTTTCTAAGCAGGTATGTATTTTAATTTAGACCTCCAAAAAGTCAATTGTGAGGTATGGTTACAGCTGCTTATTGGGTCCATTTCCTTACTGGATGAAACATCTGATTTCTATTCCCAACTTCAAATATAAGAAAGATAGACACCCAGAGATAGAGTACAACAAGTGTACCCAACCCTTGCCAACTCCTGTTCTGCTTGGAAAAAAAGTAGTAGCAGTAGTAGTAGTAGTACTAGTAGTAGAAAGCAAGAGTTTCAAAAGTACAGGAAATTGTTTCTCAGACAAAAGACAACACTTCCTTTCCCAGAACAATGCATCTCCCACACTGACATCCTGCTTCTGCTATATTTACCCAGCCCAGAGCTGCCGATGACACACTTACAGCTGCGCTCCGTCCACATGGCCCTGTCACTCAGCTTGAGTACTCAGACGGGAATGTGTCCAGAGGGCAGAGCCTAGAAATCACTACACACTAATCCATGCTTCCTCTACTGCTAACCTTCAGAGTAAAGTGAGACAAAATACGAGCAGTATTACTCCCTGTTTATTTTGGAAGTGACTGGGGAAACATGAGGTACTTCATTTTATATAGTTGCTAATTTTGACTTTTCACGTGGTAGTCAATGGAGGAGCCTAAACAATGAAGGGATTGAAATGGGAGGTTAAAAATAACTCATTAGGGGGTGCAGGGATGGAAAAAAGAGGAGCTGATACCAAGGGCTCAAATAGAAAGTAAATGTTTAGAAAATGATGGTGGCAACTTATGTACAAATGTGCTTGATACAATTGACATACGGAATGTTTTTGTTTTAGTATGGAATGTTTTAAGAGCAGTAAAAGCTCCCAATAAAATGATTTTAAAAAACAAAACAAAAACCTCATGAATGCTACTCAGCCAAATAGCATCACTTAATAGTTTCTCCTACCCAGCCCACTAGGATCAGACTATCAAGTCACCTTGCTGCTGTTGTTGTTGTTGGCCACTGAGTCACCTCCTACCCATAGCTACCATATACACAAGAGAATGAAACACCGTCGGTCCTGTACCACCCCCACAATGTTTCCTATGCCTAAACCCATTGTTGCAGCCATGGGGCCAATCTATCTCCTTGAAGGACTCCTTTTTCACTGCCCCTCCATTTTACCAGACATGATGTCCTTCTCCAAACTGGTCTTTCCTGACATGTCCAAAGTATGTAAGACGAAGTCTCGCCACTCTTGTTTCTAAGGAGCACTCTAGCTGTGCTTCTTCCAAGACAGAGATCTATTTGTCCTTTTAGCAGTCCATGGCACTTTCAATATTCATCTCCAGCACCACAATTCAAATGTGCCAATCTGTCTATGGTTTTCTGTATTCAATATCCAATTTACCACAGGATAAATCCTTCAATTCTGGGTAGGTATATCTAAGGAGTCAAGGATGGGATCATTTTATTCATCCCATCTTATCCTACCTCTTAGCACACTCTCCTGAGAGAGGAAAGCCCATACACTGGCAAGTATGGATTTGACTTCCATTTTACTACTTTAGTAGCTTTGTATTCTTGGTCCTTCTTTCCATACCTCACTGCCACCCCAATTCCTTGATTCTATCCCTTTCTGTTCATCCCACTTTACTTTCTACTTCTCTGGTTCATTTTCTATTGCTCATGGACAAGATTCCCTCAGCAAAACCTAGCTGATAGCTGCTAAAGTTTTCATTAATGGGTTAAACCATTACCCCACTTACAACAGTCATACAGCAAAAAACCCTGAGACTCAAGAGAGTAATAGCTCTTTTTCTCTCAGTTTTACCTTTTGTTGTTAAGGAGGCTCACTCATAAATATTAATTGGCTCCTTCAAAGAAGTGAAAGTCAAAATAAAGATGCAAAGAAATTATAAGGAAAGACACTGGTGAGAATGGGAAAATGCTTTTCTCACCGTTTTTCTCTTAAAGCTCTTGGATAACAGGCATTTCCAGACCTTACAAATTTTTTAAAAGCCTAAGAGGATGTTTTTCAATTAGCCCAATCAAACTTTCAAGATAATTTGAGGAAAAGCCTTGAAATACGATGATGAATTCATCTAAGTCCTACTTTTGAAAAGGAAGAGAAAAGGGGGAGAGGAAAGAAGGGAACTGACTTCACATGGCTGCTTCCAGTCTGGTTTGGAAGAAAAGCGTTTATGTTGCTGGGTGAGTGCAGAACAAATTCCAGGGGGTTATGCTGCCACATTCTGGGAAATTACCAAATCTCTCACTTCCCCTTCCCCTAAGCCTCAATGAACCAAACTTTAAAAAATTATTTTCATTTACTAGGTATTATTACTATCCTGTTTGTTTTTATTTTAAAAAATGAGAATTGGATGAAGGTTTACAGAGCAAATTGGCTTTTCATTCAACAATTCATACATGTCATTGATTGCTATTACTAGGTATTTTTTTAAGTAGCATAAAAACAACAACAACAAAAAATAGACCTCTTGAGCATGAAACTATTTCTTAAAGGAAGAAACACAAGCAAATACCTAAGAACAGATTCTTTCAGAGCAAATATTTTACCCACTCAAAATTCATCCCAACTGCAGCTTGACATTGGTCTGCACATGAATCAACAATGTATGGTAAATCTCAAGGAGAAAATCTGGATGAGGTACAAAATAGAGTTCTATGGTATCTTCCTATAGAGTGTTTATTAGTCATAAGGAAAAAATATTTCCTATAGAGTGAAGAAATCAGATAACATACCTAAAGCAGGGGGTCATATTTAACATCAAAAGTGATGGGCAATACCAATATCACGGAACTTGCTGTTCCATGTTGTTGTGTGAACTTAATAAATGAAACCTTAATTTGCTATGCCAACTTTC
The DNA here is from genome assembly GCF_050624435.1 of Tenrec ecaudatus. NCBI lineage: Eukaryota > Metazoa > Chordata > Mammalia > Afrosoricida > Tenrecidae > Tenrec > Tenrec ecaudatus. The sequence goes on along the minus strand of NC_134545.1, from coordinate 86,987,898 downwards.
ACCTAAAACAGTAAAGTACTGAAATCAAAACAAAAGAGAAAGTGAGAGACACCTCCAGCCATGATACCAGGAGAAAGACTATATTAGTTATGTACAATCCCACTAGAGATTACAACCTCAATCTAATCACAACGAAACATTACACAAATAAAAAATAAGGAACAGTCTCTTGAAAGAGGGGCCAAAAATCGGCTTGTATTTCTTAAAAATGGCAATGTCATGAACAATAAAGAAAGGCTGAGGAACTGTTACAAACAGGAGACGAAAGAAACATGAGAACTATGCAATACCTGATCCTTGACTGATGTGTGTGTGGGAGGGGAGTGGTGGTGGTGCAATTATACATCTTATTATTAGGACAACAATATGGGAATACAAATAATAAATTAAAATAAGCATTTAATCAATACTAAATTTCTTTGATAACTATACTAAGACTACATAAGAGATTATCCTTCTTAGGAAATACACTGAGGTGTTAAGGGATAAAGAGACGCAATGTGTAATCTACCTAAATGGTTCAGGAAAATAATTTCATATTTTTATACATATATGTGCATATACTTGATTTAAAAATAAATAGTGAAATGGTAAGTAAGTGTCCTGTATATTATTCTTGTAATTTTTCAGTAAATTGGAGATTCTTTTTAAAAAACAACCCAAAACATCACATCAGTTGACACCAAAACATCACATCGGTTGACACCAATTTTAAAATTAGGGAAAAGGGGATGAACTCACATTCTAGGCACAGAAAGCCAGACTAGGGGAATGAACCAATTTTTTGCTCTTTGGTGGCATTGTCAAGTAAGTGTTGGATTGGTAACTGCAAGGCTGGCGGTTCAAAACCATGGGAGAAAGATGAATCTATCTGCTGCCATAAGAAAGCTTCAGAAATCCTATATAGGTATGAACTGCAATCACTCCATGGCAGTGGGTTTTTTGGAGGGAGAGCTGTTGGAAGAATGGCTATTATCAATAGAAATAATAGGGTAAGTGAAAAAGTATCACTACTAGAGTCTGTGATAGGATTAAGTCTATCTGCATTCAACTCCAATCAACACAAATATTATTCAAATTTATGTACCAACCATTAAAACTAGTGATGAAGAAAAAGAAGAATTCTACCAGTATCTTCAATCTGAAATTGATCAACATGCAATCAAGATGCATTGATAATTATTGGTGATTGGAGTGCAAAAGTTGGAAACAACGAAGAAAGAACAGTAGCTGGAAAATATGGCCTAGTAAAAGAAACAAAGCTGGAGATTGCAAGATAAAATTTGCAAGACCAGCAACTTGTTAATAGCAAATATATGTATGTATGTATGTATATATATATATAAAATCATTTTATTAGGGGCTCATACAACTCTTATCACAATTCATACATGCATCCATTGTGTCAGGCACAGCAAATATATTTTTTCAATAACACAAACAGCAAACATAAACATGGATTTCTCCAGATGGGACACACAGAAATCAAATTAACTACATCTGTGAGAAGAGGAGAAGCTCAATATCAGCAGCTAACACAAGGCCAAGGGCTGATTGTGGAACAGACCACCAATTACTCACATGTAAATTCAGACTGATGCTGAAGAAAATTCAAACAAGTCCATGAAAGTCAAAATACCACCTTGAGTCTATCCCACCTGAGTTTTGAGAACATCTCAAGCATAGATTTGCTGCATTGAACAGTAATGACAGAAGACCTAGTGAGATATGAAATGACAACAAGATGATCATTCATGAAGAAAGCAAAAGGTCATTAAAGACAAGAGAGAAAGATCAGAAAAGTGGGTGAAGGGAGACGTAGGACAGGGCAAGCTATGACAAAATAATAATTTATAAATTATCAAGGGCTCATGAGGGAGGGGGGAACGGGGAAGGAGGGGGGAAAAAGAGGACCTATACAAAGGGCTTAAGAGGAGAGCAAATGCTTTGAAAATGAAGGCAGAGAATGTACAGATATGCTTTACACAATTGATGTATGTATATGTATGGATTGTGATAAGAGTTGTATGAGCCCCTAATAAAATTTTTTTTTAAAAGAAAGATCAAAGTGGATGTCAGAAGAGTCTCTGATACTTGCTATTAATTGTGGAATAGCTAAGGCAAATAGAAGAAATGATGAAGTGAAAGAGCAGAATAGAAATTTTCAAAGTGCAGCTTGTAAAGAAAAAGTCAAATATTATAATGAAATGTGCAAAGACTAATTAGGAAACAAAAAGGGAAGAACATGCTCAGTACATTGTAAACGGAAAGAGCTGAAGAAAAAAATTCAAATCTCAAGTTGCAACAGTGAAAATTTCCATGGGCTAAATGCTGAATGATGAAAACATACAAAAAGACAAAATGAATCAACAGAGTCACTGTAATTAATAAAAAAAAACTAGTCTACATTCCACCATTTCAGGAGATAGCAAATGAACAAGAACCAATTATGAAAAAAGAAATTCAAGCTGCACTGTAAGCATCAGCCAAAAACAAGGCTCCAGGAATTGATGGAATGCCAACTGAAATGTTTCAACAAGCTGATGAAGCACAGAAAGCACTTACAAGTCTATGCTAGGACATTTGGAAGACAGCTACCTGGCCAACTCAATGAAAGAGATTCTGTTGCCAAAGAAAGGTGACCCAACTGAATGCTCAAACTATAAAACAGTACTATTAATATCACATACAAGTAAAATTTTGCTGATGATCATCCAACAGTGGTTTCAGCAGTATATTGACAGGGAGCTGCCAGAGGTTAACTGAATTCAGTGCACACGGAACAAGGAATAGCATTGCTGATGTCAGATGGATCTCGGCTGAATACGGAGGATACCAGAAAGATGTTTACTTGTGTTTTATTGACTATGCCAAGGCATTCAGCTGTGTGGACATAACAAACCACAAATAGCCTTGAGAATAATGAGAATTTCACTGCGTTCATGTAGGACTTGTACATGGATCAAGAGGCAGTTGTGTTAACAGAACAAAAATACTACCTGGTTTAAAATGAGAAAAAGGATGTGTATCCTCTCACCATACTTATTCTATCTGTATGCTGAACAATCAGAGAAGCTGGGTTATTTAAGGAAAAATGGAGCATCAGGGTTGGAGGAAGGTTTATTAACAACCTGCACTATGCCGATGACACAACCTTGCTTGTTAAAAGTGAGGAGGACTTGAAGCACTTGCTGATGAAGAAGATCAGGATTGTAGCCTTCAGTATGGATTATAACGCATTGTAAAGAACACCAAAAGCCTCACAGCTGGACCAGTAAGTGACATTATGATAAATGGAGAAAAGACTGAAGTTGTCAAGGGTTTTGTCTTGCTTGGATCCACAATCAATGTTCATGGAAGTAGCAGTCTAGAGATCCAACAACTCATCACCCTGGTATATTTGCTGCACAAGAGCTCTTTAAAGTATTGAAAAGCAAGGATGTGCGGGCAGGGGAGGGAGGGGTAAGAAATGGGGAACTGGTATCAGGGGCTCAAATGGAAAGAGAATGCTTTGAAAATGATGATGGCGGCATATATGCAAATGTGTTTGACACACTGGATGAATGAACAAATTGTGATAAGAGATGTAAGGGCCCCAATAAGAATATTTAAAAAAAAAAAAAAAGAAAGGCAAGGATGTTACTTTGAGAACTAAGATACACCTTATCCAAGTCATGGTATTCTCGATTGTCTCATATGCATGTGAAAGCTGGACATTGAATAAAAAACAGATGCATTTTAATTATGGTGCTGGTGAAGGAGTCTTGAAAATATCATGGACTTCCATAAGAACAAATCTGTCATGGAAGATGTACAGAGGAAAGCTCCTTAGAGGCAAGAAACTTTGTCTCACATGCTTTGGGCATGTTGTCAGGAAAGATCAGTTCCTGGATAAGGACATCATGCTTGATAAAGAAGAGGGGCAGCCAAAAAGAGGACGCCCACAAAAAAATAGACTGACACAGTAGCTGTAAAAATGGACACAAACATAAGAACAATTGTGAGGATGATGCAGGACTGGGCTGTTTTGGTCTGTTGTACACAGAGACCCTGTGAGTTGGAACCAACTCAATGGCAACTAACAATAACTGCAATCAGTGGATGGCCGTAGACAAGTTCTCTCAGTAATACACTTGTCTTAGTCTGTGCCTTAAAACAAAAGTCCTCAACCAAGTCCCCAGGGAATACCAAAAATAGACTTTGGGGCCAGGGCTTGGCACCCCATCAGACTCAACCGGAAAACACTCCTAAAGGCCAACAAACAGTCCTTGTACTAACTACAGGCTTTTCTTTTTTGTTGTTGTTTTTTTGGGGGGGTTTTGTCATTGGCTTTTTGTTGTTTTGTTTTCTTTTGTTGCTTTGTCTTGCTCTGTCTTGTTTTTGTGCATGTTATTATCTTCACAGGTCTGTCTAAATAAGACAGGTTGAATGAACAATCTGGAGGAGAAAACGAGACCAATGGTTTGGGGGGATATGGGAGAGGGGGAGGTGGGGAGAAAGGAAATGCTGTTAACAAACCCAGGGACAAGGGAACAACAGTGATCCAAATTGGTGGTGAGGAGGGTGTAGGAGGCCTGGTTGGGTACGATCAAGGGTAATGTAACTGAGAGGAATTACTGAAACCCAAATGAAGGCTAAGCCTGATAGTGGGACAAGAGGAAAGTAAAAGGAAATAAAGGAAAGACCTAGGTGGCAAAGGGCATTTATAGAAGTCTAAATACAGGCATGTACATATGTAAATATATTTATATATGAGGATGGGGAAATAGACTTATGTGCATACATTTATAGGTTTAGTATTAAGGTAGCAGATGGACAATTGACCTCCACTCAAGTACTCCTTCAAGCAAGAATACTTTCTTCTATTAAAGTGGCATTCCATGATGCTCACCTCCGGACACAATCACTGAAGATAAAGCAGGTGCATAAGCAAATGTGGTGAAGAAAGCTGATGGTGCTCGGCTTTCAAAAGATATAGCATCTGGGGTCTTTAACACTTAAAGGTAAACAAGCAGCCATTTAGCTCAGAAGCAACAAAGCCCACATGGAAGAAGCACACCAGCATGTGAGATTACGAGGTGTCAAAGGGATCAGTTATCAGGCATCAAAGAACAAAAAATCATATCATTGTGTGCTCACCTCCCCGATATGATTGCTGAAGACAAATGGGTGCATAAGCAAATGTGGTAAAGAAAGCTGATGGTGCCAGGCTATCTATCAAAAGAGCTATAGCGTCTGGGGTCTTAAAGGCTTGAAGGAAAGAAGCGGCCATCTAGCTCGGAAGCAACAAAGCACACATGGAAGAAGCACACCAGCCTGTGTGATCACAAGGTGTCGGCCTGTGTGATCACAAGGTGTCGAAGGGATGGGATGATGTATCAGACATCAAAAAACAAAAAATCAAATCATTGTGAATGAGGGGAAGTGCAGATTGGGGACCCAAGACCCATTTATAGGCAACTGGACATCCCCTTACAGAAGGGTTGTGGGGAGATGGACCAGTCAGGGTGAAGTGTAGCAACAATGAAACATACAACTTTCCTTTGGTTCTTAAATGCTTTCCCCCAGCCCCCACCCCAACTATCATGATCCCAATTCTACCTTACATAGTATGTACAATGGTACAGATAGGAACTGGAAACACAGGGAATTCAGGACAGATGACCCCTTCAGGACCAATGCTGAGAGTGGCGATACTGGGAGGGTGGAGTGGAAAGGGGGAACCGATTACAAAGATCTACATATTACCTACTCCCTCAGGGATGGACAACAGAAAAGTGGGTGAAGGGAGACGTCGGATGGTGTAAGATATGACAATAATAATTTATAAATTATCAATGGTTCATGAGGGAGTGGGGAGCAGAAAGGGAGGGGCGAAATGAGGAGCCAATGCTAAGGGCTTAAGGGGAGAGCAAATGTTTTAAGAATGATGTAGTCAACAAATGTACAAATGTGCTTTACACAATTGATATATGTATGGATTGTGATAAGAGTTTTATAAATGTATACCCACTATTCTATACCCACTCTAGGTTCTCTTTTAGAAAGATCTTAACCACTGTTTAATTGTTTCATTGCCTTTCTACCTTTTCCTGACCTTGAAAGTGACAGAAATAGTTTTTCTAGGGACAGGTGGTATTCTCTCTCAAGGTCCCCAGGTTCCCAAGAGATACTTGGAAGTAAGTGTGCTTTCTCTGGGATCCAAAAAAAAAGAAAAAAGTCCAGTCCAAACAGCAGCTTCTGAAAGGATCTGTAGGGCCAGTTAAATTCAAGACGAGAGGTCAGTTCAAAAGGTTATGGTGACTGTCATCTTCATATATTTTCTCAAAGGACACAGGACAATCCCTGGGAATTTGAAAAGGTGTTAAAAATCAATGGCGAGGAGGCCATAGGATGCCTGGTAGGGCTTGATTAAATTTAATATAGCCAAAAGGAATTAATGAAAACCGAATGAAAGTAGAACATGACAGTGGGGCAAGTGGAAAGTAAAAGGAAATAGAGGAAAGAACTGGGAGGCAAAAGACATTTATAAAAGTATAAATACATATGTAAATGTATAGATCTATGTACGTATATGTTAAATATTAAGGTAGCAGAAAAACATTGGGCCTCTACTCAGTGCAAGAACACTTTGTTCTAATAACCTGACATTTCAATTCCAACACCATCGCTGAAGACAATGGGTGCATATGCAAATGTAATGAAGAAAGCTGATGGTGTCCAGCTAACAAAAGATACAGTATCTGGTGTCTGAAAGGTTTGAAGATAACAAGCAGCCATCTAGCTGAGAAGCAACAAAGCCCACAAGGAAGAAGCACACCAGTCTGTGTGATCATAAGGTGTCCATGGGATCAGGTATCAGAAGACCTAGAACAAACAATCATATTGATGCAAAGGAGTAGGGAGTGACCTGGAATGGACACCCAAGGCCCATCTCTAGACAATTGAACATCCCCTCACAGAAGGGTCCCAAGAAAGGGACTAGCCAGTCAGGGTGCAGTATAGCACCAATGAAACATACACATTTCTCTAGTTCTTTAATGCTTCTTCCCCCAACTATTATGACCCAAAGTTTACCTTCCATATCCAGCTAGACCAGAGCATGTACACTGGTACAGATAAGAGCCCTTGACACACAGAATCCAGGACAGATAAACCCCTCAGGAACAATAATGGGAATAGTGATCATGAGGGTAAGAGGAAGGTGGGGGGAGACAAGGGAAACTGATCACAATGTCCAACATATAACCACTCCCACCCCACCCCACAAAGGTGACGAACAACAGAAACGTGGATGAAGGGAGACAGCAGTCAGAGTAAGATATGGAAATAATAATTTATAAATTATCAAGGATTCATGAGGGAGGGTGGGTGGAGGAGGCAGGAAAAAAATGAGGAGTTGATACCAAGGGCTCAAGTATAATTTGAAAAGGATGATGGAAACAAATCTACAAATGTGCTTGACACAATGGATGTTATAAGAGCTCTAAGAGCCCCCAATTAAATGACTAATAATAAAAATACAGACCTATACAAATAATTTTAAATATAAACATATATATTAAATTACATTAGTGACAAAAAGACCAGGAAATTTATACCAAAGAATTTTTTTTCCATCACAACAATGTACACACTCATTCTTCAAATGTAGCAAAGGCTGTTCTAGGAGAACTGCGTTAAGAACTTTACCCCATCTATCCTACAGTCCTGATTTTTGTTCCCCGAATTCAAAGAATGTTTTCAAAGAACATTCTTCGAAATGCCAAAAATGCTAGTTTGATGTGGTATTAACTGGAAGTGCTCAAATTTGGGGAAGGGTCAGAGACATGGCAACACTGCTTTGGAAGTGTACAGACATAGATGGAGAATATGTCACGAAACAATAGCTTCACATTTTGATATATTTGTTTAGTAAAGGTTTCTTTTTTTTAATTTTTTTAAGGTTTCTATTATTATGTAGCAATGCATTTTTATTTACCCTTAGTATTTCCCAACCTCTACCTTCTACAGGACACAACCCTATTTTTGTTGACTCTTGAATCTACAGCCTGCCTAGGATAATTCAGAACTTTAGCAATACCTTTTATTTCCCAAATGTGAAATAGTCCTACCAAACGTAGCTACTGTTCATTTGCTCCCTCATAGAACTGAAGGAATAGAATGAGTCTGTGCAGCCTCTGAAATGAACCTGATAGAGATGCTAAGCTCAGGCTTACTGGAGAGAATTGAAGAACCATATTTGGATTCTGAACACAGAAATCCACTTTCCCTTAACTCCCTTACCCCCAGACTCTGGCCACACACACACACACAAAAACATTTTGTTACAGATATTACTGATGTACACATACCCCGGGGGTGGGGTTCGGGGTGGGGGTGGAAGAGGCAAAGTAGACAGAACCACACTCTAAATTAAGAACACAATAGGCTATAAATCAAATGACAGGTCACAGATCTTTTTGTAGAATACATTGACATTCTATACCCACTCCAGGTTCTCTTTTAGAAAGATCTTAACCACTGTTAATTGCTTCTTTGCCTTGCTACCTTTTCCTGACCTTGAAAATGACAGGGAAAAAAAAAAAGAAAATGACAGGAACAGTTTTTCTAGGGACAGGTGACATTCTCTCTCAAGGTCCCCAGGTTCCCAAGAGCTACTTGGAAATAAGTGTGTTTTCTCTGGGATCCAAACAATATATATGATGGGATATCCTACTGGGTCTCAAGTCAGTTCCTGTCCAAAGTTACACAGGTTTCAATATTCCTTCCTTCACATGGGTCCTGGGCTAATGCAGTCAATTGCTTCTGAAAAATACTCGCTTTTAAAACTGGGATTCATTATTAGACCCTGGCTGGAGAAGAGGTCTTCCTCATTCATTTAGCACTTTAGTTCAATCATTACTGACATTTTTATTTTGTGTCCCTAGATTTCAAAATCCTAACAATTGTGTCAGAAGCCTGGTCAGATTTTTTTAAAAGCTTAATTTGATTAGAAAAAAGCAACAAGGATTCTTGGCCTGTTGGTCCACCTGAAGTCAGTACAGTTCTGAGATACACAGATTAATTAAAGGCCAGATAAATGGACTAATCCAGCCTTAAGACATCCAAGGTCTTAAAGCAGCTAATGAGGTTTCCATGTAAACAGTATTTCCATGGGCAGTGCCAAGCAGTCAAGGTTAAGGTGGAGAGTAAGATGGGCAATTACCACCACGGCTGCTACTTTTCTGACCATCCTAGAAAAAACTGTCTCTGTCGGCAAACCAAAACATGAATATTTTCCTGAGGTCTGCTGGGTGGACTTTAAACTAGTCCCCAGTTGTCCACACAAATTTCAGAGCTCAAATTACCCCTGCTAGTCTATAAATTGCATGAGGGCAGGAACTATATAAAATCTCTTTGAAAATTAGGTCCCTGTGAATGGGGGTGGTGGTGAGCGGAGTGGAGACCCAAAGCCCAAATGTAGGCCACTGGAAAATTACTGTTAAGTTTTTAAAGTGTGATAATGATTCTGAGTATGTAGAGATCCTAATATTTAGGATGCATGCTGAGGCATTTAGGAGTGAAAAGTAAAACTATCTACAACTTATTTTCAAATGACTCATACTACATATATATGAATAAATAATGTAGCTAAATACTATAATTTTTACTATGGAAGTGTGAAATGGGTGATTATGACAAGATACTTCAAATTTTAATATACTTAAATTTTTCCATAATAAAAAATTGGGTGTGATGTTACCTAAGTCCACATGGAAGCACCTCAGCCTTTGTGATCCAAAGATGACAAATTATAAAATCAAAATATGATAAGGTATCAGAGCTTAAATTGTGAACACTCAATATGTAGAAGGCTATGAAGGACAGTGGGAGCCAAAAATCTATCCGTAGAGTACCTATTCAAATCAATCAGTAGAGTACCTATTCAGATAAAGTCTCTGGCAGATCCCCTCTGGTCATAGTTGAGGGACTTAAGCAGTCTATTGTCAGACAGATATAAACTTGATTATGGTGAATGGAAGCATGGTATATAATATGATACCTGGTCACTTGACCTCCTTCTTAACCCATCCTGAATTTGCTCTAGGTTTAAATACTTCTCACTTGTTCCAAGACAGAAACTTTTTCCTCTAGCTTATTTTCATATTTCAAATGGTTCTTTCTTCCTTCCTTCTTTTCCCCTTCCCCAGTTTTATTTTGGCTTTGTTTTTTACTGTTTCAGCTGTTTCCCAGTTTATGAAGCACAGAGAAAATGCATACAGACAATAACTGATATAATAAATACCTTATTGAGGTTGAGAGCGGTTTGAAGGAAATTGGGAAGCAAATAATGAGGAAGGAGGCTGCACTAAGACTGATTGTGATGATGTATATACAACTCTTTTTGAAAGTGACAACTATGGAAGTATATATGTGAAAAAACTTTTTAATCATTTTATTGGGAGCTCACACAACTCTTATCACAATCCATACATACATCCATTGTATGTCAAGCACATTTGTACATTTGTTGCCGTCATCATTCTCAAAACATTCACTTTCTACTTAAGCCCCTGGCATCAGCTCATTTTCCCCCTCCCTCCTGACCACCCCCTCCCTCATGAACCCTTGATAATTTATGTTATTATTTTTTCATGTCTTACACCATCCGACATCTCCCCTCACCCACTTTTCTGTTGTTACCTACCCCAGGGAGGAGGTTATATGTAGACCCTTGTAATTGGCTAAATCTTTCTACCCGGCCTTCCCTCCACCCTCTCCCCTGGTATCACCACTTTCATCACTGGTCCTAAAGGGATCATCTGTCCTGGATTCCCTGTGTTTCCAGTTCCTATCTGTACCAGTGTACATCCTCCGGTCTAGCTGGATTAATAAGGTAGAACTGCAATCGTGATAGTTAGGGTGGAGGGGACATTTAAGAAGTAGAGGAAAGCTGTATGTTTCATCATTGCTACACTGTACCCTGCCTGGCTCGTCTCCTCCCCGCAACCCTTCTGTAAGAGGATGTACAGTTGCCCAGAGATGGGCTTTGGGTCTCCACTCTGCACTCCCCCTCATTTACAATGATATGATTTTTTGTTCTTTGATGCCTGATACCTGGTCCCTTCTACACCTCGTGTTCACACAGGCTGGTGTACTTCTTCCATATGGGCTTTGTTGCTTCTGAGCTAGATGGCTGCTTGTTTACCTTCAAGCCTTTAAGACCCTAGACGCTATCTCTTTTGATAGCCCGGCACCATCAGCTTGCTTCACATTTGCTTATGCACACATTTGTCTTCAGTGATTGTGTTGCAAAGGTGAGTATCATGGAATACCAATTTAATAGAACAAAGATATGTGCAATTTTTATCCATAAAATTATTGAAAAATAATTGGGGGGAAATTACTGCACAACCCATTAAAATGGTATCTCAACCAACTTATGGAATGCAACCTCGAGAATGAAAAATACCACTCTGGCATGGGTTACAGGTTAGACTGCTAACTGCAAGCTCAGCAGTTCAAAACTGCTATTCTGAGAGACAACGATGAGGCTTTCTATTCCCATAAAAAGTTGTAGTCTTGGAAACCCCAAGAGCAATTCTACTTTGCCCTACAGGATCACTCCAAACCAAAAACCCAAACTCACTGCCACTGAGTCAATGCTGACTCATCGTGATCCCCAGTGGCTTTCCAAGACTGTAATTGTTTATGGAACGAGAAAGCCAGTCTGCAGATCACAGTCCAACGAGTAACCACTACACCACCAGGGCCACTCTATAGGGTCACTATGAGTGGAGCTGACTCAGTAAGAGAGAGGAAGAGAGAGATTGAACCCATAGCATAGCAGTCATAGGACTATCTCAATATATAGATCTACACACACACACACACACACACACAGACACACACACACACAGACACACAAACACACACACACTCACACAGACACACACACACACACAGACACACACACACAGACACACACACACACAGACACACACTCACTCCCTCATTAAATTTTGTTTTAATGGGCCTCAAGATTCTAAGATAAATGCTTGGCCAAGCTGTTTTCAGTGTATATTTTATTATCATTTTGGTGCAAGTTTTCTTAACTCTGTTATTTGCCCAAATAGAATAATGAACCTTCATTTTATCCAGGTCGCATAGAATGAAATTTTCTTATTCTGCAACCACTTACCATGAGCCTCTCAATTTATTTACTTATTTTGCCAATTAATAGCTTTAAAAAGAAGAAACATCAGTGGAAAAACTTCCATCA